>NC_057857.1:10034494-10659494 GCF_015237465.2 Chelonia mydas
CCTCTGACAAGGCCCATTAAGAGCACTAGGGATGTAGCCTTGTCCTAGCGTGACCTGGATGCCCCCAGCTGAGTGGGAGCTCTGTTGGGCTTGAGAGTGCAGGTGGGTATGTCACCCATGCAGTAAGAACCCTGTGGTCCCCCTGGGCTGGCCAGGGACAATCTGACTGGTGTGTTTTCCTCTGAGTAAGAGCTGGCACCAATGACCCAGCTCCAGCCTTTCATCCCTGGAGCGCTGAGTTCAAATATTGCTGAGGGTCAAAAGTGGAGATAAGTTTGGGGGGCCTCAGTTCTTAGCGGACTCTTGTTCACACTGCAGAAGCACGACGGGCAGTCGGGAGCGGGGGCTTTCCACTGCTAGAGCTGTAAGCAGGGGCTCAGGGCTAGACTAGGGGGATGCTCTGGATCGTGGATACGGTGCATTGCCAGGGATGGGGAGGCAGGCACAGAGCTGGCCTGCATTATAGAAGAGTTGGGCCAGAGCCACAGTCTTTGGACATGGGACGTGGTTTGGACAAGGTCTGCATTTAGAGCCAGGATTACAGTTGGGAGACATCACTGCAGACCTGGTTGGAGCCATTACTCCCTCGCTTTCGCAAGCGTGAAATTCACCCATGAAATGAAGGAATTAAGGAATGATCTGTCTCAGGGCCTGTACGTGATTTGGAGCAGAATAGTAAGCTGAAGGCACAGGCTGGGCAGCTGCCTTTCTAACTATCTTTTTGGTACAGATGGGCCTGAACCCAGAATCGTTTAGCCAGCACCCCTCCCTTCCAGAGCCCTTCCACACTTGAATTTGAGTTACATGAAAGGGGATCCAGATCCATCTCACCCCTGGTTTTTTTGCAGAACCGAACCAGGACAGTCGTTTTGAGAGACAGCATGGTCCAGTGATTAGGGCATGAGACTAGGAGCCAGTGTAAGCCGGTGTGTGTTGCAGGTCCCTCCTTGGTGCCCTGAGTCTGTTACAGCCCTGCCTAGGGAGCTTTAGCTCCTATTTTTTTCATCTTTGGAGGTCCCTGGTTCAATCCCCGGTGTGTTGGCTGGGTAGGCCGCTGTCACGCCAGGACTCCTGGGTTCTGTTTCAGGCTCTGCCTCTGCTCTGCTGGGTGAGCTGGGGCTACTCTCATTTCTCTATGCCTCTGTTCCCCTCTCATCTCTTGTCTAGTTAGACTGTGAGCTTTTTTGGAGCAGGGACTGTCTCTTCTATAAGCTCGTACAGCACCCAGCGCCAATGTGGCCTTAATCTCTATTCTTTGCCCAGCCAATCCCAGTTCTTCCCACATCACCCCCGCTTCCTAGTCAGAAATAGTCTCCAGTTTCCTTGTCCCACTGATTCCCAGCCCCAGTCTCCTTGTCTAGCCAGTCCCAGTCTCCCCAGTCCTGGCTTCTCATCTGACCTCAGTTTCCCTCCATGCCAAATGATTCCCAGCCCACCCTTGTCATCTCCCTCCCTAGCTTTAGCTGCTACCATAATATAAATGATAATATTTCTAAAAACAACTGTTCCTGGTTCTGTCTACTCTGTAGGACCTCTGAGGTGACTGGTTAGACAGGGATAAACATAGCCAAAAGTTCTTCTAAACCTGACTGAGGTTCTGACTTGCTCTATGACCTGAGGTAAATCACTTGACCTTCTTGCGTCTCAAGCTAGCTAGGAAACTAGCGAAGGGAAGTCAGCTCCACTGTGGGAAAAACAGATGCTGTATCTGAGCTGAGCTTTCCTAGGGTAAATAAATCACAAAATTACTTTAAAATATCTTTTTACTTCCATATAAAAACAAGGAAATGAACGTTCCTTGCATAATTGCTGTAAAGGGCCCAAACCAGCCGTTTCCATTTGCATTTTCATATTTCAATAAACTTTTATTTATTTCCATTTGCAAGTGAATTTTTCTGCTCATGAAAGGACGGGACTCAGAGTGCTGGTGTCTGAAAGGCAGGCAGTACGCTGAGGTTTCCCAGGGCAGAGCTTTGATGATACACCTCTCTCTAGACCTAACCTCACTCCCCACTTGCTTTTGGTAGGGATGTTAGGGTACATTGCTTTGGAAACAATTACTTATGATACCCACCTTCTATGTAGTGCTTTTAATCACTAGATCTCAAAGTGCTTTGCAATCCTTATCCTCACCACAGCCCTGGGAGGTAAGGCAGAGCTGTTAACCCCATTGTACAGATGGGGCATTGAGGCACAGAGAGATAGGAGCCTAAATATCTTTGAGGAGCTGCCTCATAACTCCCATTTGATTCACTTGGATTGGGGATGTGGATCTACATGACTTACTCAAGGTCATACAGAAAGTCTGCGGTGCAGTAGGGAATTGAAACCAGTCTCCTAAATTCTAGGTTAGTGCCCTAACCACTGGATAATCCTTCCTCTTTGCCTTCAAGCTTCCTCTCTTAAACTGAAAGCCAAACAGAACTTTTTTCTGAGTGGAGTTAAAAAATCTTAGGTCTTTCCCTCATTATTGTTCTTTTTTCTCCTTTCATGGAGGCTCAAGAGATTCAGAGACCCATCTCTCCTTTGGAATGCTAAGTTGAACCAAGCCATCCCTACATCCATGATATAACCAAAATAGCAACTGGAGGAGATTGCTCCCGCTTTTTTTCACTTCTGGTTCATAGATTTTAAGGCCCTAAGGAACCCTTATTATGATTGCTACTCTGACCTCACCAAGTAACTTCTGCATCAAGGCCACAACTTCTGCCTGAGCTAGGCTATGGCCACGCTAGAGAGCTTACGGCAACTCTCTGATGTAGCTGCTCTAAGCCAATGGGAGAGAACTCTCCCGTTGGCTTAATTACTCCAGCCCCCGTGAACTGCAGTAACTATGTTGGTTGGAGAAGCTCTCCTGGCAACATAGTGCTGTCCACACTGGCGCTTAAATTGGCATAAATTACGTTGCTCCAGGGCTTAGCTAATTCACATCCCTGAGTGATATAACTTATGTCAACTAAAACTCTCGAGCATCTCATTGATTCTGCAGAGGCATTTGACCTCAGATCTCTGGGAATGATTGCACACGTGTGTCACTCACATGTTCCAAGCAAGACCAAATCTAAGGAGCACTTGGCGTGTGCCATTGGACACGAATCCCCCTGTACTATAATTAGGCAGGCCAAAAAAGAATTAGAAGAGCAACTAGCAAAAGACACACAAAATAATAGCAAATTTTAAAAAAAGTAAATCAGAGGCAGGAAGCCTGCCAAACAATTAGTGGGGCCACTGAACAATTGAGGTGCTAAAGGAGTACTCAGGGAAGACAAAGCCATTGCAGAGAAGCCGAATGAATTCTTTGCATCAGTCTTCACTGCGGACGATGTGAAGGAGAGTCCCACACCTGAGCCATTCTTTCTAGGTAACAACCCTGAGAAGCTGTCCCAGATTGAGGGGTCAGTGGGGAACAACTGAATACATTAAACAGTAATAAGTCACCAGGACCAGATGATACTCACCCAAAAGTTCTGAAGGAATTCAAATATGAAATTTCAGAACTACTAACTTGGTATGTAACCTATCGTTTAAAGCCGTCCATGTACCAGATGACTGGTGGATAGCTAATGTAATGCTGATTTTTAAAAAAAGAGTGCTAGAGGTGAGCCTGACAATTACAGGTTCGTAAACCTAATTTCAGAACCAGGAAAATTGGTTGAAACTTTAGCAAAGAATTATCAGACACATCGATGAACACAATATGTTGGGGAAGAGTCAACACGGCTTTCGTAAAGGGAAATCATGCCTCCCTAATCTAGTAGAATTCTTTGAGGGGGGTCAACAAGCATGTGGACAAGGGTGATCCAGTGCATATAGTGTACCTGAATTTTCAGAAAGCCTTTGCAAATGTCCCTTGCCGAAGGCTCTTAAGCAACTAAGCAGTCATGGGATAAGAGGGAAGGTCCACTCATGGATCAGTAACTGGTTATAAGATAGGAACCAAAGGGTAGGAATAAATGGTCAGTTTTCGGAATGGAGAGAGGTAAATAGTGGTGTCCCCCAGGGGTGTGTCCTGGGAGCAGTCCTGTTCAACATATGCATAAATGATCTGGAAGAAGGGCTAAACAGTGAGGTGGCCAAATTTATAGGTGATACAAAGTTACTCAAGATAGTTAAATCCAAAGCTGACTATGAAGAGTTACAATGGGATCTCACAAAACTGAGTGACTGGGCAACAAAATGGCAGAAGAAATTCAGTGTTGGTTAAGGCAAAGTAATGCACATTGGAAAACTAATCCCAACTATAGATACAAAATGATGGGATCTAAATTAGCTGTTACCACTCAAGAAAGAGATCTTGGAGTCATTGTGGATAGTTCTCTGAAATCATCCACTCAATGTGCTGCAGCAGTCAAAAAAGCTAACAAAATGTTAGAAACCATTAGGTAAGGGACAGATAATAAGACAGAAAATATCATAATGCCACTATATAAATCCATGGTACGCCCACACCTTGAATACTGTGTGCAGTTCCAGTTGTCCCCTCAAAAAAAAGATATATTGGAATTGGAAAAGGGCAACAAAAATGATTAGGGGCATGGAACAGCTTCTGTACCAGGAAAGATTCAAAAGACTGGGATTGTTCTCTTAGAAAAGAGACAACAAAGGGAGGCTATAATAGAAATCTATACAATCATGACTGGTATACAGAAAGGGAATAAGGAAGTGTTATTTACATCTTCATATAACGCAAGTACCAGGGTGATCCAATGAAATTAATAGGCAGCAAGTTAAAAACATACAGACTTCTTCACAGAACGCACAGTCAACCTATAGAACTGGCTGCCAGGAGATGCTGTGAAGGCCAAAAGTATAACTGGGTTCAAAAAGAATGAGAGAAATTCATGGAGGATAGATCCATCAATGGCTATTAGGAAAGATGGTCAGGGACGGACCCTCATGCTCTGGGTGTCCCTAAGCCTTTGACTGCCAGATGCTGGGACTGGATGACAGGGGATGGTTATTGATAATAACTTGATAAAAACTTGATAATTGCCCTCTTTTGTTCATTCCCTCTAAAGCATCAGGCATTGGCCACTGTCAGAGACAGGATACTGGACTAGGTGGACCATTGGTCTGACCAATATGGCTGTTCTTATGTTTTGTTTTTCCTGTTGAAAGGATTTTTTTTTTTTTAGTGCAGTTTGTTCTGGGCTGTCCCTCACAGGCACCTGGATTTCTCCATGCATCCACAGGGCTGGTATAAACTAGGCATTGGCCATGTGAGCTTCCCATAACCTGCCCCTCTCGAGGTGAGAGAGTAACTAGGTCTCTGAGGGCTCTGAGTTGAACCGTCCAGGTGCGGCAAAGTGTTTTCTTATCAGGTGGATACTTGTTCAGTTGGGACCTGGACTGAGGCCAGTTCATTTTACATAGGAGGCTCAGCAGCCATCAGATGGTAACATCTAGCAGCCATCCCCATCTGGGCTGCATGAAGCTTAGAAGTGAGGGGCCCATTTGCAGTCCCATCTGCCATCCATTCTCCCAAGGAGCCGGCGTGTTCTTGCCTGAGGTCGCTTCACATGTGAGCTCTAAGATGCTGCTCCACGCTGGTGTGTGAAGGAGAGGCAAAGGCCCGCTGCCTGGCACAGGAGGATGGGGGGCTGGCAGCGGGGGAGCGAAGGCTGCTGGAGTGAGCTCCGTCCATATGGCCGTGGGCATCCCTGTGACCGGCGCAATATGGAGTACTTCAGCTTTTGATGAATGTTGTCATTAGTGTTTACGGCACTTACAGGCCTCCATTTATCCTGATCGACAGTGATTTATGTCCGGGGCATGTGTCTGGGTGGAAAAGAAAGGGTGGGGGAAAGAGAAGAAAAGACTGCAGAATCTAACTGCAGCGTAAAAGAGCCAGGGGACTGGTTCGACGTGAGGGAGCCATCCCCACCCTGCCGTCCCTCTCCTGCATCACACAGCCCCCAGGACACACTGGCCAGCGCTCCTTCCTCACACAGCCCTCCCTGCTTTCCCTTGAAGTTACATGTTGCTTCCAGAGCTTTGTGCCCATTGCCAGGCTAGCCCATTGCTGGTACTCACCTCTCCCCTGCCAGCAGTCCCACCCTCACTATCACCACAAGCTGCTCTAGCTTTGGGGCACGGCACAACCAAGAATATGCTACCACCCTGGAGAAGTAGCTTTTAAAGGCTTTTCCTTCTCTTCTCTCAACTTGTCTCCCTTTCCTCCTGCCATATCTCTTTCCCCCCCCTTTCTTTCTCACTCCCCTCCTTTTTTCATCCACCTCTCTCTGTCTCCTCCTCACTCCCCAGTCCTGTGCTTCTCAAAATGGACATAACAAGTGGATTCATCGACAAGCTGTCTTTTCATGGTGCTTAATTGCACCATGGTGCCGGGCATCCCCTCAGTGGTGAACACCTGCTGAGAGAAGCTACTGGTCCCAACCAGTGGTTAATATCATCGCCTTAGAATATTTAAACTGGTGTAAATCAGGAGTGATTGTAGCGCAGTCAACGTAGCTACACTGGATCTGATTTTTCCCATTGAGACAGCTAAATAAATGGCCAGATTATGAAAAGGGCTCAGTGCGAAGGGTGCAGATTGGGTGTGGAGCCCTTTTGAAAATTTGACCCTGATGGTGGGAAGTCAGAAAGTGGGATGTCATTTTTACAAACCTTTTTGAAAGAGACAAAAACTTTAAAAAAAAAAATCACGTTTTTTTTCTGTTTTTTTTAATACAAACCGATTTTTAATTTTTTTTTTGTTACATTTTTCACGTTTTGGATTTTGAGAAACATTTTTATTGTTGTTGAGCGGAAAAAATAACATTTTGGAGTGAGTGAAAATTTTAATTTTTGGGGAAAGACCATTTTTCATGGGGAAACATGTTTGGATGGAGAATGTTTGATCACGTCTAATGCTACCCCCTTGACAAGCTATCCCTGAGCTCCTGAGGGAACTGAGCCCACTGGTGTAATACCAGTGTAAGTGAGAGGACAGTCAGGGTCAGAGACTCTAGATGCTTATTTTTTAATCCTAATATTGATTGGATTTGATTCTAACCAGGGGTGCAATATTGGCCTTTCCTAAAGAAATCATGACGGCCTGTTTGGTTGCATTTTATTTTCCATTTCTATGGCATCTTTCGTTCAAGGAGCTCAAAGTACTTTACAAACATTAATGAAGATCCAGAGGACCCCCTTTCACAGATCTGGATTTCAATGGGACCTGGGCACCTAAATGCCTTTAAAAATCTGGCCCTGTGTGATTTATCCAAGGCCGTGCAGGAAGTCAGCAGCTGAGCCGAGGCCAGAGCACAGGAACCCTAAGTCTCATATGCCGACCCAGGCATGGGACCATATTCCATCACGAAATATGGTGCCCACCACAAACTGTATGCTGTGAAAATCCAGCTGTTTACCCGAGGGAGAAATGTTGTCCATATGTCTGCTGTCCCCATGGGCGGATAAACTATGCAGGGCCAGGGCTTTGCATAACTCATGCTGGCAGATGTAAGTTTTTCTCCTCCTCTGGTGGCTGGACCACATAGAGAGTCTCCCTTAACTCACAGACCGTAGCAGTTAATTTTACCTCAAGCAGTAGAGGCTCATGCTTTTAGAGCCAAAGGCCAAGGCTTTGCATCCCACAGACATCTCGACCAAGGGCGTCTAATGACTGCACCGTGCTCCCTTTCTCCAAACACACCATCAGTCTCCTGAGCAGCTCCTGCTGCCATCACTAGAGACCCCTTTTTGAAGGTCCTGCCATGCTATTGGGGGAAGATAGCCTAGAGCTTAGAGGTGGCAGCCCCTGAAAAGGAAATACAGTACAACTATTGGAAGGCAGGGGGAGTGCGCTGCTGTGAAAGGAAAGCAATGCAGGTGTTTGAAGCTTGAAGACACACCCCTTCAGAGGCTGTAATGAACAGGCTCTTCTGGGCATGCATGACTGCCCCTGCTGGCTGGCATGTGTCATACCACTCCCAGCATGCTCTGCAGTCACTTGGGAGCTACCTGAGTAGTGAGTTCTATTCCCCATGCTGCGTGTGTCAGTGGATGGCTTAACATTAGCTATATAAGGCAGTAGCTTGTTAGTAGGTCGGCTGGCATGGAAGGGTTGAACCCTGGTCTTTGGGGTTGTTTTAAGTGAGCGGGGACTGACTGGCTTCTCTGCCGGCAGTGCTGCTAGTTTGCTTTAGCTTGTGAATGAACAGTAACTATCTCATTCATTGGTTCTAGCCTCTTTGGTGTGAGTGTGCGGGAAGGTGGGGGGAGAGGAGGCAGGAGGAGAGGATGAGGTGTGTGTTAAACTGTGCGTTCTTGTTTTGATTCACATTGAATATGAAAGGCAAGCAGAAACCCAATTAGTAACCTCTGAACTAGCCCAATGTTATCTCCTGGAACACATGCCATCTGCCAGCTGCTCCCCCCGCCTCTGCCGTCTCTTTCCCGGTGAATGTAACAGGTGGTGGAGCCACTTCCTGAGCTGGAGATGCCCCAGAGGGGCCATGATTTTGTGAACTATCTGCATCTTCCTCGGCCCCCAACACCCCACCTCCCACTGTCTCCACACCGCCCTCTCCTCCTGCATTCTGGCTCAGAGTAGAAGAAGGGAGTGAAGTGGCTGATCAGTATCTGCAGTGAGGTTTGTTGCTAAACACAGACAAACAAGGGGGCAGCCTGGCTTACGCTGATGGGTGCTGAGATTGTGCTACGCACACAGCCAATGCTTTCCTACCTGGTGTGATTGGGGCAAAGCTGTCCCAGTCAGCACTCTAGATGGCATGAGGAGGGCACTGTTCTGAAGAAGCTTGCACTGCTAATATGGTCTGAGCATTGCTCTGGGGAAATACACTGCTGGCATCCACTCTGGCAAGGCGGAAACACTGCTGCAAAGAAAGAAGAAACTCCTGGCATTCTAGCTGGCATGGATAGGAGGACGATTTCTCCGGTGCAATCCCAGCCCACATGGCTATGGCCCTGCTGATAGGAAGCTCACACTGCTGGCATGGACATCAGAAAGCACAGTCCAGGCTCATTCTGCTGGCATTCTGGATGCCATCAGTGTGGCATTGCCGTGAGGAGATTCACGTGGCTGGGAGTTCTAGTTGACTTGGCACGGCACTGCTGGGAGGAAGTGCACATCCCTGGCTACTCTTCTCTCCAGCAAACATGCCATGAGGGCTGTTGGGGGGCTTTGATCGAAGCTGTAATGCTCGGGGCTCTGCAACTGCCAGTGTGCTGCTCTGTTCCTTCGTGTTTCATTCCAAATTTACGGCAGTGATTCCTGCACTCTCTGAGGCTCCCAGTACGTCACGAGAAGTCAGCGAGGTTAATAGCTCTGATTCCCAGCTGGGAGGAAGGATTCAGAGAGCCCCATTAAAGCAGAACAGGAAAGGAGGGCACAGACTCTTAAGCGCCAGAGCACCTTGCTGGAAAGGAGCGAGATAACATGTAGCCAGGGCTGACCAGCTCCCCGGCTTGCCCGCTAACCTCCAGGGGTCGACTGAGCTTTTTCGGCAGCTCGGTAATTGTGTGTTTACAGTAAAATTGACAGATGGGAGTTTCAGTGCTTCTCAGAGGCAGATGGTCTGAGAGGAGGGTGGGAAAAGTCTGGCAAGCGAATGCCAACCGGATCTCCTTGTGCCAAAGCTGCAGCATGTGTCTGCCTTATGCAAAGCACCCATGTTTCCCCCCAGAAAAGTGATTGCAGCTGTGTTGTGGTTTGACAGTGCTTTTGCCTGGGTCTCATGCTGCACGGTGCAGATGATCAGTGAGGGGGGTGTCCCTTTCCCAGCTGGAGATGGGTCCAGTTCTGACACTCTGCCTTCTCCCACAAGAGGTGAGATTTGGAGTTAGAGCAGAACTGTGCATTGGGCCCTAATCTGTGTCCAGTCAGACTGAGGCTGTGGGTGCCCAATGGGGGAGAGATTACAAGGGGTCTTGCCCACTCTGCCTCGTGGCGCTAGCCCTGCTTGCAGTGCCTTTGCTCTCCTGAGTGCTCCCGGCAGTGCGAGTCACTGCAGAGGGGGATGGGAAGGAGGTCCACCCCCATGTCAGCTGCACAGAGGAGCATGCTCTCCACAGAAGTGTCCAGCAGTGCGAATCTGTCCTCTGCAGCCCTGGAGTAGAGTGACCATATTTCCCAAAGAGAAAATGGGACACCCCCAGCCACTCACCCGAGCCCCCCTCCCCACACGAGGCTGTTGCCTATTGCTGGAACCCTGTGGGGTGGCCATACAGGAATGCTGCCTCCTCCCGACCTCTTTCTCGCCCCCTTCAGGGAGCTGGCATCCCCCCCCCGCCCCATTCCCCGCATGTTCCTCCGCACCGTATCCCACTATTTGACAAAAGTGACCATTTGTCCTGTTTGCCCTTGCTAACTGATCAAGTCAGCAAGAGCAAACGTGACAAATGCCTCCTTTTGAAGAAAAAAAGTCAGGATGGCTGGGACAGGGCTTAAAAAAGGGACTGCCCTGGCCACGTATGCTCCTTATCCTGGTGTTATATAATGCTTCACAGAGGATACCGGTAGCACTTTACTCTCCTCTTACCTCCCAGCACTGCATGAGCCTCCTTACTTTCAGTTCTTCCTTGCACCAAAGGGAACGGTTGAGTCCTAACAAGCTTGGCAAACGTCGCTTTCCTTTTACTGTGTGGACAGAGAGCGAGAGAAGCTCAGGGAGGTAAATCTGGTCCTGCATTTGCTTTGGACTCTCATGCTGCTTCATAACAAGGTTTCTTCCTCCTGCCTAGCTTTGGACCATACCTTCTGCTATGATCCATGAAAACGCCCGGCTCAGGGCGGTGTCATTATTTCCAGTAGGATCCATGCTCTGCTCTCTTCAATGTTCCATCTGCAATGTTCAATTCTTGTGCCAGGGACAGCTTCCCTGAACTCATTCCCCCAGCCCTACCCTGGCCATGCTGAAGTCTGTTTCACAGACCCATGTGCCATGGTGAAGCAAAGCTGACTCAGATACAAAATGCCGACTGTCAGTCCCCTAACTTCCATCTGCTTGTCCGAATGACCTTAGACTGTGAGCTCCCTGGAGCAGAGACTGATCTTTCCTCAGTGTTTGGAAAGGGCTGGTCACATCTTAGGTGTCACCATAAAGAATACTATTCATGGGGGGAAGAGGCAGGCAGAAAGCTACAAACGCTGCTGAAATGAGCACTGGAGCTGTTGGCTTCTTCCGTGAAGAGTAGCTCTCACCCACACAGTGTGTTGCTGTGGCCCTTTCTAACCACATACAGATGTGGATGAGCTCCTAAGGCCTCAGCTAACACAGCTGGTGTAGGTAACTCATGCTTTTCGAGCCAGACATTTTCGGTTCAATTTCTGCTGCTGGCGGACTGGGTGCCATGCTAAATTCAGCGTTGCGTAACTGAAGGACCAATAAGAGGAAAACTATCCTGGGCATTTCTAGAGCTCTTGACCTCCAAGCCACTGATAAACATGGATCACACGTTGTATTAAGGATCCATTCATAGATGGATTATAAAGGGTGAATAGGTGTTAAAAGCCTGCTGCAGCATGTGTTCTAGATGGTTATAAACACATGCGTACAAAGCATTATGAGCGATTAACCATGTATTGTCAGCTATTAATCCTTTACTAACCTGGTCTTACTACAAAGAGCGATCCAAGCATGCATGATAATTAGTACGTCCTCACAGCTTCCCTGTGAGGTAAATACATCAACATTATTCATCCCATTTTACTAATGGGAAAACTGACACACAAATGGCTAAATTAATTGACAACACTGAAGTTACACCCCTGGAATGAAGCCACATCTGGGGTGGAATGGGGCAGCTGTTGAACAGCGTGTGGCAACATTACTTACAGAACAGGGTAGGACAGAAAGTGAAGGATGTTGTACCCATTCAGAACTGTCTGGAGAATTTAGGTAGCTAGGTAGGATAGCTGAGTTGAAATTTAGCCAGGACATTGCATTTAATGCCATATCTTTATAAAAAGCAGCATGGGATAGTTAATGACCACAAATGGTCAGGGCCTGGATTTTATGTCTCCTCTGAAAGCTGTTTTTCCTCCAGCACAACTGTCAGAAGCACAGCTGCTGGAATCCAGTTTTTCAAGATCTTTCCAGGTTTTCAGTATCCTCTTCAGAGCCCCTGCTATTAAGTTGTCCACAAGAAGCCCGTTAAGCAAGGAGGACTTCACATTTATGAGGAGGAATGGTAGATCTGGGAATTATCAGGCCACACAAACAATAGATAAATCACGGGAAGCAGTGGCTATTTTACTATTGGGGGAGACCACACTTGCGAGCAGTAGAGGCTACATACAAGGGAAATGACAGGTGTAATGCAGTTCAGGGGCTGATCACTTAATCCTGCAAGGTGCTGAATGCTCTCAGGTCCCGCTAAATCCAGCTGGGAGCTGAAGGCTCTCTGCACCATGCTAGATCAGGCCCTTAGTTGATGCTTGGGCTGAATCCTTTAACAGGAGTCTGAGAAAACTTTCCTGCTGCGGGGACCTGAGGGACCGTGTGATTGATAGCCACCAAGCAAGAAGATTGCATCCGTGACAGTTCAGGAGACAGAGAAGTCAAACACTGGTGTTCTGTATGGAAACACCGTGTGCCCTGTCACTGTGGATGTCTCGCTGTGACAATGTCGTCAGGTTTATTAACTGGACTTCGGGCAGGAAAGCCTGTAACTGAGTCCCGGCATCCGGCCTCAGTCGCTTGCATCGGAATCAAAGAGAAAACACCAGACCCAAAAGGGGCTATGAATGCCCCTTTGCCTCGCACGGTATAATCAATGGAGGTTAGATGTTATATATCTGGGCCATGGATAATGAAACATGAGAAAACGGCCTGATTTACTCCATGGTGCTTGGCAGACTTGTGGTGGCCAGAGAAGGTTTCACAGGAGGTGAGGCCAGTTCCTTCTTTCTTTCTCATTTTTTGTCTGGCATAATTAACAAAGCAGAGGCACTGGCCCATGGGCAGGAGAGTGGTTTGTTAGGGTTACACATGGGAATTGCAGGCAGAAGAATGAATCCACTTCTGGAGCATTCATTTCTTTCAGCGGACTGGTTGAATGATGTAGAGAGGATTCCTGGTCCTTGAAAGGCCTAGCCAAGACACTGCATATCTGGGCACCTCTCGTACAAGCTGCTAATTTGAGTTATGGAGTGTTAATAAAGCCAGATTTAGGGGTACTGCCTTTTTAAGAACCCCTCTGTGATTCTGATGGGGATTTTGGAGCAATCAAAGTTCAGCCAATTCCTGAAAATCCATCCCACGCTGGGATAGGACTGAGGGAGATTTAGGGCATTTCCCACAGACAGCTATCCTGCTAAGATGCATTGAACGAAGCTGTAACTTCTTTCCATGAACAAAGATTCTTGGCATACGCATTTCAGGCTCTCTGAGACACCGCAATCCGCGGGCATTAGCCACTGACCGTATCCCCACAGCCTCAGCAAATTCCCACAGGATATTCAGACCCCACTAGTCATATTCACAGCTTCCCTCTGCTACTTGTCCTTGCATCTCAGAGCCTTTACCAGGACTCAGTGATGTCTAGCCCAGGACGTGGGATGCTGGGTAGTATCAATGGAGTGGCTTCAACTCGGCACTGGACAGACCAAGGTGATGCAGTGAACATCATGCTCTGGACTTGTAACCTTGAGGAGTGGAGGAAGCATTCAGCGAGAGTCCACGACCCTTTCGAACACCCTCAACTTACAGGGCTAAATGCATCCTTGATGAAACTCCATTGAGTTACATGGGATGAATCCGTCCCCGTCTGGTTTCCCTTTCTGGGTATCTATCTCAAAGCCAGCCAGCTGCAGCACAAGCTATTCATTCCCCCTCAACCCCATGCCTTTAGGAACCATGGCTCTGAGCCCAGGGCAAGGTGATCTGTGGGCCTACTGCACTGGTGAATGTGGAGACAGAGATATCATTCCACTGGCCGCACGGAGGGTAGATGTGATGTTCTCACTGCCATTGGGCCAGGCAGCATCTCGGCCAGCTTGGTTGACTGATCTGCAGATAGCCAGAGCTGTTGTCTGTCCTTTCACCTCTTCCTCATCTGCGGGTTTTTCCCTCCCCTGTATTCTCTTCTTTGTGTCCTTATCTGGCGAGGTCCTATTACCTGCTTTTATCTGCGAAACTGTCTAATCTCTGACAGCACCTGGCATTTGGCTAGATATGGACAGAACACGCCAGCTCTCTCTCTCTGTCTCTGTCTCTTTTTTTGTTTTGATGTGAGACTTTAAACCGTCTCTTAGGTCCCAGGATCAATGCTTTTTTTTAAATTTTATTTTCCTTCTTTTCAGTAACATTTTCTCATCTCCTTTGCTCGCAGGGAGGGGGCTCTGTGTGAAGGATGAGGGGCTGGAATGGAATGTGCATTGGTAACACTTTTTGCTTATTTGTATGAATACGCGTCAGCCTTACGAACCTGCCTTCGCTAACTGAGGGGCTCCAGAGCTGCTTGCTAAGTAGGTGAGACCTAAGCCAAGGTGGCAGCGTGGCCTAGTGGGTAGGGTGCTGGACTAAGACATTGAGCTCAGTGAGAGTTAGGCACCTAAGTAACTTTGTGAATCACGCCCTGGGGTTCTATTCCCAGCTCTGCCAGTGTTTTGCTAGGTGACCTTGGACAAGTCACTTTACCTCTGTGCCTCTGGGTCTGTCTACGCTGCAATCAGGAGGTGAGATTGCAGCATGTTGTGTAGACATACCGGGCTTGCCTCGATCTAGCTAGATCAAAGTAACGATAGCACCAGGACCTTTAATACATACTTCAGCAACTATTGCCTATGTCGCCATTGCTTCCCTGCTCTAAAAGCACACTTCCCAATTGCAGTGTAGACGTGCATCCTTTGCCTTTTCAGATGGACAGCTCTTTGGAGCAATAACTCTCTTCTTAGATGTATTTTCGGCATCTAGCACAGCTGGGCTCTGATCTTGGTGAGGGGCTTGTGGCGCTACTGTAGTCAATAATTATAAAAATAGCACCTTCCTTAAGAGCTGTTCTGACAAGGAGCAAGAGTTGATGTTTCTCTGGGTTCCCACTGTCAAGGTGTTTTTTGTACTGAAAGTTTAATTCTTAAATTTTTTTTTAGCAGGTGTGATGTTGGGGGAAGGTGCCAGACTAAAGCCTGGAAAATGACACTCACTAATTATTCACACAGCAGATACATCTCAAATCCCAGCAGTGCAAACATCCCCCGAAACTGCCCTGGACATGTGTCTGAGCTTTCCTCATCAGTTAGGGGTAGGAGACACTTCCATCTAGCTGCACTGGCTAGCTGTACGATCCAGTGGGCAGGAAACTGGACTGGGAGTCAAGGGAGCTGGTTTCTAATTCCAGATCTGCCACTGACCTTGGGCGAATCACTTCAATGTGTGTGCCTCAGTTTCTTCACCTTTTAAATGGGAGAACAATACCCTCCCTTCAAATCTATGTAATAAGTATCATCTAGTATGCTTCAATCCCCAAGTTATCCAAGTGCAGCCACAATCCCATTCAGTCTTTGACATCGCTGTAACCAACAAGGAGGCAGACAGGATCTTGTATTTTATGGCCCGTTGAGTCACCAAAGAGTCTGACCTGAACCTTATATGAATGCATTATTAATGTCTCTGTTACTAAAGCCAAACCGCAGGAAGGGGGGTAAGTTTTGACTCTGTCCAGCACATGGACTTTGGTTCAGAGCAGGTGGGGGAAGTCTCTACTCATGGGCAAAACCTTTCACCGCTCTGTGCCTCAGTTTCCCCAGGTATCATGATATTATTATTATTATTAAAGTTCCTTTTCAGCTTGTTTCCTCTTAACTCTGCAAAGTAATACTAAATTAATGAATGTATGTGTGTTGCCATAGCACCTAAGCGCCCCAGTCCTGGGCCATTGTGTTAGGTGCTGGTCAAAACAGAAAGACTGTCCCCCCTTGCCTCATGGGAGTGTTGCGAGGCTAAATTCATTGTTGTTTGTGAGGTGCTCAGGTGTTACAGTGATGAGCCCCACAGAGGAGCCAATAAAGAAATAGTGCAGTTTTTGAACGTTCACCAGATACATCCACCTCTTTAAATTTGACCCGGCATCTTCAGAGAGCAACAAAAGCCCCGAATAGCTGCTGTCTCTGTAGCTGGTCCCACTGGAAAGGAATGTGGTGAAAGATGAAATGAATGTGGAGGTTCTTGTTCAACCTGGCAGCTGCGGCAGCTGTAAGGGAGCCAGGGAGGAGTAAATCTGCCACTCTGGGAAGGAAGGGTGTTTTAGAGAAGGGCTCGACTGTTTGTGACTCAACGGGGAGAAGAAGAGAAAAACAGGAAAAAATTTACACTACCTCAATGGTGCTAGAAATTCATCTTTCTTTGGTGGGTTCCTGGGCAAATACAGAGCTTCATTCAGTGTCTCAAAACATCTGAATTCAATATAATATAATACTGGGGATGGCAAAGAGATTTAAGGCATGGGACAAGCTGAAAAGGAGCTTTGATCCACTGGATGATGGAGTCAGCAAACTGATTGAAATGGGGGGCGCACAGCTGGACACACACACTGGATCTGATTGGTTTCCGCCTCCCCCCCCAAGGCAAAATTCTGTTACCATGTGACTTGATCTGAACGATCCAAGTGGTGAGAGCATTAAAGCAGGCTGAACAGTAGGAGGGAGCAGAGGGGTGAAGGAAAACAAGCGAGAGGGAGGGAAGGAGGCGTACACAAACCAACAAGGTGGGCAGAGAGGCCTTGCCATGGTAGATGAAGAGGAAGGTTAAAGTCATATTGATCCATGCAAAGAAAACATATTCTCATGGCTTTTCATCCTCCTTTCAGATGATCCTGCATCAAATAAAAATGGGTCCATTTCCAAGGCAGGCTTTAGAGATCTCTCCAACGATACAGCAGATAAACGGCCGTTTGCTGATAGAGAAAGTGCCAAAGGGATTTTTGATGATACGAGCTGAGCAGAGGGAAAAGAGGATACTGAACATGATAAAATGCAGAGGAAGGTGATGGGAAAAGCAGGAGCCAAGGACACCAGTCAGGCAGCTGAGCTCAAGGTGAGAGGGGGCGAGGATGCAGGTGAGAATCAGAGCAGTAAATTCAATGAATTTCCACTTTGCTGTTACTTCTAAGACTGTGTATACTTGGGAGTGTCACGAGGATTGCTGGGTGTTGGCGTTTCAGTGTATCTGCACCTGAATTCCCCCTCCATAGTCCACCCACTTAGGGATTTCCAGTTCCCAGTAGTCACCGCTCTTGGGCAGAGACCCATGTCTCTCTCCCCCCTGACCAGGCTTTTTAAGGCTGCATAGTTCCTTGCATTACATAGTGATATTCTCAGCAAGCCAGACTGCCTAAACAGGCTTAGCGTCTGCACATTGCTGTCTCTCTGAAAGCTCTGAACAGTGTGTTGCCAGCAGTTACAAGTTACGGCTCTTACTAAGCAAGCACATTTATTCTTAAGGTGAAAACATTACAAAGAAAACATATAAAAACAACAAACATTCCTATACAAACGCTAGAAAGCTTACCAAAGATCAGTCTTATGGGGGGCCTAGTAGGTCAAGCCCTTTCAACTCCTCCGCAAGTATTGCCCACGCCCAACCTTGAGGATCCTATCTGATTGCTGGATCAGAAAGCAGGCCCTGAGTCCATTTAAACTCAGGCAGTTTATCCAAAAGACCTTTCTCTGCCTGTTGGCCTCTGGAGAATCCAGTTCGAACTAGTATACATCAGCGTCTCCAGGTGGTGGTTTCTCCTGGAATGGGGGGTGGTGTTACAACCTGGCTGATTGGCTGTAATCACTCCCCACTGTTTTTAGGTCCTGGAGGAACTGGGGTAGCCCTCCCCAATGGACTAGAACACAGTCACACACAAACTATTCATTTAAACCAAATGACCACAAAGATATTGCAGGAAGTTGCCATGTCTGTCACACTGGGTAGCCAGGAAAACGTACAACACCTAGCACATCACAGCAATGACCTCGGTCTCTAGAGCTGGTTGAATAACTGATCGTTTGGTTTGGTGGCAATTCAGAAAAAATAAAAAAGTTAATTTTTTTTTTAAATGTTGGTGAATTGAAATAGTTAGTTTTTTTTGGATCTGTTTCAGAGCTGGGAGTTGAACCTGGGAGATCTCCCAGAAGCCATGTGACTGCCTTAGCCGCTGGGTTGAAGGTTACAGGGTCGGGGTGGTGTGGGGGGTTTCGAGCAGCAGCAGCTGCCACCTCCTAATGCTGTTTTATGAATGGGCAAAACTATTGATGTCAAATTAGTAAACAGTTTCGGGAGGACCAAAACTGTACTTTTTGGCAAATAAACTATTTGTCCGAAATTTTTTTGTCCAGGTCTCTTGCTCGCTCATTTTAGCAGCAAGGATTATTTAGCTGCGAATTCACCCCAGACAGGACAACGCTCATTCCTTTTTGTTATTCTCCTTTATAAAGAATTTTCACTCATCCAATCAGGGAACAGAATCAATACCATGTGATAAAGGTGGCCAGCTGTACAACACAATTCGTGAACAGCAGAAGCAAATGGTGTGTGAGAGGCCACTGTAGCCCTATGCCTACAGCAGCAGCTGCATGTGCCTCTCCAAGGAGAAGGAACTTCTGGGAGCTCAGTCTCTAGCAGGAACTGGAAATGAAAGATACCACCAGCTAAAGCCAACAAGGCCAGCCCATAGGCTAAGGCGTATAATCAGGTAGATGAAGCCAGTCCAGCTAGTGATACCTGCCATTGCCCTGTCTCTGGTGGTTCTACTGGAGGGTAACAGCCTCAAGCTCTTGCTGCTGAAAACAAGAGCAATCATCAGTAAAGCATCACTATGTGACTTTGGGCAAGACCCCTCCCTCCTCCAGTTTACATCACTGAGGCCTGGTTGACTGTCACCTCTAGCCCAACTGGTCCTCAGAGGCTACTCAGTCCAACACAAACAAAGGAAGACCCCAGGACAAGGCAAAAAGCAGAAAAGAGGAGACAGAGTAACAGAGCCATTCCCTCCAATCTCAGACGCAGATGGCGCCCCACCCCAGGCACACATGCCTTTGAATGTCACTGCATGAGCTACACAGTGAAGAGCAAAAGGAAGCTTTGCTGAGTAGCTTTAGCCCACAAAGAATCAAAGACCCTGTCTGGCACTTTTCTAGAGGAACTAAGGGACCTATTGCCCAGCAGGTTGTTGGAATCCCTTAGTTCATCATCTTTAGTGACCAATTTCCACACAGACAATACCAAGGGCACCCCAGCCTCCAATCTCCTATCCCATATGGAAACCAGGAGTCTCACTCAGCCCGTCTCCAGACTCCCACACGGAGCTGCACACACAGACTGCAGCTGATCTTCAGCCAAGTGTGGGTACTGGGGACATCACAAACTTCTGTCTACTTTCAAGCTGGAGACAGTTGATTCCCTAAGTAATCAGCACCTTTGAGAACGCTCTTCATGCCTTCTACATCAGTTGTACTATGGGAGAAGGACACGGGACCGAGCCTTGTTTTTTTCCCTTCACGCTGAAGGCTAAACCCTGGGTTTCCTTTGAAAGATCATCTGTGCAGTCAGGTAATGGTTAAAAAAAAAAAAAGGATACATATTAATTTAGATGGAATATATAGGCCCAAAGGGTCAAAGGTGATAACAGAACGCAGTCACTGTTATACAGCATTAATGTACATACAGCCAACATTATACAGCATTAAACAAGGTTCTGGGTTTGGTGTACAGAGACCTCAGCCTGCTTAGTACCCTGGCCAACACACCATTAACAATCCTTTTAACCATTTATTAAAGATACAGAAAAGAAGGAAAACCAAGTAAAGCATTAGAAAGGTGAAGTATTCTGTAAGACTTTTGTTTTAACAACATCCCATGTTCCCTTTCCCTTTAGCTGGAGAGAGTTTTTAGAAAGAAGAAAACCCTTGTCTGACAGTCTTTTGAAGGTCCCTTTGAGGAAAAGAGAAGAAGTTAGTTGAGATGGACTGGAGCTGTTGTTATTGCTAAAGTCCAATCTCGTCGCTTAGAAGACAAAACAAGACAAAGACACACAAAAGGGGAGTGAAAAGAGCAGCAAAGGTAGAAAATGAAGCTCTGTCTCTGGTGTTGACTCTCTTGCAACTTCACAGAAAAACACAGGTACAGTCCATGGTCTTATCAGCCACTCAGACATGGCAAACTTATACCAGCATCAGACTGGTTAGGGCATTGCTTTCAGCTGCCTTTTTCTGGTCACAGGCTCACAGCAGTGCTGCAAAATATACAGTCTTGGCCGGCTACGCCAGACTCTTATTAGACAGAAGGGAAAAGGGGAACAATAGGAAAGAGAAGAAATAAGGTAGGGAAGAAAAAGGACACACTGGGGAGATAAAGTCTCACATTCCAGAGGGTGTTTGGGATTTCGCTGGAGCTGGTGAAAGGGACGATGTTATCCGGATCTTTCTCTCCCAGTCTAGTCAGGACACGCCTCTCAAGATCAGGATGACAAAGGCCTGGGGTCCCAAGAGAGGGGGGAAGTGGCAGCCATGATGGTCTTGTGGCACCTTAGAGACTAACAAATTTATTTGAGCATAAGCTTTCGTGAGCTCACACCAATTGCCAGTTTTTCTCCCAAAGTCTTTCTTTATGGACCCAAAAGGGAGTGGTGGGTGGGATAGCCCACTCCCTCATTATTTTCTCCACCAATTAGGCCTAATTCAGACACACCAATTTTGTATCCCTGATTTCCAGTTCCATGCTTTTCTTGTTCACCAAGCATGATCTGAAAGCATACCTTAAGGCCTATTTGTTTGGAGTAATTCAGTCTTTCAGTCTCGTTTTTGCACCTGTTCCCATCCACATTTGTTGTCGTAGGTTATTGTGACATCTTATGGATTTTCACTCACTTTTCCCAGTCGAGCTTACAATTAGGGTAAATTTGTAGGCCCAATTATCACAACAGTCCCTGAGCTGTAGACATGCTAGAGAGTATGTAGAGGGGAGCCAGTCTGGTGGCTGTCTGATAATGGTCACGAGCCGGGCATTGCAGACTCTATTATGGGGAGACACCCACTCAAGAGAGGTGGTAGCTGTGTTGGTCCCAGAATATTAGAGAGACAAGGTGGGTGAGGTAATATCTTTTATTGGGCCAACTTCTGTTCGTGCGAGAGACAAGCTTTTGCGCTTACACAGAAGTTGGTCCAGTAGAGGACATCAGTCACCTTGTCTCTCCCACTGAAGATTGCAGTTTTCTGGGCGCTGGGCTCTGTCATAGGTTCTGCTGTGGTACTATACATTTGGGCAATTCATTTATGTCTTCTCTTGTGCCTCAATCTCCCCGTTTGTAAAGCAGTGATGATAGTGCCCATCTTTATAAAGCACTCTGAAGTACTCACGTAAAAGGCAGTGTTATTATTCCACACCTTTTGGATAGTGCCTTGAGATGTCTTGGAACGATAAGGTGCTGTAAGCTGGAGAAGTTGTGCAGAGATAAATTCCCTGTGAAATGTGTTTTGCTAGAGACATTTATGTAGCATATAATCTTATCAAGGAACTTTGCCCAAGAAACAGATTGAAGCCCCTTTATGCAGGCGACAGAATCAAAGTATCGGCTCACAGTTTTGGGAACAGAAATGCTGGGGAGTTGTTAAGGTTCTCCCGCCAGGAGCTGAGGTGGAATATAATCAGCAATGACATAACTGTCAGCCTAAAAATATAAACTTAAAAAAAAAATCAATCCACCTGAGCCAATGCTGGAATAACAGGGTGGAGGTTGATTTGCAAAGCAGATGGCTGAGAATTTGTAGGTCAGAAACTGTTGGATTGGCTGGACCAAGAAGGGGTCTGGTCACCATATGGATGAAGGGTAAGGAAGACAGCACATCCAGAGTGTGTGATGCAATCCATTAGCCCAGAACAGTACCAGCCACTCAGAAATAATAATTGCTTTCAGGTATAGTTTACATCATCCGGAACCAGAACAATTTACTGTGACCCAGAATAAAACTGGAGCTAATTCAAGGTTAGATTGTGACTTGGACTACAATACTCATCTGAAAGAGGAACTCCCTCTTACACCACTGCCCAGGTTTCCACACCCTCTCATGCCCCTAGCACACCCACTCCCATGCTTGACCTTGCCCCGCAGTGTGCCCTTATGTCAGAGCTTGCAAGGAGGGTACCACGCACCCTACTTCACTGTGTCCCGGGAGCTCTCCTACCAGGCACTTGCAGGCTGTTATGGTCCCTTTACACAACCCAATAGCAGAGATTCACCGCCCATCCCCCGAAGCGGAGATGTGAATCACCCCCTTAGCATAGACTAGTTTCAAGCAGTGCGTTAGGTGCCTGATGGCAAATTTCAGTTTAGGGGTTTGCACTGATAGAGCTCTATCTGCTACCGATGACTGAAATCCCCCAGCCCAGCCAAGGTCTCAGTTCCCAAAGGCCAGGAGCCGGCTGAGTGACTGTAAAACAAGGCAATTGCTGAGCAGGAACCAGTCACCAGCTCAAAGGTTGAGTCCATGCTCCCGAGTTGCTGGAGCTGATCTTTATTTTCCTTAAACTCTACAGACAGCATCTTCAGAATTTAATTTGATTTTGATTGATTTTTGAAACTTGAAACACTTCTAAACTAATTTTCAGTATATTAGTCTTGTCAACGCTTAAAGATTTTGTCAGTAAGAATTTGCTGAACAGACACAGTAATTTTGTTTCTCATTTTGGCAGCTCACCCCTAAAGAGGAAAGTGGGGTGGGAGGGGGGTTATTATAGCAGCAGTTATTAGAATATACATTACAATTATTCTGCTGCTATTTATGGGACGTTTAGAGCAATTTCTCATGGCAACCGCTAGGAGATGGATCGGAGCTAGCACAGAGAGAGAGAGAGGGGAAAGGAAAGGAAAGGAAGCAAGTTCCCTTAATGTCTCATGCTGTGCATCCCCTAGACAAAGCAGAGCTTTACCTCTGGGATGGGCCCACATCAGACCCCTGGGATCTGAGCTCCTCCAAACTTCAGATCCAGGTTTGAATGGCATAGATCTAGCCTACGTTGATCATGGTCTGAATCAGAAGACCCAGGGGTTCTCAATCCAGGGGTTGCAACCTCCAGTAAGGTCATGAAAAGATGTTGTGGAGTCACCACCACCCTGCTTTCCCTAGATCGCTAAATGGGACAGGAATCCCGGCTTGGTCCTGGTTCATGTGTGGGGGCAAGCTCGGGGCACGTATTTATGTTGTGCCTGCAGTGCTAACGACAGGTGAACTGTGCCAAACAGATTGCAAGTTCCTGCCTTGGGCAGCTTACATTCTGTACAGTCCAGCACAATCCAAAACAAATACAGGATGGCCTGTATACTTCATGGAACATGGATATTTAGAAGACAGAAGCAACGAAGCTGATACTTTCTTTTATGCAGCCCTGTCTTGCTGACAGTTTGCCAGTTAATATAGGGTAAGCCTTGATTCCCCTGTCACCCCCTTAGAGAAGTGGGGGCAGATTTCAGGGCCTTGCACGTCAGTTTCCCATTGGAGAAATCAGTGTGGTAGAAACTAGGTATTTTCTTAGTGTATCTTGTTTCATTTATACTATATACGCCAGTCCTGGAACAGAGATGGTCAGGCAGCATGCAGCCCAACCCTTCTTTCAGGAATCTCAGCAAAAATACCAATACCCAAGCTCCAGGGAGCAACTTTGCTCCAAGAATTGACTCTAGTTAGGGAGATTAAGGCAGAGAATAAACCCTCCAGCAGTTTGCAACAGCTCCCCAAGCATTCTGCAGCAAACTTAACAACAATGCAGCATTTCTTCTAAGAGTGAACAGTGCCCACAGGCTAAGGAAAATAACTTGGAAAACTACATGCCATAGTGCCATCTGGTGACTCCCATCGTACACAACGATGCCCTCAACCTTCGGGAGTCATTTAACCAGTGTAAATGGAGCGTACAATGCTACCAAATCATTCATGTTGCACAGGTGAAGTGGTTACACAAAGTTGCAAGACAACTGCAACTAGGGCCCACAAAATCTAGTGTGGGCAAAAACCACAAGAAGACTGGTTACAAGAGAAGTATGGCCAAACTGAGAGAGGTATATTTGGAGGGGAAGGAAGAAATGTATGTGTTACTTTGTGGCAATGCAGCCATCTCTGAGGAGGGACTTGACAACTATTGAACAGCCATTAGGCCAGGAAATAAAGAGTAGCCCAGTTGCTTTGTCTGACGAGATGAATGGGTTCTATTTTTCCCTTTGATTTGCGGATGTTCTTCCTCGTTTGTGTGTTTAATTGCATGACACTGGCTAACATATGAAATCCTATAGATACAATGACCTCCCCGACCTGGCCTGCGTTTGTATTCATGCGCTCCGTTTCGTTGCGGCTACTGGCAGTTCTCAATTCAGAGCCGTGTCTGGCGTTCCGTGGGAGCCGTATCTCTTAGGCTCCTCGGGGACGGCGATATTAAAAGTCCATCATTGAGCAGCAAGAGAGGAATAACATTAGGGTTATAAAACGCGTCTCCCTTGCTGGCTCAGGGATAAAGATGAGCAATGACGAGAAAAGGAGTACGGGGCGAGAACTCTGTGCTGGCACCACAGAGACGGCTGCAGTCCCAGACAGCAGAAGGCCCGTTTCATGAAGAGCTTAATGAAGGCGACCTTTCTGTGATGCTTCTTAGCCTTGGACATTTCAGTACATCCATTGCGTCTACTCCAGCCATCTCCTTGGGCCATTTATCTCTGTCCCCTGGTTTCTCCTGTTGCATTTCTACCTGGGGGAGTTTGCTTTAAACCTTTGCCTCTTGGGTTGCACTTTCCTTGCTATGTTTTGACTAATGCCTGATTTAATACCAGGTCGTCTGGGAGAGAGATTTTTTTTTAAAAAAATGCTACAATCGTTAGATTTGGCTGCTTAGAAGATTTTTATATCTCACCAGAATGCACAGTCCCCCCGTTCACCCCCTCCCTTCTTTTTCTCTTTCAACTTGCTGCACAGTTAAAGACTTTTATACTCAAAGAGAAACATTAAATGCTCTGATTTGCTTGGACTGTTTGCTCAAACTGGCCCTTTTAAACCATAACATGCAGAAAATAAGTTGGCTCTCCCCCCCCGCCAACCCCCCCCCCCCCAAAAAACAGCAAACAAACCAATCGGAAGGGCCACTGGCCCTGTGATCTGCACAGCTCGGGACTTCCCACTAACGGGGCAGAGGATCTGCTTGATATTCACCTCCTGCCTCTTGTATCTATCATGAATTACCATCATCTGAGGGATTGATATTGAAATGAAATGGCCGAGGGATCGATAGGAAGTAGAATAATGGAGGAGCATTCGGTATGAATTATATTTTTGTCATTTCGGCTGGAGGGGGCCAGGGTGTGTGGGGGGAGGAGGATGGAGGGAGGGAGGGCCTTTGGAACTGCACGTTAACAGCAGAACTCATGAAATGTAGAATCACAGCCTTATTTAACCCATTAACTTTCAGGCAATGTGTTGCATTCATATGTGCCTGCAGATGGCGTGTTTTCTACTAACCAATGTAATGGCGAGGAATAGAGTAGCATCTCTGTCTGTGAGCCCTCTGGTGGTGCTCAGGTTGACAGAGACCAGAGGGAGCATCAGGATTTATGCTATTAGGCCTGGTGTGTTTGTGAAGGCACATCTGGGTCCCAGATAACCGTGCTATGTAGTTTCTTCGTATTATTTTTGTAGCAAAAAGAACAAAAGGCACAACAGCTAAGTACACATATCCAGGGATAGCTCTTTTAGAGAGCATGCTTGTAACAGAGTGTGTGAGTGGGAGGGATGGGAAGTTTAGGATAATGGCGCAAGTTGAACTACTGGAATAATTCATTCATATTTATACTGCGGCATAGCACTTAAAGACCAAGCCGAGAGCCCCATTGTGCTAAGCGCTGTACAAACCTACAAGGCCAGATCTGCACATGAGCTCAGCTCTCAGTGAAACACTTAAATGTTTAAGTCTGTAGATTTTCAAAACTGCTTAGCATGCAGCAGCTCCCCCTGCTCTCATTGTGAGCTGGAGGTGAGGCGCAGTTGTGCAAATCCGGCTCAGGGTGAATGATAATCCCTGCCCCGAAGATTTTACAATAGTACTCTCCTTCCAGCTACCTATAATGTAAGGTGGGAATAGCCACGGGGGTGGGGGCGGAGTTGTTTTAAATACAAGATCCAATTCATTCCTGGAACCACTCCCCAGCGTTCAAGCAGGGATGAATTTGGCCCAGAGTGTTTCATTTTTATCCTCACAGTTTCCCTAGGTGTCCTTCATCCTGGCTGTCCCGATGTCCCTCCCTTGTGAGGGACGCTCTAGCATCTGCTGTGTCTGTGTGCCACTTACACAGTGTAATTATTTGAAGCTGTTTCCTCTAGTGCTGATTTTCCCGTCTTCTCTGTCTTCATTTTGTTTTCAAGGGCTCTCTCTCTCTCTCTTTCTCTCTCTCTCTCTTTTCTTCTCTATTTCAGGGAGCTGGAAACATGTGGAGATTTGAGCTCAGTTGAACTCTATCCCAGTTCTATCTCAGTTGGCAGTTGTTTATTCTACTTGCCAACCCCTATATCAGGGATTTGCATTCAACAGTGCCAGCTGACCCACCCGTTGCATGGACTCCCATGCACCAATGCCCTGCCAATACCATCAGTCCCTCTAGGTGTGAGCAATGCCTTGCAGCAATGCCCTACACGTGTGGACTAACGTGCTGAGCAAAGGGAGTGACCGTGCAGCAGAGCAGCGTTGCCATGAGATGTGTCGGCCACAGAAATGGAAAGGGTGAGGACGTTGTCTCAAGGATCCTGAATCTGCTTCAGCCGAACCAAACTTTATGCATCAAAGACCCTGCTAATTGTGGAACTCAGCAGCTCCCATTGCAGGAGGGACGTTTCTGCGACTCAGCAGCCAACCTCCCAAATTAATCAGCCACGTGCCTGAGGTCACGTGGCCGCAATGTACATTGAGTGACGCCGATGCCAGGCAAGGAGCCATAAATAGTGTTAAGATGTCCCAGTCCAAAGGGTCAGCCCGGATCACCGATGATCACTATCTCACTGTGCCAGACACCCCCACCCCAACCATAACCCCATTCAAATACCATCTGCAACCTCCCTTCTTTTGTGAACCCCCCGACACCAGCACCTCTGTAAAAACGCCCTCACGCCCATTGCCCCAGAAGCTGTGCTCTGAGTTAAAACCTTCCCCAGGGTTGCTCAGTGCCTTTACGGTGTGATTTGTGCTGTCCATCCAGTGAGATCAAAAGGTTGGTGAGGGAGGGTCCTTGTTCCCGTTTTGTCTAGTGCCAAACATGTGCTCAGCACTCAAGGATCTGCTAGAAAGCCCACTGAAGTCAGTGGGAGTCTTTCCATCCACTTCAATAGCCTTTAGATAAGTTCCTGCAATCAAGAGCGATTGAGATTGTCCTGGGGTATACACGTACCCCAAGATCACTCAGTATGTGCTTTCACGGTGTGCAGTGCCAGCAGACCCCTGGCATGAATCCCAGCGTATTAATCGTGAATTAACTTGCTCCCTGGGTCCGACTGACACGGGCCTTGTTTGCAGCCATCAGGGTGCTGTCAGTGAATCCCATTCTCAGCCCTTGTGTTAATTCTCTCTGAAATCTGGAGAAGTGTGTGACAGCAGCAAAGCCTTTGAGTGAATCCTAGCCCTGTATTAATTTGCTCCCAGGTCCAGCTCTCTGATCCTCTGTCAGCTGAAAGCGATACTAATGCCAGGTTTCCATATGTGGCCTCCCGCTGCTCCTCCCGCTGCAATCTGAGTCACGGCTGGGAAGGATCAGCGCAGCCTGAGATGCGTGAACCAAGTGCTTTATTTCAAACTGGATTGAATAAATCGGGGCAGGATTGTATTGAGTGGGGGCAGTTCTGCATTCATCTTCGGGTGGGGTGGATGGATAAGAAGACCTAATGGGTCATTTCTAGCTCTAGTCTCCCTGAGTCCGTGGTACATTCTTGGGCTGTATTCCTCCTGGTTGTCCTACCCTCTCCCCTCGTATTCCTTCCTGCATGTTCCGAGTGTCTTGTCCAAACTGAACCTGGCTCTGGGATCTTTGTCACAGGCACTGTCATTCGTTTGTCCTTGTATTGCAGCCTAGATTTTGGGAATAAGGATGACACCATTTGCTGCAGGGCTCAGTGCTTTGTTAACTATAAGTCAGACTCTGTGCGCTACCCCTCACAACATTGCCTGGCTCAGGAATTGCCAGTTATTTGTAAGGCCCAATTGCCATAACAACTGCCTGGCAATACATAGATTGGGCAGGCTGTACAACTCCCCTGTAGGCATCACTGCTGGCCTCTCACCAGGGGACTGGAGAAGGGACTAATGTTGTTCCTAAACATGTAACAGCATCTAACATCCACCCGAGGAGGTGGAGGGAGAGGGCTTTGCTCACCCAGGCCTCCAGGCTGCTTTAATGGTTTGTGGTGTATTGAGGATTGTTGGAATTGCATGCTATCACTTTAAAACCAGGTATGTTTCCTGGCCCTGTTTGCAAGCTAGGGGGCTCTGTAGCAAAGTGTGCAGTGTGAGCAGAGAAAGTTACTCTGTAAAAAGCCAGCTTAAACACGGTGAGGTGAGCTGTGCCTTGCTTCGGGAGCAGCCTGTTTTCTCTCTCTCTGTTTTTGGGTTCTTGTGTATTATCATTCTAAGACATAAAGTAGTGCTACACTGCAACCTTCCAGCAAAACTAATTTTTTAAAATTTTTCTCTCTGTGTATGCTGTAAATATACCATTTTTCACTTGAAGAAAAAAACAAACATAACTTACTGTGGAGAGCACTGCTCATCCAAAAAAGATCCCAAAGCCTGTTAAACCCCCGCAGCCCACAAAGGGGCAACCAAGAGGAACCTCTGTGCCACACAGGAAAGCTTTTGGCCAAGGACCTGAGGAAATATCCCTTCTCTTTGAAAAGCAGACAGAGGTCTTTTAGTGCTAGGCAGAGCAGACAAGGGCTCAGCTTTTATCAGATCCACATGACATATGCCAAGATTTCCTCAAGTGATTCATGATTTTGGGTGCTTTGTTCTATTTGTGACACCTTAAAGGACCTAACTTCCAGCAGGGTGTGTGCTCATCACTTTCTAAAAATCAGGTCTCTTTAAGGTGTCCCAAACTGGGCTCCCAAAAACAGAGGCCTGCCCAAGTTGCTGGTCACCTTTGACAATCTTGGCCGTAGTGCTCAGTTTACCTACCTGGGAAGAATGTAGAGCTGAGATAGGATCAGGGCCTGTGGCCAGAGAGCCGTGAGCATTTCGACCTGAACACTTGGGGCGTGGAGAGCCTCAGTCTGTCACCCTTATTCACACTGAATCGTCCCTTACTCCTGGAGTAGTCCTCCTGGAATCAATAGGGCTACTCAAAGGGTAAGGATCTACTCAGTGTGAGCAAAGGTGGCAGAAGCTTATGACACTGTGGCTGTCCCTCCGGGGCCGAGAAAATGTCTGCCACACTTTTTCATTCCTCCTGGTGCTCTGCTTTGTACATGACAGGAAATCAGCCGCTACCAAATGCTGGCCCTGAATTTATTCGGCTTTAAT
This sequence comes from Chelonia mydas, assembly GCF_015237465.2. NCBI lineage: Eukaryota > Metazoa > Chordata > Testudines > Cheloniidae > Chelonia > Chelonia mydas. The sequence continues at coordinate 10,063,984 of NC_057857.1, forward strand.
TTCTCTTTATGACCCCTTTCGCTCATCTCTAATCCACAGATAAAGAAAGGTAACCCAGGCAGCAGGCTGCCATTATCCATGATGTGGAGGATTTTGTGCAGTTCAATTATATCTTTTTTTTTTTCTTTTGCATCTGGAGCAACAGAATCTCTCTCCCTTTACCTTGTTGTCATGTTCCCTCGTGCTCTCCAGATGGAGTTAGGTGCCTTTGCAATGTGTTCTTGGCCAATGTGTGTGTAGAAGTCAAGGCAATTGGCAGTGGAGCTGAATATTCAGTTGTATGCATGTGTTGCTTAATGCATTTCTGGAAGGTGCTACTCCCAAAGGCGTAGTATACACCAGCGTGTAAGACGCAACTCAGGATGACCACTTTTCTTAACACACAGCACTTAGCTATATACACATAGCGAAAACAAGACTAATTATTATTCTCAAAGAACAGAGATTCACGTAACAGAGGGTGAGAATATTGGAAACAAACAGTTACATCTAAAACAAAATTATAACATGCTTTCTAGAGACTAAACTTAACTAACCAGTTATCCTCTTTGAAGAAATGTATCTCTCCCAAATTTCTTCTCAGCATTTTCAGCCAAGCCTGGCTGAGATCCCTTTCCCATTAAGCAAACCCACTGTCAGTTTACTTTCTCAGTGAAGGATGCCAGGGTGTCTCTTTGCACCCCAAATATTCCAGAACAGACCTTCAGTGTTTACATGAAAATAAGGTCCCGTCCAGCCCCCGCTGTTTACTGCTTCCTGTTAATTTCCTTCTAAAGTCCTCACTAGCTCTTCATTAGCATTTGATTTAGTATGCTAATAGACACCTATTGTGTGACATATCCACCACGGAGATAAGTGTCTCCTACCTTCGGCCTGGAGACCTGGAGTCTCAAGGGACACTTCCTTTGAGCAACCTGCTTTTATCTACAGACCACAAGAACAAGAAGTTTATCTACATAATTCCTACATAATGATGACCAGTGTGACACAGGCTTTCAGTAGAGATCTTACGTATCATTCTTTTCCTGAACCCAGGGGATCCCTGTACAGTAGAACGTCAGAGTTACGAACACCTCGGGAATGGAGGTTGTTTGTAACTCTGAAATGTTCATAACTCTGAACAAAACATTATGGCTGGTCTTTCAAAAGTTGACATTGACCTCATACAGCTTTGAAACTTTACTATGCAGAAGAAAATTGCTGCTTTCTCTTTTTTTAGGAGTTTACCTTTAACACAGTACTGTATGCTTTTTGCTCTTGGGGGGGGTGGGGGAGAAGGGTGTCTCTGCTGCTGCCTGATTGCGTACTTCCAGTTCCAAATGAGGTGTGTGGTTGACCCATCAGTTTATAACTCTGGTGTTGGTAACTCTGAGGTTCTACTGTACCTCTATATACCTCTGTGCCCTCTGTCAGTTGACACCCACAGCTTCTTGGGCTGCATGTGGTTTGATCCATCTCTAGTTGGAAGAGGCTCTGGTCCATTTCACCACATTGCGGCAGGGTGGCTTTAGTTATTCCTGAATCACCCCCATAGACAAGCATCAGATTTACAGCCCAAGTCATAGCCATCTTACAGATATAACTGGGGCGTTATATCTGTAAGAAAACAAAACAGTCTATCTAGAACTAAAACTCTTGCATTCTTTGACTACCGCATTCTAGGCGTCTCCCGTGTACGGCAGTAACTTTTACTGCAGCCAGCTCTCCCAAACCCACGTGCCAAGCCTCATCCTCAGGTGCTAAGTCCAATTTCATTGCAGGATTAACTTCTTTGCCACGAGATTGGCCTAGAACATCTAATTCTTCCATGCTTCTGTGAAAATGTCCTCTTTCCCCAGGACCAAAACAAAGAGACTTACTCTGCATCCTGTGTCGGGGGCTGGGGGGTTCATGAGCCTATCTCCATATGTGTTGCAATTGACAAAAAAACGGCACCCTGAATGGCATATTTGTCAGCACTGAGAAAAGGGCGTGACGAGGAAGCAGATTAATCTTGACATCATGAAGACACCTCTGAAACTGAGCCTGATTTCTGCAAGCCTTTCATGTCGGGGACTTTCGTTTAAGTCAGTAATAAGCCCATGCATGGAGGCTCTTAGGGTTAGTCAGTAATAAGCCCATGCATGGAGGCTCTTAGGTACTGTATTCTAGGATCAGTAAATTTTAAATACTATGGGATATTCCTTCCTTCTGTGTCAATGATTCCTCCTATAACCTTACGCTCGTGAGTCGTTCTTTCTGATGCAAAGCATTTTCAATAGAAAAAATGAAGGGGACACTAAATATATGAAGAACACAGATAACAGAGGGACTAAAATGAGTGAGGTCCCTTGAATTGAAGGAAACCTGAAAGTGTGACTATGCCTGAGCTTTATGCTCCCTTTCTTCTGTGCAGGGAGTTGCCCTTTTGGGGTGAAAAGACATGGGTTCTAGCCCTGCAATTACCATGAAGTTCCAAGTTATTATTAATATTCTTTATTGTTACTGCAGTACTGCCTAGAGACCCCAACCAAAAGCAGGGCCTCATTGTGGTGGGCACTGTCCAAACGTAGGGTGAGAGACAATCCTTGCCTTAAAGAACCTGCCAGCTAAATAGACAATGGGTAGGCGGAACAGCCAGAATACACAAGCAGAGTCATGGCTTGCAAATGCTTTGTTAATTCCACATTATTTTAAGCTTTTAAGCTTTTTGTGTTTGTTTAATCATGGTTTGGGGGGCGGGCGGGTGGTTCTTGGCCACAGTTTGCAGCATGGTGACTATTGTGAGGTCCTAAGTGGTCACATATTCTTGACAATAACACATTTATTAGAGCTGGTTGAAAAATTGCAAAATTCAGCTTCAACTACATTTTTGGTCCCACTTTTGTATTTTGGTCCAAGAAGTGGATGAAGTTTTTGCAAAAAATAGTTGCAAAAATTGCAAATTTGATATTCTAAGGATAGCAGTATCCATGAATAAAGATAACCCGCCTGGGATTCAAGTACCTGCTGAAACTGCTCTCAGCTTTCTGTTCATGGACTCTGCACTCCTCAGTCCATCTCTTGGTAGTGCTGCCTTGTTAAATCTAGAGCCAAGCAGCTATTTGCAGTAATGACTCCAGTAACTAAGGGTGGATAGGCTCCTGCTGGAGGCTCTGTATAGTCACTCCCTGCTGGCCTATGAAAAAGCACTGAAGACAGCTTTGTTTTGTAGGTGCTGTGATGCTGGTGTATTCATCTGGACTGCTGGGTTTTTTGTTTCTTTATTTTAACTGATTGCTTAAAGCAGGCCTCACTGGCCAGCCACCCAAGGGACCAGCCAGGATCAGTTGCCTTGTCGAGTTGGCTCTTTAATGAGAGGTCAAACAAATGCTAACAAGACCCCTGGAGATATTTAAAAGTGGACTTTTAGCATAGAATGCTGCCTATCTGAGAATGCTCCTGATGCAGGTTTTGCTGTATATTTTGCTGGGGTTGAGTTTTATCCCACTGCAGGCTGTACATCGGGATACAATGCTATAACCACATTGTCAGCACATGGGTGCATAGCATCCATTAGGCTAGACTGGGCCCTGGGCTATATACCCAAGGAGCAGAGTAAGGGGGGTGGAATAGAACCTCTCATAGAGACCTGCTTGGTTGGGGCTGCCTGGACGAAGCTTAAGTGGGCTTGCCCTGGACCTGGTGGATGAGGGATGTGGGAGAGGGATGGAAAAAGGGACAGAGCCTTGACTCAACTTCTGCCAACCCCCAAGTACAGCCAGCGTGGTTAGCTCCCTTCCATCATGCTGGCACATCTTAATTTACTGGTGATAGAGGCCAACAATCATGCATCAACACTCCCCCACTTTAAAGCAACGGGGGCGCAGGGTGGAAATTGTGTCTCACAGGGGTTTCTCCTAGGTTACGTCTACCTTGCACACCCTTTGAGGCAGAGTGCAGGGCATGTGTAGCGACACGCGCCGTGACAAGCAAGCTGTGTTCGCACTGCATCCACGCATCAGTGAGAAGGTCTGGCAGCGGGGTGGCCGCGGGACACTAAACCGCTAAAAATAGCAGTGTGCGTGTAAGGCATGGCTTAGGTGTGTAGAGAGCTGCATAGAGTACGCACCCACAGTGGTCAGTCATGTCTTTATTCACCTCAGCAGTGCTGTCTACACTGGTATTTATACCCGTGCTGTGGCAGGCAGCATCCAAACTCTCCACACCGCCGTAAGGAGCGTGCAGTGTAGACAAACCCTTAGGCACAGGGCATCCCAGAAGCACGCTCCAGCCCATAATTAGTATTTATTATTAATTATCATTAGTAATAATGCCTAATGATATATACCGAGCAATGCATAGACCCATTTTCTCTCCGTAGGCAGACATTAAAATATTCTAACGGGAAAGTAAAAGAATCATCATATTTCAAGTACACAAAATGATGCCGGGATGTGTGCCACAAGATCCCAATAGTAATCTTTTAATTAATAAACCTGAAAATGGATTCAGGATTTGTACTTAATAAGTATTCATCAAGACAATCTCTTAATGGGCTATTAAGTGACTTAAGGTGGAATTTGCGGCAGCTGACATGTAAATATCTAACACCAAAAAAAACCCCCCAACTCTTTTCCAGATATATAATGGTCTAATAAATATTGGAAGGGACAGTTCTGCTTTCTCTTTTGTGTGTGTCTTTCAGAACAGATAAAGCTTATAAAACAGAAACCTATCCAGCATACTCTGAGAGCTCCCAGAAACCAATTTTTCAAAAACTGTCATTGAGAGTCATTAATTATCTGTGGGCCCCATTCATCCTGAATCAATGGCAGACTTTGTGGACTCTTTGATGGCTTTAATTAATTCATGAATATGAGTTGTAATATACTTCCTCTTTGAACAGTTATTATGCTAGCAGAACCCTTGAATTAAAGGACGGTGAAAAGCATAAAATACAAGTAAATAGGATGCTACAGATGCTCTGTCTAGAATCCACCCATAGAGGAACATGTGTATCAATATAACTATATGAGACTGAGCCCTGATCCTGCAATCAGACTCCAACATCTATTCAGAGCCCAACTGACAATGCACATCCCATTGGAGGACTGGAGCCAATTGAGGAAACACGAGCATCACATGAGGGCAATCAAACATTTTCTGCTGGATGATTCAATGCCTAAGGTCTCATGCAGATGTGTTCTAAATTATTGAGACAAGTAGCTTAATTCAATGAAAGCAGTATTTTTTATCTAAACATTTCCCCAGCATAACTGAAAGCCTAAATGCAAAAGCATTGGGCTAGTGAAACAATGAAGAAGAGAACCTCACTGAGCTGAGTACCAAGTACCAGTTTTACCAAGCTGAGTACAGTGTTTATTTGTCCCTGTTTTACTGGACAGTCCCAGTTTTTCAGATGATGCCACACTGTCCTAGGACCTTCCTTCAGGACACTACACATGTCCCGATTCTTCATGGCACCTTTCAAAATGCGTGGTTTTTTTTTATAACCACAAAACAATTATTCATAATGTTCTGCGTTTAATAGTCACAGACAGTCCTGGGGAAGGAATCACAAACACTGTGATGAACAGCATTGGAGAGAAGAGTTGAACGGGTCTAGACTCAGAGCTGCTCTTTTGCTTAAAATTAATTGTAAGGACACTTGTTCGGTGCTTTACGATAAATGGAAAAAGTCTCCACTGAGGCATGGGCTATGCACTGTCTTTGACCAACATAGTTATGCTGGCACAGAGATGCCATTTTTTTTTCAGATTTGGGTGGACCACATCCCCGATTAAATGAATGGGAGCTTTGCCGTTGATGTCAGTGAGGCCAGAATTTTACCCTTCTTGACAGCAGGATCCTGGATCCTGTTTAATTTTCAGACCTTGTCTTCGCCTGCACGTTTTTCTGAATACACAGGACCCACTGAATGTTCACGAATAAGGGATAACTTGACTGTGACTTGCGGACGCGTCAAAACCTGGAGCTTTTGTTTGTGATTTTTTTTAACGTTATTGTTTTATTTTTACATCCCGCCACCTGTTATTGACCGCATGTGCCTTTGTCACCACCTAGCGGCTGAACTTCATCAGAGGTTTATAAATCTGTAGCCACGACAAGGCTAACAGAGGTTGTTGTTTGGGTCAAACAGTGCAACCCATGCTTTTAAATCCAGCGATCAGTCACAGGTTCACTCCCCATTAGTGACGTTGATTATCATTTATTTTTAACCAACGGAGAAAGTGGGTCAAACTCTTTCTCTCCTGCCTTCATGTACTTTCAGGGGTTTCCCCCTGGCCACGTATGAGGGATCCATAGCTTCCCCTATGGAGCCTGCTACCATTCTGAGCATTATAGCTTTGAACAGAGCAAAATATTTTTTACAAATGCAGCCCTTCCCATCAACAAGCTGCCCAGCTCTCTGTGTTCTTCACAGAGCCAGGCATTGCACATGCCTTGACATGTTACATGCAGCCCATTGCATGTTTCACACTGCCCATACGGACGTAGCTGAGTCCTCTCCCCTTTGCGGCAAGAGCCAGGCACCAGGGGATGTCTGGGTACATGTTGAGTGTCGGTTTTTCTGGTAGGCAGTGTGCAGTATCATGCCAGCCAGCTGTTTCGTGCCAGCAGACAACCTCATTCTCATTCAGAGCTCAAACGGAGGTTATTACCAGCCTGATCCAATCACTGAGGTCTGAGCAATACCTGGCTTGTCCTTTGCAGCCCCTTCTCCGCTGGGTTCGCCTTCTGCATGTGCACCCCCCGCTCTCTTCTCTCTGTCTCTTGCTCCTTCATTTGTTGGCTTTGGGATTTCCAGCAGACCTTTCACCTCCCCCCTCCAAGCACCTCTTGGTTATTAAAATGCAGCTCAGGATGGTTCACTTTGCCTGGTACATTATCATTCCTCGTTAGAGACCCCTCCAGGGCCTGTGATATGCCTGCACCGACTTTATAATTACAAAGTCAATTTCTAAACAGACATTTGCAAATAAGTCAATTTAAATACCGAGATTTGCAAACAATAATTAAGCAGTAGCTTCTTTTTTTAATATCTCTATATATAATTAATGCCTGCGGGCTTTTCATTTTACCTTGCGACTGTGTAGTTTGCAATTGTTTGTTGAGCTAAAGCATTCTCGGAAAGCAAATCAAAGCACTGATGGGTTTGAGACGCTGTTTAAGGAAGTGCTCTGCCTTCCCCACCTCCTCCTGCCACTTTCTATGCAATCTTCTGTCCCCCAAACAGCTCGCAGAAAAGCAGCTGGCCTGGGGCTTTCCCCCTTCAGTCTATGGAGAGATGCCCTGGGAATGGGGGGGCAGGGATGGAGTTCAGTAGCAGTGCTGCAGAGCGACTCCCCAGGCAGATAGGAAACCAGGCCTGAGAGGATGAATGGAGTGAGAACAGTCTGTAGCTCACGAAAGCTCATGCTCAAATAAACTGGTTAGTCTCTAAGGTGCCACAAGTACTCCTTTTCTTTTTACGAATACAGGCTAACACGGCTGTTACTCTGAAGTCTGGCTAGGTTGCAGCTGCTGTGCAAAATTGGTACAGGGTCAGGGAATGGGAGGGGAGGAGGATGTGAGGTAGAGACGCACCTTTGGCCTCTATTCTGCCTTCACAGCAAAACCCCAGTGATTTCAATGGGGTTACGGCTGATTTACAGTAACCCCCAATCTCTGAGCCTTCTTGTGCCTTAATTCTCCTAGCTCCCAATGCTAGCCCATGGGCGGGGGGGGCAAATGATCCCAAGTGTAACTCAACAGACTTTAATAGGCCTACAGCAGGGATGCATTTTGCCCACAGCACCTTGTCCAAATATTGCCACCCCAACAGATACTAGCGACCAGCATATTTGCAAGCAGCCCAGACCCTGATGTCAGCTCATGCGAGATTGTTGATAGCAGACCTGCTGGCACCTTGCAACCAATCGCTATAAATACCAGTGACAATTATATAACCCTCCTTCTCCCTTTTTATGGGTGTGCGAGGCCGATAACTTAAAACGCTGCTGTTCAGCACAAAAACAAATAACAGAACAACTCCGGCTGTGATGCATTTCGACGGCATAACTTGGGTTTGCCACCGTTCTATTAAATTATAAATATCTATCACTTTATGAAGCCAGGGCTGTTCGGAATAGAAAGGAGCGTAAAAAAAATAAATAAAAAGCCCAAACCCTGAACTGCAGTTGCTATAGCAATTAACAATGGGCATCCTTCTTCGGGAGCCAGAGATGCTGATGCAGCTAAAACAAATGTTTGTGTACGGCCGTGGCGGGGATGGAGACGGATTAGGGAGTGCTGGCCTTGAGCCTCGATGTAATCCAATTCTAAATAAATCATAAATCTAAGTGCAGACTGGCAAGCAGGAGAGAATACCAATGCAGGGAGGGTGATGGCAGGGCAGCATCGATTAGGAAGGGAGAGCGGAGGCAGGGAGGGAGCCCAAATGGGCAGGTCAGCGGTTTGGTTCTGCAGGCATAGGATACTGCTCACATACAGTACTCGCTCCTGAGGCTCTGATCCGCTCCTGAGGCAGGGTGGAGATAAGTCCCACTGAAGTCACTGAGAGCTGCCTGTATCTAGCAAGCCCCAGAGCCTAGAACTCCCCGTGTCTTAGGGCCCTTCCATTGAGGTCAATAGGAAAATGTCCATTGACTTCTGTAGGAACAAGATGCATGGGTTTGCAAGCTGCTTCCCTTGCCTTCCAGTAGGGGACCCTGTTAACCAGCTACTCCCACGAGCTGGACAAATGGCCCCCAATCCTACTAACAGCTAAGCGGAGCCCCTAGAGCGGACGCTGCCTCTGTGCTTGGTCTCAAAGCACCTGCTCTTTCCCACGACCATTTAGTGGCTGAAGCTGTGCAGGGCCCAGTTTTCAAGGCTGGTGCTCATGGGCCCCTGGGTTTCCATTTGGAAATGTGGGTCGGTTGGAAGGAGTTTTCCCTCTGCTTCCCCTCCCTACGCTGCTTTCAGGAGCGACTGTCCTCACCTTACACAGCAGCACTCCGGCTTCCCATGCTGCATTCTGCCTTCCCTTCCTGGAGTGCCCCTCCCCATCATAATAACTGAAGCCGGGCATGCTCCAGAGAGGCACCCTGAAAGGGATGGCAGCGGGGAGGGAGAGCGATTGTTGGCCTGAAGTGGGAGAACTTCCTGCATGCAGAACCAGAACCAGAGGGAGCAGAGGAAAGAAGACGGGGCCCTCATGCCTAACCTGGCTTGCAGGTCACAAGAGGGGAAGGCCTAGGAGTCACCTGGGTCCATACACCAGGATTCATATTAGCTCCTCCTGTCATTGCATACACCAGTGGCTGCTTAGCACTCCCAGTGACATGATAAAAGCCTGCCCTGTCTGGGGGAGCACGTGGTTCCGTGTTGGGTTACGGACCAGAGCGGCCGTCCTCCCTGGAGAAACCTAGAGCTCTCCGGCTTCCTTCTAGCCGCACTGACACGTGGATTCAGCCTTGATGTGGAGTGAAAAATTGAAATGAGGACAGTTCAGTCAACAGTATGTCTGTGAAATTAATGAGCCCTTTCGTCTCCAACACCTGATAATTACATCTTTCAATTAAATAAACTCTCTCGCTGTCCAGGATCTTATAAATTAACGCAAAGGGCTGCATCTTTGTGGGCTGCCAAACCTTTCTTACGGCAGAGAGCCTCCAGATCCTCACAGTGAGGGAAAGCGAGAGCCTTAGGGGCCGAGCCCCCGCCCTTGCTCCCAACCCCAGAGGAGCAAAGGGGGAGGAACAGCCACTCTCTTGTTGAATGCAGCATGACAGTGCCAGCAGCGCATTCCACTTGAGTGAAAGGAGATTCATCCACTAGCCTGCCCTGTCTTTCCCCTTGGAGAAGCATGTGGTTCACTGACTCAGACAGCAGACTACGACTTAAACCACTTGAGCGTTATTCCACTCTGGCTCTGCCCCTGGCCTGTTATGTGACCTTGGGCAAGTCATTTCCCCTCTCTGTGGCTCAGTTTCCTCTCCCCAACCTGTCTCTGTCTTGTCTATTGAGACTGTGAGATCTTTGGGGAAGGGACTGTCTCTCACGATGTGCATGTACAGCCCCTAGCACGATAGGGCCCTGATCTCAGTTGGGAGTGCTAATGTATTATAAATGATCCTTACTGTGGCCACTGCTGCTGGGGTTCATGAAACCTGGCCCCTCATGGCCTTTCCTTGGGAACTGCAGAAGTGTCGTAAAAGGTTTAGAAAACCTGGCCCCTGAGGAAAGATTTAAAAAAAACGGGGCATGTTTAGTCCTGAAAAAAGAAGACTGAGGAGGGAGCTGATAACAGTCTTCAGCTATGTGAAGGGCTGTGCTAAAGAGGATGGGGATCAAGTGTTCTCCATGGGCACTGAAGGCAGGACAAGAGGTGATGGGCTTAAGCTGCAGCCAGGGAGATTTAGCTTAGATATTAGGGGAAATACCTAACTGTGAGGGTAGTTAAGCTCGGAAATAGGTTTCCAAGGGAGGTTGTGGAATCCCCATCACTAGGTATTTTTAAGAACAGGTTAGATACATACCTGTCACACACCTTTACTTGGTCCTGCCTGAGTGCAAGGGGCTGCACTAGGTGACCTCTTGAAGTCCTTTCTGTCCCTACCTTTCTGTGATTCTATAACTAAGCCCTGGCTGCTGCTACCATCTGTCACCTTCTTCGTACGCCATTATCGCTTGTTCTTGCTGTGGGGTGGCTACCCGGTGGAGCTCAGCTGGTGGGAGGCCAGCGACTGGTGGGATATCTGTGTCATGAGGAGGAGTGGACTCGTACGAGCTGGAATGATCTTACTCAGTTTGCCTGGCTCCTGCTAATTGGGGGAAGACTCATCACTGAGTCCAATTAAGGAGATGTCTTTTTCTTAGATACAAATGATTCCCCACAGATGAATGTTGCTTTGCAACAGCAAAATAGACACAGGGCCCAGTGCATTTCTAATTCTCTGTGCCCTCAGGTAATGGGAAGGCGACCTGCAGCTATTCACTCCTTCCCAGGTCTAGCTGCCTGGCCTCCCATTCTCTTTTCCTCATGTGGGAGTGTTTGAAGTACAATAGGACTTGCTCTTGACTACTTAAAGACACAGGATCACAGTGGCAGCTGGTGTATATCAGCTTAACTGCATTAGCTTCAACACAGCCACATCAATTTACACCAGCTGTAACCCCAGCTAAATCTCTTATTCATTCATTCGTTCATTTATTTGTATTATCATGGCACCTCGAAGCCCCAGTCATGGTCAGCAGCCCACTGTGCGAGGCACTGTACGAGCACAGAAAACAAAGACAGATAGACAGTCCCTGCCCCAAAGAGCTTACAGTCTATCCATCTATAGTAGTATCTGCAGCTCCTGTCACTGTAATGTCTGATAGCTTCCAACTGGTTAAGGAGAACGGAGTCATTATATCATGTTTAAGCATCTGCCACTGCCCCGCTCAATCCACAATCCACACCCACTGGAGGGGCTGGCGAGGTGATAGACCTGCTGCTTCAGGAAGAATGTTACAAAACAATACAGTCTCTCCGCTTTCTTTCTATTTTTTCCCCTTCCCCTAGGTAGCCAAATGCATCCAATGTGGCCTTTATAAGCTCTCCATAAATCCAGCCACCTTCTCTAAAGCACAGCCGGCGGCTGCTGTGACTGTGTAATTCAGCACCAACAGTCGGATAATGGCTGAAGATGCTGAGGCTGTATTTTCCTCTTCATCACACACACACGCAGGCTATTTCAATTAAGACAATTAGCGGCAGCCTGACCAAGGTCAACTGCAAAGCTCCAATTAAACCAGTGCAAAGTCTAACATCATCCGCGTGTCATGGAGCTGGTTGGAACATGTGACCCTGACAGCCTACATCTGCCAGATTAAAGGGTTTAAACATTGTCTGTTGTCCCTTTCCAGATCTCCCACAATCTCTTCTGATCTAATAAACCCGAGCACTAATCTCCAGGCTTTATAGCGCCTCATTAATTTACCCCATGCCAAGGGACTCAAAGGGAGAGTGGGACTTCTTTGTCTTTTACAGCCATCCAGTCTTTCTGCCCCACTTACCCGTCAGCCTTGGTGCCTGCCCGTCTCATCACCTTGGGGACATGGCAAGATGCTGATTTAGCCTTCGATGACCTTTTCGCTAACTGCACCCAGATCCAGGCTGTGTGTTGTCTCTTCCATTGTCAGCCTGTAATAAAAAAGGGAAAACAAAACTTTAGTAGAGAAGCTAACAAGGTACCCAACACGCCTCTCACACACAGTGGTTTACTGTCAGTGCACCTGAAGTACTTCTGGTGTGGGGGGAAACACTCAGGTACTCCAGCTGGAACATTTCAACCATCCAAACTCTGGAAAGGTTTTATTCTCTCTTACCCCCACACAAGGATGTTTTCAACCCTAGATTAGAAGTGCCTGCAAAGACACAACCAGCACCCATGTCCAACTGTGATCACTCCAGGCGAAAAGTGGCAGCTAATAAAATCTGCTGTGGATTTCTGTGGAACAGACCCACTTGATAACTCTCTTGGGAGAAGAACCTGAGCTGAAGGTGTGTGCCAACTTCAAATGGTCCCTGGGTGCAAACTGCAGAAAAGGAAGAACTTGAACTGGATTTCTGTCCTTACCTCTGAAAGAGTCTGGGTGCAACCCATGGAAGGAGACAGCTCTCAAGCAGCCTAACCACAATTAATCCCCATCCCAGTGGCTTGGTCTGACATTTCCACCTAGGCCAGCTGGCAGGGAGCGCTTGGGCTCCAGGATGCAAGCTAAAACAACGAGGAGTACTTGTGGCACCTTAGAGACTAACAAATTTATTTGAGCATAAGCTTTTGTGGGCTAAAACCCATTTCATCAGATGTATGGAGTGGAAAACGCAGTAGGAAGATATATATGCTGCCACTCATCCAAAGGGGAGGGGCAGGGCTGTGGAATGCGGGACTGCTACTGAAAGGGGAACATGGGGTGCCTCCATGGGCCTGGATAGCACCAGGCATGGCTAATGACCCATGGAACACCTGGTCACTGGTTCAAATCTACCTTACCTAGATAATGATTTTCAGTCTGGCAGCTGTTCAATAGCCTAGCTAAAATAACATGGTGGTCCCAGCTCAGTTGCTCATGGACTGCTATCCATAGAGCAAAAAACCACCAGCACGGGTAACACTAATTGGCACCCTTGTTAGCAGTCGCTGCTGAGAGGCCAAGCGCTGAACTGAATGAACCTGGCGACTGAACTCCCTTCTTTAACGAGTGTTCCCTCCAATTAAGGGTTGAGGGACAGCTGGGGGGGAAGTTCGTCCTGCCCTTGCCAGTGCTGTACCTGCTCTGTGCATATCTAGCAAACTTCAGAATCCAGCGGTGTCACCTGATACCTTTCAACAAATGCTACCCTGAGCTTTAAGAAGGACAATCTGGTTTGCCCATGGGCATGAGAAAAATCTCACTGTGGGCTGGGGCGAAGGCTGATGGGGGTATTTATTACAGGAAAGTTTCCAGACATCTCTATCCTTTTGTGGCACCGGCACCTCGGAGCTACATGCAGCTTGTTTAGTTATTTATTTTTAAGTGGCAGCGTCTAGAATATTCCCCCCCACTCCCCCGCCCGAGAGGCCCCATCTCAATTTTTAGTGAGCCCCAAGCAGCTCCGGTGAGGGGGCTGCCGTGGGCTGCAACAGAGGAGATTAATTTTAAAAGCATCACAATTTGTCACTTTCATAATGAGAAAATGAGCTACCGCCTAACACAGAATTATTACAGCAGGATCTCGGAGCACAAATGGTATGTGCCCACCAGCCCTACCGAAAATCATTGTACTACCTCGTGCTTTTTGTGAGTAGATTTCAGAGCACTTCACAAGCTGCAATCCATTTATCTTCACAAACACCTCACTATTATTATCCTCATTTTTAGAACTGGGCCCAGAGAGGCTAAGTGACTTGCCCAAGCTCACACAGACAGTCTGAGGCAGGGGAGGGACCTGGGGTCAATTCAAAGTCCTAGGCTAGTGCCCTAACCACTGCAGAGCATCCTTCCTCTCTTCCACATGCCATCGTGCCACCAGCTCAGAGGGCTGCTCTAGGCTAGGGCATTTGCAATGGAGTACTTGCTCCAATGCAGCTGACCCCAGCACAAAGCACTAGTGTCGGTGCACTGCAGTGGGGTTGTTGCCTTCCCAGGGTCTGGCTGAGATAGCTGGGAGGTAGCTGAGAGCAAATGAGCAGAAGGTCTGTCCAGAGCAGACAGAGTCTTATGGCCGTCTGCTTTCAGGTGCTCAGACATCAGAGTGCTGGGCACGGTATGAAAAGCTACTTACCTTCAGGGTTGGAGTGTTGTATGCAAGACACAAGAAGTAATTCTTCTTCTCTAGTCCGCGCTGATTAGGCCTCAACTGGAGTACTGTGTCCAGTTCTGGGCACCACATTTTAAGAAAGATGTGGAGAAATTGGAGAGTCCAGAGAAGAGCAACAAAAAGGATTAAAGGTCTAGAAAACATGAGCTATGAGGGAAAATTGAAAAATTGTGTTTGTTTAGTCTGGAAAAGAGAAGACTGAGAGGGGCCATGATAACAATTTTCAAGTACATAAAAGGTTGTTACAAGGAAGAGGGAGAAAAATTGTTTTTCTTAACCTCTGAGGATAGGACAAGCAGCAATGGGCTTAAATTGCAGCAAGGGAGGTTTAGGTTGGACATTAGAAAAAACTTCCTAACTGTCAGGGTGGTTAAGCACTGGAATAAATTGCCTAGGGAGGTTGTGGAATCTCCAACATGGGAGATTTTTAAGAGCAGGTTAGACAAACACCTGTCAGGGATGTGTTAGATAATACTTCAGTCCCCTGCACTCAAGGCAGGCCTGACTAGATGACCTCTCTAGGTCCTTTCCAGTCCTATGATTCTATGATTCTGGGCACATGGCAAAGCCCACCTGTCTTTGCAGGGTTTTGTTTGTACCCTCAGCAGCACTTCAATCAGGGCGATGGTGCTTGGGGAATAATATTAATAAAGAGACCTTCCCTTTAGACAGGGAACCTATTTGACACAGCTGGAAAATAATGACATAAATCCAGCTGTGGGTCCAGCTGTGGCGAGCTAGGCAGATCTAGCTGTGGAAAGTCACACAGACCCAGCTGTGGTTACCGACATCGTCCAACTGCGGCGCGTCACGTAGAACCAACTGTGGTGATTGAGATGGGGCCAGCTATGGTGAGCTAGGCAAATCCAGCTGTGGTTATTGACATGGTCCAGCTGTGGCAAGTCTCAGAGAGCCAGCTGTGGTGAACGATATAGGCCCAGCTGTGGTGAGGCTTGCGGGTCCAACTGGGGCAAACGCACACCCAGGTGTGCACACAGGACGTGTGACTCAGAAGCAGCTCATGAACCCCTTTGTTCTGAAACAATCTGTGGCGCCTATTGCTCTGCAGAGGAAGCTCTGTCTCTAGGGGAAGGTGTGTCTCATACCAAGCTAGGAGCTCCATTCAGAATCGTGTCTGGCAGCCAGAGGACCTCATTAAACTTAACATAACCCTTCTTCCTTTTCAAAACTTGGTGGAATGAGTTAAAGGGCCCCATATCCCATCACAGCCATTCCCTTTATTAGCATATTATCTCTTTCCTTTCCCCTTCCTTTCCTCCTTACACACATCTACTGGCTCCCCCGCAGGAAGCCAGCTAATTATTTCCTGAATGCCCCCAGTGTTATTTTGCCTTGAGAACCTTTCCTGCTGAGACTTCTCACACACTTATGATTCTCTGTGTGACAAAAGGTTTCTCAGTTTGCCTTTGAATGGGTATTTCTTTAATTTCTACATCTAGTCCTTTCGCTTCCTCGTTTGTACTTGGGCTGCGAACAGAAACTTCACTTGACATTATCTAAACCATGATCAATTAAATCCTTTCTTAACTGTAATTTCCCCCCGATTTTTGTGGGGTTTCCCCCCCTCCCCCGTCTCTCTCTCCATTCTCACATACCTTTCACAGGCAGATAAAGCCCTTTGCCCTGCATTAACTTTGTCACAGCACTGTTTAAGCAAAGAAAACAATAAAAAAGAAAGTTTTCCGGCTTGCAGTAGTCACAAATGCAGAACTCACTTAACTTCAAACCTGAGAGTCACCTTGACCTGGCCTGAACCTGGCCAGGCAGCAGTGCCCTGCTATATGAGGTCGTCCAAGTGTATATGAAAGTTGTTCTCATGGCTGGGTGCTAGAAATAGTCTAGTATTATAACAGTAGCACCTAGCAGCTCCAGCTGAGATCAGGGGCCTGTTGCTGAGATCAGGGGCCTGTTGTACCAACACCCACACTTTACAATCTGCTCAGACAAAGAACTGAAGAAAGGCAGCTGCATTATCCACAGTCACAGATGACAACTGAGCATAGACAGATTAAGTGACTTGAACCAGGCTACAGAGAAGTACTGAGCTAGAGCAAGAGTGTGAAACCAGATTTCCTCACTCCCAGCTTGGGTGACCAGACAACCTGATTTTATAGGGACAGTCCCATATTTGGGGCTTTGTTTTATATAGGCGCCTATTTCCCCCCACGCCCGTCCCAATTTTTCACCCTTGCCATCTGATCACCCTAGTCCCAGCCCAGTGCCTTAACCCCAAAACCATTCCTCTTCCTGCCGAGCCCCCAGCTATTGAAGGACCTGACCCACTGATCAACACTAAAAATGATCCACTTTTGGGGGGAAGATTTTCCTTTGATTTTTAGTGGCAAAGGTATTGGAGACAAGCTGTAAGAGACACTTGGCACTTACCTGGTACTTTAAATGGACAAATATTAACTAATGAATCATTCTATTCCACTGCATTTCCCCCAGAAAGTGCTTTGAGCCAGGAGACTTTGAACAGTATGAAGAGACTGGGATATTAGCTATTACACCAGGTGGTAGCCTTAAGGTGGGAAGCCCTTGTAAAGAGCACTGAAACAATTTACTCTGGAGGGGGACAAAGGTTTATATTGCTGTGGTGATGTCTGCACACAATAGAAGAAGCTGCAACATCCTGACCAAGCAGAGATGATGGACACATAATATTGTATGCTGCTATGATTATTAATTTGTACTGCAGTAGCACCTTGGATTCCCAGCCCTGGACCAGGGCCCCGTTGTTCTGGGCATAGTACAAACACAGAGCGAAGAGATGGTTTCTGCAACCATGAACTCAGAATCTAAGAATAAGACTAGAGACAACAGGGGAGACAGGCAGACTGACAAAAGGAAACAGCAAGACAACACTGTTCAGCATGATAGGGGAGTGGGCTCATCAGCTGTCTAACTATTGTTAAGCTTTTTGTCGGCATCACAGCAAAGGAGAGGTTTAAGGTGGGCTTTGAAGGAGGACGGTGAGGTTGCTTTGTGGGTGGTCGTCTCTCATATGTGAGGGCCAGTATGTGTATTAGAACAGACCACAATGCCACATCCTCAAGCAGTAATCCCAGGCTGACTTTGTACCAGTATCCTGTGCTTATCAAAGTGAGGCCCAAAGTTGGCTCCTCTGATTTTCTCGTGCGTACCAATTTCTTTGGTGAAGGTTTCTCCTGACACCATCTCCTCTTGATCGCACGTCCCATTAGGTGGGAAATCAGTCTGGGGAAACTAGACCTGATTCAGATCTTCGACCCAAGCTCAAAGCTGTAACTTAGAATAACCTCTGAGTTCGGGCTGAGTTCATCATATTCCCTTTTCTCAGGTGCCTCTGCCTGCTAATTGTGCATGGAAGGATAAATTCTGAAATACCCATGAAAAAGGCTGGCTTCATGGCGTTGTCACCATAACTAGACATAGAAATGTGGTGTATCCTCCTGTTTGATTGAAAGGAGATTTTGCCATTCTGTTGTCTGTCCTCTGTAGCTTTCAGTGTAGAGGTGTTCCCCCTCTAGGTTGCAGAAGCAGGGACCATGTTGTGTGTCAATTCACATGCAGAATGCTATTGGGTGAGGCACACACTGTTTGTATTCACTCTCTCTCTCTCTCTCTAGTGGAGATTATCATAATTTTTCTTTCTCTTCTCATTCATTTTCTTAATCTGAAATAAAACTCACCGAGAATCAAAGAACTTATTCCGTGTGTGGAAAGCGTCAGAGAAAACGCAACAGAACTTACAACGCAGAAGGTCCTGAGAGCCTCGCCAGCCCCACATACTCCAATTTTGCAGACCCAAGAGAACCAGAAAAGGTGCAGAAAAGCAAACACTGTGCTGGATTCAGTTCTGACCCAAACCTCCAGACCTTTGGAAGTTGGTCCATCGCTGGATTGCAAGAGCAGAGACTTTAATTGGTTGCTGTTTCCCCTCTTTTCCTTTGTCGGATCAGCTGTTAATTCAAGGCCTGCGGCCATGTCATAACCACTTTTATTGAGCTGTTTCAAAACTAGGCCCCAATGAACCTTCTTGTCATTCAAGCAGTGAAGGAGACTGCTTCCCAGCTCAGCAAAGATTGCTGAGCCCAGCCTCAGAGCACCCAAGATCCATCAGCACTAATTAAGGCCAAGTTAAAGGCCCCAAGGCTGCCTTTATTGGTCTGGAATGCAGAGTGGCATGTGAAAGCCCTAAGACTTGGCTCCTGACAGAAGCAAAAGCAAACAACCGGCCCTGCTGTGACCTCCATTTACAAGACTCATTTACTGCAGCGAAAGCATCAACTTCTTGGAAATCAAATGGACAAATTAGTTTTGAACCCCTGCTGTTTAAGATGGACTTCTCACCGGGACAAAGCTGCCACCTGGCTAGCCTAATGTTTCCTTAATCTTTGTGTCTGTGGTGCTTCTTCGCTGCGATTCGACAGACGAGTTAGGAAAACACCTCTGAACGTGGGCAGAACACGTTACTGTTAGCTCTCTAGCTTCCCACTGCTCTCGGAGTTCATGCCTCTGGGTCTCTGGCTGATTTTCTGGAGAAATAGGGGCTGGGGTGGTCTAACTAAATGAATGCCAGGCTCAAATCATCAATGCTTTCTTGTCCACCTTTCAGCAAAAGCAGAGTCCTGAGTCCTATTTGATTCTGTTTAGGTTCTCATGCCACCCTCGTCCCCATAGTATCTGAGTGCCTGCCAGTCATGCAGTAAGCGAGGTGACTAACATCTGTCTCATACAGTTCATTTCATTCTACATAAATCCAATGTTTGTTCCTCTCTTCCCTGGGGCTGGATCCACAGTCTATTCCTGATTGACACAAAAGTCCATCTCAGGGTCCTCTCCTTCCATCAGTTTTACCCTGGGTCCACCCCAGATGATGGTGGTTCTTCCTTTCGGCCAAATACTGGACAAAGGGCGTGAGATAAGAGAGATTCAGTATACAAGTGTTACAGCATTTTCACTGGGAATATTAACATGTTTAATTTTTCCTCTCTGGGGAATATTCAGTCCTTATGGTGGTGATTACCTCTCTCTTCCTCTCAGTCCCAGCACCATCCACTCCTTCCTCTACATGTCTTTCTTAATCTCCCCAGGACCCAAGCGACTCTGTCTCATTATATGATATTTATCTTTTCCATTCTGCTGGCATATGGTTCTCTGATCCCTTCTCAGTTGTTTAAAGGGATAGTTGAATTTAGGGAAAGTTTCTTCCCCCCTCCTCCCCTGTAATTGAATTACATGGTTATGGGCTAGTTTCTGCCACCTTCTCTTAGGACAAGATTCTGCCACCCTGAGTGCTACCTTAATACTTGTGGCATTAAGGGACTGTTTAGCCTATCTCAACCCCAGAAGGCGCATAGCAATGAGGGGTGATGCTGCTGGAGCAGCCTGAAGAAGCTGAGAGAATAATGGAGAGGGAAGCTTCTTTTTCGTGCCAAGGCCATAATTTATCTATTTTAGGTCCTTATGTGCTCCCCTGCCCCATCATCTCAGCACTTCCCTACCTCCCAGGGATGTTCTGAGGAGAAATACATCAATGATTATGATACTATTATCCCAATTACACTCTGTGCCTCAGTTTCCCCTCTGTGTATGACTACATTGCAATTAGACACCAGCAGTGGGCCCGTGGCAGCTGACTCACAGAGCTCTGTGTCGACTTCCCAAGCTCTAGGAACCTCCCACCTCGTAGCGCCACCTTGCAGAACCCAGGCTCCAGCCCAAGCCCGGAAGTCTACACTGCAATGAAACAGCCCCGCAGCTGATCCCCGTGAGCCTCTCTCTGTTGGCACAGGCCAGCTGCAGGTTTTTAACTTTAGTGTAGACATACCCTGAGAGGCTAAGTGGCTTGCCCGGGAAGTCTGTGGTGGGGCAAGGACTCAAACCCAGGTCTCCCAAGTACTCAGCTACGGACCTAAGCACAAGACCATTCATTGCTGCTGAAAGGCTGAGGTGAAAACAATGTGCCATGATATGTGGAGCCTCATTCCCCTCTCACTCAGGCTGGTGTAAATCAGGAGCGACTCCACCACGGACAATAGAGTTGCACTTGTGTGAAGCCGGTGCTCTTGGGGAATCTGCCCCACATCTGACTTGCGCCAGTTTGACATCGGTGACGTTATTCCTGATTTACTCCAGCCTGAGTGAGAGGATTGGCCCCTTCCCACATTCACCCCAAGAACTTCTCAGCTCGTTAAGAGAGCAGAACCCAGTGCAAAATGTTCCAAAAGACCTGAACAGACACATTAAGGCCCCGCTCCCGCCGTGTCCTGGGGAGTCTGAGTTTCTCCACATCTCTCACCAGCCTGGCTGCCCTGCCAAAAGATGCCTCTTTGGCACTTTAAACTGCAAGCGTCAGACTGTCCGCAAAGCGAGGGCAGAGGAAGCAGGATTGATGTCGCCTCTTTATAGCATTCCCGGCTCGAGACGAGTGGTTAGACTTTTAATGGACTTAAAAGCTTGGCCCTGGTAAAGCAGCACTTAAAGCAAATTAACAGGACAGATGGATGAATGTCTGAAAAACAGCCTTTTTAGTTGTCTTTTGATAAACTCACCAAGTTGGGAGCAAGAATGGCAGCCAGCCGAGAGAGAGGAATTAGTCACAATAGGCAATGTCCCTGGGACCTCTGCCTCCCAGCTCAATCCAGGATGATTAAGCCCCCCCTTATATTCCAGAAAGGCATTTATGCTGCTGACAGTGAATATTTATTTGTATTGTGTTAGCAGTTGGGGGCGGCAGTCAAGGATCAGGACCCCATTGTGTGAAGTGCTGTACAAACACTGAACAAAATGGGACTAACTTGAAAAGGAAAGCACATTTAAGAAGCTATTTATTTGGCCAATCATTTTCTGTAACTGTGCTGAAGATATTTTAAATCCATTAGCTCACGGATGTTGGCAGGGAGGAAGGGTTTTGTGAGTGAATTTAATGCCAGAGAAAAGGGGCAACTTTATTATCTGTAATATAGCAAAGCCACCTCCTGACCAGGGTCAGGTGCCGTGCAAGCTCATAGTAAGAGACAGCCCCTGGCCTGAAGATCTTACAGTATAATTAGATAAGGCAAGTATCATCCCCATATTGCAGGTGGGGAACTGAGGCAGAGAGACTGCCCTTCCCCACTGTCACACAGGGAGTCTACAGCAGAGCCAAGAATTGAACCCAACCATCTCGCTTAGTAGACATTTGCCTTAACTCGAGTATCACCCTTCCTCACAGACTGACAGCCCGCGGGAACCATATCCTCTAGCTATGGAAATAGCATGCAAACCAGTGCCAATGCAAGCTCCCTACCTCTGTCCTGCCAGGGAGCTCGACCCTGAACTGTAGGGACAACTTGTGGTGTGGGGGAAGGAATCAGTCTCCACAGTCCATGGCTGCTCTGGTAAAACAAGCAGTAAAGGGGCTAATTAGCAGTGGAGCAATCCCCAAAATGGGCTAGATCCAACCCTGGGTGAGTTGTGAAGAGTAACTTCCCAGAGAATCGCAATTCCTCCTCTTTTGGCCCTGGAGAGGAAGTTACACCTGAGAAAGCTGCAGCTCCCCCTACACTGCAACTGGTCAGATGGGTGGGGAGCCCAGGCCCTGCCCACTGGCTGGCAGAGGGATGTCTTCAGAGATTGGGGCTTGTGCTGGGCACCAGAGCCAGACCTAAGCTCCACCTAGGTCTCACTTGGCTGAGAAGAGGGCTGTGCATGGCCTTGCTTTCTTGCTCTCCTGAGGAAGACGAGGGCATCAAGTTATGCTTATGAGAAGCACACAGGATCTTTTTCAGGGGAAAAGAAAATGCGCCACGTTTATTGAAGATACAACAATTAGCATATACATTCAATCACACACACACATTGTCCCACCAGAGGATGTTATAGTTACCAGTCCAGAGTCCGGATCAATCTAGTGGCCAGCTAGGTTGATCACGGGTAGGGAGGAGCCGGGTTCTGTTGGTCTTGACACAATGCTCCGGGGAAGTCTTGGCAGGACGAACACAAAGTTTCATGGCAAGGCCCCCTGTTTATATAGTGATTTTCCTTCATTGGGACCAATGAGTTTTGCACCATCATGCTGTAATCAATTGTTGTTTGATGAGTGCTTGTTTTCTTAAATTGTCCTTCTCATTCTTTCATCAAGTCTCTCAGGGAGTTACCCCATGCTGGTTTTGATCACAGCTGTCTTGTCCCAATTGATAGGTGCCTGCCTCATCTTCTAGAGTCATCAATCTGCTTTTTTCTGACATTTCAATTGGGGCATGTTGTAATCTTCTGGTGCCCTTGCATCTGTCCTCGGTTCCTCCCTAGAACATCTGGTTTGGTGATGGCCTTCACACTTATCTTCTAACACACACACATTCCTCATTCACACACAACACAGAATTGATTTACACTGAGCATTTGAACAGGAACATCAAATTGCAATGCAAGAGAAAACAATCATTGCATTCTTTTACTTATTTTAAAATACTAAACCTACAACAAAGTGGTGACCCTAAAAGGTCTGTTATGGCCTTGAAACCAGCTCAGATACAGATTCTGGCTGATGCATTAATGGCCCACTAGGCCATTCCTTTCTGCTTTTAGAAAGCAGGGCTGCAGTATCTGGTCAAATCATATACCAATACATTTAATACATGCCACATTATTATTCTTTATCCTTTATTTTAAATTATACAAAATACAAACATAAAATCCTACTACTACAATCACAGGTTTCACTAGCAGCATCCTGATGTCACAGTTTTCAGCCAGGCGCAGGGTGGCGATGTCAATTTCTTCCTGATGTAAGACACGGAACAAGGTTGGAAATTGGAGTGCCAGGGTGAGGGCAGAGCACAAGGTGGCGAGGGTTGGTGGGGAGAGCCAAATATTTCTGATGTGTCTGGCAAGGACAACATAATGGCAGGATCCCTTATAGTCTGTGGTGAAAGGGTTAATGCACATTTGTGAATAAGATGTCTAAAAGTGGTGCCTCTCATAAACCCCTGGCTATGAGGTCAGAGATCCTAGCCCCCAGCCGTCAAGACCAAAGGGAACCTTGGTCCCCTGCCCCCAATCCTTTCCGGTCCTGCTCCCTTGCAAGAGCAGGTTTATTGGGTACGTGCATGTGGTCGGGATTCATAGGACCAAACAGCTTGCTCTGTCATACTCAGAAGATGAATTATGACACAGGCCCCGTGTGCCTCTCACAAGCTGTCCCCTCATATATTGAGACCCGTCCTTAGCCAGGGGGGAGTGTAGAGGAAGCAGATGGCAGGCTGGCAGAGTGACTAAAGCCTTGGATATCTGTTTTAATGAATTGCCCACCCAGCAGATTAAATATTGCAATAGTCAGTCCCGTTCTACATCGTCAGTAATCTCAGACTTATTTACAGCATGTGTGAAAAGCTGTGCATTTTCCTCTGGGGCACGAGGTGTCATCTCAGGCAGAATTATACCGGGGGAAGGAAAAGGAGTCGGTGGATTTTATCTGAAGCCCATCGAAAGGACTCTGCAGGCACTGACACCACAAAAACTACCTTGCAACATGATTCAGGGAGGCAAATAGGCAACAATTGATCCTCAGGTTCATGAGGATTTTGACATGCTCAGGGGACCCTATTCCTATGTCCAGTCGTTACTTTGACATCCACTTGCTCAGGAAATGGTTGCTGAGAAATCCTAGGTTATTTCCTTACATGCAAAATGTGCACCAGACACCAGTGTGCACTAATCAAAAGCCCTCTCTAGCGCTCTGCTACCTTTCTTTGCTACTTATCTTGTATCTTGGCAGCCAGTCCAGTTTTGATTCACACTGTTCACAAGGCTGGGCATTGTGTTGCTCAAGACATGTTAAGTTGTTAGATGAGCTTAGAGATATAGATATATTACCGTTAGCGTTGTGTCAATAACTGATTTTAAGTGTTTGGTTCAGTGGCTGAACTGAACAAGACAAAAAAATGTTTATTTTGGGTCAAACAAAACATTTAGATTGACTTGAAATGTTTTATTCAGTTTTTGAGGGTGGGTTTTTTTTTAATCTTTTTTTTTGGTTCTTTCAAAAATTGGTTCAATTTAATTTGTCAGTTTATTTTTAAAAAATCAAAATGTTTTGTTTCAAAAATGTCAAAACAAATCGTTACATTTTTTTTTCAGAATTTTATTTTCAACCAAAACAATTTTTTCAAATTTGAAACAAATTCAAAAATGTTACAGTCCACCCCAAATCTGCATTTTTCCTTGAAAAACATTTTGGGTGAAAAAATTCACCCACGTCTAGTTAAAGTGCCTATGCCAAACTCTATCCTTACTCACAACTGCATGTGGTGTAGATCACTACGTAACTATTGTGCCTTTGATTTCTGTGCACTACACCTTCACACCTCTAGTCTACACGAGAAATGCTACATTGGAGCAGCTGCATTGGTGCATCTGGTGAAGACGCTGTTTGCTGACAGGAGAGAGATCTCCTCTTGGCATAATAAATCCATCTTCGTGCGAGAAGCTCTCCCACCGACATAGCACTGTCCGCACCGGCACTTAGGTGAGTGTAACTTATGTCGCTCAGGGGGGTGGCTTATACCACTTACAAAGTAAGTGGTAGTGTAGACCTGGCCTAAGGACTGCTCTTGCTGCAGACGCTGATAGCCATTTTGTGTTCATTTCATTGTGGACTGT
The DNA here is from genome assembly GCF_015237465.2 of Chelonia mydas. Classification (NCBI taxonomy): domain Eukaryota; kingdom Metazoa; phylum Chordata; order Testudines; family Cheloniidae; genus Chelonia; species Chelonia mydas. The sequence continues at coordinate 10,088,945 of NC_057857.1, forward strand.
TAGAGAGGACAAAAACACACCAAACTCTTCATTGGAGACTTTGAATTTGTCCTGTCTAGTTTTGTTGTTCTCTTAGACCCAGATTCAGGAAAGCACTTAAGCACATACTTAACTACCTCCATCTTCAGGAGAGTACTTAGGCACATGCTTAAAGTTAATCGTAGGCTTAAGTACTGCCCTGAATAGGGATGCTTTCCTGAACTGGGACCTTGATGCTAAAAGTATCTGTGTGTTGTCTGCAATTCCACTGAAATCAGTCGAGCTGCATAGGTGTAAATGAGGGCAGAAACTGCTGCTTGCATGTGTCATTATGTTCAGCCTTGGAGACTGGGCTGGTGCTGGGGCTGCCTTTCATTTCCACATTATCAGACCCAAATCTAGACGAGGGTGATACGTTATTATTTATTATTTGTATTACTATAATACCTAGGAGCCCTCGTCACGGACCAGGATTTCATGGTGCTAGGCGCTGTACAAACACAGCACTAACAGATGGTCCTTACACCCAGGAGCTTACAATCTAAATATAAGACGAGATAACAGATGTATGCAGAGGGGCAGGGGAGCACAATGAGTCTGTACTGGTTGGGATGACGGCAGTGGTCTCGGCATACCAGCGGCCTCACTGTTGTCAAGTTTTTTGTAGGCCTCATGACAGTGGAGAGTCTTGAGCAGGGACTGAAAGGGGGATAAAGAGGTCGCTTTGTGGTTGTTTATGGGGATCACATTCTATGCACTATGTAAAGTGGATTATGGGACCTCAATCCAGTGCTCTCAGTCCAGTTCTTAGAGATGATGTGCCCACTAATTAGCAACCACTTTGATTGCCAAGGGGAATGAAGGTGGAACAATACTCTCACCTCTAAACCTTGCCTGATCTGCATTTTCACTCTGAAAAACACGGCACTGTTGCTAATACAGGGAGAGTCCCTGGGGTGACCACGGACAAGCACTATTGCCAACCCAACATGTTCAAAAATCACGAGTAAGGTCACCCAAAATCATGAGATTGGCTTTAAGATCATGAGTTTATGTAAAAATAATAGATGCGGGGTTCTTTTTATTTGCCTTCTGCTTTATGAGCCTGGAGGGTGCCCTGGGGTCACATTCTGAAGCTTTCTCAACAGCCCCAAGGGCTAGAAACATACTTTTTCATTAAGACTGATGGCTGAAATCATCACATCTCCACTTGACTCCAGGAGCTGGGGCTTTAAGGAAAACAATAATTATCACGAGACTCAGGACAAAATCATGGGAGTTGACAACACTGTCACTTAGCTGGATGCCTGAATACATTTGCAGGTCTGAGCCAGAGAAGTTGTCATTGAAATCAACCTGATTCAAAGCAGGGACTTGAAACTGGGTTTCTTACCTCCTAATCACCAAGGTGTTCTGGGGCTGGTCTCACGCTCTTTCTGCATGACCAGAAATTCCATCCTAGACCTGAGACCTTTCCAACAAAATGGTCACCCTAGAAATAAGTTTCTGTGAAGCATTTTGGTTTTCATGGAAAAAAAAGTTTTGTTAATTTTTTTTTTTACCAGCTCCACATTTTACATCCACTTGTCACGACTGTAAATGATGACACTAGTTGCAGGATAACAGAGACTCTAGACCATGGTCTCCGTTAATTACAATTCAGAAGTGTGTCTGAGGAATGCTTCTGTAAATTTCCAGGCAGTGGCTATTTATATTTTGCCACCCCCGGGTTCCAAACTTTTGTACGTTTTGGTAATAATATTGCATTACTAAACTGTAATTTATGTGTGCATCATTTGCATTATTGAACAGCTGTTATCCTCTCTAAAATGCTTGCCTGCCATATTGCATAGATAATAATATCTAATCCATATTAATTATAAAACCATAAATCGCCTCCTAAATAAGGCAAAGTTTGTGAACAGCACAAACGAATAGGTGCCAGGACATGTTAACATTAAGCCTGACACCTCAGCCTCTCACTGTCACGCCATGAATAAAGCAGAGCAAACAGCACAAGTTAAGAATGGCATCTGAGCTTTAATAGCCTGCAGCCACTGCCATAACCCCTCAGGCTATGATTTCATCATATCTCACAAGCTAAACAGGGTTGAATCAATAAGAAACCTCTATGGGAAACTGCTGCAGGAAGCGCGACTGAAATTATTCACTAAGTGGTGGGTTTTTTTACTGCATCTGTGGGTACTTCTGCGCTGGAGCAGCTTGAGTAGACATACCTGTGCTAGCTTGATCAAGCTAGCGTTCTACAAATAGCAATGCAACTATGGGGGCACAGCGGGCGAGACAGGCCAGCTGCCTGAGCACGTACTTAGGGTCTTGGATGGGCTTGTACTGGTTGTACCTGGTGCTGGACTAATGCCTCCTTGTGGTGCTAGGTAAAAGGTAAATCTAATGTCTGACCACTTGTGGTCATTAGCAGTCCCCTGGCACTTTATACAAGAGTGGGAAGCCCTGCGTGCTGATTATATTCCAATTTGGGTAGTTACATTCTACCTCCGTAGATTCCCCTAGCAATTATGGCTGGATATAGGACTCTTCTTCCATAGCGTCTGAAAATGCCGTGTAATATGGAACTCACGCAGCAAAATGAAAGACAAAACCACCATATCACCCATGCGCAAACACTTTTCACAAAATAATCACTCCGTACCTTACCTTCTTGTCCTCAAAGGAAACCTGCACAATACCTTCAAAAGGTGAGCCTGGGAACTTAAATTCATAACTTTGCTAGACACTAAAAATCATGATCTTAATAAAGACACTAGATTTTTGGCTTATGACAACAATCCGTAACCCACTAACACTGCTTTTTAGTCTTATGACTGGAGAGGTGTGAACAGGTCACGTCACCTTGAAGGGGCCCTAAGAATATATGTTAACTACTTATGATAAACAATCTGTTCCACCTTGTATTTAGCCATGACATGTACCTTTCCCAGATCTGAAGAACAGCTCTGTGTAGCTCAAAAGCTTGTCTCTTCAACCAGCAGAAATTGGTCCAATACAAGATATTACCTCACCCACCTTGTCTCTGTAATAGCCTGCTATCACTGTGTAACATTGTGTAACATTGTGGCCCCGAATAGCTATTTTGTTCCTCTTCAAAGGCAGCTGGACTGTTGTGGTGAATGAAAAGTTTGTCAAGTGTTTTCTGTTCATTCAGTGGTGAATTTCCTAATTTTGGTCAGCAGATCAGTCATAAGCTCATCATAAGCTCATTATAAAGCTAAAAGAAGGAAACTAAACCCTTCTCCCTCAGTTTTTACCTGCATTTAGAGATAAATGCCAATCAGATCTTTTCTGAGTGTAACTGAACCTGTTTGAAAAGCACCTTGCCCAAATAAGCAAAAACAGCTAGGAGTCCTTGTGGCACCTTAGAGACTAACAAATTTATTTGGGCATAAGCTTTCGTGGGCTATAACCCACTTCATCAGATGCATGGAGTGGAAAATACAGTAGGCAGGTATAAATATACAGCACATGAAAAGATGGGAGTTGCCTTACCAAGTGGGGAGTCAGTGCTAACGAGGCCAATTCAATTAGGGTGGCTGTGGCCCATTCCTCACAGTTGACAAGAAGTATCAACAGAGTATCAACAGAGGGAAAATGATTTTTGGTAGTGACCCATCCACTCCCAGTCTTTATTCAGGCCTAATTTGATGGTGTCAAGTTTACAGATTAATTCCAATTGTGCAGTTTCTCGTAGAAGTCCATTTTTAACGTTTTTCTGTTGAAGACTGGCCCTTTTAAGTCTGTTATTGAGTGTCCAGGGAGATTGAAGTGTTCGCCTACTGGTTTTTGACTGTTACAATTTTTGATGTCTGATTTGTGTCCATTTATTCTTTTGCGTAGAGACTGTCCGGTTTGGCCAATGTACATGTCAGAGGGGCATTGCTGGCACATGATGGCATATATCACATTGGTAGAGGTACAGGTGAATGAGCCCCTGATGGTGTGGCTGATGTGATTAGGTCCTATGATGGTGTCCCTTGAATAGATATGCGGACAGAGTTGGCAACACGGTTTGTTGCAGGGATTGGTTCCTGGGTTAGTGTTTTTGTTGTGTGGTGTGTAATTGCTGGTGAGTATTTGCTTCAGGTTGGGGGACTGTCTGTAAGCGAGGACTGGCCTGTCTCCCAAGGTCTGTGAGAGTGAGGGATCATCCTTCAGGATAGGTTGTAGCCCAAATCAGGCTTGGATGGGAGCCCCAGGGCACCATAACATATTATCATCATCATCTAGCCAGAGCTATCAGTTCCTCACTTCCATGAGGGCTAAAACTTACCAAGTTCAACATCTCCCCACAAAATGTAATGTATTTTTTCCAAAAATTGTGTTAATTTCCTTTAAAATTGCCACCAAAAAGAACAGCAATTTCAAATTAAAATAAATGACACCAAAAGACCCTACTAGTTTACAGTAAAGATGATTACAAGACCCAGGAAACAGTCACACTCTGTCATATTTACAGACTTAGAGAGGCAGATTATTAAGCAGTGAGAAAAGGTGAGGGTACTTGGCTGAATGGCTAAAACCCATGCCATTCAGCCAATACCAGGCCCAAAGGACCCAGGCAACATGGCTGATCTGTAGAAGCAAATATCAACAATTTAACACTACCTTGGCTTCTTCAGCAAAAAGTCACAGACAATGTAATGGTTGCAAATGTGTGTGTGTTTATATACAAAGTCCAAAACAGTCCTGGAAACTGATAAAGTGGCAGAGTTTTGGGTATTTTGATGGGAAATGGTTTGCACTTGTGTATTTTAAAAAGCAATTTAAAAAAGGCAAATAATTGCTCTTCAGCTGAAATCCTATGGAGGTAGGTTTGATTTAAAAACCTAGGTCCTGATCCTGCAATATGATCCATTCATACAGACCCTCACACTCCACAGAGTCCCGTCAATGCCTTCAGAACAGCTCCATGTGGACAGAAGTGTCCACCGATGTGGCTCCATACTCAGGATAGGGGCTTTGGATTGGAACAGAATAGAATAGCAACACGGCATGCTGAGTTTCAGCAGTTATTATGGTGAAGTTGGGGTGTAAATTAGGGTTTAGTTAGAATGGAAACACTAAAAGGGAATCCCATTGTCTGAGACATTTAAAATCAGACCAAACCGAGCACTAAGAAATATACAGTAGATAACAATCCTGTGCTGGTAGAGGGATGGACTAGCTGACCTCGGTTTACTTTGTCTCTGGTTCCAGTGCACAATAATAGAACCTTAATGAACACAGGACATATTGTTCTTTCACCTTCCCTCAAACTCTCTTCAAATTGCCCCTGATTTTCTCCTGTGTGTGTGCGACTGCAAAGAGAGTGTCAAAAAGATTCAGTGGTGTCTGTGTCCTTGGTTGTTTTTTTTTTCTCTTGCTCAGAAACAAGTTTAACTAGGGGAACTTTTTTGGTTCTTGCCAGTAGAGGGAGACAATCCTCTGAGTTTACTGTGCGAGTGGTGCTGTTTTTTCCCCCTTTCCAACAAGTTCTGGGTTGTTATTTTTTTATTGTTATTACTGTGTTTGAAATACTGTTTTTTATGAAAAATATCTATAAATGACCATCACCTCACAGTTCCAGAGAAGATTAGATTAAAAACGCTGCAGGGAGAGTGAATACATGGAAACAATCTACTTGTGGTGAGGAAGAAAGGAGCGAATTGGACGGGGTAGGGGATCTCCATAAAGTGTATGTATGTGTAGAGAGAGAGCGATAGTGGCGAATAATGTATCACAGTTTACATTGTGTGTGTCTGTGAGTATTTTTTACTGTGATGAGTGTGAGCCTGGGAAGTGTAGGGGAGCACATACGTTCATTTGCATGGGAATTGTCCATCAGGGGCAGGCGTTTTACAGATCTAGTGGAGTGTGTTCACATGTGAGCTGTACTTCTGGGTGTGGACGTCAGTGGCTCGCTGTGCCAATCTGTCCCAGGCCATGTGGCAGGAGGCAGTGAGGAGAAGAACCGCGTCTATGGGAGGTGCTCAGAATAGAGCTGTGTGAGTCAGGCATGGGAAGGGGTGGTTTTGAGTGCATGCGTGATACAGAGGTGGGGAAAGTGGTTTTTAATTGTGGGCTTGTGTGCGTAGGAGGGCATGTGTGGGTGGCTGTGTGCGAGTATAGGGAGGCAGGGAGGGGTGTGCATGTGCCTACAGGAAATGCTTATGGGCGTGCAGTCTGGCTGAGATTGTGATTGCCCAGCCCACCTGTGGAATTTGGAAGTCTGAATTTCATTAATTTTAATGGGAATTGGGCATGTAAATCCCACAGGCAGTTTGGACAATCTGCGTGGGTGAGGTTCATTTTGGAGTGTCCGTAGGAGTGTGCGTGGGTGGCTCTCTGAGTAAGCATTGCGTGCATTTAAGTGTGAGCATACAGAGATGGTGTGTGTGTGTGTGTACACAGGAGATGCTTGTAAGTGCACAGTATGTGCATAAGATTAAATTGTGAATGTCAGTGGGAGTGTAATGGCAGCTGAGTGCATATTTGTGAGGGCTCTGTGTGTGTGTGTGTGTGTGTGCGTGTGAGCAAGCATATGGAGATGGAAAGGGTGTCTGTGCAGTTCGTTTCTGAGTGTCAGTGGGAGTATACATGGGTAGCTCTGTGTAAGAGCTGCTTGTGTATGAGTGAGGCTATCAAGGCTTTGGAAGGTATGTGTGTTATACAGGAGAATATTTGAGTATATGCGTTTGGCAGTGATAGCGTCCATGGGATGTTATGTGTGTAAGGTGCCTTTGAGAGCGCACACGTGTGTGTGTGTGTGTGTGTGTGTGTGTAAGTGGCAGCTCTCAAAGGATGTATCACAAGTGGATTTTTCCTGGGCTGGCTCCAAGTCCTTGCAGAAATTCGAGCTGATAAGGCTGGGTAGCAGTTGGAGTCCAACACAACCAGGGACAACAAAGGATGAAAGGAACCAACCAAATGAAACAAGTTTTTTGAAGCCCCTACAGAAATAGCCCTTCGCTATATTTAGTGAATCCCATGGCTCCCGCAGAACAAAGCTGTCGTCATTGGAAAGAAAACAGAAGTTGCCCTGAAAGAGGATAACACACACTGGAGTGGCAGAAGGAAACATGGGATAGAAGGCTGGCCATTTAAAAAGGCTGCTTGTTCTAGGCCCAATCCGATGCCCATTGAAGGCTTCCTACCGTCTTCAGTGGGCTTTGGATCAGGTCCTCGTTTGGCACATTGTCAGAGCCTTTGGCTCTGTCTATTCTCCAAATGTTAGGCGCTGTGGTTATGTTTGCTCCCCAGCCTGGATCAGAACATGGTTCAGCAGAGTGCAGATCAGACCTTAACCGTGCTCCTTGGGGCCCGATTCGCCTCTTGCTCACAATGCTCCCACGCTCCTGTAACTCTAGTGACCTCTGAGGAGTTGAGCGAGGGGAGACCCAGACCCAGATCCTAAGCAGGCTCCCTGAAGTATGTGTAGTGTAGGCAGGGGGGCCAGATCCTAGCCATGCTTTGAACCACCCCGGCAGGACAAAGCAACCCCGCTTACTTGGCTGTTTAGCGCTCCCCCATGGTATAGCAGTGATCTCATCAGGGCACAGAGCACAGGAGTGCCTAGGTCACTCCCATCACCACCCAGTGTGTCGGGAGCATGGTCAGGGAAAGGGAGGCCTGGCTGAGAGCCACTATATCTGGCTAGTCTTGACTGCTGCATGATAGCTCCTTGGGAGAGGCTGGGTAGGTGGGTGGAGCTGTGTAACAGCTCAGGGCTGCTTCTTTTACCTTGACTAAGACTACGATTTTTTCATGGCTGTCACAGAAGTCATGAAATGTGTGACTTCCAGCGAGCTCCGTGACTTCAGCCTGCAGTAGCTGGGAGCTGCAGGGTACCCCCGCCCCCTGCAGGGGCTACCCTGGAGGTCCCGGCCACCGTGGGCAGTGGGGGAACCCTGGAGCTCTGGGCCGCTGTGGATCGTGGGGGGCTCTGGAGCTCCAAGCGGGCCCCGCAGCTGCATGGCCGCTGCAGGCAGTGTGGGGACCCTTGCTGAGTTCCCTATTTTGTCATGGATATTTTTAGTAAAAGTCAGGGACAGGTCATGGGCAATAAAGAAAAATCCATGGAAACCCGTGACCTGTCCCTGACTTTTACTAAAAATATCCATCGCAAAATCTTAGCCTTAGTCATGACTCTTATGCCAGAAGTGGGGGAGAGTGGGCCACCCCTAGAATAGGGACATTTAAAGGTGGTTTAAAGTCACTTGTATCCCCACACTAGCTTCAAAGAGCAACAAGGCCAGGGCCAAGGTCCATCCCCACTCTGGTTAGTGAAAGTCTCCATTAACTAGGAAAGCGCGTCATGAGATATGAAGAACTTGAGAGTGCTAAGGATTCCTCAGGGGAGATAAAGCCCCGTGCCATATATTGGCAGAGCGGGCCAAATCCATCCCTGATGTAAGCAGCGATTTGACTGCCATTGCACCGGAGTCCTCCAGCGGATGGAATCAGACCTGTCTGTGGTTGGAGGTTTACAACACAGAGTTCTAGCGCCACCCCGGCTGACAGAGAGGTTCCTTCAGGTGTTTTTGGAGTGGATATTTTGATCTTGCTTCTACATGTAAAATCTGAGGTTAGTGGGGACGTCGCTGCCATCTGTATGTGGTCATAGAATCACTGATCCTGATTCCAGATTCCCAAGATGGTGGGTTTGAATCTGGAGTGGGGGAGTAGGTACTGTCGGACAGTGGAGGCCCCTACTATGAATAAGAAAAGGAACCCACATGAACTTCAACAGCACTGAGAGGTGGCTTGGCCTGCCGGATAGGACATTAGCCAAAGACTTGGGTTCTATTCCCATCTCAATCACTGGCCTACTGGGTGACCTTAGGCAAGTCACATTGCCTCTCTGTGCCTCAGGTTCCCCACCTGTGAAACTGGGATAATGCTGTTTCCCTGTTTTGATGAGAAGTGCTATATTGGAGCTAGGTTTGATTCAATTCCCAGGTACAGATACCAATCCTGAAAACCATTGAGCATCTTTATACAGTTTTAAACCTTTTCCTTTCTGGGCCACACAGGACATGCCCAAGGCATCATTGCTAGAAAAACAAGACTACTGGTAGTTTCGTTGCCTGGGCACAGAGCCTGAATGTAATTTTCTCTCAGAACATACATGCAGAGTAACTGCATGTGCACCGCTAGTGACAAAGGATGTGGTCAGATCCTCACCTGGCTCATTTAATCATGTCTGTGCCAGGGCTCTCGCCAAAGGTGTAGGGAACTGTGATCTCCAGGCTCAGTCAAGAAGTGTCTCGTCCCTTATACAATATATCACGTCCAGTGTAGACACAAGAATATAGGGTCTATATATAAGTATCACAGGTCTGCTGGAGTACACAAGCTTAATATTTGCTTCCTCTGAACATTTGTGCCAGGAAAAAAAAAATCACTCCAATGTGTGCAGAAAGTTAACACAAAGGGGCATGAACACTGTCAAAGGAAACTCATTTCAAAATAGATAATAATAATAGTAATAAGACCTGGCACTTCTAATTTAATATTTATAAGCTTTTCTGTAGCTCTTATCACTGTAGTATCTGGCTACATCCCAAACATAAATGAATTATCTTCACAACACCCCTGTGAGACAGGGAAGTCTTAGTTTCCCCATCTGTCCAAGAGGGATGCTAATGTACAGAGGGGGGTAAGTGGCTTACCCAAGGTCGCAGCAATGGGGGACCCAGGAGTGGAACCCAAGACTCTCAATTCAGTGATCTAAGCCAGCCTTTTTCAACCTTTTCAGGGTGGCAACCCTTTATCTGAAGTCAGTAATTTTCACCATCACTTTACATTTCCCATGCAAAGAAGAATAAGACATGTATTAACCCTAAGTCTATAACATTTGTTTGTGGGTGTGTCAAGATGTTGACAGAGAATACTTGACCTTGAAAGGGAAGGGTGTGTGGGAAGTGAGATTTTCTTTGCTTTATTTAGCTGATAATATTTTCAGTGCCGTGTGCCTCCCACACCAATTGCCCTCCTTCCTTGGGGTCATGACCCACCGGTTCAGAAACACTACCTAACCAATAGTCCACACCCCCTGCACCAGTTCCTGTGCTAAACAACCTCTGGTGACCACATTCCAGTTTGCTGGCAATGAGGAGCTAGGCATCACTTTTGGAGCATAACTCCAGAGACTTGAGGCTACAACAGAGAATAAGCCAGTGAAGTAGCAAGTGTATGATCCAAAGTATAAGCCATCACTGCAGAGCGGAGATCTTGGGAGGCAGTTTGTATCTGCCACGCTGCTGTTCTCTTGGGCACTTTTGATGCATCCCAGGAAAGACAAATAGACCTCTGAAAATATCTGTTCAGGAAGAGGTTTTCCACAGCACCTATAAAACATTCATAACCCCTCCATTGTGCTGTAAATCCTTAGCAGGAGTTGATAACAGTGCATGAATTTTTAATGTAACATTTATAAATGGTTATTAAAACTATCCTTAAAGTAAAGTGTCAGTTTATTTTTAATTAACTGTTGGCTATTTAAGCTCCTGGATGGCCCCGGGGCATGCTAACAGTCCAACAAATTAATATTCGAGATTAACCTTTTGTTTGCTGCCACATCACAGGGATAAGTCAATAGCTCCACATACAAAAGCCACCTGCATGGGGTCACTTATGTTTATCGATCACTCATTGGGTGGGAATGTAAGTCATCCAAGGGCTGGAGTTTCTTAGTATTCCACATTGCAGCCTAGAATTCTTCTGAGGACTAATGCGAGTTATTTCCTCAGTGTTTAGGAGATCCACTAGGTGAGCTGTATTACTGCACAAATTCTAGCTGGACACAGATTTGTTGAATGTTATTGGGCACAAATTTCCATTGTGGTCAATGGGCTTTGATCAGATCCTTAATGACATAGCTTGAGGAACCTAAAGCAAAAGACGCACATTTCAAATTACACATTTGATTGTGACACTCGTAATTTATAATTTGCACTGATTGATTGCATAAGTCACCCAATCAGGAAATAGAAACAACATCACATGACTATGTGATTTGAAATTTGTTTTTTTCTAAATGTTTTACTGTTTATTGTACAAAATGTGCTCATCAGGAAGATTCATCCTAGCAAGGCCTAAGCACGAACACATGCGGAAAGTGAACTTGAAGTAGCTGTGAATTATTATTATCATTATTATTTGTATTGAAGTAGTGCCTAGGAGTCCGAATAATGAACCAGGACCCTGTTGTGCTAGGGGCTGTACAAACAAAGAACTGACATACAATTGAATTCAAATTTGCTCTCACATTTGAATGAATAATCATGGGAATTGTTTTTTGGCTATTTGTTCAGATGCAGTGTGCAATATAGTCACAACCATACAGTCCCTATATGACCACAGATTTGTCGTAAATGATACCCACAAATTATGGTAATTGGTTGTTTGTTTGTGTCACTTTCCTTAAGATTGTTTGGTATTATTTTGGAGGGATGTTTTCAGATGAAACAAACAAGCCCGACTCTCATATAGTCCACCTAGATAGTTACTTGAGATGGTCAAAAATTGAAATTCTGTAATTTTTTTGTGTAACATTTTGTCTTGTCAAAAAGAAAAAAATTGAAATTCAATATTTTGAAAAACAATACAATAGGCAAAAATCAATTCCCACGATTATTCATTCAAATGTGAGAGCAATTTTTTTTTTACTATAAGAGGTCAAAAAAAGAAAAAAAATTTCATGAAAACATAGAGGTTTGTTTTTCTTGAAGTTTGAAATGTAGAGAAAATATTTCATTTGTCATATCAAATTTTAAAAATTTTCAACCAGCTCTTATAATTACGTTCTTTACTGAACACTGAAAATATTGGCCTGACAACTGTATTTTGAAACAAGAGCTAGCCAGAATATTCAAAACAACCCAGATTTCCAGCAATGTATTTGCTATCTGTTAGCATTCATCGAAGAATTTTGGCAAGGCAGTCTCAGCCTGTACAATTTGTATACTGTGTTCTTCTGCCGTTTGGTATCCTTGTTGTGAGATTGGTCCCGTAAGTGACATGCATGGTTTTTGCTGCCTGATTTGATGACTGAAACTTTTTAAACAGGAGAACATGTTTCAAATGTTTATTACATGACTGGAACAATTGTGCTAAAATGTGTGGACATTTTGGGACATCCATTATTTGTAAGTGTTTGGATACTAGGGGGTAATTGTGAAAATATGCATAACATCAATATGGCCAACCTCAAATGTTCAAAAAATCGTGAATTAGGCCCAAAAAATCATGAGGCTAAAGAGAAACAAACCTTTATTATCTGCCTTTTGGGTTCTGAGCTTTTCAAGCTATTTTCTGCATCCATGAGAGCTAGAAACATACATTTTTTTTTAATAAAAGCAAAAATTCTCACATAATCGCTACATGAGAACATGAAAATGGCCATGCTGAGTCAGATCAATGGTCCATCTAGCCCAGTAACCTGTCTCTGACCGTGGCCAGTATCCAATCTTCAGGAGAAATATACAGAATGGGGCAAGGGATCCATCCATCTTCCACTCCTGGCTTCTGGCAAGTAGAGTTTTAGCATTGTCCCAAGATGGGGTTATACCCCTGATGATCTTGGCTAATAGCCATTGATAGACCTATCCTTCATGAATTTATCTAGTTCTTTTTTTAACCCACATAATTTGGCCATCCCAAGATCCCATGGCAATAAAAGTTCCACAGGGTAAGTGTGCATTGTGTGAAAAAGTATTTCCTCTTGTTTGGATTAAATCTGCTGCCTCTTAATTTCATTGAGTGACCCCTGGTTTTTGTATTGTGGGAATGGGTAAATAATACTTCTCTATTTTTTTTTCACACCATTCATGATTTTATAGACCTCTGTCATATCACCTTTTAATTGTTTCTTTGAACAGCCTTAATCTTTTTAGCCTCTCCTCATATGGAAGCCATTTCATATGATCCTTGATCATCTTTATTGCCCTTCTCTGAACCTTTTCCAGTTCCACAATATGCTTTTTGAGATGGGTTGATCAGAACTGGATGCAGTATTTAAGGTGTGGGTTTATACAGTGCCATTATGATATCTTCTGTTGCAGGCTACACCCCCCACCATGCCTGTTACACTCCCTATCTCTAGGCCTCTAGGGGCTTTAAGAAAACTCATGCTAATATCACTGGAGTTGTGTGACCCCACCAATCACAGTGAACCGAACTCAATGCTTTTATTTGTGAATCAGGCTTCCTATTCTTCTACCAGCTGGGGCTGCATGAAACTTCACAGCATCAGCGTGTGCATTAATGATGTCTCTGAAATGTCCATTCCAGTGACTGTGGCTGGGAGCTTGGAATCTGCACTTCCTGATCTCTGGAGCCACTGTAGGAAGTTTTATGACCAGCTCTGCTGAGGATCTTGCAGGAAAGGACCCCACAGAAACAAAAACTCTGAGTGATGGAGGAAGGATGGTCTTGTCATCAAAGCAAAGGGCTGCAGCATGGGAGATCTGGGTTCAGTTCTCTCGGCACGACCTGTACAGTTGTTCAGATCTTCTAAGCACAGACTTCTTGTGCAACCTTCAGCACATCACAGGGGCCAGATTGGCTAGTCCTCAGCACCCCCAGGGAGGGTCCACTTTTCAAAGGAGCTCAGCACCTGTCATGCACTCAGGACCAGAGCTGCAAAGGAACTCAGCATTCTGAGTATAGCTGCTCAGTTCCATTGCATATTTGCCCTTTATTTCTGTGCTTCAGTTCCCCACCCGGAAAATGGGATTAATACTACTTCCGTCTTCACGCCCTTTGTCTGTCTCGTCTAGTGAGAGTGTCAACACTTAGTGCGAGACAGACTCTCTGCCAATGTGTTTGCACAGCTCCTAGCGCAATGGGATCCTGACCTCATTTGGGCCTCTAGGCTCTCTGGTAGTGCAAATTCTAATTAGTCTTATTGCCAGGGCAGCACTGGGGGCTCAGTAACTGTGAGCTAATCTCCTCGGTGCACCCTGCTGGGTTGCCTGTTGATTGAAGGCTAACTTTCCATGGGCAGACAGTTTATTTCAAAATTTTTTTTTTTTTTTACTCCAGAAGCTCAGCTGGGGCATCGGGGAAGCGTGAACTTCAATCTTCAGAGCATGCAAGCAACAGGGCATCAGCTGTCAAAGTGACACAAGCAAGATTTCCTTTGGTAAACGTTGTTCCACGCACCGCGGTTTCCTAGCGATTAAAGGAGTCTTGGAAATGTCATTGCCCCGACCAAATGAGATAATTTGTGTCCATTGTCACTGGGAATTGAGCCTCTTTTTTAAAATTTTTAATTAACTTGTGAATATGAGGGTGGGGGTGAAAGTTGAATGGGTGCACTGGCTGCGATATGGAAATGAGGGCAGGGTAATTGTGCTCGCTAAATAAACTTGACTCTATGGTTGGTGTCAGGTTTGGCTAAGTGCCCTGGGCCAACGCAGACTAATTAGGAATGCATTAAATATTAAAGCGCTCTGACACCAGGGCATTGATGGTGACAGAAGAAAAGAAATTCCGTAGCCTAATCTGTACCCAACTGGAGTAATTTATGTTCCCTTCTTTTAATGAAGGAAAATCCAATTATATGGCCTGCTGGAAAATATATGTAAAGGAAAAGTTAATTTAAAAAAAATACATATCTAAAATAACACAGATGCTGCCAACGCAATCTGTTAGTGTCAGGCTCCCTCTGTTCTGGCTCTGTTTGATTGTTCCCATTTACATACCTGGGCTGGAAAAGTAAATGTGTTTTTGGCAATTAAAATATTGTCAGCTGGGTTCATCCCTGAGCTGGCATCAGTGCCACAGGGGAGAGGGACCATGCAAGAGCTGTGGGGGCCCGGAGTGGCCCAGCCATGGTTAGAGCAGCTGCAAAGGCTGCCCTAAGCTGCACCCTTACTGTAATGCCATTGTGGGCTATTGCAGGCATGTAGCATCACCAGGTGAGTCCTCTCTGGCCACCCCATACCCACGCTCTTCTGACTCCAGGCCACTCCTACTCCATTCTCAGCCCGCTCTGGTGCACCCCCATGCCCAGGGCTCCCTGAGTGGGAGCAATCTCTGTGAGGGGCGGGTTTATGCCTGTCTTGCACCCTCTGAGAGCCAGCCTTAGTATTAAATGGGGCCCTGTGTGTGTGTGTATATATGATGGGGCGTGTGAGGAGCATGGGTTTAGGCTGTGGTGTGTTTGTCTGAGCTGGTGTGGCGGGGGTGTAGGCTGTGGTGTTTGTTTGCCTGTGTGGTGGGGGTTTATGGTGTGCTAGGGTGAATGCTGCAGTGTGTATGTGTAGTGAGGGTGTGTTTATACAAAGCACTTTTTCTGTGAGGCTCCCAAATTGCTTTTCAAACTTCCATCCACTAAACCTCACCCCCTTGTCTGCCTCAGTGAAACCTGCCCTAATGCCTCCACCAGTCTATGTTGCCACTACACTGTATCCACAGCTCTCCAGTGCAATTTTTTTTGACCTTTAGTTAAATACCCTGCTCTACCAGTCGACTCACTTTTCATGGTCTGTCTATTTATCCAATCTAATCAAATCGAAAATAGACTATATTGGCCTGATCTTGCAGCCCCAGCTCACGTGGGTGTCTGTCTCACAGTCTGCGTTCCTGTCTATGTCTAGCTAATCTAATCTAATCTGTTGGTTTGACCCTCTAATTATTAGCTGTGGGCGTCTTCCTGTCTTAGTGCATATGTATTTGCAAGAGGATTATTTCTAGTAGGATATACTAGTATACTCTATGTGTTTGTGTGCGTCTGACAGTTATCCCCCATGTACCTGCCTGTACCCCTCACACTCCCTTCAGCCTTTTTTCCTTCTCTTTTTCTTTCTCTCCCCCTGCTCCAGAAAAACTACATTTATGAAATTACAGGAAGCCCATTTTCCTAAGGGAAGTTGGTTGCCACGGGTTACCAGATGCTTATCTGTCCCCAGCGTTATTTTGCTAACTGCAGCCATTACAGGGAGAGGCTAAAGAGGCAAGGCTGAAATCTGCAGTGGACATCAAAGCGTTGACTCTCCAGCTAACCCTCACCTGTGCAGAGAGAAGGAGTACTTGTGGCACCTTAGAGACTAACCAATTTATTTGAGCATAAGCTTTCGTGAGCTATACAGACTAACACGGCTGTTACTCTGAAACCTGTGCAGAGAGAGCGAGCGAGAGAGCTGCAGTGAGCGACAGGGAGTGCTTTCCCCAGCGGGGCTGGGAACCAACTGTCTCAGGGCTGCTGAGTTCATGCAGTCTGAGTAAATACATGTAATGTGTGCTTGGAGTCTATTAGCAGTTTCTCTCCGCAGTAGTGGCTTACTCAGGCCTGGCACTGAATATAAAATTGACTTGAAGTTTGTTGAATAAAATAAAATAAAAATAGGGGGAGAATATCTTACGTATCCAGAGAAAGAATTTTAGCATTTTATTTTGACAGCAGGATTGCTCTGAAAAGGTCAGGGCATGTGGAAAAAGAAAAATTACAGAATTAAGCTATTTTGCGAGCATGCTGCCCTCTGCTTTCCTGGCATATTGCTCCTCACAGAAGCTGATCACAAATTCCCTTTCTCCGATGCTTCTGAGCAGTGTTGGAGAATGTGGGAAAGGATTGTGGAAGGGGTGCCTCCAGGGATGAAACAGCTGGGAAGAGCAGAAATCTTTCTCCCTGTCAGAAAAGATAGGCTCCCTTTGTTTTATTTAAGAAACCCATCTTTGCAGGCACTCAGAGATAAGAAAGGTTGGCCAACACCCAGGAGTCGATTTGGGGTCTTGCTATAGTTCTGAATAATTGCAGCGAGCAGGCAAAGCAAGAGCTAATTACACTCTGCCTTAAATGCCTGGCTGCACTGACATCAATCTTGCACGATAGGATTTTGACCCTAAGATCCAGTGTCTCCATGTTGTGATGGCCACTGAGCTCGAAGATCCCTATATCATGATGAAACTATGTCCTTATATTGAGCCCCATCTCCTGATGGGTCCCTGTCCATATAATCCCAATTTCCCACACTGTCCTTGGTCCTGATGCCTTCATGTCCCATGAATTGCCTCTTTCTCCATGCTGAGCCACTTGTCCGGATGCTTCCCATGTTGGTCACTATTTTAGATCTCCTGATTGTCCCCAATTCCTGCAGTTCCTGTTTCCCATGTTAATTCTTGTTCCCCACGGCCCTCAATTTTTCATGTCCTTATGGTTCTCCATGTTACATCCTGGTCCCCATATCCTGATGGTTCTGTCCCCGATGTTCAAAAAATCTCTGGTTCCATGGCCATCCCTGCCTTGTACCTTTTCCACCTCTTCCTTCAGTGCACAGAGAGAACACTTTGAAATGTAAAGTATTGTTTTTTGCTTCTTTTTCTTTTGTTATTGTAATAGCAAATACCTCCTGACATTTCCTTTGTCTTCTCCTAATGGAATGACAAGTGACTTATCTCAAAAGGGAAGACAGTCTCCTAGAGTGGTCTACACAGTGTAAATAAATAAATAAACAAACAAACAAATAATTTGTAAATTCTCTGATTAGCTTTGTCACTGTGAGACTCTTCCATCGTTTTCCTTCCCCCACCCCAAACTCTTTTTATGTGCTATTTCCCCAAGTGCTTTTCATAGTTGAATGTCTTATGCCAGACAAAAGCTCCTTCTTCTCATATGACAGGGGAAAAACCTCCAAATAACTCCCCAACTCCCCCCCAGAAAACAACAAAAGCAGACCAGAATGAATTAAAATGCTGGTATTTCTCCCTTTTTCCAGTCCCTGCATCTAGATCATATAGGGTGTGAATTTTAAAAATAACTAGATTTGTACAACTTGTTAAAAATTATGTAAAAAAGAACCTTAATGAGAAAGACAGAGAGAGAACGACAGAGAGGGAGAGAGAGAGAGAGAGACCTTGACAGCAGGGTTCAGTGTAAGACTAACTAAAATATTTGCTAATGAGAGGGAGAAAGGAAAGTAATATAAAAGATTTTAAATAGTTGGGGCTTTTCATTCATGCCACCTTCCCTTTTCATTACATATTTCAATATTTGCCTACCTTTCCCACGAAAGATTTACTTCAAGTGCGTACAAATTACCTGGCATTTGGCTAAGGACAATATGTCTAATTATGGTTCTAAAGACCTGAAATACTTCTGAGTTTAAGCTAAAAGTCAAGCGCACAAAAATATTAATAATCCTCTTTAAATTAATTTCCATGTCTGTTTTGGTGTAAGAGAACACCTAGAAGAGGAAAATTAAAACAAGGAGGGGAGAGGGATGGAATTTACTGCGAAAGGGGCTGAACCAAACTGTACTGAAGATGATGGAAAGACACCTGTTTACTTGACTGGGCTCTGGATCAGGATCTTAGTGCTCGCCCTTATGGTCTGTGACAGGAACAGCAATGAGGGGGTGGGATGGGAGGCCAGGCTAGAGGGTGTGAAAGGGCTTTGTGGCAGGAGTTGCTATGACTTGGCTGGAGTGGGGCTCAGGTTGCAGGCACCAGCACTGGGGAGACCCTGAGGGCCCCAGGACTTCCCAGACAGCCCTTGAGCCTAGAGGCTATATGGAGAGGATGGGGAACGCCATTCCCCTCACACAAAGTAAAGCTGCCAGTGCTGGGACTAGTGGGTCATTTAGCCATGGGGTTCCACATGTTGCTGTTCTAGCCACCTGGTGAGGCACTGGCCACTTCCATAAAGCTGGGCAAACCCTGCTCCCAGACAAGCTAGGTGTAAATCTGGAGTAATTCCTTTCCTAACTAATGGCTTTATGGACAGCCTGTTACTGAGCTATCTAAACCTTGATCAAGAAGTTACTCTGGATTTATACCTGGCTGGCTGCAAAATTTGGCCCATTGACTTCAACAAGCGTTAAGGGTTCCAGGGCACTGACCCAGAAAAACACTTCAGCAAATGCTGAACGTTGCCTCCATAAGTACATAACAATGGCCATACAAGGGCCAACCAATGGTTCATCTAGCCCAGTATCCTGTCTCTTTACAGCCTCTTATGTGAGATGCTTTAGAGGGCGTGAACAGAACAGGGGCATTGATTGAGTGATCCTTCCCCTGTTCTCTGGTCCCAGCTTCTGGCAGTCAGAGGTTTAGTGACACCCCGAGCATGGGGGTTGCATCCCTGACCTATCTTACCTAATAGCCACTGATGGACCTATCCTCCGAGAAATTCTTTTATTTTTTTTTGGAAGCCAGTTATACTTTTGGCCTTCGCAGCATCCCCTGGCAACGAGTTCCATGGATTGACTATACATTGTGTGAAAAGTACGTTCTGATGTTTTTTAAAACCTGGTTTCTGTTAATTTCATTGGGTGACCCTTGGTTCTTGTATTACATGAAGGAGTAAATAACCCTTCTTTACTTACTTTCTGCACACCAGTCTAATTTTATAGACCTCTGTCATATTCCCTCTTTATGACTCTTTTCCAAGCTGAAGAGTTCCAGTCTTTTTGCATCCGATGAAGTGAGCTGTAGCTCACGAAAGCTTATGCTCAAATAAATTTGTTAGTCTCTAAGTCTGCCACAAGTCCTCCTTTTCTTTTTCCAGTCTTTTTGGTTTCTCCTCATATGGAAGCTCTTCCATCCCCCTCATCATTTTTGTTGTCCTTCATTGTACTTTTCCCAATTCTTTATGTCTATAACTATATCTATATCTTTTTTCCCCTCCCCACCTTTAAAACAAGACAAAGCACTTAAAACTCCCAGCAGTACCCTGAGTCCTCAGGGGTCTCGCTAAATCCAGCAGGAATGGGTGGAATCCTCTCAGCATGAAGCTTCTAGATCTGGGAGAAGGTGCTCTCCCTCCCTTCCCAGCCACCACCCTGTCACTTCTTCAGCAGCTGCGGGGCTGTCTCACTCCTGGCAGTCTGCAGTGTCATTGCAGCCATGTCATGACCTCACCCGCCGTGTGTCTCTAACATCCTGGGCCTACATTGTGTTGGACCAACTTCTGCTGGTAAGAGAGACAAGCGTCTGAGCTTAAACAGATCTTTTCTTCCGGTCTGGGAAATGTACTCCTAGGTGGTCTGGCTTTATCCCTGAAGGAGATAGTGGGGTGCCTTGTGGATACTGGGCTGCTGGGGACTAGTCCTGAATGCAGAAGAGGGCAGCCCAGAGCAATCCTCTACCCTGGCTGCTGCAGATGCTAGGCATTCTCTGCTCTGGAGATCTGGCCTAAACCACTCTGCCCCATGTGGCTGCCGCCAGAGGGGCATTCATTAAATGTTGGCCTTTCCCCAGCATTGGACCTGGTTTCTAATGGGTGTGTAGAGATCATCCCCTGTAGGCATGCGAGAAGGGTTTTCCTTTGATGGTAAGTTAACATGTGCCTTCTGCATACAGTGTGGTCTAGTGGACAGGACACTGGCCTGCCACGTGGGAGACCTGCATTCTAGTCCTGGCTCTTCCACTGACCTGCTGTGTGACCGTAAGGAAAAATCACTTCCCGTCCTGCCTCCACCCCTATCCTCTTCCTTTCAGAAACTGCAGAGTCCAGCAGGTGTGCACTCAGTGAAGCTTTATTTCAAGTCCCCTTCACCAACATCACCACAGTCCCCCGTGCTCCCACCTATTTACAGCGCTTGCCAAAGTTTAGGCCCTCTCAGCAGGACCTGAGGGGAACAGGTCTACTCTGAACCCTCTGTTTGGCTAACCCAGTCCCCCTCTCTCCCCTTCACCTTGTACTTCCTTCCTGTACCTCTTTTATCAGCACTGGGCTGATGGAGCCAATTGAATGTTTACCCCCTGCCCAGCCCACTATCCTGATTAGATCATTACCCCAATTACCATCTCCTAGGGCACTAATTAGCCTCCAAGTAATCAGAGTGCAGGTTCACCTACTCGCTCCCTGCACTCTGCCACCCCTCCCTATACCTTTGCTTCTCTGCCTGTCACGTCTATTTACATTGTAAGCCTTTCAGGACAGAGACTGTCACTGTGTATTTGTACAGCACCTGGCACAATGGCGCCCCATCTCAGACTAGGCAGTACTCGAATAGGAAGAAATTATATGCCAGCCTGCTGAGTGGCGGTAGATAAACTTCCCACCCTTTGAATTTATATCAAGGGATGAAGTGTGGCCCTGGATAACTATTTCCTGACTTAACCCCCATTTGCAGCTTTTCTTGTACCTGAATAACTAATGGAACTAAATCGAGTGTGTTAATTATCCCCCCCCGCCCCGGGGGGGTGGGCAGGAAGGGCAGGATAGTGGCAACACTAGGGGTTGCCTCTGCAGAGAGCACGCATGAGAAGTCATCTGTGGAATTAGAAGGCAGAGTGATCAATTTTCAGGGGGACTTATGGGTTGCAGGTGGCACTAGTTTCCTGGAGAAGAAATGTGTTGCCAAATAAAGAACAGATGGTTCAAGTCACCAGTTATTTATTTCTATAATTAGTAGCAAGCTGTGATCTTGGGCCTTAAAGAAATTGTCAATGTCTATGAAATTCCTCTCCTGGTTATGAGAGGAGAGAGCATGAAAGGGGTGCCAGGGGAAGGCTCCTGGCTGTTGAGCGGAAACTCGGTAGTTAAGGCAACAGGTAAGAATTCATGCAGGTCTTGGGCTCTTGAAGAACAAGATTGAAAATGTTAGAAAAATGTGGCCGGCGCTTAACCATCTTCTGTGCTCTGCGCCTTCCCACCAGCTCCGTGGGCTGCCGCTGATTACTGCCGTTCAGGAAAATGTTCCTGGATCAAATCTGGGTCAGCTTCCATTCTGTTATCCTCTGGTGGTATCCTTTCCCCTCTTTCCACCTCAGCCTATTTCTTTCTCTCTTTAGCTTTTTGTTTTCTCGTCTCATGTTTCAGTTCTTTGGGGCCTGATTCTGCTCTTGCACAGCTTTGACACGGGGGTAAAGCCATTGATTTTGGTGGAGCGATTTCTGGTTCAGTCATGTGTAAGGGAGCTCAGAGCCAGGTCTTTTGTACTGAATGCACTTTGTACACATTCTGCAATAGGTTCTGTCTCTGACAACGTAACATACTTGTTATTACAGTGTATATGGCCTGTCTGTTCCCTAAGGCATTTGGATGGGGGGCTAGGGGAGGGCATCCAGTGGGTGAGTTTATTTAATTTATTTATTTTAGTTACTGTTGGAGGCATCGGGCTGGTTAGTATTTTCCTTCCTATTATGCGAAGTGCCATAATTAACTAATTTTTTATATTAGTTAATGATATAAGATTGCCAGTAGTTGCTCAGATACTATGGTGATGGATGCTTAGATAGATAGACATCAAGAGCACCACATGTTGGTATCTGTCTGTCTATGGAATAATCTTTTATAAATACAAAAGTTAAATAAATAGAATTACAGAACCACTTCACACATGTAGACCTTATGTTTATAACTTTAAAAATGGTTTTATTCCTTTTTGTCTGAATATGTAAAAACAAATATATAAATTAGAAAAAAAACATGTAACCCATTTTCTATTTGCGAATTACTGCAGATTTTTTTTTCCAGTTTAAGACGGTGCCCCTATTGTAAAGAAGCAAATGAAATCCAATCAAATCCCAGCTGAAGAAACATGCTGTGGTTGCTCTGGGCATAAATCAGAGATGGAATTAATTTTGTTCCTTATTAACTCCCTTGAGCAGGGGAAAAAGAACTGAAAAGAGGGCACCATGTGCCCAGGAGTGCTGAATGGATTGAGGTGATGTCAATGGACCTCCAGCATTGGAGTCTAGACAATGACGTCTAAGAACAAAATCAATATGCATCCTACTGGCAATGAAATGCCTTCAGATGCAAAGATCACATTAGATCCTGTTATGTTTATTGGGAATATACTTGGAGTGGGAAAATTAAATTGTTCAGTGTTGAGGGAGCTGGGTGGCAAGAAGGCCAGGTGTAATGAGTATGTGGGCATGGAGAATGTAGGAGAAAGCCTTTCACTCAGTGGACTCATGGACAATGCAAGGAAAGCTAGACTATGATGTTCATTAAGAATGAGAGTGTAGCACTTGCATAGCAACACAGGAAGCCCCACACTGGATCAGACAGAGGTACATCTGGCCCAATTGTGGTTAGGAAGAAACTTTACCTCTGGACACGGTTACAGCAGGGTTCTTGTACCTTCCTTTCAAGTGGCTGGTCCTATCTCCCGTTAGTTAGAAGTTGGTTAAAGTTGTTTTTGTCCAAAAACCAGGTGATGCAGGAGCCTAGTTGGCAGACCACTGGCCAAATACTGGTCAAAAACACTGTTGCCACCCACTGAGGTCAGTAACTGAGAGTAGAATTTTACTTTGTGCTTCTGTTCTCATTGGTTGTTTGTTCACTGCCATCGTAAAGGACAGAGCTGAATGAAATTCAGAATTTGCATCTCATGGGAAGTTCCAATATTTCAGAGTTTGTTTTCATCCCAAATCAGGCCAAAAAAAATTGAAATGTAAAAACGTTGCATGGAATGGAAATTGTGAAAAATGTTGATTCTGAAACGTAGAAATATTTTGGTTTGAAATTTTTGATTGAAGCTATCCAAGGACCAGGGTCAGACCAGTGCTATGAAGATGAGCATAGAGTCTTGAAAGTCCCCTGGAGGAGGAGGAGCTTAATCCTCTGTATTCTGCAGGCAGAGTAGCTACAGCAGTGGTTGTCAACCTATTGACCACTGTGGGTTGCATATGCAGCTCTCTATGTCTTATGTGGGCCACAGCCCCACAATAGATTTACTACCTGTATGGCCCCAAAGATGTCTCATGGGCAGCAGCTGTGTGCTGACTGGGCCGCAAGTTGAGAACGACTGAGCTAGAGGAGTTGAGAAGGCTCTAAAGAGACGCATATTAACACATAGCGGGATAGACTGTGTTCAGTCACGCTGGTGCACATTTGGAGTCAGTGCCCAGAAGCAATGACCCACCATGGGATGTGAAGAGGAGCGTGTACCAGGCTGATGCCCAGCCGTTTTGCTGGTCCTTCGTACAGGCACTGATGTTGGGGCTGACTGCTCTCAGGGTGTGATGACAGTGGAGAATGCTAGGCACCACATGGGGAGAACTTAAGAATGGTAATAGTGGGTCAGACCAATGGTCCATCTAACCCAGTATCCTGTCTTGTGACAGTGGCCAGGGCCAGGTGCTTCAGAGGGAATGATCGGAACAGGGAATCAAGTGATCCATCCCCTGTCACTCACTCCCAGATTCTGGCAAACAGAGGCTAGGAGATGGCCAGGAGACACAACTTCCCCTCAGAATGCCACAAAGGGATTCCAATGGGCGGATCCTGGTAGAGAGCAACTCCTATTGACTCCATGGGCTTTGGAGCAGGCTCTAAATGCCAAGAGGGCAACTGAATGGGGTCAGATGGCCCAGGTCCACATGGAGAGTTGGAAGCTGTAACGATGGGTTCCTTGTGAGGGGAAGATGGGAGGAGACCTGGGTCAGAGAGAAAGAGCACATTTGGGGAAGGATGAGAGCCAGCACATCTGGCGCATAGGATTAAGTAGGACTAGCCAAGACGAAATTCCCCTGAGAAGGCTGGGCCAGCAGGACTCTTGGGGGATTGTTTGTGGGTGGCTTTCAAGACTGGGAGAAGACAGTTCGGATGCTGATCCATTATTACAGGTCATATGGAGCCTTGTTTAAATGAAACGGGCTAGATTTTAGGCTTAGGTGGGAACGTTAGAGCATTAGTGCTCATTAGCTGCAGGTAATCACAATGGAAAGAGGAACCACAAAGAGACCAGCATTAAGCAGCTCTCTTGTGCAGCCCCCTTGAATCCCCTTTGGTCTGGGCTCGAGGCTCACACGCCGTCCCTGAAAGAAAAGTCTGCACTGCAACTCCATTCCAATCCCCCAGGACACGGGGAGGTTATTAAAGGTCTCTCTCCGTCTCCCTGCTGCAGAGTTCGCCAGGTTTTTTTTTTTTTATTTTAAATTAATTTTGTGAGACAGGTAGAAGATGCTGTCTTAGCTTTGTCCTTGGGAGCCGCAGAGCGTCCCATGATTGAAGAAATATTTTTATAGCCTAAATGTGCAGGTTAAAGTAATTTTTTGACAGGTAAAATACTTGGCCATGGCCTGTAGAGAATCTCTCTCCCCCACTCCCTTTCCCTGCTAATATCTCCGTCTTTTCATCTAGAGGGGCATATCTGGGCATTACTCTCTGTCACATGCTAGCAGGCATCTATCCCCTCTCTTAGCTACCTACTCCTGGTCCTTAATGATGAGACCCAGAGCTGGGAGCCCAATGAGCTTCCTGTGAGGACACAGACTGCTAAGGGCTCTGGCTGGTCCAGACATGGCATTATGAGTGCCACCTGGGTCTGTGGCAGCCTGGCCCCTGGTCCTACCACAACCTATCAATTCCAGCAGGGACCCACCAGCAGTGTGAACTCTCGCGAACCAATGCCTGGCAAATATTAGTATTGTGATGATTTGTATTGCGATAGCAGCTAGAGGCCTCAGCTGAGATCACGTTACCATTGGGCTAGATGCTGTAAGAGACAGTCCCTGACACAAGGAGCTTGCAATCAAGAAAGACAAGATGGGCAAAGGGACTGTTGTCATCCCCATGTTGCAGACAAGTAACTGAAGTGCAGGGAGGTTGTGGGCCAGATTCTGTGACCCCCACCTTGAAGTGAGTGGTGCTCTACTCCATCAGCCACCCCATTGATTTGAACGGGACTACTTGTGACGTACTGGATGATTTACTGTACAGGTGACAGAACCTGGCCCTAAGTGACTTGACCAAGGTCACCGAGGGAGTCAGTGGTAGAATCAGGAACTGAACCCCGGTCTTTTGCACCCCAGAGCATTAGCCACAAGAACCGCTTCGCTAAAGAAGTATTCCAATAGTGCCGGCTCTGCAACAGCACTGACCCTACGAGTATCACCCGGGGTAGGTCCTGACCTCCTTCCATTACTTGTCACCCTTAGACATGGAGAATTCTAGTAGTCCTGGCTGGCAAACAACAATTCCATAGAGTGAGACACCCCAGAATTACCCCACTGGTTAAGGCACTTGCCTGTGATGTGGGAGGCCCAGAGTCAAACCCCTGCTTCATCTGATTCAGAAGAGGGACTTGTACCTGGGTGTCCCCACCCAGCCAAGTGCTTCAACCATCAGGCTATAGAGTGTCTCATTTTGACCAGAAATTCCATCCTGGACCCAAGGAAATGCCAATAAGTGAAGCTGGTAGAAGGACAGTTCTTGCTGACATTTTGGTTTTAATGAAATGGCATTTTGGCACAGGAAAATATTTTGTTGAACATTTTTTGACCAGCTGTAAGCACTAGGTCTCCAGTCTGCCACAGGCCTGCCACATCTCATCCCTGGAGAGATGGGCTGTGTGGAAAGAAGAGAAACATTGGCAAAGAAATACGTGTTGGAATTTTTTTTTTAAATCCCCATACGAAACTGCAATGTCCTTGGTCATTAGCTTTCAGTCAGCTGTCACGTCAGCAAACCCTTGCATAAGCCACTGCGACAGGACCTGGAGGGTAAAGGGCTGTATGCAAGAGTCAAGACTCCTGCAAAACGGAACAGATGGCTCCTCCACATGTCTAAATAAAGCTGTAATGGTGTTTGGCACCGTAAGAGCTGTAATATGACATCCATCTCGCTGGAGCAAGTGGAGCAGTCTGGAAGGAAGCGTGGAGGTGGGAATGCAGAGAACGGGGTCAAGTAGGAAGGGTGGTGAGGCAGATCCTGGCCACTGGTGAATGACAAACTGTGTGGAAAGAGAAGCTGGGGTTAACCAGGGGGAATTAAGTGGGAGATCAACTTACCCAGCCGTTGTGCCATCTTTAAATAGCAAATAGAGCCATGGCTCTATCCCCCGGGGTGTCCATCAGGACCACACAGTGAAATTATGGTTACAATTTCTGTTAGGGTAGAACTTAAAGGCCCCAACTGTTGGCTCCACTGGAAGGGACAGACCCTGTCCCCAAAAGCTTACCATCTAAATAGGCAGGCAGACAAAGGGTGGGAAGGGAAATGACTTGACCAAGGTCACCCAGTAGATCACTGGCAGCATTGGGAATAGACTCCCAGGCCCTTGACTCTCAGTCCCCGAGACACTAGGCCACGCTGACCAACCACTCTATCCCTTTAAATAGGAGCCAGGGATATATAACACATTGCCGGTGTGTAATAAATAGTTATACTTTGCCCTTCTGTAGTTCTTTCTGTCTCAGAATCTCAAAGCCCCTCACAAAGGTGAATTGATCCTCCCAACATTCCTGTGAAACAAGTGGGCATTATTATCACCATTCTACAGATGTCAAAACTAAGGCAGAGTTTAAACATTAATAATTACTACAGCACTGCATGGGAGTTATATATGTGTATGGTGCTTAGCACAGTGGGGATGACTAGGGACCATAGATGCTGCCATGATAACAATAATGATTTTCCTGGTGGTTGCAGCATCTAACTACATAATACCAAGGATACTACGGCCTCTGCATGTAGCATGTGCATCAAAACCCTGGAGCTTGTACAAGCTATCTCAGATCCCATACATTCTGTTGGACACACACAGTGGACCTGATCTTCTGCCAACAAGCAAACATCAGGTATGTCACAAGCATTGCACTCACATGGTCCGAACAACACCAGGTGCAGGCAAAGATCATGATCTTCCTTTAATCTTAACAGGCAAAGGAAGCGATAAAGCTGTCTGGGCCATGAAAGCATCTGAATTCTTCAAGTTTTCAGCATGCTTTAGGTAGACAAACGTCCCAACGACAAAGCCAAGGTGTCAATGAGCAAGAAGAACACGACAACCATCTCCTCACCATAACCATCCATGCCTTCTCCCTGAAGACAACCCCTCCCCTTATGCCAGGTGTGAACCAATGAACTAACTTGGAGGAAATGCAGAGGCGGATGATTTGACTGTGGTTGGAGTAAAATCCTGCCACATCCATTCACCAATGGAACAGAGATTTCTTACAGGATTATGGCACTGCAGTAGAAGCCCACAGACCCTTCTCTTCTACCATCACAGCTGAGACTGTGGAGAGGGGCGCTCTAGAAAGCCCAGATAGATAGATAGATAGATAGATAGATAGATAGATACAAAACTAGGAATGGAACTCCGGCATTCTGACTCCCCCTACTCTAACCTCTCTTGTACCATGCATGCCTTGGCATGATAACAATAATAATACTTATTTCCATGGTGGCTTTTCATCTTCAATGTACTTTGCATTGTAAATTCTCTAGGGGAGGGACGTTGGCTTTTTTTATGTTTGTGCAGCACCAAGTGCATTGTGAGCACTTCCAGAAACAATATGTGATAAATAATCCTAGAAATTCACTACTTGGCCTATTTCTCCATATGGGGAACGTGCTCCTGCGATGAGTCTAACCAGACACTCAGCGTCCCTGTTCCTTTGCCAAAACACATCTGAAAGGATATTTTCCCTCTGACAAGTAAGACAGTAAGTGTGAGCTTGTGTCTGACAAGTTCAGGGAGGAGCTTGCAAGGAGGCAATTAGACAAGAAAAGTGCTGATTAGAAGCATGGCCACCCACGGCAACGGAAAGATACGTGTGTGTGTGTGTGTGTTTGGGGCAGGGGGGAATCAAAGGAAGTACTTGGTCCAGCATGAAATATCTTGTGATTGACATGTTCTCATTTAGATGTTTAATTGTTAGACTATGGGGTTTCTTGGACCTTCCTAGGAAATATCTGGACTTGGACAGTCTTGGAGACAGGATGCTGCATTAGATGGACCATTGCTTTTATCCAGTCTGGCAAATCCTTTGCTTCCACGTTGAGGGAATCAGTCATGAGCTGGGAAACACATTGGACAGTTCCCCCTGCAATCCAGACCATGCTGGAATAACAGAACAGAGGCAGTCAAAGAATCTATCCCAGGCTGCGGTAGGACATTGAGGGAGGGAATTTTCTGTGGACATCCAGACTTGATTGATGCTGCCAATGAAGGCAGATTGTCAAAATGGGTTATTGACAAAAATGCCAATTTTTTTTTTCAAAATCAGGTTTTTTCCCTCAAAACATTGTCAAAATCACCAAAATGCTTCATTTCAATGTCAAAATATCCTGTTTGGACAGTTTTGGAATAAAATATTTTGATTTTTTGTTTTGAAATGTCTTTAAAAATGTTTTTATGTAACAATTTTTTATTTTGTTTCAAAAAGTTTTCAAAAAGGCAGACTCAGAATGAAATGTTTTGATCGACCCAAACTAATATTTTTTTCCTAATGTCACTTCAAAAAGGTTTTATTTTTGTTCCATTTCAGAAATTTAAAAAATGCAGAATTTCCCACAAAATGGGAAATCCAGTTCCCACCCAGCTCTGGCCAGTAACTGGAGACACAAAGACATCCTCAGTTTTGCCTGCATGGTGCATTAGTCTTCATTAGAGGGGTGTAAATTCAGTGCGCACTAGGGTATCGTGCTCTAACCGGCCTGTGTTGTCCGTGCTGGTGTTCATTAAGTTCCTTAGTTTGCACTGACATAGTCCTGTTTCAAACAATACCATATTAACATGCACTAGTGAACTATTAGTGCATGCCAGCAGAGTCCACACAGGCCAGCTTGTGCTCAACACCTTAGTGCACAAGTAGAATTTACACGGCTCTAGTGCGGACTAAGATACCATTGGACAAGTCCCCAGCCTACCTGCCATCATTTGCATTGGAAGCCAGCACCTCACAGCTCAGAGCAATCTGCTCTCTTTCCTCCCCACTATTTTCTCTGAATGAGAATCCAAGGGACCAGGGAGCCTCTCCCCTGCTGCAGCGTTGTGCATCCCGCTCCCATGCAGGGGCACTTCCACCTCCTGACTTGCATGATGCCCCCATCCCGGTTTCCTCGTGGTCATGAAGTGGTTAACACTGGGCTGTCTCTCTCAGTGGAGCCTCTCACTGGAGGGCACATTGGAAGGCAGTAAAGGAAGGCAAATCACTTTATGCAAATTATCTTTTAATTATTCATTGGCAATTTGACTGTAATCGGGCAGGTGCCCTGATAGGATGCGCACGAGGTGATAAGTAGGTTTCTCCTGTCAGACGCACTCAACACATCCCTCGACAGCCCTGCAAGGTGCCTTCAGCAAGCCGAAATTACCCAGCGAGAGGCACTGGCTGCTGGTAGGTGCAGTCAGCACCACTCCAGACATGTTAATTTCAGCAAGGAGGTTTTAAGAGTTTTCTCTCACACCCTGTAATTCACCCTGAGCTGACAAGTGGAGAACAGGGAAAGGGGGGAAAAATAGGCCAGACCTCGATTGAATAGTTCTCTTTAATATTTTAGATTTATGTTTATATAGAGACCCCCCCCACCTTCTCACAGGCAATTTTTTGCTGCACCAAATTGCCATAATGAGAGTCCAGGGCAACCATTGCCTAGATATCCCTTTCTGGTTCTGGAGGTGGATAGAGGACTGCGGGCATCTCAGCTCGGACGTGAGGCACAGGGAGCTGAGCCATGCAGTCAGAAGGGGCTGTTGCCTATGGCAGTAAAATATTAGCGACAGCAAGGTAATAATAATATTATAATTCATAGCCATCTAGGAACGCATGGTTGTCACTGTGCTTCACACAGGGGCTATTTTATGGCTGTAGCAGGGAGAGAATTCAGATCCAGATGCACAGGCCTCTAACACTTGAGGTAAAGGAGAATGTCCCTTAACTGGCAGCAGTAGAGGGCTTATGGCACACAGGTGAGCAGTCCTGATGACTCACAGTAGGGGTCAGTGATGCACACATACACACTCCCCAGTGTATCACAGTATCTTGCCTTTGCACTGTGTATTGAACTGCCCCTTTCATACTTAAGTACCACAAAGATTTTTAACAGTAATCCTTTCTCCCATCTCCAAAATGCAGTCACCTCTGGGTGGAGTGTGGCAGCTGTTTAACTGCACCCAGCAACAATGAGCAACCGTTTAAGGGGAGGAAGTGAAGAAGAACACTGTATCCCATGGAATTCAGGTAGTCAGACTGTAATTACTCAAATATTATGGGACTCTCTTTGTCATGTGAGTGACTGCAGGCTTGCGAGGAGGCAGACATTTCCAGTTTGGCTTGGTGGCAATATTCGGGCTCAGCTATGGAGTTGCTGTATCACCCCCTCCTTAGAAAGAAAGGGACATCAATTTATTAGGCATCTCCCACAAGATGGTTCTGTGGAGAAGACAACTGAAAAATGGTTTGCAACCCCCAATTCTGTAAGCATCTGTCTCATTTCAAGTACTGCTAGGCCTTTCGATCGGCTGGATGGAAAGGCGAGAGTACATTCAAATAATCCGTTCCTCCTGAGTGCAGGGGAAAAAATCAGCTCCAAGGAGCTCAACACCTCAAGCCAACAGATGCCAAGCAAGGGCAAATCGTCTCAAGGAAACCATGCCTCCCAGGCCCCTTCTTGTGTCACCTTCACCAACCTTTGGCTTCTCTCTCTCTTCTCTCCATAGGCGGAGATTAAACACTGTGAGAGAGTTAGCCAGAGGAGAAACAAAATTCCCTCAGCTCTCTGGACAGATTGCAAGTGCCAAAGAGGAGGGTCAAGGCAACTATGTTCTGTGTCAAAGCAGGCATCAGACTGAATTAGGAGCGTCAGGCATGAATTAAAGTGAAATTATCCCGCATGGGACTGAGGGGAAGCAGAGATGGAAGTGGCAGGAGAGGAAAATGAAAGGCAAGGGGTGGAGAGAAACAATGGACCTAGGAATAGAGAACAAAAAAGGTAGTGTCTGGGAATTGGGTCATATCCTTCAAGTAGCTTGTGAACCCCCTAGGGGTGCTCACTGCGTTCTATGCTTTAGAAACCAGCCAGAGCAGCGGTGGGTGTATGTAGTTCGGAATTACATGTTGTGTGTCTGGGTGTGTACATACACATGCATCTATGCCAGTAGGATTCTTGCATGTTGTGATTGTTGTGTAAAGAGCAAAGGACACAGCAGGAAGGTGACAGGGAAAAAACAGGAGATTAAGAACAGGCAGCACTGTAGGTAAGAATGCCATAGAGGCACCGGATGTCTGCATGCTCATTGGTATTCCGGGAGCACTTTGAGGTCCCAGCTGAGATCGAGCCTCCATTGTACTACACACTGCACCAGTGCACTTAACGAGAAACAGTGCCGCCCCTGAAATGCTTATGATCTAAACAGACCGGGCAAGATTATTACCCCGATTTTACAGATGTGGGAACCCAGGGATGAAGTGACTTGCCCAAGGTCACACACGCAGGGAGTCCATGGAAGATCAGAGGTGCCAAGCTTCAAGCCAGTGCCTTAGCCACAAGACCATCCTTCCCTTCCTGGGCTGCTGATGTGGGGCATGAGGGAGGCTGTGGCGGGGGGACTGGCTAAAGGGGTAGATGAAAATCCCCTCAGGGGCTCAGCAGGGTTGTGGTAATGCCGAGTCTGGGGATCAATGTGAGAGGAAATGGAGAGTAAAGAGCAGTAAATGAGCTGGATTCAAGCAGATGTTTTACACAGCCCTTCATTTAATCCTTTCCTTTTATTTCATTGTTTAATTGGTTTAGCCCTTGTACTTTTCATGCTGCAGGCTGAGGGACCCAGGCTCCCTCTCCTTCTCTCTCTCTCCACGTATCTCTGTCTGATCTCATTTTTCTCTCTCTTTTCATTTCTGTTCCTATCCCTTATTCTCTCGCTTTCTCTCCCCAGCTTCTTCCTTCCTCTGTCTCTTCAGGCCCCTTATTACTCAAGCAGTTTTTGTTAGCGCTGTCAACTGCTCCAACGTATAAGTGAGATTGTACCGTAAGTGAAGTTAAAAGTATTTCTATGGTGGGATATTTAATCATTTGAATCCTTGATAGGAGCAGCTCTTTTTATTTTCACTAGCTATAAATCCAGGCTCTATCTAATCTCTGATCTCAGAGAGGAGAGAATTAACCAGCTGTATGTGTGACTGGAAAGGAGAAGGCTGGAGAAAAGGGGCCACTTTATCTACATGTCGAGTGGAGCAGCATAGGAATAAGGGACAGAAACATTTCCAAACCTGTGTCATTCTCCACATATTCATCTACACTGGATTCCTTCACTTTCTCAGCGCTCTCCAACAGAGCAGGGCATTGGAAGCTTCATTTTCATTTATCTCCTTCTTCAGTTATAAACTCAGCAAAAGGGCCTACTGGGATCCTAGGTTCCTGTCCTTTTTGTGCTGAATGACTCCTTGTGGTCATGATTCTCTGCTGCATTATTTGTAGGCCTCTGTATGAAGTGAGTGCTAGAAAGAGCTGGCTGGGAAATTTTTCTTCATTGAAAGATGTTGTTTGTCAAAACCAAACGTGTTTGCGAAAGAGGTTTTGATTGGATGACTCTCCCAACTCCATAAAAAGGAGGTTTTTTTTAAAAAAAGGGGGTTGACATCTTTTAAATTAAAATATGTTGGATTTCCAATTGGAAACAATGTGTCCATTTTGAAATTTAAGTTGACTAGACTGAAAAAAAAGTTGAATAAAGGGAACAACAACAAAGGAGCAGGGCCTGCTCAGGGGTTGGGAGGGAGGGAGGGCTGGATAGGGAAAGTGAAGATGGTTGAGAAAGGTGAGAAGATTGAAATTTTTCACTGAAACTTTTTCCTGTTGTTGTTCCCCCAACCCCCAAGACAAACAAGCTAAAAACAATTTTAGATGAACGCGTCCCGACCAGCTCCAAGGATGGAAATGTACATAAGATCAGCTGCTTGTGAGCAGAGAGGGGAGGGATAAGACTGTGGAGGAGGAAGGTTTCAGATCTGAGAAGGAGCTGGCTGGGTTGAGAGCAGAGGTGGGGGGAGGCTGGGTGGCAGAGAATGGGACCTGCTTGGGCTCATGGGGTAGAAAGGATGGAAGGAGAGGGTCTTAACAAGTTTGGATAAGCTTTTAATAAGCAAGTGTAGACCCCATTAGGAGAGAGAGTCATTATTGCCCTTTAGTGACTGGGCCACATAAGGGATTTACAAGGCTGTTAAGGGAGTTACTCCTTTAGCACAAGTAGTAGATCTTTGTGTGTCGCGCTAAAGGGGATGTGTTTGAACCCCGCCCAAATAGCATACGTTTTATGTTCACCCTAATGTCTCCTCCAACCCCGAGGTTCTCTCCTCAACAGGAGAACGCAGGATTCCCTCATCTTACTCTCTCCATGTAACTGTCTCCCAGGCACCTTCACCAGCTCCTCCCCCCCGCGGCCCCTTCTCTCTCCCCTGCTGTCTCACAGAGACGCTGACATCTTGTTTACCTCTGATGCCAAAATAAAGAAATTTCAGTTCTGAGGCACCTTTTCGTTTGCTGTCAACACACTTAAAAGAAAAAGCTGGAGACATCAAAGGTGCCAGCTCCCTTAAAAACAATAACACCCCCCTTCCTATCGCCCCCACCGCAAAACCAGACAAAAGGAGCTCTGCACAAAAGGGCCCCTCCTGGCTCGATTGGGACCTATCTAACCAACTTGCATATTCCCGTGGTTTTTATCTCAGAACAGGGAGCCTATAAGAGGTGAGGAAGTCGTGTTTACAAGCAACAGGGCCTCATTCAGAGCAAAATTCCCATCCATTTGCCAGCCCTGGACTGGGAAGTGATGTTTATTCTGCATCCAGATCAGTCATAAATACGGCGCTGAATGGAACAATAATAATTCTAGCTGCTTTGTGGCCCTTTCATCCATAGATCTCACAGCATCATGATCCCCATTGCAGCTGGGCAAACTGCAATATTCAGCAGAGAATGTTATCTAGGGATTGTAGCAGGAGGACTGGGAGTCAGGACACAACTGACTTGCTGCGAGAGTTTTATCTCGCTTTATCCCTTCCAAGGGGATTGATTATGCCTCTTAGAAAGCACAGCCCCACTATGGGAGTGTAACGGGGCTCACTCACCACTCCGGTACCTCCTAGTGGTCAATATAGGAATTAACTCTGGTAGCCAGAGCATCCTCTTCTGGTGGTGTCTCACTGCCATTACTTCTGCTCCTGGACCCACATCCCTCCAAGGAGCGCGGTGGCCTCTTCAGTGACACAGCCCTCCAGCCGTGCCCCTCGGTTTCCTCGCTTTCAGGGGATGTCTCTGCAATCCCTGTCCAGCCACTTCTCTCAGTGGTGACTGCAGTCTATTGTCTAGACACGTCCCCAGTGGCGAGCGGGGAGGGACCCAGGCAGGCCCACTCCTCCTGGTCCCAGCCCAGGGACCCTGCAGAAGGCCACTGCTTGCTGTGTCCCCTCCAACTCCTCAGTAGATTTCCCTGGGCCACTTTCCCGCGGCCCCAGCACCCTCTTTGCCCTCACCTCAGGGCCTCAGCCTGTAGATCCCTGCAGTCCGCCAGAAGCTGCCTTTAGCTCCCCAGGTCTCTGCCTGCATAGAGTCATAGAATCATAGAATATCAGGGTTGGAAGGGACCTCAGGAGGTCATCTAGTCCAACCCCCTGCTCAAAGCAGGACCAATCCCCAATTAAATCATCCCAGCCAGGGCTTTGTCAAGCCTGACCTTAAAAACTTCTAAGGAAGGAGATTCTACCACCTCCCTAGGTAACGCATTCCAGTGTTTCACCACCCTCCTAGTGAAAAAGTTTTTCCTAATATCCAACCTAAACCTCCCCCACTGCAACTTGAGACCATTACTCCTTGTCCTGTTCTCTTCTACCACTGAGAATAGTCTAGAACCATCCTCTCTGGAACCACCTCTCAAGTAGTTGAAAGCAGCTATCAAATCCCCCCTCATTCTTCTCTTCTGCAGACTAAACAATCCCAGTTCCCTCAGCCTCTCCTCATAAGTCATGTGTTCCAGACCCCTAATCATTTTTGTTGCCCTTTGCTGGACTCTCTCCAATTTATCCACATCCTTCTTGTAGTGTGGGGCCCAAAACTGGACACAGTACTCCAGATGAGGCCTCATCAATGTCGAATAGAGGGGAACGATCACGTCCCTCCATCTGCTCGCTATGCCCCTACTTATACATCCCAAAATGCCATTGGCCTTCTTGGCAATAAGGGCACACTGCTGACTCATATCCAGCTTCTCGTCCACTGTAACCCCTAGGTCCTTTTCCGCAGAACTGCTGCCTAGCCATTCGGTCCCTAGTCTGTAGCTGTGCATTGGGTTCTTCCGTCCTAAGTGCAGGACCCTGCACTTATCCTTATTGAACCTTATCAGATTTCTTTTGGCCCAATCCTCCAATTTGTCTAGGTCCCTCTGTATCCTATCCCTGCCCTCCAGCGTATCTACCTCTCCTCCTAGTTTAGTATCATCCGCAAATTTGCTGAGAGTGCAATCCACACCATCCTCCAGATCATTTATGAAGATACTGAACAAAACCGGCCCCAGGACCGACCCCTGGGGCACTCCACTTGACACCGGCTGCCAGCTAGACATGGAGCCATTGATCACTACCCGTTGAGCCCGACAATCTAGCCAACTTTCTACCCACCTTATAGTGCATTCATCCAGCCCATACTTCTTTAACTTGCTGACAAGAATACTGTGGGAGACCGTGTCTAAAGCTTTGCTAAAGTCAAGAAACAATACATCCACTGCTTTCCCTTCATCCACAGAAGCAGTAATCTCATCATAGAAGGCGATTGGATTTGTCAGGCATGACCTACCCTTGGTGAATCCATGCTGACTGTTCCTGATCACTTTCCTCTCATGTAAGTGTTTCAGGATTGATTCTTTGAGAACCTGCTCCATGATTTTTCCAGGGACTGAGGTGAGGCTGACTGGCCTGTAGTTCCCAGGATCCTCCTTCTTCCCTTTTTTAAAGATTGGCACTACATTAGCCTTTTTCCAGTTATCTGGGACTTCCCCCATTTGCCACAAGTTTTCAAAGATAATGGCCAATGGCTCTGCAATCACAGCCGCCAATTCCTTTAGCACTCTCGGATGCAACTCGTCCGGCCCCATGGACTTGTGCACGTCCAGCTTTTCTAAATAGTTCCTAACCACCTCTTTCTCCACAGAGGGCTGGCCATCTACTCCCCATGTTGTGATGCCCAGCGCAGCAGTCTGGGAGCTGTCCTTGTTAGTGAAGACAGAGGCAAAAAAAGCATTGAGCACATTAGCTTTTTCCACATCCTCTGTCACTAGGTTGCCTCCCTCTTTCAGTAAGGGGCCCACACTTTCCTTGGCTTTCTTCTTGTTGCCAACATACCTGAAGAAACCCTTCTTGTTACTCTTGACATCTCTTGCTAGCTGCAGCTCCAGGTGCGATTTGGCCCTCCTGATTTCATTCCTACATGCCCGAGCAATATTTTTATACTCTTCCCTGGTCATATGTCCAACCTTCCACTTCTTGTAAGCTTCTTTTTTATGTTTAAGATCCGCTAGGATTTCACCGTTAAGCCAAGCTGGTCGCCTGCCATATTTACTATTCTTTCGACTCATCGGGATGGTTTGTCCCTGTAACCTCAACAGGGGATTCCTTGAAATACAGCCAGCTCTCCTGGACTCCTTTCCCCTTCATGTTAGTCCCCCAGGGGATCCTACCCATCCGTTCCCTGAGGGAGTTGAAGTCTGCTTTCCTGAAGTCCAGGGTCCGTATCCTGCTGCTTACCTTTCTTCCCTGTGTCGGGATCGTGAACTCAACCAACTCATGGTCACTGCCTCCCAGATTCCCGTCCACTTTTGCTCCCCCCACTAATTCTTCCCTGTTTGTGAGCAGCAGGTCAAGAAAAGCTCCCCCCTAGTTGGCTCGTCTAGCACTTGCACAAGGAAATTGTCCCCTACGCTTTCCAAAAACTTCCTGGATTGTCTATGCACCGCTGTGTTGCTCTCCCAGCAGATATCAGGAAAATTAAAGTCACCCATGAGAACTAGGGCGTGTGATCTAGTAGCTTCTGCGAGTTGCTGGAAGAAAGCCTCATCCACCTCATCCCCCTGGTCCGGTGGTCTATAGCAGACTCCCACCACTACATCACCCTTGTTGCTCACACTTCTAAACTTAATCCAGAGACACTCAGGTTTTTCTGCAGTTTCGTACCGGAGCTCTGAGCAGTCATACTGCTCCCTTACATACAGTGCAACTCCCCCACCTTTTCTGCCCTGCCTGTCCTTCCTGAACAGTTTATAACCATCCATGACAGTACTCCAGTCATGTGAGTTATCCCACCAAGTCTCTGTTATTCCAATCACATCATAATTCCTTGACATCACCAGGACCTCCAGTTCTCCCTGCTTGTTTCCAAGGCTTTGTGCATTCGTATATAAGCACTTGAGATAAGCATGCTCTGTCCAGGATGCTGGCTGCCTTCAGCCTGCCGGGCAGCCAGTCCTCCTCCCTCCTCAAGCTCCAGGGCGTGACTGAAGCTGCTCTGTCCTGCAACTCTTCTTATAGGGACCTGCTGGGCTCTGATTGGCTGCTCCCCTCAGCCTCTCTCTGTCTGTCTGCCTCCTGCCCAGCCTCCCTAGGGCTCTATTAACCCTGTAGAGCCAGTGTGGGGCAGGCACCCTATCACAGGGAGATAGGACATCAGATGTTTCATCCACACAGAGGTTGGCCTGTATAAGGCCTAATGGTTCCAGGGCATCGTGTAGTAAGTAGGGCTCTTGCTATACCTACAGAAAAACGGCAGCATGCATGCTGTCCAGAGTTGCAGGGATGGAGCTATGGCTACCCCACCCAGACGCTGGGGCAGAATGTGCTGTTAGCCAGGGTGTCCTACCTTGGCTTTGGGATGCCAAACTAGGGCTGTGTTGAGGCCCCTGGATGAAGGAATTGGTACCAAGCAGAATAGTCTCTCTTCCTTTCTGCAAGTCTGTTCAACCACCAGAGCAAGTCCATCAGAGGTGAAGAGGGGTTGAGCAAAGGAGTGCAGTGGGAGAAGGAAATTCCTCCCAGGTCAATCTGATGGAGAGAGTCTCTCACTCCCTGCCCTCTCTGGCCCATTCATGGTGTTGTGCTCT
Organism: Chelonia mydas; assembly: GCF_015237465.2. NCBI lineage: Eukaryota > Metazoa > Chordata > Testudines > Cheloniidae > Chelonia > Chelonia mydas. The sequence continues at coordinate 10,127,713 of NC_057857.1, forward strand.
ATTCTCAGTGAGAGAAAACCCAGTGCAACCTAGGAGAACACATTTGCAATGAACCTCCACTCATCACCCCTCCATTGTCCTGGTTTAATCTGCACTCCAGGGCCTCAGCTGCAGGTTGAGACTGCAGGCCCTTGAGAGAGCTGTTGTGCATTGCTTAGGGGATGTTTCCAGGCTAGGACTGAGGAACAATAGCAGATCGGGGTAGGGACAGGCAGGGAAGGACTGAGGATCATTAGTAGAGCTGTCTGGAAGCTCCATACAAGAACAGCAGGGTTGCTTCAGGCTAGGATTGAGGTGCATTGGCAGAGCTGTGTATGGAGGCCCCGAATCGGGATAGCAGTCAGTGACGCAAGTCAAGACGGAGAAGCACCAGTGGAAATGAGTCTGGGAAGCCTGCATAGATCCTGTAGCCATTATTATTGGATCCCGAGAGCCGAGGGGGCTGGAGTTCACCCTGCCAGGAGGTTCTGATTGTCTGCAGGCAAATGGTCTCACTACACAGGCAACTATGAGATTGTCTTATGCCTTGACCAGTTGGCTAAGGGATGAGCAGTGCTACCAAGACTGGATACAGTTTGTTGCAGGAAGCATGAATTCCTCTCCCACGCACCTTCAGATAACTCCTCCTCCCCCCTGTATATTTATGGCCTCATAGTTTGCAAGGTCACCACAGAAAGCGAGAGTGGCTAAAGGAGCGCGGCAGCCCCAATAGCTTCGGGAGGAGGCTTTCCCCCACTCCCTTGGGGTGCGGGGATTGGTGGGAACTGCCGGGCAGTACTCAGCAGAAGTGGATGATCCGTCACTGTCACCGAGCGGTGGGGGAGGCGCGGATGAGGGGATGCCGAGTTTGCACAGAATACTCATTGCGCACTGAGATTCATGCAGCTGTTCTGCTCCCAATGTAAATATGGACAGCCCCATTCATCACTGGCCTCACTGCCTCAGCACACGTCCGGGAGAGAGGGATGATTTAGTGCCTGCAGCTGGATCAGGCACTATGTTTCTCCAAAACAGCAGCATTTAAAAATTGGGAACATGGGGGGTGGTGGGGGGCGTCCTGAGAGGGGGAGGATTTGGGGGCAAAGTCTGGAGGAGAGAGCCAAGGAAGGCTGGAGCTTTTAACCCCTTTCTGCCCCCACTTCCATGCCCTCCATTGCTGTAGCATCTAGGAATCCCGGGCAAAGATCAGGAGCCCATTGTGCAGCTTGGTCACTAAGGAGATAGCCCCCGGCCCAGGCCCAGCTCACAGTCTACATGACAGACAGGGCCCAACAGGAGGACCGAGCAGACAAACTGGGTGGGAGGATAAGATACGACACTGTACCGAGCTGGATTTCAAAGCAGAAGTCCACAGGGTGTGAGTGACAGAAGAACAAGGCCCGCTTGGTGTAAACTGCCTGCTATTCCATTTATTTCCCTGCAAGGACTGGAGATTCTGGTCACTGTGAGTCTGTTTCAAGGCTGGGGAACCATCCTCCTCGGCAGCTCTGTAGTTAGAGAGAAAGGTCTGCTCATGAGTTAAACGGTGGGGGCGAAGGTACATTCCCCTGCGCAGATCCTGGGAGACTTCCCCTCAGGGAAAGTGGGGCATTTTCAGTTAACCTGTCTAGGTGCTTCTCTGGCCCTTGTCGCTGGCGTATCTCAGCACTTCACAATCATAAATGAATTCCATCCTCCCCACGTGCCTGGGAGGTGAGGAAATGGTGCGGTCCCCATTTTACAGTTGGGGAACTGAGGCACTGCGTAGATTACGCAACTTTCCCAAGATCACATACCAAGAAACTGAACTGAGGTCCCTGAAGTCCTAGCACAGCACTGTAGCTACTGGACCAGCCTTCACACTGAGGGTCAGCCTTCACAGTCAAATCTGGAGAGGCAGGAGGGGAGTGCTGTGTTGGTGGTGGGGAATGGAGTATTGTGGGGGGCAGATGTAAGACACAGAGATCTGGAATAGCGGCCGCAGGCAGGAAGAGAGCAGGAGGGGCAGGGCTGGGGGTGGAGTTGCATAGGTGGGTGGGAGCTATATTTCTGCAGTGGGAAGACTAGCCGTGTAGGAGACAGGGAAGCTGCCGAGCACCAGAGGAGAAGAGCTTTGCGCCCACTGGCAGGGCTTGAGGAAGTCATGCTTTGGGATGTGCAGGCGATCCAAGCTCACTTCTCAGAGTAAATGAGAGCCAAGAGAGAGGCGGTGGAGGCTGCCTGGTCATGATGCACATGCAGCGAGCTTCACTAACCCACGCAGGGGGAGCTGATCACAGAGGTGAGGGTGGAAGGGAGATTCCTGCCCCCCCCCCTCGGAAAAAGGGCTTTTCACTTCATCCCTCTGGAGCATGGAGCAGGTGGGCACATCCCACCCATGTGTGCCCTGACACTGCGGAGTGGGGGTGAGCTGTAGATGGGCAGCTCTGGCACTGCCTTGTCTTGCCCTCCAGCGTTTCTCTGCAAAGCCCTCCCGCTGCATCTGGCCAACAGCACCGCATCTCATTGCCCCCCCGCCGGCGCCAGGCTCGCACTCCTGGCCGTCTTGAAAACACACTTGCATTCGGCTTGTGCAGTGTGTTCAGCCTGTGCTAATTACACCCTTGACGCAGAAATAAGAACTGCTTGTGTCTATAACAGTGCAGAGGTGAGGGAGGTTAATTAACACAGAGGAAAGATGCTGAATGTCCTTACGTAACACCCCCTTCCATATGCATTAGCGCCGGAGACTGAAGATCCTTTTGTTTAACCTAACATAGCCCGCGACTCTCTTTTTTCCTCTCTCCTCCATCCCTGGATTAGTGCTGCTGAACGGTATCGATGAAGCTGTGCCGGGCTGGCATTGGCAGAAGGCCTCACAGAAACCACAGTCCCTTGTCTTATTAACAAGTGAACAATCTCTCCCTTGTTCGACGGGTCTCCAGGTCTTTCTCCCACCATGCACCCCTCACTCCCTGGGGATTTGGGTGTGCCACAGGAAAGCCAAGGGCTGGCTTTCTTTGCCAGCCTGGCACCCAAAGCCTGCAGAACGTCTGAGCACCCTAGGATAGGCGTCCTTCCCACAGGGAGGCAGAGGGAAAGAGGTCTGGGCATGCTCCTTATTTCACTCTTCCGCTCAGCCTCCCCCAGCCCGTGCCTGCAAACCATACCCATTGCTCTTTATTTGCATGCCCCATAGACAATGTGGACAGGCACTGGATTAGCAGCCAGGGTTCTAATTCCGGCTGTGCCACTAAGCCGCCATCTGACCTTGAGCAAGTTCCTTTTTCGTCCTCTCCCGCCCGTTGCCTGTCTTGTCTATTGACAAGGTAAACTCTTTGGGGGCAGGCACTGTCTCTTACAATGCATTTGTGCAATGGGGCATGTTACTGTAATATAAACAATTAGACAGCTTTAATCCTAAACGCTGTGGGGAAAGGGGGAACACAAAGACATGCCCAGGTGTTACGTGCAAGGGTGTCTCCATCCGGGCCCCTGAATGCCCAGACCTAGCTCTGTGTCTCTGCCTCTACCTTGTTAACGTGAAAGAGGCTGGTAACACTTGTCTCACCTTGCTCTCAATAATTACAGGTCTCCCAGGAAACTTTTACAAAGGTTGTAAAAGGTTTTATTAGAAAGGATTTGGCTCCTGTGAATTGATCAGATTAACAAGGCACTTCGCCCACCTCCTCCAGTGGAACTGCTATTTGCTCATTTTACAACAGGGAGCCTTACCAAAAAAATTAAAAGGAGAGGCCTAGTCACCATCTCAATCCAAATGATAGAATTCCAAGTTAATCACCTTAACTGCGTTGGTCAGGATGAATTACAGTGGGGCACAACATGCCACCCAAAGGAGAAATACAGCTCGTAATTCCAGTGAGCTGATGCACCAGGGGGAGAGATGCAACAGCTGACGTGTGCAGCACATTTGACTCAGAGTCAGCATTGGAGAGTCACAGCCTTAGCTGGTGGAAATGGCCATTGGAGCAATCTCACTGACTGAAAGGAGAGACAGATTCCCACCAGTTGAGTATTCTGCCCCTGACGGTTTAAATCTCACTCATTCATGTAGAATTGGGGGACATGGTATATAAGATAGTGAGATGGTTTCCAACCTTTTGGGGCAACTATACCAACTGACATCACAGAGGCCATGGTGGAACCAACCAGTAGCTGCTGCCTTCTGCTGAACTGTCTCATTTCCACTTAAACTGCTCTCACACTGGTGAGATATTGGGGCTTGGAGAAACTCCATTCAAGGGCAGAGCACCAGCAACTGTTGGAATTACCAGTACCGGCACATGTGCCTTAACGTGGTTACATCCAGAAAGACTCATGCTGCCAAATTCAGATCTAGGTCCAGAGGTCTGACAGAGAGGAGGGCTCACATCTGGGGTCTCAGTTCGGGCCATTTGGAAAATGCGGCCCAAGATCTTGATTCAGACTTTGAACAGCTCCAAAATTTCTGGATGTTTGGAGCCACAGATTTGGTTCAGGACCCTTTTTTTTAATAGTATTTGTTTTGAAAACAGGGAAGAAAGTGCTTAAAAGCATCCTATTCCTTCTAAAATCCTGTTCCTGTACAACATATGCCCCTTTGTAACTCTTCCCTAGTTGCCCAGTGCCTGGTGCTTACACCAATGTCCTTTTTCCTACCAGATGCTGGCCTAACAGAGGAAGCCCATCTCAAAGGCTCTGACTCAGGGCCTAACCAGCTCCCGGCGGGGAAAAGGCAGGAGGAAATGCAAAACTGGAAGGAAGAGGTACAAATCTTCCAATGCTTGTTAATTCTAAACCAGCTCCATTCGCAGAGCAGCGGGGCTGGGACTGGCTGGAATACATTAGCAGCCCTCGGGGAGTGTGCCCCCTCTGGCTTAAAATCTGGAGACAGAGAGAGAGAGAGATAACAAAGGTTGTATGGATATTAAACACACACAGAGCAATGCCCTGCACTGCATCTAGCTGGCATAGACTGACTTTAATTCCCCCTCCGCCCCAATCCCACTTTGCTCCAAAGACAGGACTAAACATTTAACATGCAGCCAGATATTGGCAAAGGTAATAGCTGGATAACGGAGAAAAAGGGAGGGGAAGTCAGGAAATGGGAGTCAGTGAGGCCCTGAATCACTGAAGCTTAACTCTAAGCATGTGCTTTGGTCCAGACTTCAAATGAAACATGAGCTTCACTGATTTCCTGAATGGGGATGTTTTCCTGAACCAGGCCCTAATCGGGGTGCAGAAATAACCCCACCTGCCCTCCCACCTCATTCCCTCATTATTCCATTTGTTCTAGGACATGATGAGAGAGTGTGTTCTTACACCTCCTGCTCAATATGTTTGTAGCTCATAGATTTCATGCTGTACGTGTGGCTTGCAGACCCAGAGGGACCAGCTTTCTAGAAACCAATCGTGCTCCTGTAACAGACAAGTCCCTTCGACTGGGGACAGGTTAGGTTTAAACTGTCCTGGCTTGGGAGATGATAATACTGCTACTTTCTCCACCACATGTTCTCAACTGCATGAAATTTCCCCTTGTGGCCTCTATTTTGATATATGACATTACTCAGGCAGACCCGGCCATTGTTCAGACCTTTCTAGCTGTGTAGGAGGACTTTGAAACTTGTGACACAGCTGAGCCTTACCAGACCTGACTATATATCCACAGTAACACAGCACGTTAGCTGGGGATAGAGGCACCTCTTTGTATTAATTGTCCCCAGTCAGATACATCCCTTTCCCTTCCCAAATCGAACGGTTTTCTCTTTCCCCATCCTCCTCCCATCTCTGTTGACAGAGAAGGAAAGCTAATAGAAGGCAGGCAGAATTTAGCCTCACTGGGACTGCTTTATACGCTGACAAAACCATTCTTTTCTCTGCACGTTAAATATTCATGGCACTCCGATTTTTAGATACAAAGGCACATTTTGTTTCCAAATGTGCTGATCCACAAATGCTTCTCTGCATTGATTTTCTTTCCCACCCACCTGCACAGAAAAGGGAGAAAGGGGGTGCCCCGTCCTAACTGAAGTATTGTCATATTTTGCTTTGATTAGAGGTGTTTTGGGGGGTTGGTTAGGCTTTTTTAAAAATCGTGTTTGCTATTTATGGCGCGAGCTGATATTTGTGCATTGAGGGCTGGGGGGGGGAGGGTTGTGTGCATTGTACATACAGCACATCAGTTTCCCATGTCACAGCCTGTTGTTAAGCCCATAAAACAAGGTGCTTTCACAAAGGCCCCATATATTACTGACATTCTGAATATTTGTAAATTTTGAGACAATATTTGTGTAGGCTGCAAAAGCAAAGCTTCTGAATCAAGTGACAGATCACAGGTGGTGGCAAAAGCACAATGCAGACACCACATTTTAGTATTTAGCAGGGAAGCAGAAACAACAAACCAGGATTGTGTATTAACAGACACACAAAGCAAACAGCAGAAGGCAAACCAAGTGGAAAATCATATTTTTGAACATAGAGATTCTCTATCTGGATCTGGATCAGAGCCTTCCTAGAAGCATTTGCATCCAGGGTTTTGGTTTGTGCCCATCTTGGACTGTTTATTGTATGCTAGGATCGAGGTTTTCCAACGAACTCAGCCGCAGAGCTGACTGGGAAATGATTTTTTATTTTTGCCTCCCATGAAAAAATTTAGTGGGGGAAAAGAAATCAAATATTCATGAAGATCTTTCAGAGACCTCCCTTGGGCTTCTCAGAACATTCCAATCTGAATGCTTAGTTTAAAGGCTTAATTTGGTGCAATCCCATTTTTCAGAAACAAACAACAACAAATTGTTGCCAAAAATTCAATCAGTTCTACTCAAGTATTAAACAGGACTCAAACTGACGGATGAAGGTGGTGATTCTGGGGATTGCTCCTATCGCTGTATGGATTGGAATCCATCAGCAACTTGTGTACAAAATGTTAACAAACTGTACTTTTTAAAGCCATGCATTTGTATTGGATATGTGCCCTCCCCAGGGACAGGCTGGCTCCCTGGGCTGGAAAAGGCAGTTGGTAGTGTCCAGCTGGTTTGAATTCAGTCTGAGGTGATGGTGGCTCAAAATCTGTATCTCATTGCTGTTTGGTGGTCTATACGACATGCAGCTTGGATGCTACCAGTGATGAGCGCAGTATAAAAACCTATATAGACTAGAATAGAAGAGGTGGCCTTTAGGCTAACTCCTAGAGGGCAAGTGTCCACGGGGATTTGAGTGGAATAGAATCAAAACACCAGGATCACCTGATGAGTAACCAAAAAGTTGAGTTGGGATTTTCAGAGGAGCCTAATGGAATTAGAGCTTCCAACACTGGTGAATTAGGGTGCCTAACTTCGTTGGTCCTCTATGGAAATACCAACCCGAATACCTAGCTTAAAGGCTCAGTTGCCCTTCCAAGGGAATGACTAGCAAGTTAGGTTGTGGGTTTGCCCTATGAAGTGACAAAGAGGCATTTTTTAGCCATCGTCAGCCCAGAGATTGGAGGAAGAAAGAAACATAGTACATGGTACTAGCTAGGGACCTGACTATCGTACTAACAGTTGTACATGGTGTTAGTTTGGTACCTCTTACGTATAAGTGCTGGTTCTAATAGTGATTTCTCTTGTAGATGTCGTCCTTCCACAGTTAGTGTGACCTTCCTTTTCTGCGGTTGCCTGCTGATAAATACCAGTGTGAGTCTCAATATACATTTGCTTGGGTTTTTTATAACCTGTTTCTCCACAACTTTGGGCAGATCGTGTTATTACAGAGTGACAATGTAACCCACTGGTAGGCATGCATTACAGACGCTCCTCCGTACTGATTCACAGAGAACACGAGCTGTTACAGCCCACACCTGCTGTGTCCCCACTCTTGAACACAAGCGATAGTAGCTCATGCTTTTAGCTCTGGAGATCATAGAATACCAGGGTTGGAAGGGACCTCAGGAGGTCATCTAGTCCAACCCGCTGCTCAAAGCAGGACCAATCCCTAATTTTTGCCCCAGATCCCAAATGGCTCCATCAAGGATTGAATTTACAACCTTGTGTTTAGCAGGCCAATGCTCAAACCCCTGAGCTATCCCTTCCCTCAAGGAAGACACATCACTTTCTTAGGACTGTGAAGTGGCCAGCATGGGGCTTGAACCCACAACCTTGACTTTATTAGCACCACGCTCTAACCAGCTGAGCTAGCTGGCCCACTAAGTGCATACCCTTGTGGGCTGGCCAAGAGAGCGGCTTTAACATTTTTCCTGGTTTATTTTTGGCTACCAAACACCTTGGCCAACAAAAAACAGCTTTGCTTGCTTTTGTTGGCTTTGCTGAGTAGCCATACATTTGGGGTTTTTTATGAGGGTTAGGGAGGGAAATTTAAAGATACCGGGAAGGGTTCTCAGATACACTGAGCTCATGCTTGGTGCAGTTGAGTATGGCAGGAGGCAGAGGGAGCTCTAAACCACCTTTCTGATTCCCCCACTCCTGAGCTGAAGTGACATTCAAATCCTCCCCTCAGTGTAAGTCAAATCAGCCCATTGGAGACCATTCAGCGGCCGTTCTCTGCCCCAGATGTGTCTCCGACACTCTCCCTATGCTGGAGAAGGCATCACAGAAAACTTTATAGAATCATAGTCATAGAAATGTAGAACTGGAAGGGACCATGATAGGTCATCTAGACCAGTTCCCTGCACTGAGACAGGACTAAGTATTATCTAGACGAGTGGTTTTCAACCTTTTTTCATGTGTGGACCCCTTTGGAAATCGTATACACTCTGCGACCCCCAGGTGTCCGCAGACCACAGGTTAAAAACCACTGATGTAGACCATCCCTGACAGGTGTTAGTCTAACTTCTTCTTAAAAATCTCCAATGACAAAGATTCCACAACCTCCCTAGGTAACTTGTTCCAGTGCTTAACCACCCTGACAAATTTTTTCCTAATGTCTAACCTAAATCTCCCTTGCTGCAATTTAAGCCCCTTACTTTGTGTCCTTTCCTTAGTGGTTAAGAAGAAAAATGTATCACCCTTTTCTTTGTAACAACCTTTTATGTACTTGAAGACTGGTATTATGTCCCCGCTCAGTCTTGTCTTCTCCAGACTAAACAAACCCAATTTTTTTCAGTCTTTCCTCATAAGTCTTATTTTTGACACCTTTTATTATTTCTGTTGGTCTCCTCTGGACTTTCTTAATTTGTCCATATCATTCCTGAAGTTTTGTGCCCAGAACTGGACACAAAAATCCAGTTGAAGCCTTGTCAGTGCTGAGTAGAGCAGAAGAATTACTTTTTGTGTCTTGCTTCCAACACTCTAGTTAATACATCCCAGAATGATGTTCCCATTTTTTTTTGCAACAGTATCACATTGTTGACTCATGTGCAGTTTGTGATCCACTCTAGCCCCCAGATCCTTTTCTGCAGTACTCCTTCCTAGGCAGTCATTTCTCTTTTTGTATTTGTGCAATTGATTGTTCCTTCCTAAGTGGAGTACTTTGCATTGGTCCTTGTTGGTCTGAAACAAATAGGATGAAATTCATTTCTCCAGTTTGTCAAGACCATTTCGAATTCTAATCCTGTCCTCCAGAGTCCTTGCAACCCCTCCCAGCTTAGTATCATCTGCAGACTTCATAAGTGTACTCTTTATGCCATTATCCAAATCATTTGTGAAGCTATTGAATAGAACCAGACCCAGGGCAGATCCCTGTGGCACCCCACTCAATATACCCTTCCAACTTGACTGTGAATACCTCAACTGAGGATTGCTCCGTGCTGGCAAAATCTTTAGCTGCCTGCTCATTGCAGTTGTAAATCCCCTTTATGCATCCAGAGCACTGCAATAGGGACTTATTTAGGGTCAAGGAGCTGGTCATATTACGGAGTGGCAGTAAATTATTCCATAGTTGAGTTTGCAACTGAATTTCTGTTATAAACCTAAAAAAAGAAAAGGAGTCCTTGTGGCACCTTAGAGACTAACAAATTTATTTGAGCATAAGCTTTCGTGAGCTACAGCTCACTTCGTCCGATGCATGCAGTGGAAAATACAGTGGGGAGATTTTATAAACCTGATTTTGTATGACCTGACCCAACTCTCAAAATCCCAAATAAAGGACTGTCAGCCTCCAAACCAGTAAGTTAGGTGTAGGGCCAAAGAAGAGGTTTTCCACCAACTTTCAAGTGAATTGGAAAAAGGGGCTCCTGAATCATGACACCCTAAAATAGAGATGTTCAACAGAGTCCACAAAGCCGCCTGTTTTTTGTTGGGTGGGTGGGTAGTGTCTGATGGAGGATTATAAAGTGGCGGGAAACTGGCTGTCTCTCTTAGCTAATCATCTCCTGCCTTTTTAGTGTTTGGTGTCTTTTAATGTCACAGGATGTTGGTACATGAAGGCTGATATTAGCTGCTAGCTGGGCTCTGCTGAAACACACCATCCAACCCGAACTCCGTTAAAATGAAATTCTTTTGGTTTGTGAATTTCAAGCAATACCCGTAACCTAGACCATGGGGGGGCCAGAGGTCAGCATGAGCACCTTCAGAGCAGGCGGATCAGGGAGAGAGATCTGCGGGGGCATGGGAAACCATTGCGAGTAAGGGCCGATCAGTAGACACAGAGTCCCAAATTATTTTACAGTCCATTGAAACAATCCACCGGCTTGCACTGCCTGACCAGTTGGGGATTAGCAGTCGTTGTAATCCACACCGCAGAAACCACCATCCAATTCGCACTAACTGGAAGCCTTGGCAGCGAGACCAGAGGCTGAATGGGCCATGGAGACTCCCCTCCCCTCTTGTCCCCGAGCTGTCAATCCAGGACTGAGCTCACTAAAAAGAAATAGATAACTCTCTCCTTGGGTAGCTGAGCACACTTAGCCTTAGGGCTTGTAACTCAGTCACCAAACACACACAGCCAGCGTGGCACATGTCAATACTCTATATCTGTAGTGTGCTTGAGTCCCAGGCAGGAGTCAGGGCCGCACTGTGCTAGGAGCTGTACAAACACAGAACAAAAAGAAGGTCCCTGCCACACAGCGATGATGATTCAAGTCTAAGATGAGACCATACTGTACACTGTATGTTAGGAATGGTTGTATCTTGGGGCAGTGCAAAAGACTCATTTAGAACCCAGGACCAACCCTAAAGGCTTGTCTACATGATAAAGTTGCATCAGTTTCACTTAAATGGTTTTTTAATCAATTTAATTAAACGGGTGCAAGCCCTTGTGTAGACATTCTTATTTCAGGGTAAGAGTGGCTTGTATCATAGCAGTAATATTTTGGTTGTACAGTGCCTACTACTTGGCCCTAACAGAGAATGAAACATCAGTCTCTGCTTGTGATGAGGTTTACAGACTAAGGCCAAGACAGGGAAGGGTTGGAGCAGTACTGGGCCAGGAAAGCTCTGCCCCATAGGCACAGCCAGACATGCTTCTGAGGAAAAGACCCGTGTAAAGAGAGCACTATTAGCCTAGTCCAGGCGGGGAGAGAGAAGTCGTTTCCTGGAGGAGCACTTCCGTTCTGGTGGAAGAAGAGGCCCCTATTGAGTAGGTCCAGCTATGAGTCTTCCGACCCCCTTTTCAACAGTACCCGAGAGGGAGGGAGAACTGGGGGCACCAGAGGGTTATCTGCATTGGCCCCAGCCTGTGTGGGTTTGAAGCAAAAGATGTAAGCCAACAGCGGCCATGCCTCCAGTGGAGGCATTGGGTGTGATAGGAAGTGGCCAAGAGGAGGGTGAGCAGGAGGGGAGCTGAATCCTGGCCATTCCAGACTATTACACTTCTTGTGCCCTGGGCCAGGACCCAGTGGAGCAGGGGGGTCAGGGTCCCCCTGCTCATCCCAGATTCCCCAACTCCTAGCCCAGGGACAAGCAGGACAATGGGTTATCGACAAGGAAGCTGACCCAGCTGGGACCCCATCCAGGGGACTTAGGACACATTGGACTGAAAGAGACTGGAGTTGGAGGCCCAGACTACTAGGGCCTGCTGACCAAACAAACAATCCCGCTACACTGCCCCAAAGTTTAGCTTGAACTGACTCCTAAGTGACTGAAGGTAAACTGAAGTAAGCCTGGTTTAAAATGAAATGAGAGTCTTAACATAGCCTCTAGCACCAGTTTAAATAAATCAGTTTAAAATCATACCTTACATTTAAACAGTGCCACTTTTCCCCATAGATGAGGCTTACACAGTGTGATGAGGGTCATAGCTAATCCTGGCATAAACTACCCAGGTCCACAAACATCCATAGACTTGAATTGATACACAGCTCATTCCTCATAGCCCTGTGTACCATCAGCATTATAAGATTAGCCTCATAGATTTGAAGGCCAGAAAGGAACATTAGGATCATCTAGTCTGACCTCCTGTATAACACAGGCCAGAGAATTTCATCCAGTTACACCTACACTGAGTCCAATATCTTGTGTCTGACTCAAGCATAAGCTCCCGAAATCATCCAGTCTTGATTTGAAGATGCCAAGAGATGAGGAATCCACCACTGCCCTTGGTAGTTTGTTCCAATGGTTAATCACTCTCACTGTTAAAAATGTGTCTTATTCCTAATTTGAATGTGTCTGGCTTTTACTTCCCACCAGTGGTTCTTGTTATGCCATTATCTGCTAGATTGAAGAGTCCTTTAGTACCAGGTAGTGTCTTCCCATTAAGGTACTTAAACACAGAAATCAAGTCTCCTCTCCATCTTTTTTGCATTCCCCTTCCAACTCCACCAAGTGCTGCTAAAACCCTCCCCAGCTTAATTTCTACATCTTCAACGCCCCCTGGCTCATCCTCATATCCTCACCTTAGAGGCAGATCCCATGCCTGGGGAATGCTGCCATAGCCCATCCCACCTCCCTTCTGGTCTTGAGTTCAGGTTTCTGTGTTTGTTTTGTGACAGCTGATGGCACCTGGTAACTTGGAATGCTGCACTGAGACTCCCAGCTCCTGTGAGTTTGCTTTGAACACTGAGCTGGGGTTCACCTGATCTCAGACCTCCCTCCATGAACTGGATCAAGGGATACGCTTGGTAGAGGGGAAGAGGGTTGGTATATTCTAACCAGCGTGTAGTTGCGAAACTTGCTTCTGATGGGAATAAATCCATCCCAAGAGGAAGGGAGAAGGAAACAGATTCATTCCCCCTTGCCTTTCACACCAAGCATGAAAAGGACTTTTACTGTTTTAATGCAATTAGCCTTTACATTGTGTCACAGGTCCCATGATGGATGAGAAGTTAACAATAAATACAGAAGTAATGACAGGTCGCAATCACAGAAAGCAATTCTCAGCTAGAATAAAGAGTCTCCGGGATGTGAACAGCCTGTGATATACACTATTGATTCATTTCCTTCTTTATCACGCTTCACTCCTCCTAGCTCACCAGAGCCCCGGCCCTGGTGCTGCCTGGCCTGCCAGCCTGCAGCTCTGTCGAGTGGGCTTGAATTATTAACACGCAGGAGCCCTTCAATGGGACGCTCCGTGATTAATAATTCAGCAGAGGGGCTGCAGCCAGAGGGAGGCCAGGAGGGAGATGCTGCTGCTGAGGCCACGGAGGGCTAGCCCTGGGTGCCATGGCAGGTGGCACTCATCTGGATGGCGTTACCTGCACATGAAGCCTGAGGCGACGGGCCTGATGTATGCAATGTGAAGGATCAACAGTTTGCAAATTTGTTCGTCTCGATGCTCGTTGACGTTCCTGGAACAGAGCTGGTATCTCCTCCCCTCACTGGGAATGTGTTGGAGAGAATCCTAGCAGAGCTGGACTACAACAAGGAACAGGAGCTCCTGGGCTTGTAACCTTTCCATAATAGCGGGTCACTGTTCTCAGGACTTAACAACTGTCCACTGTGCACAATGCCTCTGGCTTCCAGCTGACAGACCAGGCCACAGGGCATTAATATTATTTAATATTTATATTACAGTAGTGCCCAACGGACCCCATCAGGATCAGGCCCTCCATTGGGCTAACTCCTGTACAAACACATAAGATGGAATTCAATATAGAAACAGCCCCCAGAGGGCTGTTTAAAAAAACAACACTTTAGTGGTGGTGTCAATTGTTGGAATGACAACTCTGTAGTGGCATCCTTGCTGTGACCATGGGTGAGAGCAGTGACAGTTTCTGCCAGACTGCCCCAGCCGTGCCTCTGCCTGGATCTATAGGGATCAGTCCCAAACAGAGTCAGAGCTTTTAAGGGCAGATAGAACCATGAGATCATCTTGTCTGCCACACAGCGCAGGCCAGAGAATTGCATCTCGTGATTCCTGTTTTGAGCCCCATAACTTGCGTTTGACCAAAGCACATCGTCTAGAAAGACATCCAGCCTTGATCTGAAAAATTCAGGAGCTGAAGGATCCACAACTTCCTTTGGTAAAAAGTGGCAGAGGAGCAGAAGTTCTTGCAGTCTCCGGGCTCGATCAACGCTACAGCTGGGCGCCATTTTAATGAGAACATCTGTGGAAACTTCACCCCGGCTTTTTGTTGTTGTCCAAAGTTGCAAGGAGGAATTTCACAGAATTTTGTGACCGGATCTGCTTACTACTTAGCCTCTGTGTTGAGCAACAGCAGAGATGCCAATTACAAGGTGCCAGACATGAGGGTGGTTTTGTGCTGAGTATGTTTGCCCAATGGAAAGTGGAGCGAGAGAGAGAGACCCATCAACTCGTCCCTCGCTGCCCCAGAACCACTTCACCCCCTGCGCCGCACCCACATTGTATGTCTTGTCTTTATTTAGAGCTAGATTGTGCCCTTAGGCTGAGCGGGAGCGGTGAGTAAATTGCATTATCCCAGGAATAGTTCTGGGAGGCGCTGTGATGACAGACACCCCTCTGCAGCACAAGGCCTCCCTGGATTTCTGCTTGCTCCAGGAGAGGCATAGGGAGGTAGTAATTTGCACTGGCTGAAATTTCCCTTGCTTACTCAGCTGCTCTCGTCAGTGAATTGAGTGGGTGGAGCCAAAGGTCCACCATTTTCTCACCCCTTCCCACCTACCTGCTCAGGGGAAGGAATAAAGCCCCAATCCAACAGAGCATTTAAGTAACGGAAGTGAACGGGACTGCCCATATCCTTAAAGCGAAGCATAGATATACATGCTCTGCTGAACCGGGGCTTAAACAAGCACGCAGCCCTGCTAACTACAGCCGACCTAGGCCCAAGGTCTGGGTATCTGGCAAGGGGCTCAAGAGATGTTGTCTTTTTACTGCCTTGCATGGGTGCATAGCCCAAGTCACAAAGGAGTCCTCAGAACACTTGATTCCTAAGATCCTCTGGGCCTGGGATCAGACATGCCAAACCTGCAGCAGAAATTGGGCTTGTTTTTGGCTTAATTGGCTTGTGAGTTGCTTGTTGGCTAGTTTTTAGCTTGTAGCTCGTTGCTTCTTGTTTTTGATCGGCTCCTGGCAAGCAGGGGCAAGGGTGGGGAGAGAGTCAGGGGTGCACAGCGGGCCCACCACAGCCCCAGACTGCACGCTGGGGGGATCTAGTCACAGAGTGTTGGGGTTCTTAGGGATTGGCTTGTTTGAGCCTTGTTTTGAAATGGGATTAGCTTGATTTGGGGCTTATTGTGAAAGTCGGGGTGTTTATTTACCACGTGAAAGTTGGCCACTGTGCCCGGGATGCCATAGGGCTTGCGTACACGAGGAAGCTATGGCAAAATAAGCCAGGCTGTGCATTTAAAGCACGGTAGCTATTCCATACCGGAACCAGTGTGGAATAGCTATTCCCGGCTATTTCCCCATGCAGACAATCCCTTATAACATCTGTCTGTACAACATGCTATATGGTTCCTTTTCACTCAAGCTGTGTCTAAGTGTGATACATGTCCTAGGGAAACTCTTTGCTGTTTCATTACGGCTGAGCTTGCTCCCCCTTCAAACATCATTTTCCTGCAAAATTCTGAATCACATTCTTGCTTGTTTGTTTGTTTACTTTGGATTTCATGGGAATATTTGCACCCCCAATATGCTTTCGGCAGGATCCATCTGGCATAATGGATTTCCTGCCTGCTGTGGAAAAAAATTAAACTACCAAACCCATCTCCATGCAATCAAATAAAACAGAGTAACTCCCCTCCTCCCCGCCACATGCCCCCGACAGAGACTGATTCACCATGGTCCTGCTCCTTGTGCGGTCATTGACACCAGGGATCTAAGAGGGGATGGCTCTCCACCAGGCAAAGAGGGGATCTAAATCAGGATGGCTCTCCACCCGGCAGGGCAACACAGAGTCAGGTCCATCTTATTTTGTAAGGGTCAGCTGATTCAATAGGCCTGCTGCCTTTCAAGTATCCCATTTCCCCCAGCTTTCCAAGATTTCACCAAACAGAAGGGGCTTTGGCAGATGGGAGTTTGTCTAATGATTAGAGTGAAGGACTGGAGGCCAGGACTCCTTTTCTCATCCCTGACTGCCACTGATTCATGGACTAGCCCTGGACGAGACATTTAACTGCACCATGACTCAGTTTCCTCACCTGGAAAACAGCTTGAAGCATAATGGTTTCCTATCCAACCCCCAGTGGGATTTTGAGGTTTAGCAAAAGGGCTCCAAGCACTCTAGAGGGAAGACGCTACATGGATATGGAGGGTATGATTGTTATTAAATGGACCCAACAGGGCTACATTCAGAATTGAGTTGCATCCTTAACTTAGAACCTCCTGGCTGCTGGTGACTAAAGACTGGCCTTTTAATGCTCTCCGCGCACAGGTTTGCATGGTTGAAAATCATCGATCACATGGCACCGATCCTAGAATCATAGAATCATAGAATATCAGGGTTGGAAGGGACCTCAGGAGGTCATCTAGTCCAACCCCCTGCTCAAAGCAGGACCAATCCCCAATCAAATCATCCCAGCCAGGGCTTTGTCAAGCCTGACCTTAAAAACTTCCAAGGAAGGAGATTCTACCACCTCCCTAGGTAATGCATTCCAGTGTTTCACCACCCTCCTAGTGAAAAAGTTTTTCCTAATATCCAACCTAAACCTCCCCCACTGCAACTTGAGACCATTACTCCTTGTCCTGTCCTCTTCTACCACTGAGAATAGTCTAGAACCATCCTCTCTGGAACCACCTCTCAGGTAGTTGAAAGAAGCTATCAAATCCCCCCTCATTCTTCTCTTCTGCAGACTAAACAATCCCAGTTCCCTCAGCCTCTCCTCATAAGTCATGTGTTCCAGACCCCTAATCATTTTTGTTGCCCTTCGCTGGACTCTCTCCAATTTATCCACATCCTTCTTGTAGTGTGGGGCCCAAAACTGGACACAGTACTCCAGATGAGGCCTCACCAATGTCGAATAGAGGGGAACAATCACGTCCCTCAATCTGCTCGCTATGCCCCTACTTATACATCCCAAAATGCCATTGGCCTTCTTGGCAACAAGGGCACACTGCTGACTCATATCCAGCTTCTCATCCACTGTAACTCCTAGGTCCTTTTCCGCAGAACTGCTGCCTAGCCATTCGATCCCTAGTCTGTAGCTGTGCATTGGGTTCTTCCGTCCTAAGTGCAGGACCCTGCACTTATCCTTATTGAACCTTATCAGATTTCTTTTGGCCCAATCCTCCAATTTATCTAGGTCCCTCTGTATCCTATCCCTGCCCTCCAGCGTATCTACCTCTCCTCCTAGTTTAGTATCATCCGCAAATTTGCTGAGAGTGCAATCCACACCATCCTCCAGATCATTTATGAAGATATTGAGCAAAACCGGCCCCAGGACTGACCCCCGATGCTGTAGGAGAAATTCGGGAGGGGAGTATATTCTCGCTGTGAATCAGGGTGTTTTCTTCCCCTTTTCGCTGTCTGCCATGCCTGCTGTGGTAAGCAGGCTCAGGCTGGGAAGGGTGGAGTCCAGGGACAAGGACACAGAAAAGTGAGCTCCAGCAGGTGGGGAATATGCTGAGGTTTCTGTCCCTGTCAATGGGAGTGTCATGTGCCATTTATCAGCATCAGCATAATCTCCTGGACATATATGCAGCACCTTTCATCCTGAAAGATCCTAAAGCACCTTGCAAACTATGTACCTGTCTGTGCAGTCCTCACTCAGGCAAGACCCTGTTGATCAGTCCTATGGAATTACCACTGCCACTACACCCCTACACTGGGGAGGGAGCGTGGTCCACTGGTTAGGGTGTTAGCCTAGAATTCCAGGGAGACAGGTTCAATTCTACCACATGTTCTACCACAAACTTTCCGTGGGACCTTGGGGAAGTCACTTGCCCTCTCTGTGCTTCCCTTCTTCATCTGTAAAATGGGGATGATCACATTTCCCTACCTCCCAGAGCTGTTGTGAGTATAAATGAGTAGATTAAAGACTGTGAGGTGCTCAGATCCAATGGTGATGGAGGCCCTAGAAGTAGCAGATAAGAGTCTTACTGGAGGCCTACCTCTATGATAGCAGCTGGTATCTCTACTACTTTTGGGAATGTCCATGAAGGGGCGCTCTGAGCACCAAGTCTTTAGGGTTTCCCTTTATTTCTGTCAGAGCACTGTCCACAGCAGGCTTCTGGGTATCTCTGGCAGGAGGAAAGAGACAATGAAGCCAAACACTTAACCCCTGTACTGAACTCCAGCCTTGGGGTTGCATCAGGGTTATCAATGAAACCTCTGCATGTTTTATGGCAGGTAGCTGTAGGTAGGTTGAAGCGGGTTAAGCTGCATCCATTGCACATTGGCTCCAGCAGAGGTCTGATCTGATCTGTACTCCAGCTCAATGTCATTGATTCTCCTTAGTGAGCAACTTTTCCCATTGGAGTGAGCATATCTATTCCAGTACTTATACTGTGCTCAGTGTCATAGTATCTGAGGTCCAGATTCACAAAGGAACTTAGGCATCTCACTCCCACTGCAATCAATGGGAGGGAGTTAAGCCCCTAATTACCTCTGTGAATCTGGGCCTGAGCACCCTCCAGTAATTCCTTAAATTACATGACTACACATCTGTCCCATGGTGTTTGTTCTCTCATCATCTTCCCGGGGGAGAAGCGTGTGCAGTGGAGTGGTTTGTTTTGGAAGGGTTTCTGGGGTTTGATTTGTATATAAAGATACCTGTTGGTCTGTGTTTATATTAGAGAAAACAAGGCAAAGACATACACCTGGTACTTGGAGCAGAAATTGGTGAGGTTTGTGATGGGCCTGAGGTCCGGGGACCACCCCCAAGACAGGGCTGTCTCCTGCACAGATTAGCTTCATCCTTATTGTTGAGAGTTCCATATGTCAGAGGAGTGAAGCCATCAATCAGTGTCTTCATCCTGGGGCTTTAGACAGCCTTTCAGGTACCCTGGGCCCCGGCAATGGAGAGTCTTGAAGATAACAACCGAGACCTTGAACTTGATTTGCAGCGCTATGGAAAGGCACCGTAGAGAGTGGAGGACTCGTGTGATGTGCTCACGGTAGCCTGTGTTGCTGAGGAGATATGCTGCAGCGTTCTGTACTAGCTGGAGTTTCTTAAGGACTGAAGACGGCATGCCCAGGTATGTCGCATCGCTATAGTCCAGCCTAGAGGTGATGAATGCATGAATAGCTGAGGCCAGGTCTTCGTCTGCCAGGATGGGACAGAGTCTCTCAGCCAACTGGAGACGGTTGAGAGTGTTACTCACAGATGCTGTTGTGTGAGAAGTCAGCACCAGCAAGGAATACAGGTGCATTCCTAACTATGGGCTAAACTTACCAACTGTGGGTGTGAACCTTCAACCAAAGGAGACTACACCATGGCAGCAAACTCCTCCAGATACTTTTCTCTGATCACCAGCAGCACCTCTGTCTCGCTCAGGTTCAGCTTCATCCAGCTGTTCTTCAAGTCTGAGCTGATCTCATCCAAGCACTGGGCCATCGTGGTCGTAATGGTATGGTCATATGTGGGAAGGGTATGCAGAGCTGTGTATCATCTCCACATCGCTGACACTTGAGTCCATGACATCTGACCAGTTCAGCTAGTAGTTGCATGTAGATGTTGAAAAAGACCAGAGAGAGAATTGGAACTCCATCAGTGAGGGGTCTAGTGGTGGAGGTGCAGTTTTGCTCGCTGGGTGCAGGAAGGACTCACTGGTCCAGGTCTGATACACTCTGATTGAGCGACATCCTAGTGGTCTCTCATGATAGCCAGGCATGCAGTAGCCAGGAGTTCCCATATCCTCCTCTCAAAGAGCACTGCTCTGGGCATGACTGCCAAAACATTTCACAGAAAAATTAAAACAAAACAATTTTTTCCCCTTTCTTTTGAACATTTTCACAAAATATACAGCAGGCTCTTTTTGACTGGGTCTGCTAAGCTCCCTTGTTAAATCACTAAGAGCCGCAGAGGCTCAGCCCACCTCAGGGTCAGCCCCATCTTTTGTGCCGCGGTAGCTCCCCGGCCCCCCGTTCTGAAGGTGGAAGTGATAAGTGAAAGCTGCGGTTTGAGCACAGAGAGCGAATTCCCCCGGAAGTAAATTACCGGCAGCTGACTGAGAAAGATGATCCTGCAGTCAGGCTGTGAACTAACAGCAGGAGGAGATGAATGCCCCAAGAGTGCCTCCGCTCTGTGGGGTGATGTGTAATCCATTACACAGGATCTTTTCATGGGCATTTATCCCGTCTATATGGAGCAGTGATATTATTCAATAGCGTACAGCGATGGGGGATGCCCTGGGAGATAAAAGACAGCGTTTTCCTCCGAGTGACAGCACCGAGGATCTATCCTCGCTTCCAGCAGATCTGAGCTGTAATGAACGAAGCTCGTCGTGCTGCTCCATCTCTGGCGAGGCAGGAGCCACTGGCATTGGGGCAGCAGTCAGTCTGCCAGGTTGCTACCGGCTCAATCTCACCGGTTACGCAGCGTTGGGCCTGCTCAGTTACTGGATGGCAGGTCTCCAGTGATAACCCAGAGCGATGCAAGCAGCTATCCGTGATTCAGAGGAAGGTGCTCTCGCTGGCATGTGGGGGGGCGGGGGGAGGGGTGAGTGAGTCTGTGAGATGAGATCCCCATGTTCCCACCTGTACTGCTTTTAATAATCCCCGAAGTAAGTGTGTCCGGACCAAGTAACAACGCAGGTGGTTACAGTCTGCCGCTCTTACACGCCCCCTGCAGGCCCCCACGGGCACAGCACTCTTCTTCCGTTCCTGCCCTTTCTGCCGTATTTTGCGGCAGTTCCCGCGCAGCTGAGCAACTGTTGCGTTTCACACCTGTGATGGGTCCATGTGCAGGGCCCAATGCTCATTTACACTAAGGCCCTGCTACGCCCCTCGAGCAGCGCAAAGGGGCCGCCACGTGGGAATAAACGACACTCACCCTGCCCGAGCGGTGTAAAGCCGCCGTTAAGTGGTCGTGATCGATCTGTCGGGGAATCGATTGATCGCGACTCGTCTAGACGCGATAAATCGATCCCCGAATCGACGCCTGGACTCCACCTCGGCAGGAGGAGTAAGCGGAGTCGACGGTGGGAGCCGCCACGGTCGACTCGCCGCCGTGAGGACGGCCAGGTAAGTCGAACGAAGACACGTTGCGTATCTTAGTTCGAACACCCCCCCCACACACAGTGTAGCCCAGGCCCTCATTGACATGGTCCCTAACGCAGCGTGTGGAGGTTTTGTTAAGTGAATCCCAAAAGGAAGAGAAGCAGCTGTCAGGGCATTGGGCTCCATTATTCTCCTGATAGGCCATCTCTGTCTCTCACACAGAGGTACTCATATGTCTTCACCACTTTACTAGCTGAAAGCCTCACAATCTTTAATGTATTTCTCCTTACAACACCCCTGTGTGGTAGGGAAGTGCCGTTGTTCCCATTTTACAGCTAGGAACTGAGGCACAGAAGATTGAGTGATTCACTCAAGATCACACAGAAGCCTATGGGGGAACAGGGACTGGAATCCAGATCTCCAAATCCTAACCGAGTGCCCTAACCACTTGACCATCCTTCCTCCAATGTGAAGTGGACACTGAGCTTCTTCTGGCCCCACGGTCTTGTGTGGGTGGGTAGAGAAACAGAGCAGGGGTGTTGGAACAGTTTTTATAGTAGGGGTGCTGAGAGCCACAAACTGTAAACCCTGGATATAATGGAAACCACTTCAAGCCGGGGGTGTGGCAGCACCCCTAGTTCAAGCACCCATGCAGGGAGGGAGAGGCCTGTCCTTGCAAAGATCAGTGCTCTGTGCACTGAATCAGGAAACATGAGGGAGAATACGTGTTCTGGATGCAGAAGGAAGGGAGGCCTAAAGATAATAAGATCATTTTCCTTTGTGGAACTTCAGGGGTTGAATGGCAACCCCACCCCGCTATGCATGTTATTTCCCCATCACCAAGACGAATCATTAAATGAATGTGAGTTTTACTTCATAATGGCCGAACCTCCAAGGACTTGGTGGTTGTGTTTGGTTTGAATTATAACTACTTTACTGTTTGTATTGTAGTAGAGTCCAAAGGTGCCAGTCAGGCATCAGACCCCTGTTATGCTAGGCACTGTGCACACATACTGGTAAAGGTGGTCTCTTACCCTATGATCATATGCATTCCAAAGTTCAGAGGGGGTGTCCCTATAATAATCTGACCCCCTTGCAGAAATGCCACAAGAACTACCTTGTTGGAAACTTTTTGGATTGTTCTGCTCCTGGTCCTTCCTGGAACCTGGAAATTCCAGGAATCACGGAAAAGGGAAAATAAGGGTTGGACCTTGTTTGAAACATAAGTTTGGGCCTGTTCTTATCTGAGCTGGATTGGTTGGCCCATGCCTCCCTGCAGACCTAGGGCAGGCTGGGTTCCCTTTGCACTCAGAGGTGCTCTCTTTGGTTTCCGTCTTCCTACACCTTGGAGAAACCTATTGAAACACTGAGTGAGGCCTGCGAGACAATGACTTGAACAGCTTAAAAAACTCACTGCTCCCTACTGGAAATCCCTCCATCTGTAACTTCCCTGGCGCTTCTCTGCCACTGTCCAATTAAAGCTTCCTAACCTAGGGGTGAAGGGCCTGCAGCATCCATAGTGAAACTCTTCTCAAGTCCTCCGAGGCGATTAGCAGGTTCAGAGAGAAAGGCAGCGTGCACAACACTTCCAAATCAGACCCCAGCATCTCCAAAACTTGTTGACTTCAAGGCCTAGTAGAGGAGGAGGAGCAGAAAGAGTCCTCCCTTTCCATAGGAATATTTTAAAGAAAGTCAGGAAGCAGGGGGCTCTGGATTACATGACCCTCTCCAAAGCAGCTGTTAACTTGGTGAAGGCAAGTGGAACAAATCCTTTAAACAACACTCTTTACCTGAGCTCTGAGCTTGGCTGGCCCCTTTTCCAAGATCCAACTCATGCTGCATAGCTTGGCTCTGATCCCTGGAAATCAGTTTTGACAGGAAGCAAAGTGGTGCTGATAAACCCATTGCAAGATAGGGGTGTGGTTGGGTGTTTTAGCCTTTTATTGCAACACAGGATAGAAAAGGAAGGAGCCTCTTTAAAAAGAAAAATGAAAAAAAAAAATCACTCCTGCACTGTGGAGTGAAATGTATTCCATGCACACCAGCCACTTCAGCATCTTTTTGGTTTTTATCTTTCCGATGTAGGAGAACAAATATAACAATGAGATTTTGTTTCTGTTTCCTACACGTGGAATAATTAAATTTGCATCGCGCTCTGTAGTTGTATCTGCTGTTTGAAGACAAATGTATCAATAGGACATGAGCCCAATGTGTTCTGCTCTGCAAATAAGGCAGTTTGAAAAAAAAATACACCCACAGACATAATCTCTCACCTGAGCAATAATCACAGTAAAATCATTCCTTGCTGACAGCTCTCTTCAGGGCTTGACTCATATTCCTGCTGGGAACATGGGAGGGGTGACGACAGGGGAGCTGGATACTGGGATCTCCCTGTAGCAAATTTCACATATGTGTGGATCGGTGGGTTCCACACATAAGGTCAAATCCTCCTCTTTCTAGCATTAAAGGCAAAGCTCTCTTTTATTTCAACAGTGCAGGGTCAGGCCTAGAGAGAGAAGAATAGGGTGATGCTCAACCAAGTTGTGCTCAAGAAGGAGATGTAGCAATTTGCATGGAATTTGGAGGGAGGAGCACAGGTTGCAGGAGGGAAGGGGTCGGCTGAGGCACCAGGCAATCAGTCTGTGTGCACATGGCTTGAATGCCAGCTGCCATGGAAGCATCTCTGTGAACAGTTTTCTTAACAAAGCTCCAGTTTAGTTTTATAAACTTGCAGTCCTGTCATAATATTACACAGTACACAGTTCATGAAGCAGGAGATTCCAGGGACAGTGAAAGCCCTGGTATACTCATCCCATCCTGCCTCTGCCCAGCTCCACTGCACAAGAATTATCCAGATGTTCACAACTGGAATTTGCATGCCTCCTGGTTTAGGACCTAATCCAAATTTTATTGAAGTCAGTGGAAAGATTCCTATTGGCTTAGATGAGCTTTACATTAGGCACATGGAGATACTTTTTCAAAAGAGCTGTGATGGGCTAGATTTCAGGTGCTGGGTGTGACTCTGGCAGACCAGGTGCCAACGCATGCCGAGGTCCCAGGCCTTACTGAACATTGACAAATGCATAGCTGGAAACCAGTCTGGTTCACCTGTGTGTTAGTACATTTAAAGTAGATATTAGTGTTACAAGAATGCGTTCAGACTTTATGGAATGCTTGTAGCATGCTGCATGTATTAATCCTACTTATATTATCTATATCCTATGCTAGAAGGTAATACTTACGCTAGAAGTAAAAAAAAATGTTTATTCTGAAACAATGTAACTCACCAAAGAAGAAAAAAAAACCTTCATCCAATGCAAAATGCTGGATTCCTACGGAAGGTTTTATCTCTTGCCCATCAGGAAGGACTACTGAATACAAACGGACCATTGTGGAACAAAGACTTTGTCAGTTGTTTCCCCCACACCCATGAAGAGGTTACCTGCAGAAGCACTCATCCCACCAGCTTGGACTCTAGGGAGGTGGAGATAAAAATCCCTGCCCAGAAGGAATTAAGGTCTTTTTATGATGTTTGGACTCTAGGGGGCAAAGATTCCTAAGCATAAGCGAGAGATTCCTAAACTGCTTGGCTTGGGTTAGCCCCAAAGGACATAAACTCTTGGTTATTATAGAAGGTTCTATTACCTTTTGACCTTAAGATTGCACCTCATTTGTGTGTATGCTTACCCACTTCAACCTTGTAAATAACTCTCTTATTTCTTTTTCCTAGTTAATGAACCTGTAGTTAGTTTGTTACAGGATTGCCAGCAAGCATTGTCTTTGGTGTGAGATCTAGGGTGCAAAACTGACCTGGAATAAGTGACCTGGGAGTAACCTGAATATTTTGTGATCTTTGGTGTAAAGTGACCATCTGTTACAGAGTCATGCTTGCCTGGGTGGCAAAATAGATCAGAATGCCCCAGGGGACTGTCTGTGACTCCATGTTAAGGCTGTATCATGCCTGAGGAGTTTAGATTTTAAGGCCAGAAAGGACCATCATCATCGTCTAGTTTGACCTCCCTGCACATTGCAGGCCACAGACCCTCACCCACCCACTCCTGTAATAGACCCTTAACCTCTGGTTGAGTTACTGAAGTCCTCAAATCATGATAAAGACTTCAAGTTACAGACAATCCACCACTGATTCTAGTTTAAACCAGGAAGTGATCCATACATTTGCTGTAGAGGAAGGCAAAAAAATACCAGGATCTCTGCCAATCTGACGTGGGAGAAAATTTCTTCCTGACGTCACATACGATCAGTTGAAACCTGAGCATGTGGGCAAGTTGCCTGATACCTGAGAAAGTATTCTCCACAGTAAATCAGAGCCCTCCCCATCTATTTCCCCGTCTCTGGCCATATTTGTTACCTGCTTTGTAAAATCTAAGTGTAGAACTCAGAGCCGGTTTGCAGTTTGTGCCCTTCTTCTTCACAGGCTGCCCTGAGGTTGGTATTCTTGCTCGTGAGCCACTCCAGCCAGCATGACACTTGGTACCCAAAGCAGGGCCCAGATTTTCAAAAGATCTCAGCACTCAAGGTACACCCAGAGTGCTGAGCCGCTGTGAAAATTCCAGCCCTGCAGAGCTAGAAAAGGCTCTGATATTCACAGATTCTAAGGCCAGAAGGGACCATTGTGATCCTCTCTGAGTTACTACAGAGACTTCTTTCCCAAGTGTCTGGCTCATGGGTCTTGCCCACATTCTCAGGGTCTAACTGATCACCAGATTTGGGGTCAGGAAGCGATTTTCTCCCGGGTAAGGTTGGCAGAGACCCTGGGTGTTTTTCATCTTCCTCTGCAGCATGGATCACTTGCAGGTTTAAACTAGTGTAAATGGCAGATTCTCTATAACTTGAACTCTTGAAAGCATGATGTGAGGACTTCAGTAACTCAGCCAGAGGTTAGGGTCTATCACAGGAGTGGGTGGGTGAGGGCCTGTGGTTTGCAATGTGCGGAAGATCAGACTAGATGATCATGATGGTCCCTCCTGACATTAGAGTCTATGAGTGCATCCGGGGAGTGAGGTTTTCCCTATTGGCTTCTCCACAGCTGGGAATCTTCACGCTGATGCGTCTGCCTTTGAGACCTTCTGTGATCATTCTGCAGGGTTGTAAACATTGACCTTTGAAACCCAGTCCAGTCCATTCCCCTCCTGTGCTCTTCTTTCCAGAAGGGGGGAAAGAAAAGTCGTCAAACAACAGGACCAGAAGAAAGAAGCTTCCAAAGATTCTCTGGTCCCCACATGGGTAGGAGCCTAATTCAATCAGAGAGGCAAACCGCACCTGCCCCAGTTCATCTAAAACTCTTCAGATAGAAAAAACAACACCTTCTTCTAAGTGGAAATTAACTGAGTTTGTCGAATGGTTCTGACTGCATTAAACACACTCCAGGTCAGGGAAAGGGCAGAAATAAAGACAATAACAATTTTTTTATAATTGAAAAGCTTTTAGCAGAGCTAGCTGGAGCTTTTCATTTTTCTCTCCAATATTTTTTTTCACCCACTCTGCCTCTTTTAAAGGCACCTTCCCGTGAAAGGCCCTGATTGCTACATTTCCACAACCGTGCCAGATGTTCCTCTGAGACACTGATGTCACTGCAGCCCATGGATGGGGGGCATCGCCCTGAGATCCGCCAGCCCAATGCACCATGACAAATCTCTCCTAAAGCACAGCCTCTCAGCCTGGAGTGGGGGTCACGAACAGGTGTCAGGAGATCGTGATTACAATGATCTTCCTATATAGCTACAGGGGAGGAGGGTCCCAGCTAGAGAGGAGGGAGGGTGGCCCCTGCTGTACAGATGGGAGTCCCAGTATGAAAAAGGTTTAGACCCATTGTCTGAAAGGAACTACGAATTTGCAGAGGACTTCTGTACAGCATAGGTAGGGTTGAACATGCTGGGGTGTGATGGTGTACGCTAGAGCAATGACTTCGAAATAACCTACAAAAGGCACCTCCTTCCAATGTCCTATGGACAAGGGGAGGGGAAGTGGGTGAACTCTTAATTCTGAGGGGTGTGCAGACCCTGGAAGACAAATTGGCCAAAGGGAGGGAGCCCACTGGACTCTGGTTTTCTGCCCTCTCTCTGTTCCTAGGACCAGCCTGTGGGTATGATCCTTAGCGCAATAAATGTGACCTTCAAAGATAGACTTGTGGTGGGGGAAAGAATTACACTGAATTAAATAAAGTGACCCCAGGGAGGACTTTGGCCCTGCAGGACCCAAAATACCATATGTGGTTTCTGCTTTGTCCCACTAGTTAGCTGTGACATGTGGGGTTGCAAGGTGGTAGAATGGTGCTGAGCTCTTAGGGTATGTCTATATTGCAGTTAGATACCCAGGGCTGGCCTGTGCCAGCTGACTCACGCTCGTGGGGCTCAGGCTAAGAGGCTGTTTAATGGCAGTGTAGACTTCCAGGCTAAGGCTGGATCCTGGGCTCTAGGACCCTGCAAGATGGGAGGATCTCAGAACTCAGGCTGCAGACCAAACCGGGCAGTCTACACTGCAGTCAAACAGCCCCGCAGCCTGAGGCCCGTGAGCCCAAGACAGCTGGCACAGGCCAGCCGTGGGTTTTGAATTGCAGTGTCGACACACTCTTAGGAGCACAGTCCTACTTGAACCTAGTTAGCGAGGCCATAGAGGGGATTCTATTATTGGAACTTTGCAGGGGAGGGCACTACGGAGAGGAAGCGTTATGATTGTGGTGTGGAACTGACTCAAGAGGCATGCATTCAATACCTGGCTCTGAATGTCCTCATTATTTGTATTGTGGTAGCATCTAGGGGTATGTTTACACTGCACAGTAAGCCCAAGCTCTGACTCAGGTTTAAGCCCAATATCCCCTTATGTCCACACTCAGATCAGTCTAACTTGAGCTAAAAAGCCAGGGAGTGGGTCCAAGCCTAAGTATTACTGTGACTTGGGTCCAAGCCCTGACAATTTGCAGCGTGGATGCAGCTCAAGCCTCAGACCTGAGTGAGAAGGACTGTGCAGGGCAGTATGGACAGTTACGAGACCTGGGTCCAGCACAGTTATGAGAGCTGGGTCCAGCACTTGAAACCCAGGTTTACAGAGCACTGTGGACAGTCAATCTCAGGCTTGGAAACTACCAGGTCCACAAGCCCAGGTGCCCTAGACACAGATGCACAGTTCAGTGTAGACATACCCTAGAGGTCCCTGCTCCATTGTGCTAGGCATTGGATGGACACGTAGGAAAGAGATGATCTCTGCTGCAAAGAACTACAATCTAAGTGTAAGTGTAACAGGTAGATACAGCAGACAGGGGAAGCACAAGGTAACACTGTGATCAGCACATCAAACAGTAGCACCTTGATTTTCAGCAAGTCTCTTAATGTCTCTGTGCCTCAGCTCGCCATCTGTAAAATGGGGATAATATTGCCACCCTTTGTCTAGCTTGCCTATTGAGAGTGTAAGCCAGGGTCGGGTCTGTTTCTTAGCCGGTGTGCGTATACCCTCTCAACAGATCATTTTAATGACAAGAGGTGGGTGCAGCAGGGGGAGGCGAGGTTCCATCGATGCAGTGCAGGAGAGGAGCTGAGAGTGAGAAAGTTTCCGTGGACTGAAGCAGCCGCTGGTCAGCGAGCCGGGCTGTGGAGTTCATGCTGGAAGTGATACCATTTGAATCTGCCAGGGGGAAAGAATGAAGAATGCTCAGGCGCTTTGTTTCCAACTCTAAGAATGATGTCCCTGCCACAGAAAATCAGTGAAAGAGGGTTCTTGTTTATTATTGTACACAAGGCTCTCTCACTCACTTTCACCCACACACCCCTTCTTTCTTTCTCTCCCTCTCCCCCTTCCCCCTATTCTTCTCTTTTCTTTGCATACCTGAGCTGTGTCTAATGGAGATGCATAAAAAATGCTTCCCTTCCATGAAATGCAATCCATCAACACACTCTTCTTATACATTGTGCAGAAATGAATCCATTTCGGCTGGGAAGGAAGATAAATCAATTTAAGTGGAAGGTTTTTGACAGTTTAATTCAGATTAAGTCCACTTTGTTCAAATTAGGGGGCGGGGGGAGAGAAGGGCTGGGGGGGGAACAGGACTACCAGAACTGTACAACAGCATTTCCTCAGACTAAACACGTCTGAGGAGAGTTTTATTTCAAACAAGGGCATAATGAGAGGACACTAATTAATGTCCAATCAGTGAATGGTGAACGGCTTGCTTCTAAAGTCTGCTCTTCATTTTGTATGAGAGTTTTGCACGGCTCTGACTGGATTACAACTGTGCTAGACTATGTTGAGATGAGCACTCAGGAGGCGGGGAAGGAATGGAAATGAAAGTCTGACCTCTTTCTGTATTTTCAGCTGTGGGTATTTGCTGCAGTGGCCCACACTGAGATGCTGCCAGCGTTGAAAATTGCCATGTCCTGGATAGATCTTGCCTAGCATCCTGGAACAACCACAGGACAAGAGCTCGTAAGAATTTTAGCCCAGGTTTTAGACAAGATCAAGTGTCTGAGAGGCATCATGTTGCAGGCCAAATTTTCATCAGGCCTGCATGAGCAAAATTTGCCAGGGCAACCATTTTGTGGGTGCAAATCCCCCAACTGCTCACACAAATCAGATAATTAGGTGCACTGTCACCCTTTCTGCATGGGGAAATGAAGACTTCTCATTTGAAAAATGGGAGTGCACCCTAAGAACTGCACGTAAGCCCCCTTTTATAGAGCACTCCTGCAACATGCCAACTTTCTGTGCACACACAAAAAAGTAACTGGCTGAAGATTTGGCTCTTTGCGTTTCAGTGGTTTGGACACATCTGGCTAAAGTGGATGAATTCAGTAAAGCTGGCAGTCTTTTATATTAATCTTGATGTATCAATTCAGGGTTTTGCCATGATCTGGGTTAAAACAGACAGTATGCCCCAGATGTTTCAATAGCTGGAAATGCTGCATTTAAATGGCTGCTCTGCAAAACATTTTAAAAGTGAGTGACAGAGCTGGAAAGCAGCAGCTGCTTTTCACTTCATAACATAACATTTGGCATTGCAGCCAAATTGAGGGTTTCGTATTCATGGTGCAAAATGTAACGGAATTTCATCCAATCTGCAAATTCATCAGCACTTTCTGTGTTCAATTTGGCAAAAAAACCTTTAAATCATTTTTGTTAACAGTGTTGCAAAATGTCATTGACAAGGACCGGCTTTTAGAATTATCAGGGGGAACATTCACAGCTTTTTTCTTTCTTGCAAACAACCCCCTGTCCTCACCCCCAACAAAAGCAGGGAATGAAGAAAGGAAAAGAAAATCTTTTCATTGTTTTCTAGACATGCATTTTTGTAAATGAATTTCATACTGGGGAAAGCCACTAGCTTGGCAGCCTTGAAAACTGAAGACTCCCATTCTCACAATAAGGTCTTGTCTACAGAGGGACGCTCAGAAAAAATAATCTGAATTAACGAAAGGTGCGAATTGAAAGTGGATTACTTAAACTGCATTAAGCCCCAGTGTAGACACTTGGAAGGCAGGTCTCCACATATAAAGCTACACCGGTATTGCTGCGCTGCTGTAGCACTTTAGTCAGGATGCTCCTACGCTGAGAGGAGAACTTCTCCTGTCGGCGTAGTTAATCCATCACCTCAAGAGGCGGCAGCTATTTTGATAGCAGAAGCTCTACAGTGCATTCTACACTTCAGTATAACCACATTGCTCAGGGGTTGTGTTTTTTCATGCCCCTGAGAAATGCAGTTGGGTTGACCTAACTTTTAGGTTTAGACCAGCCCTGAATTAAGACTACTTGAATTCTGAGTAAGTGTGTCCACACAGGGATTTAATATGGTTTAGCTAATCCACTTTCAAAATTAATTCAGATTAGTTTTCCTGAGTGTCCCCGTGTATACAGACTCTCGGGACTGCAGAGGTAGCAGCAATGCAGGTGTCGACCATCTTGCTCCGTTCATGAGACTCAGATCCAGATTTACAAAGTACACCAGCTATGGGCAGAACTGATCTGAGTGGTGTCCAGTTTAATAATTACTGGAGTAACTCAATCTCAGATATATAGTGTCAGACTCACTGGCCCATTTGTGGCTTTTGGCCTCTGCTGAGGCTGTCAAGCCCATTGGTGCCCCAAGTAGCAGTGGTCCACTAGAAATTTCCAGGAAATTTTCCATTTTCATCAAAAAATGTCAGGTTTTGGAGGAAAAACCTGAAAGTTTTCAACAAAAAAAATTCCTGGCGCGGGGCAAGATAATCATTTCCCAACCAGCTCTAATAAAACCTTGGGCAGAGGGGAGACAGCTAGATAGATTGGCAGACAGCTCGACAGGAAGCAGCAGATGTATAGACATACAAAATATTGGTATCCTGGGAAGGTCTTGATTTGCCTGACCTTTGCAAATCCTTGTCTAGTCTTTTAACGCCCCCCACCCCCCGCCACTACAATATGTCCTTTGCATATCACAAATTGTAGTGCCAGAGTCCAATTCATTGGCTACCATCAGCAGGTCATGGGGCTGAGAAAGGATGGACCTTTGGACAGGACTTCAGCCTCACTTCCAAACAGCCGCAACGCATCCCCTGCACGGAGTCGCTACCCCCTTTCAAATGAATTGATGGCCCTATAAATGGTGAATCGTTGTGTATCATAAAGAGCAGAACTGATCTGAGTGGTGTCCAGTTTAATAATTACTGGAGTAACTCAATCTCAGATATATAGTGTCAGCATCTGGCAGACCCTTGAAGACCTGCCTGAGGCATTCAGCAGACACACAGAGCATTTGATAGTGTTATGATCACCATCCCAGCCATGCACAAACCCCATACCGGTTCCAATTGCTTCTCAAAGCCTTAAAAACAGTGTGTTCACGTGTTTGGCATTTGTGTGTGTGTGTGTCTGGATTTGCAGAGGCAGAATCACTGTTTTTCTGGGCTACTCATACATGGAGACTCTCTGAGAGCTTGTCATCAGAGAACTCTGCATCTATATACAGGAAAATAGTCAATGGATAAGGGGCCAGTAGGCGACAATGAAGAATCTGTTGCATAGTTCCAGGGTTTGGTAGGACCAGTAACATTTTGTCATGCATTTCAAATGACTTCTTCTAACTTGTATTTTTACAGCAGTTCTTAACAGGTCGATATCCAGCCTTCTAGCCTTGGGCTAAATCCTAAAGTCTTTACACAGACAAAAATCCCATTGACCTCAATGAGTAAGAACAGAATACAAATGGAGCATGGACTCAGGATCTGGTGCCATATGCGGAACCACCCATCAACATCAGCAGATATTTCATGTATGGGATCGATGGCAGGAAATTAAGTTGAGCCTCTAGTGCAGAGCTGACAGCGAGCAAGGCAAGATAAGCAACCCCTTGAGGCCATATGTTTCATGAAGTCCTGGGCAGCTCATGGTGTGATCCCCTTTTTAACCTCTGACAATGGGGTTGACGAGAAAAGCAACTCCTGGCTTGATTCCACAACCTCCTACAGCTCTGGGACCAGAACAGCTCTTGGCCCCATTTTCCTCTCTGGAAAAAGTCCTGGAGATCAAGGCAACCCAGAGCTAGATCTTCAGTTAATTAGTTGGACCAGAAGGGGAAAATGGCCCAGATCTTGGGGTGCAACCAAGGAGCTCATGGCACAACTCAGGGTATGTGTGTAACCATAAAAATGGTTCTAAGTCATCTCTGTGCTCCCCATCCAGGCCTTGGTCTGGCCCCAGCATGAACTAGAGCAGCCCGAGGGTTGCTCTAAATTAAACTATTTGCCAATAGCCTGAGGGGCCTTTCTGGCATCTAGCAATCAGCTGGGCATAAGGGCATAAGATCCAGCTGGCTGGATCTACAAGTTTATTCCTGATTCGCACCTTTGGAGCAGGTGGAACACAGGAGAGAATTGGATCCACACCCCTATTTCCTATCTGACTCCTTGGGACCAGGCTGTTCCTAGGAACCTGAAAATCTTAAGGCTGGCTCTACCCAAGTGGCTTTGAGTTTGATCACTCTCTTCAGTGCTATCACTGTGAAGCAGTCCCCAGCTCAACTGACAATGACATCTGCCGGAGGGGCCGGAGAAAAGAAAGCTATGAAGAGTCAAGAATGTCACCTGATGAGTGTGCCAATCACACCTGCATCAGCATTTACAGTATAAATTTCCCTTTCCTAGGGGCTTAGTGAGAATGTCAAAATTTGCTCTTGTTTGAAATTCATCATGCAAGGCATTAGCCTTCGTGCAAGGCTGGGGATTTGTTATTCACAGCATTTCACTACAGACCTGAGGGATACACTGTAGAAGGGCGATCTCCCATTGGCAGATGCATTTTGTGCTTGCAGAATTTGCACCTGTATTCGTGTCTCTGCAGTTGAGTTACAGGTGATTCGAATCTGTATCACTAACTACTTGGCTGAAGGTGAAAATCAGGCAACTAGCAGCCCAGGGCCATGATTCCCCTATCACATCAGTTTTACACCATTGCTACCCCATTGATTTGAGTAGAATTATTTCTGATTTGTGTTGGTGTCCGTGCTATCAGAATCAGGTCCAAGGACTCCCATTTATACCCAGAGCTCATTCTGCGTTGGGGGGGGGAGCACAAATTGCAACTTCAACAAGATCAGCCCCTTTGAAAATGTACCCCACTATGGCCGAAACATCACCTTAAGCTGCTCTCTTCTGTGAGAAAAGGATGGTGTTTATGCTACAATAACTCAACACCGACATTTTTTAAATTGAAGCATTAATGCTCCTTAGCACACCATTTGGGCTAATATTTTACAGAGTGGATACATTTCAAAGGAGAGTTATTTCTTTTAGAAAATGTTGTTTTCCCTATTTATCTGTATGGTCTTCTGAGGACCAGCATGTTATGAATGACCAAGCTGTTTGTATCTGTGCGTGGATCTTTGTGCTGGAAGAATGAAGAGCAGTAGCCGGTATCTGTTGTGAATACATTCAGAGGATTCTGTTTTATTTCCATGCATTCAATCTTTGATCTTTAGAATCCATAAATCTTAATAAAAATAAAATTAGAAGGAAAAGAAATATGGTCTACTAGTTGTGCATGATTTGTCTAACTAAGCTGCATGAGGATTTTGAATAGGCAGACTTACATGCGTCGCTATATCGGAAGCTAAGCACATGCGTAACTTTAAGCATGTGAGTAATCTCACTGAAGTCAATCTTGCAAGTCACTGGAAAAAACATGAAGTCTGTACTCAGGCAAATTCCCATCGAATTCACTGCACATTTGCCAGAGTACAGACTGATTTCATGATCTGGCCACCTAAGCATGCAGAATTCCAACGACTTCAGTGGAAGTCACCCCCACTATAAGGATGATTTTAGCAAATAGGTAGCGATATTAACATTGCAGAGCACTTGCTGGGCCAGATCCTCAGCTGACTTAAATGGACTCTATGTAGCCACAATGATTTACACTAGCTGAGGATGCAGCTTAAGGGCCAGGGAGAATCCCGTACAATTGTATGGTGGTCCAGGCAATGAGATAGATTCTCATGGTTGGCCTTATCTCAGCCAGAAATCCACTGATTTTCAAAGAGCCACAACACGTGTGCAGTAGAACTCCAAGTGGCCACATGGTTAATCATTTAAATGATATGCACTCTCAAAATTAATGTGTGCACCAAAATATGTCACCTTGTCAAAGATACATTGGATGCCTGTAGGGCACCGTTAGATGGTTGGAAAGTGAGGGGCTGAAGATTTCCATTGGGACTATTTTTCATGGTGTAAGGATTGCTGAGAAAATTAATGTGAAACATTAAAAATGTTCCTTTTTAAAAGAGAATCCATTTTTTAGCCACAATGAGACACTTCAGGTGGTGTGGCAGCTTTGAGTAATGCATATTGGAGGTATTTAACTTCACCTCATGCCTCACTATTCCCCAGGGCACACATTAATCAGTGCTGCTAGGCAGTTTGTCATGTCCTTTTGCTCAAATAATATCCATGCCTAAATACAAGAAATTCATGCACCTGGAAGTCAATGCGGGATTTGCCTGCATTAGGACAGCAGTATTGTAGGAAGTCTAAAGGATTACCATTGTCTTCCATGGGCTTTGAATTGGGATGGGGAATACAACATGAGACAGGATGCATGTTTAAATGAATACACATATGTTAAAAAAATCTACATTTATGCTGAGCAAGGATCATCCTGTAGACATTTATGAGTGAAGAGTAACATCATGGGCACAGTCAGCTTGGTGAACTAATTGCCAGTGGATGTTGTGAGGGCCAAAATTATGACGGGGTTCAAAAAAGAATTAGATCAGTTCATGGAGGGTAGGTCCACCAATGGCTATTAGCTGAGATGGTCAGGGATGCAGCCCCATTCTCTGGGCATACCTAGCCTCCAAACCTAGGAGTGGACGACAGGGGAAGGATCACTCAATGATTGCCATGTTCTGTTCATTCCCTTTGAAGGCACCTGGCATTGACCACTGTCAGAAGACAGGATACTGGGCTAGACGGACCGTTGGTCTGACCCGGTATGGCTGTTCTCATGTTCTTAAGACGAGTCAACAGAAAAGGCCATGGTTTTGTCCCTTCACCACTGAGCACAAGGCAATGATAACACCCTTTGAGTCTCCTGTCAGACAACAAAGGGTTTATCATGTGTGAATGTAAAGTTGCTCTTTTAAAAGTCCTAGTGGACATCAGCTAGTCAAACTTCTCCCCTCCCTGTGTTGTTTGGACATTTATTCTGAAGAGACCACCTCTAGGGCAGGCAGGGAAGCTTGTTTTCTGTGCTCAGTATTTGGTCTTGCTGTTTCTGACAAGGTGACCGGTTAGCATCAAAGTGTGTTGATGAGTTTGTGTGGTGGACATTTGTCTGCAAGGAGCTTGACTAGAGGCATGATCCAGCACTCACTGGGAAAAAAACATTTGACTTGACTGGGTATTAGGCTGGAAACTAACAGTGGGAATGCCTGTCATATGGGCCACAGAGCAGCCTCTTGATGGTGGGGATTTTCAGTCACCTTTTGGGCTTGAATCTGATCTGGAAGCCTGGCGGTGAATTTCTCTGTGACCCATTTCCAATCCTGTGAGCCATCCAACTCCCCCTCCTCCTCAAGTCAAAAGTTTTCTCAAACTTATTAAATAAAACAAACACCACCACCTGCCAAACCCTACTGGACTTGCTGGCCTTCCAGTGTCTGAAGTAACTGGCAGACCTGCCAAAAATGACCTTCTTTCAACAACATCTCTCTTTTTTTTCGAGGTGGGGGGTGGGGTGGGTGGAAAACTGTAAAGATCAAGGCACAGCTGCACGTAGTACCTAATTAAACAAGTGTAAGAAAGCAGAGAAAGGTCAGGTTGTCAAAAATCATTGCTGTATCTTTACTGGATTGTATTTAGAGACTGATTGCAGCAAAGAAAATAACTCAATAAAAAGCATGAGATTGGAATAACAAACTGACTCCTGGGGCAGGTTAGTTTCTAAAACACAAAAGGCTAAGGTTGGAGATAAAAACCAAGGGAAACAAACACTGGAAATGAAAGAAGAAGTGCGTGCAAAGAGTAAAGCAAATGGATGACATTAATATGGAAAAGAGGGTCGAGCAAGAAATTCAAACAGGAAGCTTGGCAGAAACTGGAGGATGGATACGCGCAGACACGAGGAGATAAAAGGGGAGAAACTGAACAAACAAATTAAAGAGTGAAAAGAAAGGGGGTAAAGTGTAAGGAAACAAAATCTGTGATCTCAAAGAGCAATGAGGAGGAGTCAGGGAAATGAATTCCGGGCAGGAGCTGAGAGGGTTTTAATTACCTCCTCTGATTCTGAGGTCCCTGTGCCTCTAAGAATGCACAGCCAGTTCTCAATGCCAAGAGGTCCTATGGGGGTCTTTCCCCTTCCTTTTGCTCACAACCAATGTTGAGGCTTCTCTAGATACACCACCCCACCGAAATAAAGGGTCTGCACACCTCAAGCCACCTTGACTTTCTCCTTGTAACTTACCAACCCCACTCTTGCATTCCCCTTTAGCTAGCTAGGCATTGCAAGGATTCCAGACAGTGGTAAATCAGTTATGGAGGGTAAGTTTTGGTTAGGATCCCTCTAAACTTTTCACTCAGTGTCTCAGAGGAACGGTGATGATTTTGTGGGTAGACTTGCGCGACTGTTGGGAGGGGAGGTCATTGGTACTTTCTGGGCATTGCTCAGTGAGACTGGAGCGTTGAATAAAAAACACCCACTCAGGGAAGAAAGAAAGAAGAAGAAATAAAAACCAACACACAACTATATTACTCAGTGCGCTACGCTCCAATAGCAGCCTAAACAAGAAAACAAAATTAGAGGGGTTTTGGATGCTCTCTGTTATTAAACATGTCTCTTCATTTGTTCTGCCAGGGACCGTCTCCAACCATTTGTTCCTGGTAGTTATGTTTGCCTTCCTATGACACCATTTAAATTTTTTATAAAGCCTGTTATAATAGCATCTGTAGACTGGATGAGGCAGTAAGGGGGTGGGGGAGTGTTTTTCTCATACCGATAGATGAGAATTTCCCCCCTTTCATTCCCCAAAAGAAATTTTGAAAACGACACAACAAATTGACAAATACATCTGAATAGTGTACCACTGCAAGTATAATTGCAATTTGTTGCAATTTCTCCTCCAAATTCCACCCTGACACAGTTGATTTATTTTGCAAATCAGTGCATCTGGAGTGTGTACTGTGCCATATTATGGGCCTTTGATACAGAACCTTTGTTTTATAACAGGGAAAATAATTAGCTTTCGGACAAGCTTGGGCTGTGATGTCAGACGCGATCCAGGGTTGCTGAAAGAAGTTATTAGCGCTGATCTAATGAAGGCTCTCTGGCAAAGCTCTGCCTCTCTCCTAATTTGTCTCTTTGGGATTTTGGTGAAATTAAAAAAATGAGGTAAGTGCGAAAAATATTAAAAAGAAGATCTGGATTTGTAAAGCATAACCCCCAGTAACATTGCTGATGGGACCTGCTGACAGTTAAGAGAAACAGAACAAGAGACATTACTTTCTTCCCAGTACAAACAGCACTTCCTTTGGTTAGTTCTGAGCAATTGTCTGGGCTTTTTGTTTTTTCCTTCTCCTTAATTAACTTTTTTCCCCCTCATCCCCTTCTTGAATTTCAAAGCTCTCATTGGCAAGTCTTGAAATGATCAATTATCAGCAGTGTCAGCTTTGCTCCGAGTGCCTTCAGCAGAGCCTTTATTGGAGAGTGTCACATACACTACAAAGGACAGAGTCTCCTCTGATTTTCCCGGGTGGAAGTTGGGAGTAACTCCGCGGAAGTCAATGAAGTTGCACCACTATAGAATTGGTGTGAGCCAGAGGAGAATCAGAACCGCTTTTCTCCCCTGGAACTCTGGGTCCCTGAAGGGATTGTGCTGCATGCTAGTAAATATTGTGGGAAGATATGGAGGGGGGTGAATTAAAAGTGCCTGGCTGAGTCTATGGAGGGTTCGATTTCACCCAGGAGGATTGGCTGAATGCAGATCTCTCTGCGTTTTGAATGTCCGAGGCACAATCTAATTTCTCTATGTAGTCAACCAGTTGAAATTTGCAAAATATGGCCCCTACTGGGAATGCGGCGGAGTTTATCTGATTAGCAACTGTTCCGTGGCAGGCTTTTGCAAGCACTTAGTCTCTGCTCTAAACAGGATCATCACCAGCTGGTTATTTTTTACTGTTATTAGGTTAGAAAATATCACGGAGGTATACAGCAGTAATCACGAAGCTGTGATGCCAGG
Organism: Chelonia mydas; assembly: GCF_015237465.2. Taxonomy (NCBI): domain Eukaryota; kingdom Metazoa; phylum Chordata; order Testudines; family Cheloniidae; genus Chelonia; species Chelonia mydas. The sequence continues at coordinate 10,166,772 of NC_057857.1, forward strand.
GAAAAAAAATAATCACGTTAAATTGACCTTCATGAATAAAGAGTGAGGTTCCATTTTGCCTCATTTCTGTTCATTTTAAAACCCAGCGTTAGCTTTTCTGGCACATAATTTTTCATTGTTTGCTGAGCGCGCCTCGATTAGAATGATTCACTGTCTTTAATCCTAGTGATTATGGTCCATTTCAATTACACAATGTGCTATACAGTTTGTTGCATTGCTCTCCTGCTGTCCCCTGTTGCATCTTCCTTTGGGTGAAGAGGAAGGGGAGAGGGAATTGGCTGGGGACATGATCTTCCCCCCAAAACCAAACCAAAACCACTAGCAACTTTCTTTCTGATTTTTCACATCGGTATACAAAGCGTTTCAAGTATGGATTAAGTAGCCGTCTCGACTCAGCCACTTGAGATGCTGCCTTTTCGGTAGCCTGTCTTGGGTATGTACTTAAAAAGAGAAAGCGGCCGTAGTCAATGAATCCAGTGTGCTCTGAGCGTACAGTTTGGATTAAGGTAGGATTTAGGAGATTTGTACAAGTGCCAGATTGAGGGTTGTTCCCTGGCTATTCAGTTGCGCTGCTGAGCCACGGCATTCAGAGCAGAGCAGCAAACATTATAATGCTCAGCTGTCTTTGTGTGTGTTTAGAATTTCGACAGCATCTCCAGCATCTGTAGTCGGTCAGCTGCCCAATTAAGCTTAAAGGACTCGTTTTTACGGGAGCGGGGAACTCTGGAGCCTGTTGGCTGCTGCTCTTGGGTCATGAGTCCTTGCGGACTGTGTAGCGGGTGCTGTAGAAAGCTGCAGGACCCCAGGGCCGCTGTGAGAAGAGGCTATACAGAAATGCAGTTAAGGTGAATACCTTTTAAGACCAGAAAGGTCCACTGTGATCATCTAGTCTGACCTCCAGTTTATTGCAGGTAGTAGGACTTCCCTGGATTAATTCCGGCTTCAGGGTTAAAGACCTGATTCTCATTTCCGCTCTGCCCCATTCAGCTGTGACAAAGAAGGGTGGAGGAATGTAGGGGGTGTGGCAGAGCTCCCTTCTGCGGTGCTGGCATAAGATAAAGCAGTCTAGAGGCTACCCTAACTCACACCAGGGCCATCGGACACAGAATTACCAGCTCCCTGGTTCCTCCCTTCCTTGTGGATGAGGGGTGGGGGAAATCAATTCCTGTATGTATAGGGCCCGTTCCTGTGTTATTGGAGTCAATGGGAGCTCCCAGAAGATGGAGTTAAAAAAACACCAACAAACCCATGAACATAGTCATTGCCAGAATGGATGGGACACAAGGTCCATGAGGTCTAGTACCCTCTCTACAGCAATGGCCAGTACCAGATGCAGCAGAGGAAGGCCAAAGAACCCAGCAGTAGGTAGGTGTGGGATAACCTGCCCCCTACAGTAGGTCTCGTCCTAATAATTAGAGATTGACTTAAACTCTAAGCATGAGGACTTGCTGGTTCCGCTAGGGATTCAAACCCAAGTTCTTCTCTGAGTAAAACAGATGTAATAGCTGCCACACTTAGGCTTTTACCACCACTAAGGCCCCTGATTCTATGATAGTGTCAGGAGAACACTGCTCTCTATGCCAGGATCGAGGCGGGGGGAGGAAAGACGCCATAAGAATGCTGTGTATTTCCTGGTGTTTGACACTCTCTTGCAATCCTCTAAACTTTAAATATATCGGCTGTGTTTGTTTGGGTTTTTTTTTAAATAAAACTTTGCAGCACCTTAGCCCTGGGAGATGTTTGCGATCTAATATCTGGAACTATTCTTGGATAAGAAGAAATAGATTTTCAGCTGGCATAAATCCACTTTGCTTCACTGAACTCAATGTTACTATATCAGTTTATACCACCTGAGGACCTGGCCCTACAATCTTAACACAAATGACTGTATAAACAGACAGAACCTTGGTTGTGTCCTTTATGATGGAGCCATTTGCATTTGAAACATTATCACAGAGCATTGTCCATCCTTCTCCTACTCATCAGGGCATGAGAAATTTTAGAAACAGGCAAGTCTGTCCTGGTCATATAAAACCCCTCTGCTCATCTTTTAATGTAGTTCAACTTTTGCATATGCCCAAGGAAATTGGATGTTGGAAGCTGGGTTTAACAGATTTATTAGGCATTTATAAGGATTGAAAAGCTTTTTTAATAGTAATAAATGAGTTATTAACTAGTTATAGGTGACTATTAAAGTATGGCTGAAATCAGAAAAGAGACTGTATAAAATGGCGTTTTCTTATTCCACTAATCTTCTCCCTTGGCCAATTTGTGCTCCGATGTACCTTGATGTAAATCCAGAGTAATTCTATTGACTTAATGGAATTACTCTTGATTTCCATTGGAGTACCAGCATCCTAATTTGGCCCTTTGTATCATAGCTGATTACTTCACTGAAGAAAACAAATGGTTACTGCTCTTAGCACCACACAGCCAATAAAGTTGTGGGAGAGAGATAGACAGAGATGGGCTGCCTTGTGCATCATCAATAAAATCATCAATTAGTTTCTAATTGCAGAATCTTTATTACTGAGGATGGTGTAACAGGCAAAAGGCCCAGTTCGATTAGCATGTTCTAGATGGAGTTTGCAACACCGGCTCTTAGGGAAAAAAACAACAATGCATTTGGCTTGTAAATAGTAGCCAAAAGTCAGAGAAGAAATACGAAAGCCCACAATACCAGTTTTATGGTCTCTGATTCTCACAATTGATTGGGTTGGTTGCTTACATACCATGTAGATAGGTGCCTTAAAATGCCATAGATAGATACAGAGATCTGTAACTGACATCTCTTGGGTTATTAGCAGGATTTGAATCTTGAATCTTTGGGGCTAAAAGCATGAGAGCCTGCATCGCTGGAGCTAAAGGAATGACTCCATCAGTTGGCAGCTCTTCTCTTATACAGACCAGCCCTAGAGGGACACACAGATCTACACTATGCTATTGTAGGTTGCAGATAGAATATAAAGCTATTACTGAACTTCAAGGGTACAGCACAAAGGCATGGCAGGAGAAAATCCTCATACAGAAACATCGATCTAAGAACATAAGAATGGCCAGGCCAGATCAGGCCAATGGTCCATCTAGCCCAGTATCCTGTCTTCCAACAGTGGCCAATACCAGATGATTTAGAGAAAATGAACAGAACAGGGCAATTATCAAGTTATCGATACCCAGTAGTCCAGTCCTGGCTTCTGGCAGTCAGAGCTTTAGGGACACCCAGAGCATTGGGTTGCACACCTGACCATCTTGACAGTGATGGACCAATCCTCCATGGACGTATCTAATTCTTTTTTGAACCTAGTTATATTCTTGGTCTTCACAACATCCCCAGGCAACAAGTTCCACAGGGAGACTGTGTGGTGTGTGAAGTACTTCCTTATGTTTGTTTTAAACCTGCTGCCTCTTAATTTCATTGGGTGACCCCCTAGCTCTTGTGTTATGTGATGGGATAAATGACACTTCCCTATTCACTTTCTCCACCCCGGTCATGATTTTATAGACCTCTATGATATCTTCCCCAGTCGTCTCTTTTCTAAGATGTACAGCCCCAGTCTTTTTAATCTCTCCTCATATGGAAGCTGTTCCATGCCCCTCATCATTTTTGTTGCCCTTGTTGTATCTTTTCTAATTCTAATCTGTTTTTTTTTAAAGATGGGATGACCAGAACTGTATGCAGTGTTCAAGGTGTGGGTTTGCCATAGATTTATATAGTGGCATTATAATATAATCTCTCCCTTTCCTAATGGTTCCTAACATTCTGTTAGCTTTTTTGGTAGCTACTGCACATTTAGTAGATATTTTCTGAGAAGTATCCATGATGACTCCAAGATCTCTTTCTTGCGTGGTGATAGCTAATTTAGACATCATCATTTTGTATGTGTAGTTGGGATTATGTTTTCCAATGTGCATTATTTTGTATTTAGCAACACTGAATTTCATCTGCCCTGTTGTTGCCCAGTCATCAGTCTTGTGAGATCCTTTTGTAACTCTTCACAGACTGCCTGGGACTTGAGTAGTTTTGTATCATCTGCAAACTTTGCTACCTCACCGTTTACCCCCTTTTCCAGATCATTTGTGAATATGTTGAACTGTTCTGGTCGCAGTATAGATCCTTGGAGAACCCCGCTATTTACCATTCTCCGTTACAAAAACTGACTGTTTATTCCTATCCTTTGTTTTCTATCTTTTAACCACTTACTGATCCGTGAGAGGACTTTCCCTCTTATCCCATGACTGCTTACTTTGCTTAAGAGCCTTTGCTGTAGGATCTTGCCAAAGGCTTTCTGAAAGTCCAAGTACTCTACATCCCCTGGATCACCCTTGTGTGATCAACATGCTTGTTGATACCCTTAAACCATTCTAATAGAGTAGTGAGGCATGATTTTCTTTTACAAAAGCCATGTTGACTGTTCCTCAACATATTGTGTTCATCTAGGTGTCTGATAATTCTGTTCTTCACTATTCTTTCAACCAATTTGCCTAGTACTGAAGTAAGGCTTACAGACCTGTAATTGCCAGAATTGCCTCTAAAGACTTTTTAAAAAAATTGATGTTACATTAGGTATCCTCCAGGCATCTGATATAGAGTCTGATTTGAGTGATAAGTTACATACATAACCCACAGTTAGTTTTACAACTTCGTATTTGAGTTTCCTTCAGAACTCTTGGGCGAATACCGTCTTGGCCTGGTGACTTATTACTGTTTAATTTATCAGTACATTCCAAAGCCTTCTCTATTGACACCTCAATCTGGGCAGTTCCTCAGATTTGTCACCTAAAAAGAGTGGCTCAGGTGAGGGAATCTTGCTCACATCCTCTGCGGTGAAGATTGATGCAAAGAAGTCATTTAGCTTGTTTGCAATGGCCTTGTCTTTCCTTGAGTGCTTCTTAGCACCTTGATCCTCAAGTGGCCCCACTGAGTTTTCGATGGGCTTCATGCTTCTGGTGTACTTACAAAAATGTTAGTTTTTGTGTCTTTTGCTAGTTACTCAATAAATTATTTTTTGGCCATAGTGACATGATTTGGTCCTCTTATTTTTTTTTTAAATTTGGAGTATATACTTATTTTAAGCTTCTTTTATGGTGTTTTTAAATAGTTTCTGTCCAGCTTGCAGACATTTCACTCTTTTGACTGTTGCTATGAGTTTCCATTTAATTAGCTTCCTCTTTTTTCTGTAGTTCCCCTTTCTGCAGTTAAACACTACTGTGGTGCATTTCTTTGGTATAATTTAAATATATTATGGTGACTGTCACAGAGCAGTTGAGCTATATTCACCTCTTGGACCAGCCTTAAGGGCTGGAACCTTCTTTTTGTTATATGTTTGTACAGTACCTAACGCAGTGGGGCCATGATCTTTCACTGAAGTCTCCTGATGCTACCACAAAACAAACAATAATAATAAATATGAGATTGGTCCTACTTTTGCATTTACATTTTTAAAAAAAGCCAGAGTAGTTTTAGGGGCAGGCTCTAAAGCCAAAATGCAAACTAGGAAATTAGACTATAATACTTTCATATGAGACAACTCTTGAGACTGGGAGAGAGCGACATGAAAGGAGACAAAGATTATGAATGGGAACTAATAAATGTTGGTTTTGAATGAGTTCTTCATCTCAATAGCAGAGAAAAGAAACCTCCAGTTATGACTAGGAATGGCTTGCTGTTTCTGATCTATGATCAAATCTCAGTAAAACACATTAGGACACTTCTGTGGAGATGACGCTAAGGATGTTGGCAAATAGCACTATGTACAATTAGCAAAACTGCCTCTGATGTCAGCAGAACTCATGCTTTGCAGAGGGATGTCTGTGTGCTGTAGCATCATCGAGCAATTTCCTAGAACTGGGATTGTCTGTCAGAAAAGAAAGAAAGAAAGAAAAAGCAGTGGATGGGGGAGGGAAAAAACCCACCAGCTCTCATTGAAATCTGTTTTCATCTTGTGAAAAATATCTTAATTTTCACTTATATTCCATGCCTGTAGCTAAGGGCTATTAAAACTAATAAAAGTAAATCATTTGTGACAGATCTTAGAAAACAGTTTCTGCAATGCACCGTGCTCTCAAACGCTCATTAGAAATAGTGGTTTTCTTTTCGGAAGAATGCTTGCTGAATGCTTAAAACGTGTTCCTTCCAACTTTTGACAACTAACACAGGCTACAGGGAGCTTTGAAGCAAATGTTTGACATAAAAAAGATGGTCTGATGCTATATCAAATAAGATTGGGGAGGAAGCATCAAAGCAGAAAGCATTAGGTTGAAATGCCGTTGGAGGAAGGAAAAATCAACACATTCATTTCTGATTTTACATTTCCTGGCATCAGTATAAACAAGTGATTTGCATTTGCTGAGGACTCTGGATCTAAGTCTTAACAAATTAGCACTAAACAAAACCTCCTCCTCCACATCCCTTCTGAACATACAGGGGGACGACCAAATGGAATACATGCTACACCCACAAGTGCTATTCAAGAAGAGAATCAGGTACCTCTTCCCATGGGATGACACCTGCTACTCCAGTGCAGCATCCATCCAGACTGGCATCCCCTTATGTCTTGTAGATGGTGGCCTGCTCTGATCCACATCCTAGCTAGGAAATAGCTTGCATTAAAGACTGTGTAAAAAGCAAGGATGGCAGGCTCAGCACTTGGCATCACTCCTTAGTGAGTTAGTCAGATAAATGCTTCATTTATCTTACATGGCATTTTAGTTAAATAAACTTTGAAGTACATTATGTATCCATCTGCACTGATCTAACGAGAGAGGCATGGTCTTCCAGTCTAATGTAGATGCCAAGCACTGCCACTGAAATGCTGGATTATTTTTAAAGTATACAAACGTCCATTGGATGCCACCAAGGCATGCTTTGCCCTGGAAGGTAATTTACATTAGGGTTGGTCACACCAGTCTGGATTAAAAAAAAAACAAAACAAAAAAAACAAGTTTGAACCTCTGTCTTAAAATTTGTGTTTGTCACATGCTCCTGCACTTACTTCTGGGCTGTGGCTCAGAATCTGAAATTGTGAAATGCTACCAGGGTGGCTGACCCTTGGCGTATTTCCAGCTTGATGGATAGCAGGAAGAACCCCCAACATTTCTGACATAATGTGCTCTTGTGAGCCTTCCAGATGAGCTGTGCAGATCCAAGAGGATTTTTCAGCTTTAGCTCTGATAAGTTTCCAATATGTTGGTGTGGCCTTGCACTCTATATGTTTATGGAAATATGCTTATGAGTGTAAATATGACATAAATGGAATATGTTTTATGCTAGATATGCCATGTAACATATCTTTGCAAAGGTTATGTTCTACTGAATATATTAATCCTATTTGTATGCATGTATCATTTTTATATCTGAAGTTATGAGCGTTGGCTCTATGCTTGTATTTGAAGTGTTTGCTGTAGGAAACATATAAGGGAGGTTTGGCCAACATATTGTGAAGGGACTATTCAAGCAATTGGAAGTACTTAACTAACAATGGACTTTGGGGAGACGCCAATCCACATCTGAGCTTTCCTGGGAATGTTCAAACTAACATGTAAACAATGGCGTCGGCCTGCAAAAAACTGAATTATTCATGGACATGTGACTTGCCCAGGTGGCTACAAACTCCATCTTGTTGCTGTGATTTTGCACAGAAGAACAAAGGGGTTTCTGCCCACAAGAAAGAGAATATAAAAGGCCCTGGAAGCCTCTCCATTGTGATCTTCAGCTGGCTCAAGAGATGTCCTCTCCACCCCAAAGAGATGCCTGAAAGAAACTGGAACAAAGGACTGTAACTAGGGAGGTGTGAGTGTTTGATGGACCCAGGCCATAGACTACAACATTGGTTTGAAAAGGATTGTACCTGAGATAACATCTAGGGTGAGAAGTTAGTATTTGTAAGTAGATCCTTAGTGTATTAAGACAGGTTTCAGAGTAGCAGCCGTGTTAGTCTGTATTCGCAAAAAGAAAAGGAGTACTTGTGGCACCTTAGAACTAACAAATTTATTTGAGCATAAGCTTTCGTGAGCTACAGCTCACTTCATCGGATGCATCTGATGAAATGAGCTGTAGCTCACGAAAGCTTATGCTCAAATAAATTTGTTAGTCTCTAAGGTGCCACAAGTCCTCCTTTTCTTTTAGTGTATTAAGTTAGCCTTGCATATTTTGATTTATTTTACTTAGTAACTTACCTTGTTCTTCCTTTATTACTTGAAACCACTTAAATCCTACTTTTTATACTTAATAAAATCACTTTTGTTTATTAGTAAACCCAGAGTAAGTGATTAATACCTGGGGGTTATAAAACAGCTGTGCATATCTCTCTATCAGTGTTATAGAGGTCGGACAATTTATGAGTTTACCCTGTATAAGATTTATACAGAGTAAAATGGATTTATTTGGGGTTTGGATCCAATTGGAGACTGGGTGTTTGGGTACTGGAGACAGAAGTACTTGCTAAGCTGTTTTCAGTTAAGTCTGCAGCTTTGGGCGCATGGTTCAGACCCTGGGTCTGTGTTTCCAGCAGGTTCGCATATCTGGCTCAACAAGACAGGGTTCTGGAGTCCCAAACTGGCAGAGAAAACAGGCTCAGGGGTATTCTCAGCACAACAGGTGACAGTCCCAAGGGGGTCTCTGTGACCGAACCCGTCACAGTTGGCTGTTCCTCCATATGAATCTCTGATTCTTGCATGTTTTCCCCCATTGCTGATGCACATGTAGATACCCAGGGGGCTTTGCAGCAGTATTCTTTTCTTTACTTAGTTTTGCCTCACCTGTAATCCCCTTCTTACCCCTTCATTCTAGTAGGAAAATGGGGACACCAGTTGAAACAGTTCTCTTTGTCCCATGCTCGCTAAAGGCTTTGAGGGAATAGGCTGCTGCTGCAGGGCTGTATTTAGTTTGCTTAGAGGCACTCTCTGTTCATAGTAAGAGTGCGAAAAGCCTGATCCTCAGCCAATGTAAAGTGATGTAACTCCACTGAACTCAGTGAATCTATGCTGATTTACATCAGCTGACGATCTGGCCCTCAGAGGGGACAGGGAAGGGGCTCAAAGACACTAAGCACCAATGACTGTCACTTTTTGGTGGGTATTCAGCTCAGAGGTGTTCAGCAGGAACCCATCTCTGGGACTAATTTACCCAGATATTGTGACACCTTCACACTGTGCAGGGGAAATACTTGGGCTCTGTTTCCTAGACTTCGGGAATTCACCTACTTAGCTACTGTGCTATCTCTAAAGAGAAAGCAGGGACAAGGATATCTATGGAAAACATCATCCTTGTATATTTATCTAGTTAGCCAGTGGATGTTAATATACCTGGATACAAATACTATTAAAAGCTAATTTATCTCATGTCTTATGTCCTAATCATTCTATTTCATTTGTTCCCTTGCCTCCAACAAACTAATACAGCAGAGCCTCTCAACAGCCCTGCACCTCAGGGCTCCCATCCATATTTTATCCCTTCTGTCTCCACCTTGGCCTGCAGTCTCTTTCCAGTGCTCCATCAGTTTTCATGGTCATTCAAGTCATGGGAGTGATTTGTTCAGGTAAAATGGAAAATTGAAATGGAGCGGGATACAACATCATCCGCTTTTTCTATTTTGTCAAAGTGCTTTGGCTGTTCATTTTTTCATGGTCATGAGTTGAAATAAATTAAACTTCCCAGAGGCGAAACTTCTCTAAGATCAAATTGGAATATATTGATTAGGCTCTTTGAGGGCTGATGGATTGGATTCTCTCATGCTTTATAAACACATTTACCAACATGCTCTCAGAAACAGTTGCTCAGTCCTGGGCAAACTGATTGTGTTTATTTAAAACGGTGACACTGGCATACACCTGTATCCTCCATCTCGGCCAATAAAGTCTTGCTTCTTGATCGATGAAGACAACTTGCGCTGCCTGGCTTCACGAGTCCTAGGACTGGTCCCAAAGGTTGCTGGGCTGATGGAGTCCAGCGCAATGCATCAATGTCTGTGAAACAACTTAGCCTGGTTTTGAGGAGATCTGATCAGCGGGCACCCGGGAGAGAGGATGAAGGCAGTAAACTAGAAGAATTTTTGAGAGCTTATGATGGCAAGGGGAATGGGGAGTCCCAGTGCAACACACTTTCAAAAGAGTATGTATACTAATAGCTTTAGCTGCATGACATTAGAGATGAATGGATGTAGTTGTTGGCCAGAAGTGTCCATACACAGGAGTCCCAGCAAGCTGAATTTACAAATGGAATACATTTATCCACATAACTATAGTCCAGAAAGGAGCTGTGGGTAGAACAGGTGAGATGAATTGTCTTTCTGATCACAAACTTGATCTCAAATGTCAAACACCAGTGCTTTCATTATGACTCAGGTTTGATCCAGAAATAGCACACCTTGCTTTTCACATTCCAGGTTGAGTTTTCAGGGATGGCTGTTAGAAAGTCCAGGAATGATGTTGTGACACTGGCAGGCCAGATGCCAGCTTTTGCCCAGGCCACCGACATTAACTAACAACTGACAGACTCATAGCTGGAGACCAGACCAGACCAGTTCACCTATGTTAGTTTTGCTCAGAATAGGTATTAGTCTTATAAGAATGTATTTAGTGCTTGGACTCTGTGAAATGCTTGTAAGTTGCCACATGCATTAATCTCAGTTGTAATGTCAGTATTCTATGCTATAAGAAAATATGTAAGTTTTGCTTTATAACTTGCTCTGAGCTTGTGAACCCAGGCACGAGACAGTCCATCTAGCAGGACTATCAAAATCAGATGGGCCATCAAGGAACTCCGCAATGCAAAGGATTGGTTTTTGGCTCTATTGCACCTTGGACGTGCTATGTGCAGGGAAGCTCGGCCTGTGGACTTGGAAGTCACAGGAAAATTTCCCATCTCTCTGTTCCCTCTTTGAACTCTGACCCACCCAGAGACTCTAAACTGAGGAAGAACTCCGGTTACCCTGGGTCCACTGTGAAAGACAGTTTGAACTGACAGATCACTTCAACTCTGTCACTCTTAAGATTTAGATGGTAATGCATCTGGGTGTATGTTTGCTTGCTTTAACCAGTAAACAAAGTTCTTATTTCTTTTCCCTAGTTAATAAACCTTTAGAAAATTTATTGCAGGATTGGCTACAGGTGTGGTATTTGGTGTCAGATCTAGCATACCAACTGATCTCCGGGAAGCCACCTGAACTTGGTGTGATTTTTGGTGTAAGTGACTATTTGTCATGAAGTCCGATTTGTCTGGGTGGCAAGACAACCGTCTTACCATGATGTCACAGAGACTCTGGGAGGGGCTCTATGTTATCATGGTAAGACTGTTATGGTGAGCCAGGAGTTCACTGGCTTGGTGAAATCTAATTATAGAACACACCACCTGTTTGGGGTATCTGCCCAGTTTGTGACAGCCTGCCCTGAGGTAGGCACTCATGGTCGTGAGCCACTCCAGACAGCATGACTGATACATTCAAGCCAACCCCGAACGGAGGTTAGGAATGGAATACACAGTAAGATTTGGGGGTTGGAACTCCAGTGGGCAAAGATGGAGAATTAAATAAGCAGATCCAAGGAGGCAGAGTCAGGAGGACTTGCAGTTGGAGAGGAGGAATGAATTAGAGTTTTAAATGAAAGAAGCCACCTGGTTCTTTTGCTGGCAGCTCATAGCATTTTCTTAAGGTGATTCCAATCTAACCTACCAATCAGAATCAGAAACTTAGGGTCCTTTTCCTCCAGTCTTTCATTGCTACTGCATGCGTGAGATCATGCTGAGTGGCACATGGGCAAATAATGTTACAACAGGCTGTAAGATGCCATGGCTGAGGCTAGCGTTTGAGAGAATGCTAAGGAAATATAAGTCAATGAGCAGCATTTGTGGCTTTAGTACTCTGTGTGCAGACTATTTACTGGGACGTGTATGACACTTGGGGAACAAGGACCACGCACCAGCTGGTCAACTGTGCATGCCAGTTTCCACAATGACCTCACTAACTATGCTTTGCCTTGCATAATAAACTCCCTTGCATTACCGTCTGGATTCAGAGGCTACTTTATCATAATTTAGTAGCTAGTGTGTCTGGGTGCTAATTCGCTGAATCATTAAAACAGAGGAATGCATAATAATAATAAAAAAGACCGTATAGGATGGTGCGCCCAAAGCAGGCCAGTGCAGGAATCTCCCCCAGTGGAACAGATCTTTCCAGATGGAGACCACACCATCATCCTTTGGCATCTATTCCCCAGCCTAACAGACATCTTGCTTTGAAGGCTCCTCCCCAATCTAGCAGACCTTGCTTTTATTTTTTATTTCAGCTAGTCAGCCTAAGTTTTCCCTTTTCTTAATTCTAGCCAATTATTATACCCACTGGAGCGCCCTTCAATAAATTCTTCTCCCTTCATGGTGTTTATGCTCTTCAAAGACATGTAGACATTTATCCTAATGGAGGGTGGATAGAGAGTTGTCTGACACGTCGGGGAGAAGGGGTTACCTCTACTCAGATTCCATTACAGCTGGAAACATGCCGGATATCAAAGGGAAATTTATGTAATGTATTCCTGCATTGTTCACAATACAGCATCATGTTTTATGCAAAGGGAAGGAGTGAGAAGAAACCCCCTTTCACAGGCAGCGAAATGACAATAAAACAACAAATGGGGAAACTGGCAGAAGATAAACCTTCAGTTTTATGGGCAGCTTCCGCAGTCTCTAGCAGGAGCAAAAGGTCATTGAGCATGAGGGAGAGGGAGAGGGAGGAGGCTGAGCAGGGTCTAGCTGGAGCACTCTTGTTATATAAAAAGCAGAGAAGCAAGAGTGGATTTGGGAGGGTGCCTTCCCCAGACCATCCCTGCACAGAGGGTGTGGGACCATGGATGATCACAACAGACCAGGAAGACAATGAAGCAACAACAACCCTCATCACCTCATATCCCTTCATGGCTCAGCAGTAGGGTTTTGGAAAGGTGCCACAGGAAGATAAATGCCCCCATTCGGCCCACAGAGGTGACTATCAGGCACTATGACACAGTCTGTGTGTATGTATAGATCTCAGTAATGGGTAGGCCATGGCATAGGCCATGTGAGGCAATGGAGTGGCAGCATACGCATGCTTTTCAGGGCTTCCTATTTCCAATGGGGAAAAAAAAGGGGGCAACTTTTGGCCATGGTGCTTTGGCCGTTCCTTTTCTAGTCTCAGCTGGATCCTGGCAGCAAAGAGGTGCCTGTAAAAATAGAAGCAAACAGCCTCCTCCCACCCAGCCCTCCCTGTGCAACTCCCCACCCCAAACTTCTGCCAAACCTTTTGGATCATCGAAAGAGGAGGTGAAGCTGGAGTTTTGGCTGAAGGTTGGGGTCAGTTCTTAGGGGCTCTGAACCGATCTGCCCATCCGTAGTTGAAGGCAGAACTATAGATTCTCTGGAAAAGTGACGTCATTTTGTGGCATTTTGGTCCTGTCATGCCTTTTCATGCCATCTGTGGGCAAGGGTGACAAAGGAAAGAGGAAACCCGGGAAGAAGAAACAGATATTAGGCTATCTGGCAAAATAGTCCAGGGAAGGTAGTAGTTGGAGCTGCAGGGAGATGTCTTCTTAACATGTTTGGACCTGCAGGCCACTTGCTGCTCATCCTGTGTGTCCACTTTAATGTCACAATTTTCTGTTGGCTCCCTCCGAAAAAGACTGTTAGAAATAGCATAAATACCCATACCCCTTAAATCAAATCCTTATGCAGCTGCTTCCTTTGATGCACAAGTTAAAAGGCCAAAAAGAATTAAAAATCATGGGGCAAGGAGGTGACTGAGTTCAGGGAATTAACCAAGATTATTATTTTGGGGGAGCTGGGGGAAGACCACATATAACCGAAGTGAACAGGCCTCAGAAGACAAAAGGAAATTTCCATTTTTCAGCAATGATCACAATGTAAAAAGCCTCCATTTCCATGGAAACGGCCCTCCGCCTCATCATTATCTAATGGTGATTTTTCCAAAGAAGTCCTTGAAACATCTTTTGTTTCTTGCTTGGAAGTCAAAAAGAAATGGTTGAGAGCCAAGAAGAGGGCTATCAGCCCCAGCAAGCCCAATCACAAGGCTGGTCCCAGCTGTGCAGGCAGCTCTCCCTCGGCTCTATTATATGGAGAATTCACTTAAGATAATTACAACTCACAAGTTAGTGAGGGGAGGAAAGCAAAGGAGAAAAAACATAATGCAGGTAGTTCATGGAGAAAAATGTCCTTGACAATTGGCACGTTCTGGATTTCCATCACCTCAGCAGCGGAGACCTGTTATGTTAACACACAAGCGTCTAATAAGTAAACGGGGACTGACACTCCCCATGCTGAGCCCACTCCTGGCTCGCTGCAGGACCATTGCATTAGGAGGGCAACAACTTTGTTATGCCTCATTTAAGAATGACCTAATTAGGATTGCTGCAGAGAGAAGAAGGAAAGGGAGATACATGTACAGAGCAGGCAAAAGGGGCTTCTCCATCCCCAGTGGAATTGCCTTCTGAACACGAGGGATTCAACTGCATTGTTGGCAGCACAGGGAAAATTGTTTAAAAATAGATGGAAATTGCTAATGCATGCCCAGGGAAAATGTGCATGAACACGGACATCAGAAAGTTTTTCTATCTACCGAGGTACTTACCTGGGCCCCCCTCACCATGATATTTGACCACCTCCCAAGTATTTCCGGGTTTACTTGTACATTTCACTAAGGCCAGTATCCCGCCCTGCTTTCACAAGCAGAGGCAAGGAACGACCATGATGCACAAGCACAACCAGGGGAAACAGACCAGTGCTGCATGCTCCCCAGCAAAGTAAAAGTGAGGCGTTCACCGTGGCTAGGAGAGGCTAAGTTGAAGCAGACCCATTTTTAAGCTATGCACCTGAGCGTGGGATCCATCTGCTTGGTCTGTTCTGCGTCTGACAATGAACTATGGGGTGGTACATGGATACCTATTAGTAACTCATCACACAATGCTCAGGGTTTACTGTTTGATCTCCATGTTCCCCTTCTACTTGCTGGTTTGTACCAGTCGCCTTTGGCTAAGCCAAACTCTTGTGGTGCTCATTCCAGGTGCCCGCTCTTTTTATTGCCCCTTCTCTCCAATGGCGGGGGGGGGCCGGGGGCATACTCCTTCCTGCCTTGTTAAACATTTTCCTTACCGTTTCCTCCTCTGGTTGTCACATGCCGCCTTGGCCACGTAGCCTTTTATGGCATGTATTTCACAAGCTGTTTGCCTTTATAGGAGCAAAGGGCACCCAGGTTCGCCACTCGCAGTTCTTACTACATGACAGGCAGGACACACTCCCTGAGGGGGCCGATGGATGCAGGTTGCATGCCTCCTTTGTGGGGTATTTCTGTGCATATCTTTTGCTCAGACGCTTTTTTTGTTTTGAGGTGGAGAATCAGGGTCCAAATTTGCGTCTGCTGTACTGGGATGAACGGATGTGTGTGTGCTACTTACCTTTACCAGCTGGAATCAGAATTGCTCATCTCTATGTGGTAGAGGTGCTATTGTTAACAACTTATGGAAACGTCCTTTGGCAGAAAAGGCTTTGCGTTCTAACCCTAATGCTCCTGGGAAGTTCTGAGTGGCCATAGCTGCAGCTACGAAGTCCTGGATTGCTTTGGAGTCATTTCAGTAAAGGATTTTTGTATTTTTTACCCTTCTCCAGTGGCTTTAGGCATAAACATCCGTTTCCTAACGATTCACACTTGGTGAGGTGTGAGCTGGTGACGGCATAGCATTTTGCAAGGAGTTGAGGTTGGGGGTCAGGATCACTTTTGGGCTTTTCTCTTTAACCCTCCCTTTGAAGGTTCCGTGGCGCTGTTTGTGCCTGTGTCAAATTCGGTCCTGCATCTGTGCACTCAGTGCAGGGCAGCATCCCATCCTGTGCGGAAACAAATGAGTAGCTGCATCCAAGCATAGGCTGCCGAAGCAACGGCATTCTGGGAAGCAGCACCATGGGAAGTTATCCTGTCTCCCTGCACACTGCTAGGCAGCCAGCCAGGCTAATCGGTGTTCCAATACACTGCTTCCTCGCACTATGTTGCAGCGTTCCGCACTGTGACGTATCGCATCGGTATAGTTTGCATCGCTATGCACAGTCTCCCTGCAAGAGACTGCTGCATGCCGCAGCAAGTCCCTGGACTAACAGCTCATAGGGATTCTATAGCACTGTTCATGAAAAGACTTCTCCTTCTCCTGTCCAGCAGTAGCCCAGCAGTAGCCCATACAAACAGTCCCACTAACTTCTATGGAGGCAGCAACCCACCGACGGGAGCAATCTGTTCCTGGTCTGACCCTAAATCAGAGCGAGTTATTCCCTTACTAATAAAAACATTTCAGTAAGGGCCTTATCCACTACAGTCACTCTAATGGAGGGTGCAATATTTCAGGGCCACATATGGTAAAATGCTATAGTGTATTCTTATGATAAGTGGCTCATGCAGCAAATATCTTGACTTCTGCTCCAGGGTCCTTGTTGCTGGACCATTTAGGACTAAAGGCAGGGTGCCCTTTGAAGCTGCAAGGCATTATAATCTGCTCCATCCCATCCCAACCTTCCCATCCCTGCAGGAGCCCATGCCATGGGCCAACCGCGGGTTTTTAATTTTTAACCATACCCATGGTTGCTAGCCAAGGCACTCAGTGGATACACCTGTCCTAGGCAGAAACCGGCTGTGTTAGAGAGAAAGGAATTCAGAGAAAGAACCAACCCACGCCTACCGATAGTGGGGCTGGGGGGTGGAGTGAGGGCAGCCAGCTTCAGCAGTGTTACTGAGCATGCTCAGTCCAATCCAAGCAGCAAATCCGGGATGCATGTGTGACCCTGCCCCCGCAGTCATTCAAGTGCAAGGGGTCTTGATCTGTGATGATTATCTGAGAGGTTTCTGCCTAGGACAGGCGTATCCACTAAGTGCCTTGGCTAGCAACCATGGGTATGGTTAAAAATTAAAAACCCCGCGGTTGGCCCCTGCCAACCGTGGGGCTCTGGCTAAGGGGCTGTTTAATTGCCGTGTAGCTGTTCGGGCTCAGGCTGCAGCCCAAGCTCTGGGACCCTCCCACATTGTAGGATCCTAGAACCTGGGCTCCAGCCTGCACCCGAACATCTGCCCCACAAATTGAGTGGGTGTCTAATTGCAGTGTGGACATACCCCATTGCATGCTTTGAGAGAGGAGGTTTATTAAAGGTGGAGCTGATTATTATGTGCGCATTAAAATCACCCTCCCTTTAGAATGTCTCAGAGTTCATTGGGTTATTGGGTTTTATTCTTTGTTGAAGACAGCATCTTTCTAACTCTGGGCCTCAGGGAGGTGCAATTTGGGGGTAAAGGAGGAACTATGCCTCTGGCTGGCAGGCAGAAAGAAAACAGTTTGAATCTGCTTAGAGACTGGTACTCTTATCATAAGCCATGGGTTGAGAGGGAATAGGGGGCAGGGCAAGTGAAATGGCCCATGAACTGGACTCAGTATTCACAGCTGGAAAACGTGGACGCAGCAACCCGCGTTGGGGGGCCGCGTACTGGTATCTGATGTGACATCTTTTGATCACTGTAGGCTGTTCACTCAATGACCTTTCACTGTGAATTTCACTTCTCAGTAGAGGTGTGGGATTGACAGCCCTGGAGCCTGCTGTCCTCTGCCTGACCCCTGAGCTGCACCAGATACGGCACATAGCTTCTCTCACCCTGCAAACGTGTCTTGGCCTTGACCTGCAGGAACATCCCGCTAGGGCCGAGTGAGGAGTTCAGTCTCCAGGGCTCGCTCACTCCTTGTCCTGGAAGCTGAGTTCACCACCAAAGGAGCCAGGTGGGATGTGGACGCCCTTTTAGCTGAACTAGACTGGGACCATCAACTCATTTCACACAGACTATCAAACAGCGTTAGATCTGGGCTGGCTTTGAATCACTGACTTGCAGGTGTAAGGCTCTTTTTCTCATTCTCAGTCCCCTGAGCCTTCCAGTTTCACCCATAAGGCCATGTACTTTCCCTGCCCTTTCTGCTTGCTAACATACCAATCTGTCCTCTTTCTCACCTCTTCTCATATCCAGGTTTATTTCCTTGTGGAAATTAACAATACTTTAGTCATTCAAGTGCAAGGGGTCTTGATCTGCAATGATTATCAGCAAGAGCTTCTCCTAACCAGAGTTCCCAGTGAAGTGTGCCATGAATGTTTTTTTGGGGTGGGAGTCTGGCTACAACTATACCCAAGCTCCTTTAAGAATCCTACCTGGGGTCATTTCACAGAACAAAGAGGCAATCGCTTGGCCACGATCTACAGAGACTTTATCATTCAAGGAACATGATTTCTGAGTTGAACCACCAGTGCTGCAGTAACAACTTTACAGAAGACAAAAAGAATCCTGAGATCCAAAGACCATGGGATAGAAATTCCAGAGACCCTGGGGGGTTTTCACTTTCCTCTGCAGCGTGGGGCATGGATCACTTGCAGGTTTAAATTAGTGTAAATGGTGAATTCTCTGTAGCATGAAGTCTTTAAACCATGGTTTGAGGACTTCAGTAACTCAGCCAGACGTTGGGGGTCTATTTCAGGAGTGGGTGACGTTCTGTGGCCTGCAGTGTGCAGGAGGTCAGACTAGATGATCGTGAGGGTCCCTTCTGACCTTAAAATCTATGAGATTGTACAAAAGGGGAATAGACCCTGGAATCTACATTAGTGGGCACACTGGAAAAAATTCCCAGAATTCCATTCTCAACAGACGAGCAGAAGTAGGATGTATATATCTGAAAGGAAATCCAGATACCACCATTTTCTATTAGCTGAACAGACATACTCTTCACCTGCAGCTTTGCAAGCTGGTAGAGGGCATTCACAGCACTCTTTTCCTGAAGATACAATCTCACATGTAATGCTCTGAAGTCTTCAAACACTTGGCATGCCATCCTAACCCTTTCATGTCAGGCCAAGAACAGACCCTTTGCCAAGAAAAAGAATCAGAACTGGAGAAACATTAAACAAATGCTTCAGGGAGCTGTACTTTATTTGTGATATGCCTTTAGATTCTGCATTTTAGCTGTTTATGTAGAATTGAACTTTGGATGTGTTCAACTCCTCCCTCACCCCGCCTCTACATCTCAAGTAACAGGTGGTTGGTAGGGAAGGCAGGACCAGAGTAAAGGTATGAGCAGGAAGGCAAAGAAGAATTTAACCCTGAGACAATTTGGGGAACCTCTGTACAGCTTATGAATTCTGGTTGACTGTATGAAGTTTTCATTATGAAATTGTTGTCTCGTGTAATGCCTCTATGTGGGTAGGGGATTCAACATTTGCTGGCAGAACTCTCTCTTCCATGCCAGGGACAATAGTCAGTCATTAAACATTTAATGGTAGCCTATGAAGGTGCAAACCCCTTGGGACGATAGGTTGGCTGAACCTGGGAGAAGCTAGTCCCTCCAACTTCTCTGAGGATGGAGCAGTAGAAAATCCCCAGAAGCAAAACAAAGAAACCAAGGAGTTGATGCTGGCCTTTACAAGCCACAGAGGCTGGCTGGGTCAGGGAAGACTCATGGAGACACACAGGAAGCATTGGGAAGGGCATGCTTTTTTAACAAGGGTGTCTTGTTTAACTGCTGGAGCAGTCAAGGTCAGAAAATGCTAGCGGACATAGGAAGGAGAGAGGTCCATGATTCTGAAGGGAAGCCATGAGCTGCAGAGGAAGGATCCTGAACCCCTCAGAGGACTCTATTCAAGCCCAAAGAACTCTCCAGAGTGGCAAGGAAATGGAGGCAGAGAAATGTGTGTAGATGTGTTTATTATTTTGTCTAGATCTGGATTTTTCCTGTGCTGCTAAGTAGCGAGTAAATTGTGTGTGAAGACGGTGTCTGTTTGTTTTCACTGTGCTGTGCCCTTGGAGAGTTAAACTGTAAACCCAGAGAGCCCACGGGTCTGGGAGAGGGTGTGTTTAAGCTATGCGGGGCTAAGGGGTCAGCACTTGTCCCAGGGGCTAAGCAATTGGACTGCAGGGTGTCAGCTCTCAGGAGGAGATGCTGGACAGAGGCTCTGCACCTTGAGACTCCAGCCAGGGAAAACGCCTGGGCTCTGTTCAGACTCAGGAGGTGTAATGGGCACACAAGGCCGCATGAGGTGGGCTCCAAACACAGAAGTCTGGGAAGTGTCCACCCAGAATGGAGCTTTCCTGGGGCTGTGGGTGTGACATACCCTCACTAGCAAGGGGTGTCCCTGCGAGTCTGTCCCCATGGAGTGGTGAGTGACTGAGACTCCTGTCAGAAGCAATGGGAGTGCAGGTAGCCCAGCATCACTCTCAGCAGGTAGCTCTGCAGTGACCTCAGGATTCCTGGCTTATTTCACGCTGTCAAAGGCAAGGGGCCGAGGGTCCTTGTATCAGAGGATCCTCTAGCCTCTCCTGGTTCAGTTCCTGATCTGTCTCCAACCACTGCTCCAAGGCTTTGCAGAGATGCACCACAAATGTGGGCTCTGGGTCCAGAACCCAGCCCTGGCCTCCCCAAATGCTTCCCCCAGCCTTGCACAGCAGAACCACGACTGGCCCCTAAATAGCATGGAGGTAAAATCAATGCCCACCAGGCAGCATTAGTCACATTTGTAATAGGGTCTGCTGCAGACACTTATTTCTCCCAGTTGGTGCCAGGTGCTTGGATCTGCTGGGTGTTCTCAGAGCTCTCCAGGTTGCGAGTCCAACAGGCGGGTGCTGCATGCAGGGATATTTGCTGTTCACATCACATTCACAAGAAATCCAGCCGTCAAAAAGGAGCTAACGCATTTGCAGCTTGTGGGATGTCTGTTGTTGTTCTGGTCTCTCTCACCTTGATGCCTCATTTCACCTGCTCACTGCCCCAGGCTATTGGACAGTGGCGGTTCTGTACAGGAACCAGTGAACAAGAAGTTGCAGCAACAAAAAATGTCAGAAGCTTTTTGCGCAGGGCAGGCTCCGACCAGCTGCACGGTCTCTTGGATAGTAGCTAAAACGCCCATCTGCTTAAAGCGCGGGAGAGGCTGCTGCTCTCAGCACTGGTTCTGCTGCTGTTCAGTAAGTTACAGTCCTTTAATGGCAATGTTTATTGACACTGAGATGTACCCGGAGGATTCAATTTTCAAAGCCTCAGGTGCTCTTTGACTGGGCATGAAACGGTTTGACCCACGTACTTTTGACGGATAGAGCTACTCCGTAGGGATTTAAATGTGCAAAGAATTTTCAGATCCTGGGCACCTCTTTACTGGGGCAACTGGACAGCTCTGCATCACTCCAAGGTCAGTGGGGGGCTTCAAATGCAGAGCCACTGAGGATGGCAAAGTGCTGAAATGTGCTAACTCTCATTACACAAAAGGCTAGGGATCACATCCCGATGCCCTTACTCGGGCAAAATTCCACTGGACATCAGTGAAGTGCCAGGACTTGGTCTAAAAACCGGTGGGCCAGATCTCAGCTGGTCTGAGTCAGTGTGGGAGCCAGTGGCTTGAACAGAAGTCTGCTAATGTCCATCCCCTCATCTGTAGGGCTTTGCTTTTTGAGTGATTGGGGATGAATAAACTAACCTCTATCCTGGCCTCTGCTCTTCTTCCCACCTCTCTCACTCCAGTGAGACCACTCTTGCCTCCATCACCCCAAGGAGTGCTACATCACTGCAATGCCTCTCAATGGGACAATACCCTCCCCTTGCCCACCACTCCTGCCCTGGCACACAGCCAGCCCCATGCCATATCCTGCCCGCCCCTGCTTGTTTTCCTGTTTTGATCCATCTTCTGCAGCTAGTTTCCAGGAAGTGTTGGTAATTGCCACAAGGGAGAGAGTCAGGTCATGTAGGGGAACAAGGATTCCTGGCATGTGACAAGTTGGTCTCATTAGATTAGGCTTCTCCCAAGATTTCCAACTGAACTCCCCTCCCACTGGCTAGAAACCCTGCATCCTTCCCAGCAAAGCACCTCTCAATGGCTTCCCAAGACATTAGTAAAATAGCCAGGCTCTACTGTGACATACGCTTGGAAATTAGTCTGTGTCCCAAGCATTCACCTGACGTTGCTGGTCCATTAGAACAGCTTTGGGCATTTTTCAAACTGAGCCTAAACGTGCTCAGAACTGCCAAATCTTATGGAGTCACTTGCTCTGCAAGGCGTGGCTGAACCAAACTGACCTCTGAGCTTTGCAGTGTGTGACAGGGTTGGGCTGGATGGCTACAGGAGAGTAATAGAAGGCAGAAATATTAGCCCCAGGTTAAGTAGGTCCCTTTTCCCTGGGTAAGGTAACAGGAAAGGTTCCAGAACAATCAGGAACCTTCTGGAGACAATTAAGAGAGACAGGCTGATTAGAACACCTGCAGCCAATCAAGAAGCTGCTAGAATCAATTAAGGCACGCTAATCAGGGCACCTGGGTTTAAAAAGGAGCTCACTTCAGTTTGTGGTGCGTGTGTAAGGAGCTGGGAGCAAGAGGTGCTAGGAGCTGAGAGTGAGAACGGATACTGTTGGAGGACTGAGGAGTACAAGCATTATCAGACACCAGGAGGAAGGTCCTATGGTGAGGATAAAGAAGGTGTTGGGAGGAGGCCATGGGAAAGTAGCCCAGGGAGTTGTAGCTGTCGCACAGCTGTTCCAGGAGGCTCTCTAGACAGCTGCATTCCACAGGGCCCTGGGCTGGAACCCGAAGTAGAGGGGGGACCTGGGTTCCCCACAAACCTCCCAACTCCTGGTCAGACACAGGAGGAGTCGACCTGGACTGTGGGTTCACGAAAACGGCCAAACTGAGGGCTGCCGTGAAGCTCCAAGGCGAGCAAATCCGCCAATAAGTGCAAGACGCACCAAGGTAGAGGAGAAACTTTGTCACAAGTGCTAACTTGCATTTTACCTGCAGCATCTGGAAGTGAAAATGAAAATATGATGGAAGGGCCATCAAGGAGAATGGAGGCATTAATTTCCCCATAAATACCTCCCGAAAGCTCCAGCACAACCAAAAGGCTGCCGTAAATGAAGGAAACCTTGAACTTAGATTTGATTTTTCAGAAGTGTGTGCAAGTGACAGCAGGAATGCCTCTAATCACTCATTTTAGCTCTTTAAGACGCCTCTATAGAGGTGGATTAGAGGAAGGACCCTTGCAAGGCTTGGGAGGCTATATCCCACTAGGGCAAACTGATATCGTTCATACCACGTGGAGAGACAAGTTTCAGATACTCTATTTTTGATCTCTGTGAGAAGACTGGGGGGAAAATTAAACCCACCGGAGCCTTGATTGATCTGGAAATGTAAATACAACATTTCCTCTACCTTTCTATCAAAACAAACTTAGGGTCTGAGCCTGCTCCCCCCGAAGTCAATGGGAGGCTTTCTACTGACTGCAATGGAATATGCACTCTGCACTCTGCACTATTTGGATATAGGGGCATTTTGGTCCCGATTCTGCTGTTCTTACCCTGTCCAATCTCCCCTTGGGCTCGATTCTCCACTGTCTTGAACTTTGTACCATCATTTACCCTGTGCAAAGTGAGCACAAAGGGGGTGCAAAACCCTGGCCACTTCGATTTGCACAGACGCAAGGACCGGATTCAATGCCCATTGAAATCAATACAAAGACTCCTACTGACTCCAATGGTCTTTGAGTCATTCCCTAAACACCTATGCATGTGTGTAATCCTGTTGACTTCAGTAGGAAGTTCTGGCTGGAGAGGAGGGACTAAGGCCTGCAGGATTTGACCCTGGATTTGTTTTTCTTTTGACTGCAGCACCAAGCACAGCCTGGGTTTTAATATTATAATATAATACGTTATCAGTTGTAGGAGCTATAGCTGGAACCCATGTAGATAACTGGCTGAGTCTCAGAAATGATAAATCACAGGGAAGACAAGATAGGATTTTCATATCAGTCCTTACAAATGAAAAGAATATGGGATGTAAAATGCTGTGTTTTGGATGTCTGAGCTAGACTCTTATAATCAATCATCCCAAATCAACCATTTTATTTAGCGGATATTTGAAGGCACAGAAGCAGGCAATATACATGTTTACACGATGCAAAAAGGTTGAGAGTGTCTCATCTCTAAATCTGTCTTAGGTACTACCACAGTAATATCGCAGTGCCTCACAATCCTTAATGTATTTATCCTCCGAAAACCCCTGTGAGGTAGAGCTGTGTGATTATCCCCATTTTACAGATGGGGCACTGAGGCACAGAGACAGCGCGTAACTTGCCCAAGGTCACAGAGAAAGTCTTTAGCAGAGCAGGGAAGCAATCCAAGATGTCCTGAGCCCCAGGATAGCACCCGAATCACTGGTCCAGCCTTCCTCCTATAGCCTCCTAAATGGCTTTTCTTATACACACGTGTTGAATTTGTGTCTTATTTAGTGGGTCTTTACCATAGAAAATGACCCACTGCAATGAGAAAATCCCCGAACACGCTGCAGGGAGGGGCTGTTGAGTGTTTTTCTTTGTGTTAATGGTTTCCATTTTATGCTCAGCTAATGGGAAAAAATGCACTACATCATAATGGCCAATAATCTTTGAGAATGCAAGAAAAACTTCCCATGCAATATGGGCTAGATGTACAGAGAGCCTCTTAAGGAGGCAGACAGGAGCTATGGCATGCAAAACTGCCTGGAGGACTCAGAGACATCTATTTGCAAAGTTGTCCTCAGAGGCTCAAGCAAACAACCCCATTTCAGAACCTCACACCTGAACTGCACAGGGAATTAAGTGTCCACCCATTGTAAGCAGCAGTCAATGTATGTAGCAACTGACATGGTCCTTGCCGTTGCCATTTCTGAACATCTGGTTGGGTAGCAGTTTACTCACTTTGTACAGGTGTAAATGACTGCACAGGATACAGGCCAATGGAGAATCAGGCCCACCGTATCTATGGAGAAGAAGAGCTGTCATAGTTTGCTCATATTTTATGAAGCACAGAGCCTGCTACGCTACCTTTTCTTTCCTCCGTTGTTGCTCCGTGCAAGAGATTTCCCTCTTGCTTATTAATGATGCAAGCAGACTCAACTTTTATGTCTCTTTAAAAAAAATATTCCTCACGCTTTCTGCCACCCACAGTAATGTGCTAAAGACTCACCAGAGTCATCTTTATTCTGCACTGAGCAGCCCTTGTTCATCTACAGGTATTTGCCTGGAAAACTCTCTCCGCCATTTTGTAGCGCATGTCTGTTTTTCCTCAGCAGTTTCTGTCCCTGAGGTATCATCGGTTTCTGGCAAGCTTCACTCTTTGCTTTCAGGCCTGGGTAGAATCTATGAGAGCCTGGGAAATTCAGTCTCACTAAAAGCTTTAATAAGGTCAGTTTTATATTTTCCTGCAGCTCCTACCCACAGTTCCGTGGCCAGGTGTGGGTACAGATGTGCAGCGGTATTTTGATCTCAGTTGCACGAATGTTAGTCTAGAGCAGGGGTCGGCAACCTATGGCACGCATGCCAAAGATGGCACGTGAGCAGATTTTTAATGGCACGCTGCTGCCTGCTGGGTCCCAGCCGCCAGCCCCTCTCAGCCCGCTGCCCAACCCAGGCTGGGACCCCGGCAGGCAGCAGCGAGCCATTAAAAATCCTGCCCGCCCCGGCCCGCTCTTCTCCGCCCCCCGCCGGGGCAGGGTGAAGAAGCTTGGTCCTGCCAGCTGCTGCTGCAGGGCAGACAAGGTCCCCCCTCCCCCGCCTCTTCCCCCAGTGTGCTGGGTCCCTGCCCCTCCTCCTCTCCCTCCCTGCCGCCCATCAGCTGATGGCCCTTGTGATGGAGGGGGAGAAGCAGAGCCGCAACGCGCTCACTGCTTCAGGGAAGAGGCGGAGAAGAGGTGGGGAGGGGGTCTTGAGAAAGGGGGGTGGAATCAGGGCATATCTCCTCCAGCCCCCTGCCGTGAGCCGCTCTGGGCACCCCCAGGATCCCAGCCCACACCCCAAGCCTGCTGCCCTGACCCCTGCACCCCCCACACACCCGAGCCCTCTGCCCTGACCCCTGCACCCCCCCAAACTCCAGCCCTGACTCCAGCACCCCCCCACATACCCAGCCCCCCCACACCCCTTGCCCTGACTCCTGCACCCCCTCACATGCCCCCAGCCCTCTGCCCTGACTCCTGCACCCTCCTCACACACCCTCTGCCCTGACTGCTGCACCCCCCCCACATACCCAGCACCCCCCACACCTCATGTACTGACTCTTGCACCCCCCACATTCCCACCCCCACCCCTTGCACCAACGGGAGCTCCTGCACACCCCCCACCCCCCACATTCCCACCTGCACCCCTTGCACCAAATGGGAGCTGCCCAGGTAAGCACTCCACCCCCAAACCTCCTGCCCCAACCCTGAGCCCCCTCCCTCATTCTAGCTCCTGGCCAGACCTTACACCCCAACCTGCTCCTTCACCTCCAGCCCTGTGCTCAGCACACTCCCACCCTCATCTCAGTGCAGAGAGAGGAAGAGAATGGCTAGAAGCAGGGAGAAGGTAGGTACCCACTCTATATGGGCAGGGCCGAGATCCCAGACCGGCAGAGGGCTGAGCGGAGCCAGCAGCCGGGTCCCTGGCTGGCAGGAGCCAGTGGACCAAACCTCAGACTGGCAGCGGGCTGAGTCGCTCAGCCCACTGCCAGTCTGGGGTTCTGGCTGCCGGCCCCTTGCCAGCCAGGGTCCCGGCCGCAGGCCCCGCTCAACCCGCTGCCGGCCTAGGTGAACCCCAGGCTGGCAGCGGGCTGAGCGGGCCGGCGGCGTAAGATCAGCATTTTAAATGAAGCTTCTTAAACATTTTGAAAACCTTGTTTACATACGACAATAGTTTAGTTATATAATATATAGACTTATAGAGAGAGACCTTCTAAAAAACGTTAAAATGTATTACTGGTACGCGAAACCTTAAATTAAAGTGAATAAATGAAGACTTGGCACACCACTTCTGAAAGGTTGCCGACCCCTGGAACAGAGTAACTCCACTGAAATCAAGGGCGTTCATCCAGCAAAATTAACCCCCACATCTGCATGCACAAGTTTCTCTTCCATTCTGGACTAATGCTCGGCCTTCATTCTTGTGCAAACATTGCCACCGGTGCTAACCCTCCACAGGCCCCGGGGAAGCAGCTTGTCACTGACCTATTTTACATTTCCCACCCCCTCCCTTCATTCATATTTAACTCTGCACTTACATTGAGCTTTGCAACAGGAGTATTTTTCACATTGACGACTAGACGGTTCTCTCTCTCTCTCACACACAGAAAACAAATGCCGAAACTTACTTTGCAAATGGATGCATTCTGTGGAGTGTTATCTCGTTCACACACAGAAACACATAAAAGTCCATTCTAGTGAATTGCACAATGAAATCTAGAATTTGATTAAAATGCGCAAGAAACCAAGTGGCTATTTTATGCAACCTGGAAAAACTGCTTCTTCTGTTTACTCAATCTAGAAAAAGTGTTATTGTCTGAGATCTCCACAGTTACCTCCTTTCATTTTTGCAACAGGACAGTACACACACATCTTGGATATGTTTTTAATAGCCCTCAAGAGATCAAAGTTTTCTTGGGCTTCTAGACCAATTACAGTTGTCCTCAGATTATCGGGTAAAAAACAAGGAGGATAGTCAATGAAATGGAAGGGTGGCAAATTGAAAAGTAATTGACATATGCATACATGACAGGATCGTGGAACTGGTTGCCAAAGATATGACCGAGGACAAGAACTTGGCAGGATTCAGATGGGAAAAAAAAAAAAAAAGATGAGATTATGTAGATCATAGAATCATAGAATCATAGAATATCAGGGTTGGAAGGGACCCCAGAAGGTCATCTAGTCCAACCCCCTGCTCAAAGCAGGACCAAGTCCCAGTTAAATCATCCCAGCCAGGGCTTTGTCAAGCCTGACCTTAAAAACCTGTAAGGAAGGAGATTCTACCACCTCCCTAGGTAACGCATTCCAGTGTTTCACCACCCTCTTAGTGAAAAAGTTTTTCCTAATATCCAATCTAAACCTCCCCCATTGCAACTTGAGACCATTACTCCTCGTTCTGTCATCTGCTACCATTGAGAACAGTCTAGAGCCATCCTCTTTGGAACCCCCTTTCAGGTAGTTGAAAGCAGCTATCAAATCCCCCCTCATTCTTCTCTTCTGCAGACTAAACAATCCCAGCTCCCTCAGCCTCTCCTCATAAGTCATGTGCTCTAGACCCCTAATCATTTTTGTTGCCCTTCGCTGGACTCTTTCCAATTTATCCACATCCTTCTTGTAGTGTGGGGCCCAAAACTGGACACAGTACTCCAGATGAGGCCTCACCAGTGTCGAATAGAGGGGAACGATCACGTCCCTCGATCTGCTCGCTATGCCCCTACTTATACATCCCAAAATGCCATTGGCCTTCTTGGCAACAAGGGCACACTGCTGACTCATATCCATCTTCTCGTCCACTGTCACCCCTAGGTCCTTTTCCGCAGAACTGCTGCCTAGCCATTCGGTCCCTAGTCTGTAGCGGTGCATTGGGTTCTTCCGTCCTAAGTGCAGGACCCTGCACTTATCCTTATTGAACCTCATCAGATTTCTTTTGGCCCAATCCTCCAATTTGTCTAGGTCCTTCTGTATCCTATCCCTCCCCTCCAGCGTATCTACCACTCCTCCCAGTTTAGTATCATCCGCAAATTTGCTGAGAGTGCAATCCACACCATCCTCCAGATCATTTATGAAGATATTGAACAAAACCGGCCCCAGGACCGACCCCTGGGGCACTCCACTTGACACCGGCTGCCAACTAGACATGGAGCCATTGATCACTACCCGTTGAGCCCGACAATCTAGCCAGCTTTCTACCCACCTTATAGTGCATTCATCCAGCCCATACTTCCTTAACTTGCTGACAAGAATGCTGTGGGAGACCGTGTCAAAAGCTTTGCTAAAGTCAAGAAACAATACATCCACTGCTTTCCCTTCATCCACAGAACCAGTAATCTCATCATAAAAGGCGATTAGATTAGTCAGGCATGACCTTCCCTTGGTGAATCCATGCTGACTGTTCCTGATCACTTTCCTCTCCTCTAAGTGCTTCAGGATTGATTCTTTGAGGACCTGCTCCATGATTTTTCCAGGGACTGAGGTGAGGCTGACTGGCCTGTAGTTCCCAGGATCCTCCTTCTTCCCTTTTTTAAAGATGGGCACTACATTAGCCTTTTTCCAGTCATCCGGGACTTCCCCCGTTCGCCACGAGTTTTCAAAGATAATGGCCAAGGGCTCTGCAATCACAGCCGCCAATTCCTTCAGCACTCTCGGATGCAATTCGTCCGGCCCCATGGACTTGTGCACGTCCAGCTTTTCTAAATAGTCCCTAACCACCTCTATCTCTACAGAGGGCTGGCCATCTCTTCCCCATTTTGTGATGCCCAGCGCAGCAGTCTGGGAGCTGACCTTGTTAGTGAAAACAGAGGCAAAAAAAGCATTGAGTACATTAGCTTTTTCCACATCCTCTGTCACTAGGTTGCCTCCCTCATTCAGTAAGGGGCCCACACTTTCCTTGGCTTTCTTCTTGTTGCCAACATACCTGAAGAAACCCTTCTTGTTACTCTTGACATCTCTTGCTAGCTGCAGCTCCAGGTGCGATTTGGCCCTCCTGATATCTTTCCTACATGCCCGAGCAATATTTTTATACTCTTCCCTGGTCATATGTCCAACCTTCCACTTCTTGTAAGCTTCTTTTTTATGTTTAAGATCCGCTAGGATTTCACCATTAAGCCAAGCTGGTCGCCTGCCATATTTACTATTCTTTCGACTCATCGGGATGGTTTGTCCCTGTAACCTCAACAGGGATTCCTTGAAATACAGCCAGCTCTCCTGGACTCCCTTCCCCTTCATGTTAGTCCCCCAGGGGATCCTGGCCATCTGTACAAGATAACAAGAACTGCAATAGTAAGAATTAAAACAAAAACAAACAAACAAACAAAAACCCCACAAGTGTTTGGGCAGGGATATAAACCAACTTCTTAAGTGCATAAACCAATTTCTCACTAAGGTTAGGGAGAATCTTTGCCTATTGGCAGATTAATCCAAAGCTTCTTGCAAACTTTCTTGCTCCTTCCTCCTAAGAACCTGGCACTGGCCTCTGTTAAAAATGTGATACTGGGCTATATGGACCACTGGTCTGATTCAGAATGATAATCTAGTGGCCTCCGTCTTGACTAACTGTGGATCTAACCAGGACCTCCATGAGCAGCTACAGGTTGACTCAAAGCTCTCTTGGTGGGACTGTAACAGACTTGCTTCCCCTGTGACTGAGTGTAGAGGGGGACCCATAACACACACACACTCACCAGTGTGGCTCTTTCTACATGTTTCCAGCCAGTTTCGTCTCTTGTTCTCTCTTTCCTGCTCCCTGTTGGAGGACTGAATGCCCACGGTCCTAAACCTGTCCACTCTTGAACTTTGTCTCTCCCCTCCTGAGTGCGGAAGTTTCTCAGAAGGGCTCTGTGAACCTCCGTTTGCACTGACAAAACATTTACAGCTGGTTGCTATTCAATTGTCCTTTTCCCTTCCTAATCAAGAACAGCAGGGTGGATGATGGGACACTAGATACGCATTTCCTCCTGCTAGCTGCCCTGACCATGGGAGCTTTAAGTGGGTAATTACTCCGGTATCGGAAACCTAAAAAGCCAAACTAAGCTATGGATTGATGACCTGCTAGAAAAAGGATGATTTGTGTTATTGGCAGACCCAAGGATTGTGCTTTCTTCCCCTATCCGCACAGGATGTTACGTTAGCACTTGTCTGAAGCCAATGCCTTGCCCCAGAGAGACCAAGGAACCCACCCCTCTGCCACATCTGTGCTGGAGAGTAGGCAGCACTGTTCATGTCTTAGCTACTAGCAGTCTAGCTAATGCCTCATATCATGCTAACAACAGAGCTACAAGGGCCCCAGCCGCATGTTGCAAAGGTCTCAGCTGGGTTTTCTAGACATTACAACTAAGGAGCTGCAGAAATTCTCGGCATGCACTGCAAAGATTTCCAGTGGATTTTCTACACAATACCACTAACAAGGCATCTGGGGTCCAGGTTACATACCTAGCTGCCTTCTCTATATACTGACTAAGAGGGTGTTGGGATCTCAGTTTGCTGTCTGAATTTTGGATTCTTACCACAAGGGTCTTGGAATTGTAAGGCCAGATTCTCCCCTGGGCTTCTCCATTGGTGCAAAGGAGCCCTAAAGCAGGTGCAGCCTAGCCAGATAGGGGAGGATCACTCCAAGTGGAGGAGGGATCATCCAGTGGCATAGAGCTATCTTAGTGGCTGCTACAATGCACCAGCTTCCTAGATACCAGCATAGGAGGTGTAGCCAGAGGTCTTGAGGCATGGCTGGAGTTTA
Organism: Chelonia mydas; assembly: GCF_015237465.2. NCBI lineage: Eukaryota > Metazoa > Chordata > Testudines > Cheloniidae > Chelonia > Chelonia mydas. The sequence goes on from NC_057857.1 coordinate 10,198,042, forward strand.
CCAGCTCCCATGAAACTCTGACTGCAGTAATGGTCCCTTGGGGGAACTGGCAGCTGGCATAAATTACAGTAACCCGAGGGCTTTTTTAAATTATGTCAGGGGGACCAGCCTGATGTACAACTGGCCCGAGATTAGCAAGGACTATAAAACTGGCTTAAAGCTACTTTTGTATCCGTCACCCTCCTGAGTTATGTCGTGCCATCCTTGGATATAGCTAAAGATATGGGCAGTGGTTTTTCAGTAACAGTGTAGGGCTTCTGCGGAGATCTCTGAGGGACAGCTCCAGGGACTTGGTCACAATGGTTCTCTCATTTGCATCTAAGCTAATAAACTAATCTATCTATTGTGTTTGCAAGCTGCCGAGCAAGTTAGTATCCTAAGTGCCACTAGTATATTGCCCATTGTATATAAGCCAAGTAAAGAGATTAATCATGTATTTGATCCCCCATGACCATTCCACTGCAAATGTGAAGCGGCTTCAGATTTTATTTCCCAATGAATGTCACTTCAAAATGTTAAAGGATTTAATGTAAACCAAGTGTGGAGACACTCCGGGCCGGCCTTCTCATTGTCAGAGTGCCTCAGTGGGACAGAACTGCATCTCTCTTCCCACTAGATGGCACCAGAACCCCTCTTTCCCTCCCCCTTTTGCCCCCCCCCCCCAGCTCCAAACTCAAACCTACTTCCCCTCCTCACTGAGAATATTCTGCCCATGTTGTGATTGATTTCCGCACATTTGACAAATTGCTGCTCTCAGAGGATTTGTGGGATAGAAAATGTCCCACAGTTTAAAGTCCCTTTTTCATTCCTGCTGAAATAATGCCAATCTGAAAGGCTATGAATTGTATTTATTTAGCAGCCTTGTTCTCCAAGTTAATTCACACTAGAAAATGGTTGTTTATGCATATGTGTGTACAGACACCTTGTGCATGTCAAGCTAGTTTTAATGAAAACATCACCTACTTGCATAATTTGCTTTCTCCAAATACCAAAGTAATAACAATACTACTGGGGCAGAGAACCTGTAACCTTAAAACCAGAAGGTCACTTCAGACGACAACAACAATTCAGCCCAGGTTCTTTGTCTTCCAGCACTTGTATCTACAGGCTTTGAGTGAAATCCTGGCTTAACTGATGTCAGTGGGAATTTTGCTATCAATTTAAATGGAGAGAGGATTTCACCCTAAATCTGATTATCAGCAGTAGTCTGGACCAAGTGCTTCTCTTTTTAGAACCCATTCCAGGTGGCACCGTAATCCAGGCCAGTTTTTTCTCAAAGTGGCTTTGCTTCAAGACCATCCCAGATAGCTACTGAAATCCAGCACAAGTTCTCCCATTATAAACGCCATGCCTTTTGATGGTAGGTCAAATCTACAGCCTGTGGAAGGAGAGATGCAGAAACAGACCTTGAAAGAGAGCCAAATTCTCCACTGACCTAATGTAAGCAGATGTAACACTCTTGATTTCCAGGGAGTCACATGTGCTTTCACCGGTAGAGAATTTGGCCTTCCATTTGCCAAAAATTAGCTTAATCGCATGCATTTGAAAACCAGAACATTTCCTGATATAGAAAAATGCTAACTTGGGTATGAGCTGGCACAATCTAGTATTTCTGACTCACTGATCAGTTTGCTTCTTTTAGGGAGGGCAACGTCAGACAAATGTTTCAAGGCATTAAGGCCCCAGTTCAGGATATCACATCAGCCACATGCTTAAAGTTAAGGAAGTACTTAAGTCCAATGTTCAAGTGCTATTCTGAACAGTGTTGTGTGTCTCAATCAGGGCCTAACTCCTGACTTGTGTTCCGTTAATGCCCCGCCTTGGGCCTGATTCGAAGCCCACTAAAGTTTATTGTTGTTGTTATGATTTATTATTTGCATTACTAGGACCCCTAGAGTCATGGACAAGGACCCCATTATGCTGTGTGCAGTACGAACAGAACATATGAAAAGACTCCTTAACTTCTCTGAGTTCCAATGGACCCCTGTGCCCACGAAAATAGCACTGGATATCTGGGTAAGGATGGGATGATTTTTAGATTTTTAGAGTGAAATGCCCAAGCAAAGTCTGAAATTCCACAGTGTAGTCTTGTGCACTGTTGTCTTCTTGTAAATTTACTTTACTATATAAAATTATACATCACTTCCCAATGCGGCTAATCTCAAACTGATACTTGTGGACATGGTCTTGATGTGCCATAAAGCACCTGAGCGATATTGCATAGTCACAGTTTATTCGCATACTCCCAGGGTGCTTTGGGTGAACCTTTTAGGTTGACCCTTTTAGAGAAAGAACATGAGATGAAATATTTACTTTTTGTTTTAACTCGCCGGTGGTGAAAGGATATTGATGTAGTGTAGATGGAACATTAAAATCAAAATTATGTTGGGAATAAAAAGGCATAAATTAGCTTCCTCTGTGGTTTAAAAGAGCTAGCATTATGCCAGCCCCATATAACATGCCAGCAATGTGTTTGAGGAGCTGCTGCATGGATATCTCAGGGAGCATTTAAACTGAGAAGGCATCACAGAAGGCCATATCAGGTAGAATAAATGGCCCACCAAAAAGACTGAACCAAGATGTAACTGTGAAGAGGTCATTGAGGAAGTGAAGAGGGGCAGATTGTGGAGCAGCTCCTGAGGGTATGAGAATGAAGTTGAGATTTGCATCAATAAATGTTGATTTCACTGTATATTCACAAACTGTCCAAAATACTCCCATCGATGATAATCAACATTTACAGAAAGACGAAGTAAGAAAAACGCAGAGAACTTATCAAAGTTTGATGTAAGGATTTTTCCTTTGTATATTTTGACATGTGATGTTGACAACTGGCATCTTAACAGTTTTAAAGCTTTAGCTTTTTGAATCTTACCGTCTACTGTCATGAATCACTTATTGTCTGACCACCCCCGTCCCATAATTATCCCAACTGTGAAAATTTAAATAGACAAAAATACAATAGTGCTTAAAACCCATAATTTTATGCAACTGTGAACATTTGAAACAATAAAAATAGAAAAAAGTTTTAAAATATATATAATTTCAACAGGTAATATCAAATGTTTTATATTTATATAAAATCAAATTCTGCCAAGCCTAAATAGAACTATGAGGAAAAGGACCAGGATAAAATGAAACTGGATTCATCTGCCCCTGCTGGTGACATCTTTTAGCTGCTGATTTGATGAGATATTTCATCCTTGTTATTATTTTTAAAGGGGCTGTGGAAGGTGTGGACTCTGCAGGTATCTGACAGGAGGTAGGCTAGAAAGATAGAGATGGACAGAGAGTAACAATTCTCTGAGTCAGAGACTGAATCTGTTTTCCAACCCCATCATCTTGTAGATACAGGATGAGATTTTCAAAATGATCCTAAGGGAATTAGGCACCACGATCTTACTACCACCTAACTCCCTTAGGATCCTTTGTTTCACTGAAATCGGAGACTCCCTGCTTCTTCAAAAATACTACAGGCAGGGCTGATGAGGGGGCTGGGAGGAATTGTACCAGGCTCTCATCCAGACATAACCACTGGGATGAAATGTCCCATGACACAAGTGGACTTGATTCTTCTTTCAAAAAGGAAACTCTAGTCCGTCGGGTGTGAATGAAATGGAACTTAAGCTAAATTATAAAGACGTCAATGACACGCAGCTAAGTTATGAAGAAATGTTCTTAGAATGCTTTCAACACAGCAGAAGGTGACATTCCACAGGAGAGCCCATGGCTTCCATTCTCCTCCCAACCACATTGGCTTTACCCTGGTGTAACTCCATATACTTCAGTGGAGTCACTCCTGATTTACACCAACTAACTTCAAGGAGGATCAGGCTCAAGAGATCGTCCAGGCCCCTAGAGGAAACCACAAAGGGAACTGCTAAAAAAGTAGATGATTTTTAGACACATCTTCACCGTGTAGGAGGACTGGAAAGGACCTACCCTAGGTAGCAAAAGCGATACACTGTCAGAGATGGGTTATTATTCTGCTGGTGCCTAGAAATGCCAGTTGGTGTGCTGTACACACGTGTAATAAAAAGACGCTCTAAGCTCTTTGGGGCAGCCACTAAGTCTACACTTGCAGAGGTGAGAAAACTGGTGGAAATGAACAAACAAAAAGCTCAGGGAATATAAGATAAAATGGAAACTATCTTATATGTTACTGTAGAGCAGACGGAACAACTTGAGGATGTACAACCTGATCTCAATGCCCTTACTCACATGAGTAGTCTTTTTCAAGTGAATAGGGGAGCTGTGGAAGCTAGTGGGCCTACTCCCATGAGAAAGGAATGCAAGATGAGGCCATCAATTTTCCACAGGTCACCACACCAGACAGCAATTCAGAAGGAATGAGAGAGAGCAAAGTGGCTGAGCTACTAACAAAAGGATACAATTTTTCCCATTAAAATCAGCTGTCGGGCCAGAGGGTGGCCAACATTGTCTCCATCTTTAAATAAAGGTGCAGAAGGTGATCAAGGAATTGCAGTCTGGCAAGCCTTACTTCAATGGCAGGAAAGATAACAGAAATCATTGAAATTGGAGTTACAATGCCCCGAGATGCTTGGGACAAGCCAGCATGGCATCTGTATGGTAAACGGCCGTGTCTCTTCATCTTTTTTCAACGGTTTTGAAAATGGTAACAAAATAATAGATAAAGGTGAACTGGTGGAGACGATTTATTTAGATTTTCAAAAGGCTGTTTGATAAAGGAGCTATTAAGGAAAACTTACTAGGTGAGACAGGGTGAGAGGTAAAAAGTCCTTTCATGGCTTAAAACTGAGTTATAAGGCAGGAATCAAACAGCAGCAATAAATGTGCAATTTTCAGCACAGAAAGAGGGGAATAGTGGGCGGGGCTAGGACAAACAGTCGATAGATTTATTAACGATCTGAAAGTGGGGGTGGAACACAGAAATGGCCACGTTTGCTCACAGCACAAAACTTTCTCTCTCTCTCTCTTTTTTTTTTTTTAAGGTTAATCAAGGCTAGGGAGGATTGCAGGGAATTCCAGGAGGACCTACGAGAAGTATGTCAGTGGTCACATGATGGCAAATGAAATCCAACAGAAGCAGGTGCAAGCATAATGCGCCTTGGGAGGAACAATTTAAACCACTGAGACACAATGATGGGTTCTAAATTAGTTGTAATCTCACAAGAGGAAAGAAAAAAAGAAAAAGGATGTAGGCTATTGTGGAGAGTCCAATGAGGGCATGTGCTCAGTACATCACACTGGTCACAAGACAGAATGGAACGCTAGGGTTTATTAAGAGAGCAACAGAAAGGGAGAGAGAATTTTATAAAACATTTATATAAATCAGTGGCACATCCTGAGCACAGACACTTTCTCTGGATCCTTTTTATTTCGACAGTGCTTTCTTTCAGACAGCGACCTTCGAATGGCTACAGACCGCACAAATAATAAGCACTGTGGATTGGATACAGGGACTAGCACAATGGGTTGATTGTGATTGGGCATCAAGGGGCTACCAGAATACAAATAATAAGCTATATTATGCACCTGGCATTGGTCACAGTCGGAAGACAGGAGACTGGGCTAGATGGACCGTGGCTCTGACCAAATATGGCCATTCTTACATTGTTAGGACATCATTTATTGTCTGAAACATTGTAGATACCTGTGAAACATGCCCACACTCCTTACTGTGCATGAGAGGGAATATTTGTTTTGTCCATTTGGAAGAGGGATGTGGATCCATTTAAACTCATACTGCATGGCGGATGATGCAGGGCACTACGTTATTACTGAATTGGGGATTCTGCTGCTCAAATGGAAACCTGGCCCACTTGACCATCACAGGGCTTCTTGTTGGGCAGGGTGCATCAGTGCAATCCTAAAGAACACCCAAGGGGCAAAAAGATTATGGAATATTGTTGGGTTCTCCTCAGATGTCACACCCATCATCTTGGTATTTAAGATCCTTTATCAACATCTGGTTATTGCCATAGTAATTGCAGCAAAACTGGTGCCAGTTCACGGGTGCTGCTCGCTTTGGTGAACTCATCTGAAGCCTCAGAGGACAATGAACTCTGACTGTATTTGTGCCTGGCACTGAAATGTGGGTGCTAGATGCCAGTGGGGACCTGCTGGTCTATTTACTTTGCCATGTTCTAAATATGTCCCATGTCTACCCGCTGATTGGGGCACTGCTGGCACAGGGATAGTCTCTCTTTGGGGAAAGATGTATGGATACTAGGAAGGTTGTGGGGGACTCAGGAGAGAAGATGAGGCCCACAGGGTCATGCCCGCATTGCTGCCTGTGGAGTTATTCTCATGGTCTCTGTGGGTTCCTCATCTCTCCCTGCTCCCCCAGAGGCTGAGTCCACTATAGGTAAGTTCAAAGATTTCAATTCGGCGAGATGAACCATGTGTGACAGCTGCTTTCAAAGCCAGTCATTTCTTGCACTGCCTCCTAAATGGGGGAAGCAGGGAGAATCAGCAGGGATGTGTCAGCAGTAATTTCAAGCTCTGCCTTTTTCCTCTATTATCTCACCGTGACAGGCAGGTGGAGGCAAGGAAAAGCTCTGATCCTCCAGGTCAGGGTCTGTTTCCATCCCCACAACACCCTCCCCTGTCAGACTCGCACAGCCAAAGACTGTTCGACGTGGTCCTTTCTGTGAGTATCAATTAAAGTGGAGCCTTCTCAAGGGGGCCACAGTGCACCATGTGCTGGGACTTCCCTGGCTCTTGAGTGCTGAAAAGGGCATCACACTGCTCAAAGAACTGCTGAAGTCAGGCCCATATCAAGCAAGGTAGGAAGAGTCTGATCCAAAACCCATTATGTCAATGGATAGGCACCCATTGACCTCAATGGTCTTTGCATAAGGCCCTTTTACATGTTCTTTTTTAACCCTCCTGAGATTTAGCCCCTGGCCCTTGTGAGATGTTTCATTTAGTCATGCCTCTCTCAGATTTGCTGACTCTCTTCCCCCTCTTTTCACACCATACACCCATTTCCTTCTCTTCCCCCATCATTAGCACCTTCCAGCAACCCTGTCCCAGGCCCTGTCATACAATGGGAATCTCCCTTGCAGCAATACGTGAGCCGAAAGTAGCCAACGGGACATCATCATGCATCCTTGAGAAAGTAGCGATGAATCTCAAAACACGTGGCAGTCCAGAGCAGAGAGCAATGCTCTCCCGTTGTGCAGTTCTTTTCCCTGAAAGAGCTCAGACCTGCTTTTACAAGTAAGGTCAGGTTCTGGTAGCCTTATCCATGACAAATACTGCTCTAGCCAACAAATAATTCCATAGAAGTCGGTGAGATTACTCATGGGGTAAGGTGCTACTTGTGAGAGAGAGTCAGAATCTAGCCCTAATAAATGTAGCCTTACAACATCCCTATGAAGTCAGTATTTTTAACAGATAGGGAAACTGACACACAGAAAGGTCAAGTGACTTGGTCAAGATCATACAATGGCATAATACGTTGGATTTGTGTTTTGGTTGAAAGTTTGGATGTTTTACAAATTGCTGTATTATTTTGCTCTATTGTAAAACAAATATTTTGTAAATGTCTCCCAAGCCCCTGAAGAAGGGACACTATTGGGGTAAAATGGGCAAGCATTAGAAATAGATGCCTTCTTATTGGACAAGAAAAGAAAAATCTATAAGGGTACCAGCCTACAATGCATTATGTGCAGATCTATCTCTGCAGAGGTCCAGTGACTTCACTGGGGTGCTACATGGGTCCAGCAGTCCATCCACATGGATCCCAGTGCAGCCTTGGAGACTTACAGAATATTTCTTGGTGCATTAACGCAGTATCATGTCTTCTTATGCTTGAACCTTCCCCATCCCTTGGAAGCTTAGTCATTGATTGTGTCCAAAAGGATGCAAATCTAAGATTTCATGTAGCACCTTTCATTCAATAACCCTAACGTCCTTGACAAAGACTCATTAGTATCACAACAACGATGTACGTTTTGATAGAGCCTTTCACTCCAAAGGATCCCAGATTGCTTCAGAAACTATATACAGTATTCACCCAGAGGTGGCTGCATTTGAGTGAAGTGGTCAAATAATTAGTAATACCCTTGATAAATCTTGCCTCTTTCCGTTGTCAGATTTTGGTAGGGCACAGAGGCAAGTTTATGATTAGGTTGGGAGGCACCTCTTCTGCCTCAAATGTTCTCATATTGCGGATGAAGTGCAACAAGCAGACCAGATGTTATGTCCAGGGGCCTCATTGGAATAATCACTGCAGAATTTGCCCCATGTCCCATTCACCTCTAGGCTGGCTGTCCTGTCTATCCTTGGAGATAAGGACTCCATGCTCCTGGAGCTGAGTGAGACCTAGAGGATCCCCTGTTTCTGTCTTGTTCCAGCCTTTGCATTTGTTGTTTGTCACAAGAGGGCCGGTTTGTCATTTAGTTAAGAAGTGATAAACAAAGGATCGGAGTGAAGCTAAGAAAACCTTTTGCCTGGCAGTAAGCACCTGCTCAGAGCTGCAGCATCAGCCCGTGACATTTTCTGAGTGGCACACAACCAGACATCTGCTGAATGTTCCACGCCTCAGTCCAACGGGAGGAAACTGTCTTTTTGTCTCTCCTCTTTCCCCAGGCAATGGAAAGGTCAAGGAGATCCCAGGGAAGCAGGGGCTGTTTTGGAAAGGAAAGGTTATCCACAGAGTCAGAGGCCCTGAGAGGCAAGGGGTCATTTGGTAGGGAGCCTGATACATCTATGTGTGACTGTGCCAGGGTGGAAATCAACATCACCTCCAAAGCTGCTCACGAAATCAGATTAAAGCAGGCAAAACCCTAATTGGTCTGGATAGCTCTCGTGTGGTACTCTAGCATGGGGGCTAGTCAGGGCTTGACTAGAGAAGGTGGTCTGGAGAAGGATGCGGATAATGGTTAGAGGCATGGAAAAGCTTCCCTGTGGGATTGCGACGAATCACCTTTAGTTTGGAGAAGACTGGAATAAGAGATACAAAATAAACCCTGGGGAGGAAAAGGTGTTCCTGCTTTCCCTCTGTGATAACACACGATCAAGGGAACACCAGGGAAACTTAAAAGGCAAAGAATTTAAAACCAGTTCATAGAGCAGTGTTTTGCCACAACACTATTAGAGAGTGCAACTCATTCTTGGCCCCTGTCAGATATTGTGGCAATAGTTTAGACATTTACAAGGATGCCAGTAACATCCACAGCTGCATTACATAGGATAAAAAATTAGAAGGTGTATAAACCCCTATGCTTCAGGCATAACCACTACTGACTAACAGATTGCAAAGAAACTTCCCATGGGTGCAGATTATTCCAGTTTGCAGGTTTTTGTAAACTATCTTCTGAAACAACTGGTACAAAACCAAGGAAAACCTTTTCAGTGGCAGGGACTGTGGGATTTTGATCACTCCTGCCATGTTGAACTGATCAGATTAGACAGGATGGGGCCAAGATTTCTTTTGGCTGGAACACTTTCAAACTATACTGTCCTCTACTTGGGAAGGAAACTTAGAGAGGCAGGCTGTGCTGTATGTCAGCAAAAGCCATCCGCCTTAAGGAACCTTGAATGGTGATGTCCCAGTTGCTGAAGGTAATTATAAAACCTTATATTTATTCACCTTAAGGGTCTTTATAGAATTAATTATGGTTCCCCCAACATTTAATGTACCACAGAAGTCCAGTCATCTCTGAGTGGAAAGTGGATGCAGTTTTAATGGTACACAGTGACGCTACGTATCTGTGATGGGCAAGAAGCGAAGACGGTCCGTATCCATTTCAAACTGCAGGTGGAGCGTAGAGGCAGAATGCAGTTAACCCAATCTGGAAGCTGGCTAGGATTCCAAGAATACTGGATACCAACCATTTTGTTGTGAAAAGCACCACAGGATCTTTCATGATCAGGGCCCTCGATTTCATGGTCTCACTCCAAAGGTGACAGGCAGAGCGGCAAGGTGACTTTAAAGAAGAGTTTTCAGGAGCCACAGAAATGAGGGAATGAAATCTCCAATTGTTCCCCACTGAATAGGAGAAAGAAAAAAACAAACCAACAACCTGGAGAGGTGAAAGTCTTGGATGGATTTCAAACTCCTGGTGGCTTTCCAGCAGCACTTTAGAAATGCAGTGCCAAATTTACATCATTTTCAGCAATACCAGCCTTGAATTTTCCCCTGGAGATCCCATCTGCTCCTCACTTACATGAATCCCCAAGTCTGGGAACAGCAGGGCGGGCGTCATATTAAATCACTAATTTTATCATTTCCATCCAGATTTCCCTGGTTCCGAATTGTTAGCACAGAATGTTGCATCACTCTTAGCATCAGAACGTGTCTGCGCAGCACGGCACGCAGTAATCTGGGCAGCTGCGTGGTGGATAGAAGCACTGCATGCCATCATAGTGGACAGATGCTGTAAACAGTAAGTGTTGAGTCTTTGGGAGCCTAGGGTTGCCAAGTGTCCAGCTTTTTACCAGAACGCCTGGTCGAAAAGGGATCCTGGCAGCTCCGGTCAGCACTGAACCTGTCCGGTCAGCAGCGCAGTGGGGCTAAGGCAGGCTCCCTGCCTGCTGTGGCTCTGCATGGTTCTCAGAAGTAGTGGCCTGTCCCTTCTCTGGCTCCTATGTATAGGGGCAGCCATGGGGCTTGGCCCGCTGCCCTGCCCCAAGCACCGGCTCTGCAGCTCCCACTGGCCAGGAACCGTGGCCAATAGGAGCTGCAGGCGTGGTGCCTGTGGATGGGGCAGTGCATAGAGCTGCCTGGCTGTGCCTCCGCATAGGAGCCGGAGGGGAGATGTGTCACCACTTCCGGGAACTGCTTGAGGTAAGCGCTGCACGGAGCCTGCACCCTCACACCCTGCCCAAGCCCTGATCCTTCTCCCTCCCTCTGAACCCCTCAGCCCCAGCCCAGAGCCCCCTCCTGCACCCCAAATCCCTCATCCCTGGCCCCACACCAGAGCCCACACCCCCAGCTGGAGCCCTCCCCCCACTCCCCAATCCGCTACTCCAGCCCAGTGAAAATGAGTGAGTGAGAGAGAGTGGGGAGAGCAAGCAGGGGGTAGGCCCTCAGAGAAGGGGCAGGGCAGGGGGCAGAGCAAGGGTGTTTGGTTTTGTGCAATTAGAAAGTTGGCAACCCTATGGGAGCAAGTGCTGAAATCTCACTCTGCTGGTACCAAAGATCTCTTCAGGATGGCTGGCTCCTGAGATATCAGACACCTTACTGTTTGGACTAGCTGGAACCCCAGGAAGGAGTGGACTGAGTGGGAGCTCAGGACAGGAGTCTTTAGAGAAGGTGGCGAAGAGGGAAATCAACTCTTGTGGCGATGAAGGGAAGAAAAACAGGCATATTATGGGGCTCGCTTTCACAGAAACCGGAGAGGAGGAATGCAAAGCCCATGACGGAGGAGGAGGAGGTGGGAGAGGCAGGTGTCCTACAAGGCTCAGCTTTCACAGCACATATTCATCACCTCAGCTGCTGTGTTAAAACCTGGGCTAAGTGGAAATAATTTACAATTAGATTTCAGAGTTATAATACACGGCCCCATTTTTAATGTGGAACTCTGGGGCGTTAAGCACATGTCAAAGGGAAATTATTGTTATAGCAGTGTGGATTTCTGCACAGAGATCCTCTTTGGCCGCCTTCTGCTCAGACGCTGTCTGCTTTTTTGGCTCTCCAGGCAGCACGGCTTTGTTGCCTCTCCGAGGGAGTCTGGGATCAGAGTGGTTGGAATGAAGTTATCCTAAGGGCCAGAGAGACATAACAGGCAAGAAAAGCCTTGAATTCCAGGGAAATGAAAAAGTTTGTCGGGGTTTCCTTCTGAGAGTCCAAGTGATATATTTAGAGCTGCTTATCCTCTGGGCCTCTTTATCTTCTAATATGTCTCTCTCTGCTTTTGGTTCTTAGGTGCCTCCCATCATACATGCATGGAAACATCAGATCTTACTGCAGAAAACTCCCTCTCATTCCATGTTGTTGTCCATGGATGCTGAATCTCCAAGGAAAGATGCAGTCTTACAGGCATATTGCACCTTTTAGCACAAAGGATCCCAAAGTGCTTCTCAGACACAAGACTCAGGTACCCTGCAATTAAAATACAGCCATGTTTGGTATGGGATGTGGCTGTTACCAAACTACACAGCAGCGTGGGAGAGGAAGTGAAGTAGAATGCCAAATCAGATTGAGACTCGAGGGGAAATTCAGATGGGTAGAATGGGACTCTGGAATTTGTGCAGGACTCGAAGGATAACACCGCCCTGCTGACTCCGAAGTCAAGTACTGTGGGATTGATGCCCACTTTTGCTGACGTAGATCTTGGTTGTAGATTCCATGGCAAAGCTGGGGTGGGTGTGGTGGTGCAAAGTGGACACAGTCATGACTTCCCATTTGTTGCAGGACTAAAGCTACCCAAGGTGGCCAAAGAGGGATGGAATGAGTCAGCGCATCTACTGGCTGGCCCCTTATAGAGCCCCTGGTGGATTTTAAAACTGCCCTCCCAGAGAACCCAGAGAACTGTTAGATAGTGAAACCACCATCTGGTTTCCCTTGGAGCCAATCCCCTCTTGTGGGGGCCAGGCTGATTCAGAGGTGTTATTTATACCTCCTTGCACCAGCTCCAAAGAAGCTGGCTCTGTAGTTGGTCTTCTTAGTTTTCTGTCTCATCAGAAAGACCTGCTGGTACCTGCTTCTTTAGTCAAATGTAAGGCAGGGCAACGTGTCCTCTCAAATGATTCAGGCAACAGAGAAATCCCTCTGCTGTCCCAGATGATGAAAAGCCCTTTTCCTCGACACCCATCTCTCCAAATGTGTGAAGTCCAATTGCTCCCAGTTCAGTAAAGATGAGGCTAGCTCAATTATTAATAAGTAATAGCTGACCTTTATTTAATGCTTTTCATCCACACACCCCAAATTGCTCAAACTTTACAAACCAAAGTGACTTCTCCTGTGCTGGAAATAAAGCAGCTATCTCTGGGGGAAGGAGGAAGAGGCAGGGCTCTGTCCAGTACACTCAGTTTGACAGAGAAGGAAAAAATATAGGGCCAGACCCTTAGTGAAAATTGGCTCAGATCAAACGACCTCAGTGGACCTACATAGGGTTGCCAGGTGTCCACTTGAAAAGGGACCCTCGCCAGCCTGGTGAAAATGAGCGAGTGAGGGCGGGGGAGAGCGAGCGATGGAGGGAAGGGGGATGGAGTGACCAGGACAGGGCCTCAGAGAAGAGGCGGGGCATGGGTGTTTGGTTTTGTTTGGTTAGAAAGTTGGCAAGCCTTCTGATTTACACCGGTTGATGACCTGGCTCATCTCTTCCAAAGTCCAGCTGCAGAGAGGTGGATTTTAGGATGGCAGAATTGAAATATGATCAACTCTTCAGGGCTAACACCCTTATCCTTACTTAGGAAGGAAACACCAGTTGAACACATACAAAATGGGAAATGACTGCCTAGGAAGGAGTACTGCGGAAAGGGATCTGGGGGTCATAGGGGACCACAATATGAGTCAACAGTAACATGGTTGCAAAAAAAAGCAGACATCATTCTGGGATGTATTAGTAGGAGAGTTGTAAGCAAGACACGGGAAGTAATTCTTCAGCTCTACTCCGTGCTGATTAGGCCTCAGCCTGGAGTATTGTGTCCAGTTCTGGGCGCCACATTCCAGGAAAGATGTGGACAAATTGGAGAAAATCCAGAGAAGTGCAACAAAAATGATCTAGAAAACATGAGCTATGAGGGAAGATTGAAAAAAATTGGGTTTGTTTGGTCTGGAGAAGAGAAGACTGACAGGGGCCATGATAACAGTTTTCGAGTACATAAAAGGTTGTTACAAGGAGGTGGGAGAAAAGTTGTTTTTCTTAACTTCTGAGACTAGGCCGAGAAGCAATGGGCTTAAATTGCAGACAGGGAGGTTTAGGTTTGACATTAGAAAAAAAATTCCTAACTGTCAGGGTGGCTAAGCACTGGAATAAATTGCCTAGGGAGGTTGTGGAATCTCCATCATTGGAGATTTTTAAGAGCAGGTTACATGAACACCTGTCAGGGATGGTCTAGATAATACTTAGTTCTGCCATGAGTACAGGGGACTGGACTAGATGATTTCTCGAGGTCTCTTCCAGTCCTGTGATTTTGTGATAAGACGCAGTGGGATTTGTACTGAGCAGAAGTACAGAATGAGATAGCAACAGCAAAAAGGCCCCCTCCGGTACCTGGCTGGGACATTGGTTCAGAGGGGACAAATGCCACCTTCTGAATTATGCTGTGTTGTTTTTAGCTGTGACACTGAGTAGGTTTCCCAACCCTGAAGAAGAGCTCTGCGTAAGGTCGAAAGTCTGACTCTCTCACCGACAAAAGTTGGTCCAATAAAAGATATCACCTCACCCACCTTGTCTCTCTTGACCTTCTGAATTGTTAGCTTTAAGCCACATCCACACCACATGCAGAGTTAGGCAACCTCCCCAGGTGCCCACTGCTGTGCTGTGGAGTTGCAGGCTTACATCAAGCATGCAGCTAGCACATCTAGCCCTTCTTGGTTGGCTGCTTGTGTCTCAGGGAGGCCAAAGTTACTGTAGCCAGCTTGAAGACTTCTTCCCAAAGGCACCCAAGTGAGAAGATTGTCAATGCAGTTGGTGTCAGCTTCATTCTTCACCAGCCAATAAATTCATGCGAACGCAATGAGACTGCTCCCGGCTCAGAGATAGAGTGCCAGCACGGGCTGGAGAGGGGTCGGGGATGTAGTTAGTGGAAGGTTTTCAGTTCAGAGGTGCTGCTTAGAACTAACCCAGGCTCGGTTTGTGCAGAGGAAGTGGAAAAGGAAGAGAGAGAGAGAGAGCGCGCGCACGCCTGTCACAGTCCTCCATCCCTCCAACAACGATCCGCATTCACAGCTCTCACACTTGGTTCAATTTAAAGGAGAGGATGCTCAGCGTGTGGGCAGCAGGCAAGAAGAGTGCGGTGGCATATCTGGGTCAGGTCCTTCCAATTGTTGCTTGATCCAACCCTGTTCTCTAACAATAGGGCCTTTTCCACGGGGACACATTTGCAACTCTGAGCGGTGAAGGAGGGCAGGGTAGGACCAGCGAAGTGGAACTGGTACAGCACAGTGCTGGCTGTTCTCCGTATACACAGAGCAGAGTGTTGCATGGACACACCTTAGGCCTCCAGGTGTATTAATAACACCGTGTATTTTGCTTTAAACAACACTAAGGAGCCTACTGGATTCTCAGCTGGGGCAAATCAGCACAGCTCCACTGACTTCAAGGGAGCCACACTGGCTGAGGATCGGGTCCATAACCAATGAAGAGAACAAAGAGCAGGGATGAAAACAGTGGCCACCTCACACTCAAAGAGCCAACCATTCTGTCCCCGACCTCTCAAAATCTGCCATATATTAACTCAAACCCTATAAACCCAGCTTTCCTCCACACCAGTTCCATGGGCTTTGAAGCCCTGAATATCAACAACTTCAGACTCCTAGGGACCCAGGATAGGACGCGGGAGAATGAATTCCAAACTGTGGTACTTATCTGGCCCTTGTCACCACAGAACCTTGGCACCTCACAATCTTCAATGTATTTCCGCTCATCACACCCCCGTGAGGCAGGGCAATGCTATCATCCCCATTGTACAGATGGGGAATTGAGGCACAGAGAGGCTAAGTGGCTTGCCCAAGGTCACAAGTGAAGTAAATGGCAAAGTCCAGTCTTCCAAGCCCTAGGTTAATGCTGTGATCACTAGACTACCCTTCCTTCTTAAAGAGAAAGGCACCCTGTGTACCGCTCCCTTTTTTATGAAGAGTGGGCTCCAGCATGAGACACATTTAATGGGAAGAGCTGAGCACCTCTGTGAGATAATAAGAACACCTACCTCAAAGCACTTTACAAAGGAGATCAGTATCATTATGACCAGTTTACAGGTAGGGAAACTGAGTCTCAGAGGTGCAGTGGCTTGCCAAAGGCCACTCATCAGACCAGTAGCTGAGGTGGGAAGAGAATGCACGTCATCTGCTGAGTCCTAATCCAGTGCTGCGCCCATTAGCCAACACTGCCTCAGCTAAATAGGTGAGTATTATCAACCCTGATTAACAAAAAGCAAAGCACAGAGGGGCTAAATAACTTGTCAACATTAACAAAGCCAGTCAGAGGCAAGAACTAGGAACTGATCCCAGATTCCCAGGCTCCCGGCCCCCAGTTTCAACCCCTGTATCACACTTCTGTGCAACTACGCCTGCATAGGCATATACATGTATCTTTTCTCTATTGAATGTATTGTGTTCATGAACAACAATGTATGACATGATATAGAACAACAGTAATTAATACAAAGTTAATATACACAATAGCCAAGTAATTATTTTCCCCTTGTATATTAATTATGCTGGGATAGTGTCTAGCATTTGGAGCGAAGGCTAGGAATCGAGAACCTTGGATTCTATTACCAACTCAGCCATTGACACAGGTGCGTGACCTTGGGCAAGTCACTTAACTTCTCAGTGCTTTCAATTACCTCTCTCGTAAAATCAGTGTAATCACATTAACTTATTACCTCAGTTGAGGGCTGTGAGGCTCACTCGATAAAGCTTTGTAACAAGCTTTGAGATCTTCTGAAACGAAAGGCTCTATAAACCGGGTAGGTATTACTTAAGGTTAATGAATGAGAGATGGAACCTAATGCCTCATTGTTATGATAATGATGAAGTGTGTTAGCGCTGCGGAAGGACATGTCATCTCTGCAGTAATAGAGGGCCCATTAATGCCCAGGCTTTGGGAATGGAGCATATATAGCTTATAAAGACCCCAGCTGCAAAACAACCCCTTAATAGGGTGTTAGAACTAGCCAGAGGCTCAGCTTCAAATGGGTCTTGGATTAGTGGCATCCAGTCCCCCCTGCAGCTCATGGCAATTTCTAGTGGCTTTGTGCAGATGGGAGAAATTAGCTCAGTTATAGCATAGCACCAAATTCAAAGCCTGGACCCAAATGCGCCTGGAAGATTTAAAAAAAAAAAAAAAAAAAAAGTTAGGTCAACTCTTTGTCCTTTTCTTTTTTGGCATTGTTCTCGGTGTCTCCCTGTGTTTTCAGGTTTCAAATCTAAATGGAAGAACCGAAACAGCATGAAAGAGGCGAATCTTGTGGTATTTCTTGACAGTCTAATTCAGAAGTAGCAGCAGCCTCAGGAGAGATGCTGTGCTGCTGATGTTTATTTCCCTGTTCAATTTCTAGTTTAGAGAGATTCTGATAAGATTATCGGAATTAACCCAAAACTCCCAAACCTTTCTTTGAGGTTCACATGTCACCAGTGCTTGTATATTATTCCAGAAAAGGCCACTCATTGGCCAGTTGCCTGTTCCTTCAGCAGCTCCTCAGTGCAGTTCCCCTCAGAGACCCAGCCCTTTTAGTGTGAGAATAAATTCAATCTCCTTTTGAAATATTTAACTCAGTTATTTTCTTGTCGGTTCAGGAAATAGGAGGTGACGTCCTCTGTTTATTTGAACAAATAAGTCCTAGATCTGAGTAACCTTCCTGACAGCAGCCAAGCAAGCACTGCACACTAATTCCCAAAGATGAGCTAGGGATTCACATGTTACTTACTGAGGTATTACATGGAATTTTAATAGGCCTTTAACAGGACTCCAGTGAATTCAACAGCTGATCCAAACAAGATCTCCGTTCCAAGTTCTAATCTCATTATAGCCCTGAAAGATCTCCTTCTGTAGACACTACTCTTTCTCAGGACAGTGTTGGAGGAAAGGAGGAAGAAAGATGGATAGGAAAGAGGAAACAGAGAAGGGGTGGAGAAGAGATTGTATATGAAAGGAAAAGAAAGACACTGAAAGACAGAGAGGTTTATAGATATATAGTTATATATAGCCTATTTTCCTACCTGACTAGTTAGCACTTCATGTCAAAATCCCCTGAGCTTAGCAACCAGTAGAGCAGAGTGAATAGCTCACAAGGAATAGTTTATTCAATGAATGTCCCTCCTTTCGCATATTGTTGGAACACATCACAAAATTCTAATTGCACGTTAGTCAAAATTTGCCAGTTTCTTCAGCCCATTTAATCTCTATAGTTTGCAACCAAACACACAGAAATGGTCATGAACCATAGTCAGACTGGGTTCTCCTTTGCTACTGTAACAGCAAAACCAAACTAATAGCAGTTAGCACATAAAAACAAACACAGAGGCCTTTCCCTAGAGAGCTGCCAACCTACAATTTAGAGAATATGTAAAAGGTGAATATAGACAAGACAGGTGTGAATGCATATATTATATTCACAGTGATGTCAATGGTCACAGGTGGATCATATTGACTCAAGTTAGACAGTGATTTGTGTTTGTTCACTATTTGTGCAGTTCTAATTTGTGTTCTAATCTAGTTCTCTATTTGTGTATTTGGTCACTCATCTCATGCACTGAAGGAATGTCTACATTACGATCAGACACCTGCTGGCACATGCCAGATGACTCAGGCTCACGGGGCTTGGACGAAGGGACTGTTCAGTTGTGGTGTAGATGTTCGGGCTTGGGCTGGAGCTTAGGCTCTAGGACCCTGCGCGGTGGGAACGTCCCAAAACTTGGGCTGCAGCCCGAGCTGGGCAGTCTTCACTGCAGCTGAACAGCCCCTTAGCCTGGGTCTCACAAGCCCAAGTCAGTGGGCATGGGCCAGCTGGGGGGTTTTTAATTGTTGTGTAGACGTATCCTTTGAAACTAACAAGACTGGTGTGGTGTGAAGGATGAGTGTGTGATTTCCCCCCTGCAATTTCCTGAAGCCTGTATCGACCAAGCTGAGGAACCGGAACTTTTAGTGGTGAAAGTCAGGCCAGCTTTGGCATTTGCCAGCAGGAGGCACAGACAGGTTAGGACCTAACAAAAGGCTCTTTTGGAAGGCAAGAGGAGGGAATCTGAAATGGTTGTAGAGAGAAAGGCCCAAACTAGAAGACTGGATCAGAACGGAACCCCTAGACTGCACAGCTCAAGCCCAATATTTAACTTGAACTATGGCCCCCATTGTTCCCCTGAGTTTAATTTCTTACTCCATGTGTTGAGCCCTCCTCATTATGTCAACGGCACCTTGTGTCTTCAGCAGACTCGGTCCTAGTGCTGCCTTCCTGTGTGGCAGCTGTACAGCCCTGGCTGCCATGGAATCGCTGGAAGCTGTCGCGCTGCAGAGACTAAATTTCTCCTGCGTGTAAGGTGAGCGAAACGTACAGGTCAAAAGCTGAAATCTATTAAGAAACAATTTGCTTCTGCTAATCTGTTTGGGGCCTTCCCCGCATGTCCCTTCATCAGCGCCATTCACCGAGTGAGCACACACTTCACCTGCTATAGGGCAGAGGTAATTATCCCTAGTGAATTAGACCCTCAATCACTGAGCCATAGACACCTGGTGGTGTATAAAAATCAGCCACATCTATAATTGTAGCCCTTTCTCAGCCTTTTATTTTCCCTTCCTGTTTCAATTCCATTGTGTTCACTAAATTAAAACTCACGGAAATATCTTGTCTTCCTCTGTCCTGTGCCCTGATCCTCTGCCCCACGCTCCTTTAGCTTTTGGGTGGCTTAGCATCAGTCACACTAACCCTGTGGGATCCGATGCCTTTCTTCACAACTCACTACTGGCAAGTAGCTAGTGTAGTAGCCCTTCCGTTCCCAATTTATTCGGCACCTCCATATCCCTCTACCTTTACATTCAGGTACTATAGGGTCCTCATCACCATAGGGTCTAAGTTCCTCCATGAGTTAAAATGATGATGCTCTCCCTTTCTTCCTTTTCTAAACGCCAAGAAGTAGGTTTAGGGCTTTTTCCTTCTACCTCAACACCTAATATCTTAATATCTTCCAAAATCACCATTGGATATCTGCATTGTATTCATAATGGAAACATGTTTTTAACAAATCCACTTTTTTGTATCAACCCTCCAGCTCTTATTAAGAATGGTTTTCAAGGAGAGTTTTGTCGAAAAAATAACTGAGTAGATATTCAATAAGGATTTAAATATCTGATAGTTGCTTTGAATTGAAGCAACACTAAATTACACAGGAGGAATTCATAAGGGAGTGGAAAAGTCTGGGTACCAGGTTGAAAAAAACCAAAAACATTTCTCCGTCTCACACCCTTAGAGCCATCATCATCCCCACCATTTAGAAATAGGAAATTCAGGAAAGTTTCAATATGATTGGTTGGAAAAAATTGCTGGAACAGTTTTCAGTCAGAAAATGCAATTTCACTGAAATCTAAATGTTTTGTGGGAGTGACCTGAAGAAGAGCTCAGGGTAAGCTTGAAAACTAGTGTCTCTTGCCAGCAGAAGTTGGGTGTGTATTGATTTCAATGAAATTTTCAGCACAAGATTTCAAAATGATTTGTGTTGGCTCTCTCACTCCATTTTAATAAAGTCAAAACGATTTTTCGATTTCTATATTTAATGTATTGATATAGCATGTTTAGATACATTTCACGTGATATACACTTTTACATTACATTGCAGTGTTTCAGTATCAAAACTATTTGATATTCTTGAAATTAAACATTTCAATGTTTCCGAACCAACTTTTCTTGGAATTTTGACTTTTTATCCTGAATTGGGATGAAAACAAATTTCAAAATGTTAGAGTTTCCCAGGGGACAGAAGATCCAACCAGCTCCAGTATCTTGGATTAATACACTAAGACTCAGCATTAAGGTAAACAGCTCAGGGCTAGATTCACAAAAGCCGAGGCATGGTGAGGCTGATCACCGCCACACCCAATTTTTAGGCACTTAGAAAATCCTCAAGTTACACAAAGGCTGAGTTAGTCACTCAGGCTCTATGTACAATGAATGGGGAACCAGACACTCTAGACTGCAATGCACAAAAGTCATCACAGAATGCGGCTCCTCGCTTAAGCTAGCCAATGGAAGATGCCACCGAGAGGGTTAGGCCCGGCCCATCTCATGGAGATTGGCACCTCCTTCTGCTTGGGATTCTCAGGTGCAAACCCTCTCTTGGCATGGGGTGCCTGCACTGTTTTTGCAAGAAGCCAGAGATAAGGAAGGGGAAGACTTTCCTCAGAATTTTAGCCAATGGTGGCAAATCCCTGTTCAAATTCCCTTCTCATCAGGCAGGAGCGGGGAGTGCGGGGACACTTGAACCAGAGATCTCCCACATGCCAGGCAAGCATTCTAACTACTGAGGTAAAAAAAGTTGAGGGAGGACCTTTTTTCCTCCCTCTACCCTCAACAAATTTTGTGCAAGCTCACCTATAGCGGGCAGGTATAGCTCAGTGGTTTGAGCATTGGCCTGCTAAAGCCAGGGTTGTGAGTTCAATCCTTGAGGGGGCCATTTAGGGATCTGGGGCAAAAATTGGGGATTGGTTCTGCTTTGAGCAACAGGTTAGACCAGATGATCTCCTGAGGTCCCTTCCAATCCTGATATTCTAGGATTCTATAAGGGCCCAATCTGGTAAACACAATCAGAGCTCACTTACTGGATTGGGCCTGCATAATACATATCAACCAACCACCGTCCTAAGGTTGTTCTAGTGCATAATTAGGCTTGGGATGAATCACCTTTTTATTGGTTAAATGTCAATTTCACCGTACACAAACCAATGGAAATAGTTTGATCGATAATCATTGAAATTTACTAATAGGCAAAGTAAGAAAAATGCAGTTTGTGAACGTATTAGAGTTTGATCTATAGCTATTGCCCTCATACCTTCCATCACCTTCCACTTCCCACCCCTGCCTGACACTAAGACCCACTTCCTGATCCACCTCAGCAACGTTTACCACCTCCCAGTGGTTTTCACAATGTTGGCAGAAACCCCATCATACTGGGACCTTGGGTCTCTAGTTGGTTAAGGTAGCTGGAATTCTGTAGCCCCTAGGATAGGGTCTTCTGGCTTACCACCTCATGATCGTAAGGAGGACCTCAGAACTAAGCTCCACATCATACGTGCTTAGTTGGGCCATCAACATGGTGAACAAACCAATCTCTAAGATGCAAGGATTTAGATCAGTAATTCAAAGGAACATTGAATTACAGTAGCATGAAGCAAATATCGGAGATTATATTAGAACAGTGGTGATCATTCTGCAATAGAAGAGACTGTATGAATGTCCAGGGGAGGTAGGACAGGACAATGTATGGGGTAACTACCACCGAAGGCAAAAACCATTCCATTCGTCAAGTGGTGAATAGTGTTTTGACTGCTTGAGAAAAACCACAACCTTCTGGCACTCTAAATTCAATTATATGATTTATGGGAGGCCTGGCAAAAAAACCCAGCTTGGTGTAGAGTTTCAATTGAAAATAAATGAAACATTAAAAAAAAAAATCCTATCTAAACATACCTCGCCTGCATTTAATGGTAAATGGATATTCACAGCCTGTGATCTCCACCCCACCAGACTACCTCCGTCTGGCATAATATCTCAGAGCCTAGGGACCGGGAGTGACACATATGAACAGTTGTTCTATTGATTTTAATTCTAAGCTGAGCTCTTGGTTACATACCAGCTCCTACTGTAATATTAATTACAGGCTCCCTCTGCTCTGACCCCACCGTGTCATTTGTTATCAAAATTCAACCACGCAAGTGACTGTCACCAGGAATCCATTTTTCATTCACACGAGTGACCAGCCCTGTGGTAAGTGTCTCCAGGTTCTGGATGACATTCAGTTAAACACTGCCTAGTAGATCATAAATCATTGCCAGGGCATAGAACCCCTCTGCCGAGCAGCAGGGAGCTAATCTCTTGTCTGCAGGTTTTTAATTGAGTAAAACAAACGATGATGAAACCCTCTGTAGATGCTCTTGAGCCCTTCCACTGGATTAGAAGGAGCAGGAGCTGCACACCTTTAGAGGATAATGCCCTGCCCTGCCCTGCCCTGCCCTGCCCTGCCCTGCCCTGCCCTGCCCTGCCCTGCCCAGTGAGGGAGAGTGGGAGTTGTGATACAGGAGGGCCAGGGAGCAGTGGGAGAGTGCTAGATATATAAGATCAAGGTTAATTAAGGCGTGGTTCCCTGTAGACTAGGGAAGGTGGCTGCAGGTTAATTGGAGCACCTGCAGTCAATTAAGGCCCTGTTAGGAACCTAATAAAACCCCCTGTGTCGGGCAGATAGAGAAGGAGGAGGAAGGACTGAAGCTTGGAGGAGTGTTGAGAGATTTGGAAGACCCAAGAATTGGCGTAAGCGAGACCCTGCCCAGCAGGACAGGGAGACTCCCTTCCCCACAGCATCTAAGGACTGAGGGTAACCCCACCTAAGGGGCATGAGGGTAAGAAACCCACAGGGATTGAGAGGGGCTGGGACTCAGAGTGAGGTACAAACCCAGACCCCTCCCCTGCTTCCCTCCTCTACCACCTTCCTGGGCTAGTAGCGGAGTCCTTGGCACCCCAGAGCAGGGGTAAAGGGTGGCATCTTAGCTCCCTGCCAAGAAAAGCGCAGGACCCACCAAACTAAAATTGGACACAGCAATGGATGGGGGTGTTGAAGTGATCCTCTGCTTTCCACCTCTGCCCCCTGAAGAAGCAACAGATTGTATTTCTCCTGCCCAGTTCCCAAAGTAGCTTAAGGTGATACATCCATCTTTGATGTCTGATTCCTCTGTCTCTCTTCCCCACTCCCCTCTTGAGCCCCACAGCCCCAAGTCCCCATGGAAATATAGCCTATATTGTTTTCAAGGCATTATGAAGTAATTATTATTGCACTGCTTTCCTTTCTCAACTGCACTATTGCCCAGAAGAGCAGGAACTGGGTGGAGGGAGTGTGTAGAGGGAGTTTGGCCCCTAACTCCTACTGAAAAAAATCTATGGGCATTGGGTTGGTGCCTTACTCCCTTGAGTGCTTTTGAAAACCCCAGCCTAGATTCCTGTACCTGTTTGGGCACTTCAAGCCTCAAACAAAATGGCAGCTGGCCCACACAAATCCTAGCTGAATTTGACAGATTTTTAGGTCAGCAGAGGTCTTTATATGTATCAGATGGAATTAAACTCTGGATAAGCAAGTCCAAAGGTGCCAGAGCTATGAACTGCTCAGGCCTGGCATAAATTAAGCACTTGTTGAACCCTATTGTGTCTGTGTAGTCACATAGGTCCCAGTTCAGCAAAGCAATTAAGCACACAAGTCTAACCCTATTCAGGTAAGCACATGCTTAACTTTAAGCATATCTGCTCCGTTGTCTTCAACAATGCTCGAGTGATTAGGTGAATAGAGATGGACTGAAGCATTTTTCAAATGGGTCTGAACAATCCTTAGAGCCGATTGTTCCCCAAAACTCAGACATGTTTAAAAATGTAAATTTGGACCTTGGGCCCATTGCTGCTTTATTCTCAATGTTGATTTCACTCTGTTTTTAGTATTTCATCTTGGCACTCTGGAGAGATATTGCTTTTTCTTTTTTCCGTCATTTTCCATTTGGTCAACACTGATTGCTTTTCCTTCCTGCATTTCTTATTATGGTTCTGGTTGATTTACTTCCTTGTTGTACACAAGCCTCATCAGTGATGTTAGCAACAGGTTGTCAGCACCAGCTGTGAGAATAAGTGTGAGAGCGTGAGTGTGCGTGTAAGACTTGTGTTCAGTTGCAGTCAGGTCTTATAAAGCTTTAGGGCATAAGCTCAATTTTACTCACATGAATAGTCCCACTGAAGTCAATGGGTGGGGTTTTCGAAAGCACCTTTGTAACTGGGCATGTCTACATGGGATGTCAGTGCTTGGCAAGCCAGGGGGCAAATCCAGAGCACACCACCTTGCAGTAATGTCATATGTGGACATTGCACGTTAGGCTTAGTGCACTGAAGCAACAGCCACATGTGACAATGCTGTGTGGCAAGCTGGTGTGCTGGGTAGAGTCACATCGTGGCTTGCTGCCAGTCAGGTCCCATGAAGACAAGGCTTTAGAAGCACAAGTCCCAGTGGGACGACTCGTATGAGTCCAGTCTAGCACATGCTTAAGAGTTTGCCAGATACGGTCATAGGTAGCTTCCTCAGCATAACAGACTGGAGGTGCTGTAAAAGTAGTATCTATTTTGCCTTTTAATATTGATGACCACCATGGATTTGTGTGTGTGGGGTGGGGGGGGAACCCTGATCTTTGGATCCATAAGAATATACCTCACCAGAGATGCTGATATTTTAAGGAAGGGGAATTATGACGTGGGTTGTTCTTTTATTTTAAGCTTTGAAACTCCTGTTCAAGGATGCATATCACAGTTCCTTTTTATGATCTAATTAATCATCATTCCATTCACTGTGGTAAGAGGATCTAATGGGATATATTGTCCCATTTTAACGTGCCGTCAGATAACATAAATAGGTCAATTGACGTAATTGCAGTAAATACAGGAAAAATCTCAATATTTCAAGATAAATTATGTAATTTACATAATTATGTCTAAAAATGGCATGTCACTACTAAGCGTGCTCCTCTGACCCTACCCTATGCTTTCCTCCTCCCCGTTCAGCAGCAACTTGTTTCCAGACATTTTCATACGTGACTAGAAATTTCTCATGGGTTTGTCTGAGATATTTAATGTTGTTTAAATGGGAGTTGTTGGCTTGATTCATTTGTTGTAGGAAAGCAGCAGCTGTACAACCCAGGATTGGCCTTATTCTGCATTTCATCAAGGCTGCTGTGTGTTGCTTCAGCTAAGGCTGTCCAAAGTGGGAGGTCGGTACGCTCAAAGATTAAGAATGTGAGCTGTCACTCAAGTCTTCTCCTTTAGGGCAACATAACTGTAGTTTATAGGAACTGGTTAGTAACCCTACAGAGACGGTAATACTAATGCATTTGTACTTCTTTATGTGCTCTTATAATAAAAGGGGAGGAATACAAAGTATACCAGAATTGGATAGTGTCCTTAAATAGTTTGATGCCTCCAATGGTGCTCACTGAGTTCTGTGTGTTGGAAACCAGCCAGAGCAGCAGTGTTAGAGGTGGTTGAGAGTTTCCCATTGGAATGGTTTTCCACTGGAAAATACCCTTCGGGGGGGGGGTCAAAATATTCCCTGAAGAAAATCTCAATTTTGCAAAAATACATGGATTTTCCATCAAAAGGGCCACTCCCTTGCTCCCCTCCTGGGAGGCACTTGCCAATTTCACTTTTGGCAGGTGGGGAGGAGACTGGGAGGCTCAGTGCTCCTGCTGCCAAACCCTGGGCAGCTGGGTTGGGGGAGGCAAGCAGCTGGGGTACTCCTCCTTCTGCAGCCTGTGGGGAAGGCTCTGGCTGATTTCACTCTGTGCTTGCAGGGAGAAAGTGAAATTGACAGGAGCCTTCCAGGTGGGCAGCCAGGTCATGCTGCTGAAATGGAATTTTTCAGCATTTCTATCCTATGGGGGGGAAGAATGTGTCCAGGTTTTTACTTTTCATCCCAAATCAGGACCACCTTCTCCTCCCCCCCCCAAAAAAAACCCACCTCAGGTTTCTACAGCCTGTAAATTCCATTTTCTGGCCAGCTTTAATATAGAGGTAGGCTATGCACATTGTGCATAGTTAGTAAACACTGTTAGTGGGCCCCACTGTGCCTATGCAGTTGCTTCCTATTACCTTTGGTGTGTAAAGAGCACCAGCCATGGCAATGAAGTTCTGGCCTCAGCCCTGACACTCTTATCCCCGCTGCACGTCTGTGTTCGTGTTCTGCTCTTGTGCCCTTCAAAGTCAAGGAGAGTTGTGGGCACAGGCTGAAAGCCGAAGACTTCAATAGAGATGTGCAGCGTTGGACCTGAAGTAGGGATCAGAAAAAACAGAATATCAGCCTTGCTCTTCTTTAACTTGTTACCTGTGAGGCAGATCACTCTCCAGTGAAAAAGGGAAGCAATATGGACAGATTGTTAGAAGCTAGAATTGAGTCAGGCAGAGGGGATTTTATTTCCAGCTCTGCCAGAAGTCGTGTGGCCTACAGCAAGCAACATAGGACCAGATCCATAGCCTGTAAAATCAACAGACTCCCCTTGACCTCAAATCAGCCTTTTATCTCACTGGATGAAATTCACCTGCCCTAACTGTAGGAGGCCAGATCAAAGGTCTATCACTTTAGGCCTATTTTGAGGGCTGAAGTTGGACTAAATAGGGATAATCCTTGGGGGCTTGCCCTTGCACAAAGGTGAATTTCACCCTGTGCACCTGATGTTAACTCACTGTCCAGGTGTGTTTAATTCCCTCCCAGTGGCTGGAACACAAAGGGGTAAATGAGCCTGCCTACATCTAACAGCTAATGATGTTGGTCTCTTAGCTCAAGTAGTAGAGAGTCATGCTTTCAGTCAAAAGTCCAGGGTGCAATCCCTGTTTATGACCAAGCCAGGGTTTGTTATAATTCACTTCCCTGCCTATAAAATGAGGACACTGAAGGCTTGTCTATACTACCGCTTAAGTCAATGTAATATACATTGCACAGGAGTATGAAAAAGCCACTACCCTTAATGTAAGGTACATTGACTTAGCGTGGTGTAGACCGTGCTTTATGTCAGCAGGAGATGCTCTCCCGCCTACATAGTCTCTGCCTCTTCCATCCCTGTGAGACTTTGGGATCCTCGATTGAAAACAAGCAAAACACTATATTAAGCACTGTTTCAAAAGCAAGATGCCAGATTAACTGCCAGGAACACCTTAAGTTGTTCCTAGGGGTGGTACAGCTCACTGCCCTGTGCAGTTGTCAGACAGCCCACTGGCTCCTTTCCATCTCCTGCCTTTCCTTCCCCCAGTCATACCACAGCTCCATCTCATTCAGTTTGCAATGCACGGAAAGCTGCATTAGCGGCCTCTGTTCATTTTACTGGTCACATCTGAAAATCAGGAGAGAGAACTCCAGCCAGCTGCTGAAGTGCACAATTCGTTCTTAGCTACAGTCTAGTAATTGAAAACTGTCATTCTGCAGGAAAATGGCAACACAGCGTAAAAGCCGGAGCAGGCAGGAGTTTATCACACTGCATCTTGAGATTTTTAACTAGTTTCTGCCAAACTTCTCCTGTCCTCAATTCTGGTAGTTTGCCTGCTATTTACCAGCCCCTAGGGAAATTACCTTAGTTATTTATTGAAATGCTTTGGTTGATTTTTTTTTCCCCTTTTCTTTTCCCAAGCCTAGGGTTGAAAGAGTGATGGGGTGTTTGAAGCTTAGGAATTTGGACCAGTCTGAAATTCCCAAGCTCCTGATCATTTGTTTCTAAGCACAAAGGCAGGAGAATTTTCGACCTACTACAAGCTATGAAATGGGCTTCAGTTATACAGATCGACTTGGTTTTACAGTTCGGGTGGTGAAGGTTAGTAGAACCATGTCAGTGTAATAAGCTTGTGGAAGTTGGAGTTCAGTGCTGTATAATGTGCTGTGATTGTACCAGGCAGACTCTTCCTGCCCTTGTCCTGGAAAACATCACTCATTCCTGCTATGACTAAACACAGTAGCTAAATGTGATCATTGCTGAGGGTCTCCCCACTCTCCCAGAGGAAACCCACACCTGCCTTCTGGTGTAAACCCCTTCTCTTGGGGCAGAGAAATAGTCTCGTGTTCATTCAGTGCTGAAAAGCCAAACCCAGTCCCAGAAACAGGCCCCAGCTCTGCCCTCTCTGGAGATCAGAATGAATTAACAGTGGTTCATTCTGTCCTGGGCATCCTTCAGCATGACCCCTTCACTGGAATAGACTACTAAAACTTCCTTTAAATAAAAAACCCAAGACTTGGAAGGATTTAGGCATCAATTCTTTTCTATAAAGGCACACCATATTTTGCTGTGATGTCATTTCTCACAAGGGGGGAAGGGAGAGACAGATTGCGCCAATATTTGGATGGCAAACCCAAGGAACACCTAGAGGCCCTAAGTAAATGTTTGGTCACTCTGTAGGTGGCACTTTGCTGCAACTCTGAGTAAGAGTGAAGAAATACCGTTAGCGTACAGAATCCAGGATTGTGGGGGTATTGGGGGCCGGGTGGAGTTGCACTGGCTTTACACTGGCACACATCTGACTTACCATGTTCATTCCAAGCAGGCTAGATGTTGAATCTAAGCTGCCACTTTTCCCCCTCCCCATCTTTCCTTTTCCTCACCCAAACAGCCTCCCGCCCCCCTTGCCTTAATCAAAACCTACATGTCTGAACAGTACAATGGAAGCCCTGGCTGGGAAGGGCAGGCTGCCTCCTGAGGTGTCATTCACCATGAAGGAGAGCTGTGTCTGGGTGAAGTGTGACAGCTCTTCCCCCAGGATACAGAGAGCCCGCACCGCTTGCTCAGCGTGGATCAGAGAGATGGATCTGCAGTATATTGGCGCTTTGAAGCCTCCTTCTCTGGAGAAGTAAAGGGTTCCCAGCCTGTCTGCTAAACTGTTCTCTCAACCACCTCCCCTGTTCTTTGTACTGGGGTTCCTCGCTCGCTGTCGGAGAAAGGGTGGTGGGGCTGGCGATGGCGCAGGCGGGTGTAGTTTCTCTTTTGTAGACGGCGCCTTCCCTTTCCTGCCAAAACAAGTGGCTCTTTCTTTTTTTAACAGGAGAGTAAACGACACATGTAATTAGGGAGAATGAGTGGAGATGAAGGGAAAGGCTCTGGCTGGAATCTCCAAGGAACAGAAGGTGATGCATTATGACTGATGCCTTGTTATGTTTAAACGCTAGGCAGTTTCCCTTTCTACATTTCCCAAACCTGTTTGCATGCTCCCAAGGTGTGTGTGCACCATTGTGCGGGGGAGGGATAGCTTTCATCTGGAGATGCACCTGGAGAAATACAACCCCACTCCATCACCTCCTCTCCAGTTTAACAACAGGGAACATAGGCTCTGGCCCGCTGCTCCTTTCTAAAAAGCAGCCTCTTTCCCTGTTAATTCTCACTCCTGGTCCAGCACTGTACTGAGACATCCAGCCCATGGTGGTGTGGGGAGTTCATTCTTCCCTAAGGCCTTCCCTCCACTGCACTGGGGCCTCTGGCTCAGCTGCCTTTGAGATAAGCCATAGTTCCATTATGGTATTTTACTCCATGACTTGCTCCAGAGCTGTATGAAGATGTGGCTCTGAGCAGGCTCAGCCTCCTTTGGAATAAACCAGGGCTGCCCGGCAGTGTTCGACGCCGTGGCTGTGAGAAGCTGATTCTTCTCTGGGATGAGCCTTGGCAGCATCATGGTGTTCAACTGGGACTCCACAGTAAGGGGAGGGAGCAGCATAAGCCCAGGCTTCTCATGTGTGCCTCCTTAGGAAGGCTACCCTTGACTGCAAGTGCCAGCTTAGTCCACCCTACACCTTCTCTCACTAGTTTTATGGGCATCAGGAACAATGAATCACACCAAGAAGGGGATGCATGCATGTGTTCCACAGTTCCAGCTCCCTTCTCCTCAGTCACTTTGTTCCTGCCTCCCTCATGCGGGACTTTACCCACCTTGGCATTGATCATTTGGGGGCTTTCCTCGGTCTCTTCTGAGGAGGATTAATTAGTCTTCAACCTAGAAGGGAACTTTTTAGGAGTGCCCGGTGCCCCATCATCCGCTCCTAACAATTTCCATCTTCCGGTGATGTGGAGTAGCTCCTTTGACACGTCTTAACTTCTGAGCGAGTCTTCCTTAGCCATGAATGTGGAGCACTGGCCTCAGGGTGTTCCTTGCAGCGAGCAACAATGTTTTTGAACCTGGTAACTTATGAACAATGCTCCATGCACACATATGCCCTGTCTATGTATACACACACACACACACACACACAGATATATATATTGTTTGGGCAGTACTCCTCTGACAGACAGCAGTAGCTTCTGCCCACCTCCAGAGAGGCTTGAGATTTTTGGGACTGCTTCTTTCTGGTTTCCCTTTTCTTAATAATAGGCCTGTGAATTAGCTTCGGGTTCTGTCACTGCTGCCTGGTTCAGATGCAATGGTGAATTTGCCCAATTTGCAACAGGGCTTGACTTGCTCCACATCCCAGTCTCACTTGAGTTCTAGCACACAGCGGAGTAAGAGGAATGCAAAGTCTGTCGCTGAGAAAGCAACTGGGTCTGCTCTTTTCACCTCCCTCCACCCTTCTGCTTGTGAGAATGCTGGGAAGAAGCCCACAGGGCTGATAAAGCCAAAAATGGCCATTGTGGGTGGCATTTCAAAGCAGATGGCAGCACTCCCATTAAAGAGCATTAATTACTCCTATTATTTTTAGCAGAACATATTGCAAGCAGCAGGATTCTAAGCAGCCCGAGCCCTGGTGACGATGTGAGCCCTCATAGGTGCAGTTGGAAAGCAGCAGGGAATAGAGGGAAGAGTGAAAGACCTAGTCCTGAGCGTACATCGCTGCCAAAATATTGGGTACCACCGTGCAACTCTTCTGTGCAACGTCCTAGTCACCATTCCTTTGGGATAAATGTGTTTGAATTATGAATGAAAGGGGAAATGTACATATCCCTGCCAACAGAGAAGAAATCAGACCGTGGTTCCAAACTGCCTCTTGCTTCGATTGGTCTGTTCCCCTCCCCTCCCCGCAACTGTGAAGTTTTGTGGCTGCCTGGTGTTTGAGAGAGAAGAATCAGCATTTGTATTTTAATCTCTAATATTGCATGAGTGTCACCACAATGTTTATTATGATTATTACAGCAGCTCTTAGAGGTCCCAACTAAGCTGGGATCTGTTGAGCTGTACAAACACAGACAGTCCCTGCCCCCCAAAAGTTGACCATCTAAATAGAAATGACAGACTGCGGGTGGGGGAAAGGAAGAATTATTCTCCCTGTTTTCAGGACAGGAACCAAGGCAGAGAGATTAATGGTGGGATTTAAAAAAAAAAAATGCTGAAGGCTTTGGAGCCCAAGCGCTATTGACTTTCAGTGTGTCTTGTGTTCCTCAGTCATGCAGGCACTTCTGGGAAGATCACAGAGGGGGTTTATAACAGAGCTGGTAACTGAATTTAGATCTTTAGGCCAATGCCTTAACCACAGGACAAACCTTCCTGTCCAAGGTCCGGATTCAGCAAAACTCTTGAGTTTATTGGGAACTAGGCATGGGTTTAAACACGTGTTCAAGCACCTTTCTAAATAGGGAAATACATGCTCATAAAGGTAAGTAATTGCTTTGCTGAACTGGGACTTAAGATTGTTGGCAGAGCTAGTGAAATAATGGGGAAAAACATACCTGACCAATATAATATGCTAAGGATTTCATGTTCACTCATCAAAACCTTGACTAACGCCTACTAAATAAATTAAAAAAAATCATTGAATACGTTTATCAAACCCCAGAAAAGTCAGCATGTAATATATATAGTCATCAAATTCTATTCAACCAGCTCTAGTGGTTGGATACAACGGAGTTTTTTCATCTAATTTTCCAAGCAGGAAGGCTGCCAAAAAAACAAAACCAAAAAAAAAAATAAATGATGCTGTTAGAATGTAGGGAGAGTTTTCAGCAGCCAAATATCTGAATGATATGTATATGGCCACTTAGCATCTCTCACACCCTGGAAGAGCTGCCTCGGCTATCCTCTCGGGGTAAGTTTCTTCGAGATGAGTTTGGGGGCAGGGGGCGCGTGTAGTTGGCAAAGACACGGAGCACCCCGCGTTGGGCTCATTAAGAAGGATGGATCGGAGACGGCGGCTCTTCTGTGCTGAGCTATTGAAAGTGAAATGGGATAATTGCCACAGTTACAACGCGCCTGATCAAGCTGAGAGAAACAAGTTTCAAATTGTACCAATCAGCCCTAATCCGAAGGAGTTATTAACAGAGCTCTACCCTGGTGAGACCACATCTGTTAACTTGAGATAATGATTTATATCGCTGTTTATGAAAGTTCCAATTTATCCTAATTCAATAAGTGAAAGGCTCAGAGGAAGCCGGAGGCAAGGACTCAGTCTGAGCCCCTCGGCAGCTCCTTGCCCAGATGCCCTCACAGGGTTTCAGCCATGGAATGAACCTGCAGGAATGAGGGAAAAGTGCATGAGGTAAAAATGTAAGGGGTTAGAGACTCAAAGATCTGCCATAGGACCTGGCCTGGGATCTTAAGTGTAACCCAGGCCTCCTCTGTGTAGCACTCTGTCCCCCTCAAGTGATGGCTTCAGATGGATGAACTGGCTACAGCCTCGGTTAAGAAGCGCACGTCTTTTAGCTCCGGCAGTAGAGGTTCATGCATTAAGCTCAAGAGATCCCAGGTTTGATCCCCGCTGCTGATGACCCACGCAAGGTCGTCAGCGTTTCAGTAGCATCAGCTCCAAAAAAAAAAGTTCTCTTCTGTTGGTGATGGGGAGTAGGCACTGGACTGAGAGTCAGAGGAGATGGATTCTAATACTGGTTGTGCCATGAGCTTCCTGTGATACCTTGGGCAAAGTTCTCTTAACCACTGTGTACCTCAGTTTCCCCATTTGTAAAATGGAGATACTCCTTTCCCTTTTTGAGGCTAAAACAGCAGTTCTCAACCAGTGAGCCATAGGCCGCATGAGGCCCAATTCTGTAGCTGTGTGCTAAAGGCCCCACGCACCAGGGTCTCGGGTCCCCATGCAGCAGGGTCCAGGATCAGAATCCCTGCCAACCACCCTGCACCTGGCGCTCTGCTCCTGGCCCCACTCTTCGGAGGGGGCTCTGGGTGGAGGGCATAGGGGTTGTGTGTGTGGGGGGGCACTAGGGGCGCTAGGTGGGATGCACTGTGGTTGTCAACTTCCAGCCCAGGTAACACTTTGTAGGCCACATATGCAGCCCACAATGGTAAATAGGTTGAGAACCACTGGGCTAAAACTTAGCATTTGTTTAGCGGTTTAAGATCCTCCAATGGAAGATGCCATAAAAGTACCTAGTGGTATATTAGGATCACGTTTTATATTTATATAGAATGGTGGAGGATGCTGTCCCTTGAAGGTCCAGGAGGTGCAAGGGTAGGCCCAAGGAAGCAAGCCAGAGGGTGGTAGGCTGGGAAGGAAAGCTATGATGACTGAGCTGGGACTTAAAGCCAACCAGCTTTGGGTGAATACAACACACAGGAAAGCAGCTGCTAGGGCTGTTGAGAGTGGGGTAAACAATCCTGAACGCTGGTCCTGGAGAGGGCTGGTTGGGTGCAGCCACAAATAAATGAGATGTACAGCCTTTGAGGAGTCATTTTATGTGAGATGGCACCCACAGACTGTGGCTGGTTTATTCTGACAGAGAAGGCCTTAGGGAGAGGAAGGGGCCTTCGAGGTTTCTAGGAATTACACTTGGCATACAGCCTTCAGTCAGAGCCCAGGCTAGGAGATCCCAGCTGCAGCATGGGTTGGGAACTCATGGTGTATAAAAATTAGGTTGTATCCCTTTAAATAATGGCTTTTTAGTAACCCTCACTGGCTTCTGTGCTTCAGAAACCACCAGAACACTGCCAGAGCAGCGGCATCTGGCTGTAGCTGCCTTCCATGCTGTTTATGGTTAGTAAACATGGGTGTTTGGACCCTATTGTGCTTCCTATAATGTTCTTTGTGTAAAGAACAAAGGATACACCAGAGCTCCCCCTCTGCTTTGAATGGGGACACCGCAGACAGTGACTCACGTAAAAGCACCTGTCATTTGAGGACCTCAAAGCCCTTTATAAGCAATAAAAGGCCAGCATCTCCCTGATGTATGTATGCCAAACTCCCTGCTAAAACCATACAGGAAACCATTTGCAATGCATTGGAACAAGTTCATTGAACTTACAAATTTAGGAACAGTACAACACATACTATTCTTACGTAGTACTAGATACTGATGTTTTATATATACACTAACTACACACCCCATATTTATATATATATAAAAATACGTCTTTGTGTGTGTGTGAGCGAGAGAGACTATTTACAACTCTCACAACACTCCCGATTGACTTTACTAGGAGTCGTGCTTATATCTGGAGAGCAGAAATTGACGTTAATTAATTACGTCTTAACACCATGCTGATATGGATGGGAGCGAGACTGCCTTTTGTGGGGACATAGGAGGGAGTTTGGAAATCGCATTGTTGCACTTCATTTACCCTTGCTGGTGAAATGTCCCTTTGGTGGTCCTTGCTAGCCAGAGCAATTTTAGAACAGCTCCAAGGCTCTAACTTGAACCAGGGGTCAGATTAGTCCCCTCCCCCCGGTTAGGTCCTGCACTAAATGGAAATCAACCAGAGCCGAGGATTAAGCTGTTTTTGTTCACTCTTTTTTCACATGGACAGATATTTTCCTATTTTGCAAATACAGCAAATAATGTACCCATGATGTTTGTTTGTTTTTCAAACATGCTTGCTTCAAAGCATTCCTGGCCTATTTCACTGGTTTCCTGTGAACATTTACTGAGTGATTTTTTTCCCCCTGTGTTTCAAAAATATTAATGGAAAGAGAAACGTGCAGGATTCTGTTTGCACAAATATTTATACCAAAATTTTTCTTCAGCTAGCTTGAAATCTGACTTCCTTCTGTTTATAAAATTTCAGCCATCCAGTCAGAGCAGAAACACTGTTATTAGTGATACGGGATCAATCATATATCACTAATAACCAGGGCTTAGATAAAACAAAGAGTTTGCAAGCAGTCCATAAGGATGAAATACATTTGTTTAGAATTGTTCAGTGAACAACTTTCAATAAAGAAGTTTCTAAAATTCAGAGTCTGCTCGTGGGCATTTCACAAACAGCAAAGAAGAGCTAAATTCATCATCATTCACCACCTGTAAAAGATTGGTATGCAGAGCTGTGCAGCATCTGACACAATGGGGAAGTTTTGCCTAGAGGTTAAAGCACTAACCTAGAACTCAGGAGATGTGGATTCTACTCCAAGGTTGGCCATGGGCCAGCTAAGTGACCTTGGGCAAGTCATTTCCCTTCTATGTGCCTCAGTTTCCCCATCTGTAAAATGGGTATAATGATAGTGCCCTCCTTTGTAAAGTACTTTGAGATCTACTGATGAAAATGTCTACACAAGAGGTAGGTATTATAACCGGGCCCTCTAGAGGTTACTGCAATTTACAAAATAAAGAGTTCTAGCTATAACACAACATACTTCCTTGATGCAATGTCGACTCACTAAACTCAAGTCAAAGAACACACTGAGATTCTGATGTCAATTTACAGCACTAAAGAGCGCTGATTCTTGCATCCCATGTCATATGGCTGTTTTATATTTTTTTAAAGACTGGACATCTTATATCAGGCTTCGAGTAGCACCTTAATTAAGCCATTTGGGCCAGTGGTGCGACTATTCCCCCTAAATGCCAACATTGAAAACATTGCTGAGATTCATACGTATCCGATGGAATTAAATCCTGGATAAGCGGGATGCATTTGAGCTTGATTCTCCTTTGCCTTGCACGTTGTGGTAAAATGGTTGGCAAACCCAGCCAGATCCGAACAGGAACATTCCCACCCACTAGATCCTAAGTACCCCTTCAAGAAGTGCAAAGCAGTGACATGTCGGACATTGTCTCTACCTACTCCACCAAGATCAATTCTAGCTAACATTTCCCTTCCTTCCTTCCCATTGACTCATGCATTGTCTATAATCTTTAGGGATTTTCAGTTGAGATCAGTTATTGCCGTGACCTTCTAATTCTCCATCGATTAGCACGTGTAAGGAATTACGTGAACCCAGGGTGACCAGATGTCCCAATTTTATAGGGACCATTCTGATATTTGGGGCTTTTTCTTATATAGGTGCCGATTACCCCCCGGCTCCATTTTTCACATTTGCTCTCTGGTCACCCTACGTGAACTAGATACCGTGGTGTACCATTAGCACCTCACACTTCCTCTCATGGACTCAGACATGGGTAGAACATAATTCTCCTACTCAACCCGGTCGTTATTAGTTATAGGACCACAACAGTCTGGAGTGAGTTTGGGTTTTTTAAGATTATTAGAGTAAATTTTTCAAAACAAAGAAGCTGCCAAAACTCAAAATCCAAACAAAAAACAAACAAGGGGCAGCACCGGCCTTTTCTGAGGGGGGGCTAGACAGATAATTGGGGGGCTGTGTCCTACTCGCCATGAGGCCCTGCCCCCTGTGGCCCCTCCTGCGCTCCTCCTAAATTCCAGCCCCAGCTCCGCCTTGCCCCCCTGGCTGGGGCTGTGACTGCTCCTCAGCTCTCCGCCGCCCTTCGACTGTTTGCAGCCAGTAACAACTGCCAGGGTGTGGGGGGGTCCTGGCTCGGGGGCTGTCAGAGCTCTCGGGGAGCAGTGACCATTGAGGGGAGGGGAGCAGGGCAGGGACCAGGAGCCTGGGCCAAAGCAGCTCAGTCTGGGCAGCTGTGGGGGAGCCTGGGACCCCCCACCCACCCTGGGTGCCATACCCCAGTGGGTGGGGACAATGGGTACCCTCGCCACCCACCCAGGATTACTCCCGTGCTGCTGACTTCAGACCTGGGTGCCTGCCGCTTTCTCTGCTCTGCCTTCAGAGCTAGGCGGCCAGAGAGAGCAGCGGCTGCTACAGGGGGAGTGAAGGCAAATTTTGTGGTGGCTATCGCCCCTGCAAGCCCCCCTCCACGCCACCCCTGAAACACACACTCAAGAAACCAAAAAAACCCTGTGCAAGGTGTATACCTGCTGCACAAAGCATTATGGGTA
Organism: Chelonia mydas; assembly: GCF_015237465.2. Classification (NCBI taxonomy): domain Eukaryota; kingdom Metazoa; phylum Chordata; order Testudines; family Cheloniidae; genus Chelonia; species Chelonia mydas. The sequence continues at coordinate 10,235,455 of NC_057857.1, forward strand.
ACATCCTACCAGTCCTGGTGCAGGCAGTTGCAATCATAGCAGAGCAAAAAAAAAATGCCTGAAAGTGTTGCCTGAGTTTCATCCGCCACCGCTAGCTGGGCCCTTTCAGCTGGCATGGCTGGAAGGCCAACAATTCTACTTGTGCAAGCGTTTCTTAATCTCACTGCATCATACGCTAGCGCAGAAAACCACCCGTGAGGAACTAGTGGGAGCAGAGCGCTCCCTCCAACCTGTCTGGAGAACCTACTGCACTGAAGCCATCTGTACCGCTGCAGAATGAAAACCCTCAGTGCCCCCGGCAGCCACTAGTTATGGCCAATATGGCCCAGTCTCTGTGTATAAGCACAGACAGTTCTCCTAAGGTGAGGGGGACAAACTCCGAGGGAAATTAGAGAGCCTACACTGCAGGCACTGTGACATTTGGTCTAAAAGATCAGCCCACGCTCATTTGGTGAAAACGCGATTCCAGGGCAGCTCTTAATAGTCTCTGGAATGGTTACGGCTGGTGCAGATTTTTGCTGCAGACCTGGGAAAACGCGGTGCTCCATTGCTAGAGTTCAGAGGAAGGGCTCACCCTGTGCGTGCCACTCCCTCCCTTACCCGCTTCTCTCTCTCTCTCCCTTCAAGGTTTTATGTAATCACTTTCAGCTCAATGTGTACCAGATGTCACAAGTGTTAGACATTCAATCTATAACAATCAGGGAGACGTAAAAACAGTGACTATTAAATATTTATCAAGATTATCTGTGTGACCTTTATTTTTACAACTATTTGCATGCTAGCAAGGAGCTGCAGAGAAGGAATGCAAAGTCTGAAGCTGCGAAAGCAGCTGTGCTCTGTCTCACTTTCTACCTCCCCCCCACCCATCCCTTTGGGCATGCAGGGAATAAGCCCAACGGGCTGGTAAAAGCCAATAATGGTCACCGTGGTTGGTATCACCAAACAGATGGTAGCATTAAAACTAAGAACATTAATTACTATTATTTTTAGCAGAAACATATTGTAAGCACTTGAGGATTTGCTGCAGAAGCTCAGTGTGTCTTAAAGAGGCAGCATAATTGCAGATAGAGTCTGCCGAGATTCCTTCATGGCTCAGAGGAGCATGCACCGTTTTTGTTGGTCCTTCCTCAGTTATGAGGTGCTTGAAGAAGTTCCTCCCATTAAGACTATCCTCCAAAACTGGGGCATGTTCTCTAGCCTCATGCTTCAAGATGAAAATGGAGAGAGAGAGAGAGAGAGAGAGAGAGACTGACTTCAATGGACCTCTGGTTTCTCTTTGACCGTCACAGCTAATTGAATTGCCTTCACTTGCTGCCAGGCTTTGATGACTGCCTTAAGAATTCAGCTGGCAGAGTAACAGAGGATGACAGCTGCTTTTCGCAGCTGGTTCTAAACCAAGGAACAAGTCAACGGGCATGAATGAACTAGAGCTTGAAAGCAAGGAATTGCATGCACATTCATCTCCAGGCCATGGGCTGAATGACGGGAGAGACTGGCTTTTTGCTTTTCCCCCTCCCCACCCCAATGTAGCATAAAATATCAGGACAAACGTAAATGCAGTTAGAAAAGGAGGACTTGTGGCACCTTAGAGACTAACCAATTTATTTGAGCATAAGCTTTCGTGAGCTACAGCTCACTTCATCAGAGCTGTAGCTCACGAAAGCTTATGCTCAAATAAATTGGGTAGTCTAAGGTGCCACAAGTACTCCTTTTCTTTTTGCGAATACAGACTAACACGGCTGTTACTCTGAAACCTGTAAATGCAGTTGAGTAGCAGGGTGGGACTTTTCTTCTTTTATGAGGATTATTTTCTTAAGCCCATTTTTCTGCCCAGTGGCTGAAATGGAATCCGTAGTCGAAAAGCAGCACTGCTGAAATCAATTGAAAAAGTCATTAAGCAGCTGCAGTGTTTAAAAAAAAAAAAGCCTTCCACACGAACTCCAGCGCTAGCCCCATTCATTCACTTCTCCTCCAGCAGATTGTTCCATTGGTTCTTCTCGCTCAGGTGGGGCGCCATATCCGGCAGATCCATTGGCTGCAGCCAGGCATGGAGGAACCAGTCACCTGTTAAATTTAGATTTCTTGAATCTGCCAACAGCCTGACACATTGATAAACAGCAGCGATTTTTAGTAAAGGTTGGGAAAGCGTGCTCACTCGCTGTTAATTGCTTTGTGGTACTGAACCATAAAAACTGCAGTGACTCAATCCTGAGCAATCTCCCAACCACACAGGGTCCGGGCGCTTATCAGAGCAAGATCAAGGTCTTTCCATCACTCTCCAGACTGCAGGCCAGCCGACCTCGCTCAAAACAAAAGCCTTCCGGATTTACAGCCAGCCGGCTGCTGTGTCAGTAGGAAGTGGAAGCTGTGGTCACCAGGCTGAAACTGACAAAGAAATAGACCTTGCAGCTAGTGTCCACCAACCCCTGCCATGATTCAGAGCAGAAGGAAGTAAACTCTTCAGAAGCGCAAGACATGTTTATGGTGCTGTATGATTTTATTTATTTTTTAAATAAAAGGGGGACAACTTTTCAAAAGTGCTCAGCACCCACAAACAGGCCCAGATGATCCAGGAGAACTTAGCATGTTGGGTCTTCTGAAAACAGGGCAAAACAACGTTGTAATGGGTGCTGGGCCTTGGGGGCAGGGGGAAGGGTCTGCCCCTTGTTTGGATAATCTGGCCCCAACTGTGGATTCTGAGGCCTTGGAAATCTGGGACTGGGTTCTCTGGGAAAATCTGGCCCCAAGTGCTTCAATGAAATCTATGCAGTTTATAATTTTTTTGGTGTATCGTGTCTCTTTAATTAGGTGTCCAATTACCTCCTTTAAAATGAAAATTAAGCTGCAGAGCCTTCTGCAAAGCCTCTGCTTCACCTAACCCAGGGGTAGTCAAGTCAAGTAGTCAGCGGCGGCGAACCAGCTGAGCAGCGGGGGACAGCAGAGCAGCACACAGCAGGAGTTTGCCTGGGAGTTCGCCTGGAGTGAGCCCAGTGAGGCTTACATCTTGCCAACTCCTCTGAGGAACCTCATAGTAGGAAGGTGATATGGAAGGGGGGGGTTCAGCTGTTGTGACCTGCACTGGATGTGCCATGTTTGTCTTTCTTCCACAGGATAGAAGCGACTTTGTCTGTACAAAGTGCAAGCTGGTCTCCATATTGGAAGAGAAGATTGAAGGTCTGGAGCAACAGATAACGACCCTGCGTTGCATACGAGAAACTGAGGATTTCCTGGACAAAAGTCAGGATATGCTTCTACGGGCACAAAGCTCTAAAGATTTAGAGCAGGTTGCACAGCGGAGCCAAGAGGCCAGTGAAGAAGCTTGGCAACATGTGACCTCCAGAAGAAGAAGGGGGAATGTCCGGGCTTCAGCAACACGGACACAGGTAACTTTAACCGCTTTCATGTTCTCTCCACAGGTACTAGTGCGGAGAGTGGACCAGATGATACGTCTGAGGGAAGGGAGCAGAAGGAGACTCCGCTGGTTGGAAGGCATGAGATGCACTGTCCTGAGATGGGGGGTTCCACGACCACCACTCCCAAGAGAAGGAGGCGGGTGGTGGTGGTCGGGGACTCTCTCCTCCGGGGGACTGAGTCATCTATCTGCCGCCCTGACCGGGAAAACCGAGAAGTCTGCTGCTTGCCAGGGGCTAAGATTTGCGATGTGACGGAGAGACTGCCGAGACTCATCAAGCCCTCGGATCGCTACCCCTTCCTGCTTCTCCACGTGGGCACCAATGATACTGCCAAGAATGACCTTGAGCGGATCACTGTGGACTACGTGGCTTTGGGAAGAAGGATAAAGGAGTTTGAGGCGCAAGTGGTGTTCTCGTCCATCCTCCCCGTGGAAGGAAAAGGCCAGGGCAGGGACCGTCGAATCGTGGAAGTCAACGAATGGCTACGCAGGTGGTGTCGGAGAGAAGGCTCTGGATTCTTTGACCATGGGATGGTGTTCCATGAAGGAGGAATGCTGGGCAGAGACGGGCTCCATCTTACGAAGAGAGGGAAGAGCATCTTTGCGAGCAGGCTGGCTAACCTAGTGAGGAGGGCTTTAAACTAGGTTCACCGGGGGAAGGAGACCAAAACCCTGAGGTAAGTGGGAAAACGGGATACCGGGAGGAAGCACAGGCAGGAACGTCTGTGAGGGGAGGGCTCCTGCCTCATACTAAGAATGAGAGGCGATCAGCAGGTTATCTCAAGTGCTTATATATGAATGCACAAAGCCTTGGAAACAAGCAGGAGAACTGGAGGTCCTGGTGATGTCAGGGAATTATGACGTGATTGGAATAACAGAGACTTGGTGGGATAACTCACATGACTGGAGTACTGTCATGGATGGTTATAAACTCTTCAGGAAGGACAGGCAGGGCAGAAAAGGTGGGGGAGTAGCACTGTATGTAAGGGAGCAGTATGACTGCTCAGAGCTCCGGTACGAAACTGCAGAAAAACCTGAGTGTCTCTGGATTAAGTTTAGAAGTGTGAGTAACAAGAGTGATGTAGTGGTGGGAGTCTGCTATAGACCACCAGACCAGGGGGATGAGGTGGATGGGGCTTTCTTCCGGCAACTCGCAGAAGCTACTAGATCGCACGCCTTGGTTCTCATGGGTGACTTTAATTTTCCTGATATTTTCTGGGAGAGCAATACAGCGGTGCATAGACAATCCTGGAAGTTTTTGGAAAGCGTAGGGGACAATTTCCTTGTGCAAGTGCTAGATGAGCCAACTAGGGGGGGAGCTTTTCTTGACCTGCTGCTCACAAACAGGGAAGAATTAGTGGGGGAAGCAAAAGTGGATGGGAATCTGGGAGCCAGTGACCATGAGTTGGTAGAGTTCAGGATCCTGACACAGGGAAGAAAGGTAAACAGCAGGATACGGACCCTGGACTTCAGGAAAGCAGACTTCGACTCCCTCAGGGAGCGGATGGGTAGGATCCCCTGGGGGACTAACATGAAGGGGAAAGGAGTCCAGGAGAGCTGGCTGTATTTCAAGGAATCCCTGTTGAGGTTACAGGGACAAACCATCCCGATGAGTCGAAAGAATAGTAAATATGGCAGGCGACCAGCTTGGCTTAATGGTGAAATCCTTTTAAACATAAAAAAGAAGCTTACAAGAGGTGGAAGGTTGGACATATGACCAGGGAAGAGTATAAAAATATTGCTCGGGCATGTAGGAATGAAATCAGGAGGGCCAAATCGCACCTGGAGCTGCAGCTAGCAAGAGATGTCAAGAGTAACAAGAAGGGTTTCTTCAGGTATGTTGGCAACAAGAAGAAAGCCAAGGAAAGTGTGGGCCCCTTACTGAATGAGGGAGGCAACCTAGTGACAGAGGATGTGGAAAAAGCTAATGTGCTCAATGCTTTTTTTGCCTCTGTCTTCACTAACAAGGACAGCTCCCAGACTGCTGCGCTGGGCATCGCAACATGGGGAGTAGATGGCCAGCCCTCTGTGGAGAAAGAGGTGGTTAGGGACTATTTAGAAAAGCTGGACATGCACAAGTCCATGGGGCCGGACGAGTTGCATCCGAGAGTGCTAAAGGAATTGGCGGCTGTGATTGCAGAGCCATTGGCCATTATCTTTGAAAACTCGTGGCGAACGGGGGAAGTCCCGGATGACTGGAAAAAGGCTAATGTAGTGCCAATCTTTAAAAAAGGGAAGAAGGAGGATCCTGGGAACTACAGGCCAGTCAGCCTCACCTCAGTCCCCGGAAAAATCATGGAGCAGGTCCTCAAGGAATCTATCCTGAAGCACTTACACGAGAGGAAAGTGATCAGGAACAGTCAGCATGGATTCACCAAGGGAAGGTCATGCCTGACTAATCTAATCGCCTTCTATGATGAGATTACTGGTTCTGTGGATGAAGGGAAAGCAGTGGATGTATTGTTTCTTGACTTTAGCAAAGCTTTTGACACGGTCTCCCACAGTATTCTTGTCAGCAAGTTAAAGACGTATGGGCTGGATGAATGCACTATAAGGTGGGTAGAAAGTTGGCTAGATTGTCGGGCTCAACGCGTAGTGATCAATGGCTCCATGTCTAGTTGGCAGCCGGTGTCAAGTGGAGTGCCCCAGGGGTCGGTCCTGGGGCCGGTTTTGTTCAATATCTTCATAAATGATCTGGAGGATGGTGTGGATTGCACTCTCAGCAAATTTGCGGATGATACTAAACTGGGAAGAGTGGTAGATACGCTGGAGGGGAGGGATAGGATACAGAGGGACCTAGACAAATTGGAGGACTGGGCCAAAAGAAATCTGATAAGGTTCAATAAGGATAAGTGCAGGGTCCTGCACTTAGGACGGAAGAACCCAATGCACAGCTACAGACTAGGGACCGAATGGCTAGGCAGCAGTTCTGCGGAAAAGGACCTAGGGGTGACAGTGGACGAGAAGCTGGATATGAGTCAGCAGTGTGCCCTTGTTGCCAAGAAGGCCAATCGCATTTTGGGATGTATAAGTAGGGGCATAGCGAGCAGATCGAGGGACGTGATCGTTCCCCTCTATTCGACATTGGTGAGGCCTCATCTGGAGTACTGTGTCCAGTTTTGGGCCCCACACTACAAGAAGGATGTGGATAAATTGGAGGGAGTCCAGCGAAGGGCAACAAAAATGATTAGGGGTCTGGAACACATGACTTATGAGGAGAGGCTGAGGGAACTGGGATTGTTTAGTCTGCGGAAGAGAAGAATGAGGGGGGATTTGATAGCTGCTTTCAACTACCTGAGAGGTGGTTCCAGAGAGGATGATTCTAGACTATTCTCAGTGGTAGAAGAGGACAGGACAAGGAGTAATGGTCTCAAGTTGCAGTGGGGGAGGTTTAGGTTGGATATTAGGAAAAACTTTTTCACTAGGAGGGTGGTGAAACACTGGAATGCGTTACCTAGGGAGGTGGTAGAATCTCCTTCCTTGGAAGTTTTTAAGGTCAGGCTTGACAAAGCCTTGGCTGGGATGATTTGATTGGGGATTGGTCCTGCTTTGAGCAGGGGGTTGGACTAGATGACCTCCTGAGGTCCCTTCCAACCCTGATATTCTATGATTTTAAGTCGGCAGACTGCGGGCCAAATCCAGACAGCTGGGTGCTTTTGAATGGACTGCAAAAATCTATTTACTTATTAACATTAGTGTTATTATTTTTGTATTTTCTCTGGAGTCTGGACCTTGACTACACCTTGACCAAGAAATTTGGACCTTGACAAGTAATAAGTGATTACCCCTGACCTAACTTATTACTTGAAGTTAAAATATTCACTGAAGAGCAACTATCTAGCAATGAAGAAAACAAAACAAACTTTTAAAGGAGACAACGAGTTCAAAAGTAGGGGTTTTCGGGGGGGAGGGGGGGAATTCACCAGATTATTTTTTGATTGAGCCAGTCTAATCCTCTAATAGAAGAAATTAAAATGACAGTCAGCAACTTCTCTATAAATAGAGCAATTATCAGGAAGAAAATAAGGTCAAAATGTATTTACAGCTAATTCAAAATCCTACTAACTGTCTGAACAAGTGATTTGTTGGGAATGTCCTGAGGGGATGAGTTGAGGATAGCTACACATGCCACCTTTCATGTTTTATAAAACAGAAGCTATTGGAATTATTTTTCTTCCATGTAAGTAAAATATCCCATTGACGGGTTTTTGCAGCACTTACTCATCACCGAACAATTAGCTAATGGGGAGATGGGGCATACGAAGCAATTCTTGCTAACACATGCCCATCTGTGGTTTAAAGGACAATCCCAGGAGACCGGTGGTTTAAAGGACAATCCCAGGAGACCCAAGACTCATGTTTCATTAACATGGTCTACCAGCACTAAGATACAATAGCTAGAAAACAAGGCATTGGAGTAACAAAATGCTGCCTGTCTTGGACGGGCATCTGACCACCCTTTTGGTGGACGGGCATCTGACCACCCTTTTGGTGGACGGGCATCTGACCACCCTTTTGGTGGACGGGCATCTGACCACCCTTTTGGTGGACGGGCATCTGACCACCCTTTTGGTGGACGGGCATCTGACCACCCTTTTGGTGGACGGGCCCCAACCTGCAAAACTGCTAGGGATACTATTGCCCTTTGCAGACCCCACAATAAAGTATTTATTCTACTAGGAAATCCTACTTTAGCTGAAATCCTGGTGGATGGCCTGTGAGTTTGAAGCAGCAGTTTCTTTCCCAGTGCATGAGGCTTAGGGGGCATCTGTGTTTTTTTTTTTTTTTTTTTAACCTGTGTGTGGTTTTTTGTAGCTATGCTCTGGAAGTAGAAGGGAACTGGTTAGAGAAACTGGAGTTTGGATACAGGCAACATCCAAAATCTCCGTCTTCCCCCAGCACAGGTATAAGCAGGAGACAGCCATCTGCGAGATGCGACATTGACCTTCTGCAGCTAACAAAGCTTGTACAAAGTCCCAACGGTGGATGAAGGCCGGGAAGGAGATCTGTGAAGGAAAGAGCCTAGGAACAGAAGGAGTCCCCTTTGCAGACTAGGAAGCTGGAAGGAACAGGGAGGAAATAAGGATTAGAAGCCAGACTTAGGAGCCTAATTACTTTTTAAAGATCTGGGTGTACGTGTCCTTCTGAAAGTTCCCATTGACAGCACCCTGCAGGAAGCAGTCTGTGGGATTACACAGTGCTCCCCTATGCCATACCCCACAAAGCTAGTTAAATCCCAGTACAAGCAGAGACCTTGTCCTCCTGCCAGCTCTGATAAAGGACATCTGAATACCCAAGAAATGTCGTTTCTCCCTCCCACCCTGCTCAGCGTCTTCCCCGCCTGGCACCTAAAACCTGCTATTCCAGGACTGTGTCCTCCCCTCTGTCCTCTCTGCCACTGTGCCAGGTCAAACACTGTGTAAAGCCCCAGTAATTAAACCAGAAAAATTAAAAAAAAAAAAATCACATTGCTCATAATTACTAGGGACGATTGTGTGTAATTAGACGTTAAGTGTGGTATCCACTCTCCTTTATGGCCCTGGATAAATACCTGCACCTTGCCTCGGAAGGCGCATGATAGGAAATGGAATGGCTTTGTTGCTCTCTGCGTAATTAACGACCATTAAAGCCACTAATTAGATCATAAGTTTTAAATAAGTTGCCCTAATTATCTTTGGTACACAGTGAAGTGATTCAGTGGGGCAAGGCCTTCAGAGAGGAGGAACTGCCATTCAGCTGCTTTGAGGGTTATTTTTATTTTATTATTTATTTTGCTAGGGCCTGAGGCAAGAAACAAAACCATCCCCCCAAAATAGCCTCTGTCAGTGAGCAGAATACACCATGCTGTCCATTGCTCTTGTGCTTGGATGCCGCTGATCTCCAGACAGGAGGCCAGAGGTGTAAACAGGAATACCCCACCCCCTACACTCCTGGCTCACTACCATTTTCAGTTTCCGCAAAGGCAACTTCCCCACCACCACCATGGAGAGTGGTGAGTTTATTCTTAATCGGGTCTTTTATTAACACACTGCTAGAACTCTAGTTACAGCACACCTGCTGTGGCAATTCTGTGCGTAATGGTAGGTCTATATTGAGAAATTAGAGTAATAACCGTGTTTAGCAAGTCAATAGCACTCTTCATCTTCAGAGCCCTTTGGGAACAGCTCTGTGCAGCAGGCAAGTATTGCTGACATTCCCATTTTACGGATAGGAAAACAGAGTTAAAGAGGTTGGAGCAATGGGCCCCAACCCAAGACGCAAAGATTAAGGCATTGCACCTTAATTACACCTCAGCTATGTCAGGACTGGAGCTGGCTGAATACTGAAGACATGATCGGCAAATAGTGACATTTTTAAACCAATTTGTTTGTACTGCATTTTCCTCTCTTGTTATTCTGTGAATATTCCAGCCAGTACATTCACTGGCCTGATTGGTCATGCAAATAGAGAATATTAAGCATGCACCAGAGAGTGAAAAGTGACACTGGTAAGTATTTGCACTGGAAACCTGATTCTAAGATTTGTGGCTCACCCAATCAAGGAAAGGAAATATGTCATGTGATCCACATGTCCAATCAAAATTAACCGACCCGGTGCAGCCATCAAATATGCATAATGTGCTCACAACTAAGCTACAGGCCAAAATGCATTTCTCAGTGCAAAAACTCCTGTGCTCAGAGGATTCACAACAGGAAAATATGAAGTTCATCAAATCTACTCACTGAATTTTTTTTTTTACCCATTTCTAGTAAGGAGAAATCTACTGAAGTTCAGAACGGAGGGGTTTTTTCACTCCCAGTTCTAGCACCCAGTTAAAATTTCACTGGAATGACACCCCTGTAAAAACTGGAGTAACAATGGTGAATCAGGCACAGCGATAAAAGCAAATGGAAGTGAGATCCTCAAAACAAAAGCACACGGCCTTTCCCTACTTTAAACAGAACAGCCTAAGTTACATGTATGGAGTTTGTATTAGAAGCCTGAGGTCCCTGTGGGTGATGGGAATGGGGTGGAGTAGCAGGGAATTGTTCCCATCCCTGGTTTGACAGTAGAGAAGCATGAGGTACAATGGAACCACATAATGAACTGGACTTTAAAGGACACTTTTTTATAATAAAGTTCAATGAAAACCCTGAATTATTTCAATGCTTTGCCGTTATTGCACTGATGCTCTTACCGTCAAATTGTTCCATGAAACAAACTTTTGCTATCAGATGACTTCAGTGTTCTAAAAATGGAAAAATCTTATTTCATTCTTCAGCCTTTGTCCTTTCCCCACTAGTGAGCTACAATCTTGGGTTTTCGTGCAGTGAGATCCTGCCATCCCAAAACGCAGTCTGCAAACTCTTTCGTAACAGATCTCAATACCCATCCTGCCCAACAATGTGCTGAGTCAGTATTCCTCTCTTACTATGTGTTTGGGCAGTACCTGACACAATGGGGCTCCTATCTCAGCAGGGAGCTGTAGGCATTACCCTAATACAAATCATGCAAATCTAAGAATGGATCCAATGAGACCCAACTATAGATTAAGTGAAATCTCACAATCAACATAATGAAGACAGGAATAGCCTGTCAAAAGCCTTCCCTGAATCTGCTTGAACCTGTGAAAGAGAACACAGAGAGACTAAGTGGATCCCAATGGGGATACACTGTAGCCTTGAAAGACAGTCAGATGGAAGTCATGACCCTGTTAACTTGGGGAAGCTTTGACTAACAACACTGCACAGGTAGGTGGGATACCAGACAAGACTGACCACTGGTCTGGTCTGGAATCCCATTGGCATGCTCTGGTGCCTGCCCTTTCAGGCACTGAATTTGAGGGAAGAGCTATACCTTCAAGCTTTCCTATGCCTGATGAGAAGGCAAGTGACCTTGTGTCCAGCTATTTTACTTCCAGGAGAGGATGTCTCCAGGCCAGTCTCTGCCAAAGCCCATAACAAACAATGGCAAGAACAGGAGACAAAGTTGGTGGGGCAGATTTATCTTGGGTGCTGTAAAGTTACTGTCCTTATTGGGAGAGATCTAGGCTCTAGCAGGTTACTGGTCACACTTCAATGGCTGGCTGAACCAAGAAGAGAGTCCCAGTGCCACTGCCTGTCCTCTGGTTCCTTGGCTCAGCTGGTCCATTCAGTCTCAGCAGCCAGAGTTCTCACATCACTGACTGAGAGCGCAGTAACACGGCTCTCAGGAATCCCAGAGATGTCTTTACCAAAGCACATGGCAAACAGTGGGAATTATTATGGCCCTTTCTTTCTGCCTCACTGAAGGCATCCCATTGCTGCTAAGGAAAGATTTTGACATCTTTCATGGTCTTTCCCTACAGATATTGGTTCCTCTCAACTTCTGTTGATTGACTTAGGATTCTTTCCACTGGCTAAAAACATTTCCCTGCAACAGCCATCAGAGGGAAACATCGGTATCTATTGTCTGGTATCTATCTTCTGGAATTAACAGATCAGCCATTGTCCTACTTTTCACAATGGAACAGGTCTTGGGATCTCTCATCCACCCCGTATGGTAATAGGGGACATTGTTATACTGGAGGGGACAATCCTTCAGAAGAGACAGTGTGGTCCCAGTGACTGGTAACTTCTCCTAGCACTTTTCTGAAGAGCAGGGATTTGATTACAGCCTGAAAAATATTTGCAGCAAAATCAAAAACTATTCAACCCCCCACCCCAGGATTTGCTCTGTGTTCTGGGAAATGGGCCTCCATTCCATGGAAAAACTTCCCTTGAAACAACAAAAGGCCCAAACGGTTTTTGCATCTGAAAATTGGTCCTTGCAAGATTTCAGCATGAAACCAGCCCTTGCCCTGCCGTTACAATTCAAGTGACATCTGGAGATCTGAAACACATGAAATAGCAAGTCAAAAAATGTACAGAGAAATTCTGCACAGCAAAGAATTGTGAATTTCACACATTTCCCATTGGCCTCCATGTTGTAGTCCAATTCCAGTGGGGTTAATTGAATTCTTCTTTCCTAAATTCTCCTTGCAGTTTCAATGACAGAATAGTCCTTTCCTTTCACCCTTCACTTGCTCTTCTATGCAAACTTTTGCATGTCCCATTATTGGGTCTGAACCAATGGCCAAGGACGTTAGTTAAAGAACTCCCACTGAGTTCAACAGGCATTGGATTAGGTGTCTACTGTCAATCACTTCCCATCAAAGTCTTTCAGTGGGGAATGAAGTGAATGATCCCTAGGTATAGTTTATAATTCTCTAAACAACCCAGGAAGCAATTACCCATACATGCATTTTCTGATGCAAGCCCAACCTATGAACCACCAGCAGCTGGTGGTAACAATCTCCAGTGCCATTAATCTACACCCTCTCTGCTGACATGGCAGCTGGATGAAGATGGAGATGCTGCCTGCAGTAAGCCCCATTGTTAGGTGCTCTGTTAGCTCAGAAGCCTTTCCCTTCACTGGAGCAGCCCTTGTAATTATAAAAGGAAAAGGAAATTGAAATCAGGGGAAAGCAACACTTGAAAAAGCAGCAAATGATTCAACATGCAGGACCGTCCACCCACAGTGGAGTAAAGATGTCCATCAAGACTGAGAGGTGGAATGCTTTCATCTGGAGGAAAAATAAACCCTAATGGGATTGCGTTCTTAATCTTAGGAGTCGGTTTTTCTGTTTTGTTTTTTCTTTAAGGAATCCTTCACTCTTTCAAACTCTGGAGCAATAAATGTATTAAAATAAAGTGTGAACTTTACTACTGGCTGACACTTTCCCTAGGGTAAGGGTTGAGATGTAGGGAAAAGGTACCCGGGGCAAACTAACTCAGGCAAATTAGGAATGCCCTGCTCCACCTTTACCCGTTTTTAGAATAGGACCTTTGTTTAACTCTCCATTTTCACTTTTTCTGCAACTGCCAGGACTGAGAGACCATGGAGAACATTTTTTTGCTGACATCCCCAGCCTTGCTGAGAAGCAGGATGTACTCAGAATCTCATGAGGAAGCCCATCCATTCAGGATTTACAAAAAATTCAGGCTTTCGAACGGCGGTGGTTTCGCTTCTGGCCTAGTTTTGCAGGATCCTTAGCAAGTAAATCAGCGTTGCTTCATTGACTTCAGTGGAACTAAATTAATTTCCATTAGCTGAGGATCTAGCCCTTTATAACTCTAAGGACTTATATGGTCCCTGCCACCAGAGTATCTCACAGACATGAAAAAAAATTTCTCTCTGCAAGGTAAGGCAGCATTATGATCCGTGTTTTACATGTGACACGGAAGCCCAGAGAGGAAATGGTTTGCCTACATTGACACAATCCGTGGCCTCACTGGGAACTGAATGCAGATCTCCCGAGTCCTAATCCAATGTCTTAACCACAAGGCCATCTTTCCTCAGGTAAACCAGGTTATTTGAACATGAATCTGGACATTGGGAGGCTTGCACAGCTTGATTTGTAATGAAAGAGGTGCTGGGGCTCAAGCAATTTTTTAACTTTCATAACCAATGCGGCAAGACTAGAGGTGCCGGGGCTCAGCCCTGGCAAGCCCTGGCATAAATTAATCCCTGGATGCTTGTCTATAGTGACTCTGAACCATTAAAACTCTACCCCTTAGAAGCGGCAGGGATAGACAGAAGGAACCAACTTTATGTCTCAGCTATTTATGTGTGTTTGATTTTTTTTTTTTTTTTTAAGTCTACAGTGATTCAAGGCCTCTTCTGGACTCCCATTTGTCATATAAAGGCTGAAAGGCAGCTGAGATTACAATAGAAATAGGAGGTTCAAAGGCAAAGCCATGAGAAATGAAAATCCCAACAAAAGGCACAATACAGCATGTGAGCACTGAATGAGGTTCCAACCTCATCTTCAAATTCCACTGCTTTTTAGCTTTGTGCTATAACCTTCTCTATGATGTTTTCATGTATCATAGACATTAGAAATGGACCAGACCAGTCTAGTTTATCACAGCAGGCGATGCAGGAAGGATCCCTCCAATAGAAAAGTTTGTCTCACAGTTCAGGCCCCAAAGTAGGTCTCCGAAGATATAAATCCACATCCCAGCCCCAGCTAGGTTCTGATGGGAGCTTAAGTGAATCCCACCATGTGTCTGGGCCTCAATTCCGCACTTACAAAATGGGAATAATTGTGTCTTGCTTGTTTAGACTGGAGACTCTTCCGATCTGGGCTTGTTTCATTCTATGGGTTTGTACAGCACCTGGCATAATGGGACACTGTTCTCAAGGGGCACTTTTAGAAAATACTGTCCTATGAATAATCCAGTGTGTTTTCTAGTGCTTTGTCCAAGCTGCTTTACTTATCTCAGAAAATGGTATTTCCACTTCTCCCCTAGCAATATCTCCACAATTGAATAGCTCTCACTGCCAGGTAGGTTTCTCCAGATAGTCTGCCCACATTTTTCTTTTCTTCATCTCATCCCATTACCATTAGTCACACCGCCTTGTATCAGCTTGAAAGTCTGCTCTCCGTTCTGGGTCTTGACACCTTTCACATATAGCTGCATCTACTTTTAAGCGAGACAGCTCACTTTAAAACAATTTTTCCTCCTAAACCACTTAGTTATTTTTGTTGTTCTTTTCCAGTTTAGGAAAGCCTCAGTGTCCCATATATGGTCTAATTAGGGTCACTTACAGAAATTTTATATGTTCATGTACTATAGTCTCTTTACATACATAACCAAAATATGTATAGATTTCCCCTCTCTCATGTTACACTGAAAATTGATATCTAGATATTTTTTTTTTCTCCTAGCATTATCTCCAGTTTGTCAGGCTTCTCAATGATTGTAAGCTGCATTAGTAAGCTTCTGACCTGGGATAAAGTTTCAAAGATATATAGAATTATATTATAGAGACTTAGACTAACTAATAGAAAGCTAAATACAATACATACATCCCAAAGTTACTTTCAGTAAAAAAGATAATTCTCACCAGGACCCTGACTCTATAGTAGTTAATTAACCCTTCCTACCACAAGTCAGAGCTGTACACTTACTGAATAAGATCTTAGCAGTGCTAGACTCACTCTTTTATTAGAGCAGCCTTTCCCAGCATGCTCCTCTTCTGCAAACTGACTCTTTAAATTCTGGTGAAGCAGGCAGCTGTTGCCCTATAGAGTTTGCTTTAGAAGCTAGAGGTAGCAGCTGAATGTTGTGGGTTTTTTTTATTTATCTTTATTCAATATTGGATCCTTTGTTTTTACACTTTTTAGGCTCTTCAGGGTCTGTTCCCTTTGCACTGGGGGGAGGTTAAGGTACTTTCTAGACTTTGACTAGATATTTTGTGGATTCTTGTTTGATTTGCTGCAGGCCTTATGGAACGAAGTAACTCCCTTTCAAACTGGTAGATTCTAGCCAGTAGCTATCTCACATTTGTTCTAATCAGCTAAGTTACAGAAATTCAGTGGCAGAGATAGGTTTGTGAGCCTACTGCAGGAAATAGAAGAGAATGAGACCTGTCTCAGTATGCTCATATCACACCAGTAGAAGCCACTAGGAACATTAACGAGTGTGCTGAGAAAAGCACTGGTAGGTGGCAAATATTTGAACAGGAGACTCACTCAAACATATTCCCTTTAGTCTGTTATAAAACCCAGGCACTCTGCATGTGATTGCAGAGAGGAGTGGTTAGAGACTAAGGAATCCAGTGATTTGTTCTAGTAAATAATTATTTATATTGTGGTGGTTCCCCACTAAGGATCAGGGCTAAAAGCCATACACACATGCGCGATCTCTGGCTCAAAGAGCTTCCCTTTAAAGGAAATACCTTCCAGCCCACAACCAATGAGGGAGTCAACACAATTTAGCAAAACTGTATTGATAATACTTGGCAAGTACGTAACACTTCACAAGATCATAGCACTTTACAAACATTAAGTAATGAAAACATTTACGGGAAATGGCTGGGCTTTGTTTTGGAAAATAACCAGTATATTGATAGTACAGCGCCCTGTCCAGCTTGTTTCATTTGAAGTGGGAGGGGAGGTGAACCACTGTAGGGGGCTCTGTGGGGATTCTCTGGAATCTGGAGATCCTCTGCTATTTAGTGCAATTTAGTCAGTTTCAAAGGGGAAAAGTGCCTTGCTCTTCAGAAGTATGTTCTGAAGCCAAGAGATAAGCCAGCTCTGGCAGAGTTGATCTCTCAGTATCTAGAAAGGGACTGAACTGAAGCAGAGGGCACAGGGAAAGCACCCTAAACATTCCTTCCTTTTGGTGGTGGAATTTTAATGAAGGTCTCCTGAGGTCATCACTGGTGCCTATACGCCATCTGGGCAGTAATCTGTCTACCTGATTCCTGCAGTGAAAGGGAAAAGAAAGTTTACATTCACCCTCCTGTTAGAAACTCTGCTTCTAAAGTTCCCCAAATGAACAGGCTTCTTTCACAGCCTGAGTGAATCCCCCAACCTCAGCGAGGCCTCATTCATTTTTATGGCTCTTTCTTTCATCTGATCCCCCTTATGCCGGTGAGGACAAAGTGTATAGTCACACTGGGGTTCAGATCATTGTTTCCCTGATTCAGTAGATGCATTTTTCCAGGATTTATCTCACTTTGGTCCTGCCAGATTTCTAGCTTCCATAGATCCCTCCGTGCACTCTCCGTTCTCACTGGTTTCTGCAACATTGAAAGCGTGGGGAAACTCAGGCAAATTAATCTGAATTAACTAAAGGTGTGCCTTTAAAGTGGATTAATTAAACTGAATTAAATGCGTGTGTGGACACTCATATTCAGAATTAAAGTGCCCTTAATTTGGTCACTTCCAAAGTGAATTCAACTAAATTAAATTAATTCGGAATGAGTGCCCATACAGGGATTTAGCGCACTATAACTAATGCTCTTTAAATTCACACCTTTAGTTAATTTGGATTAATGTAAGTGTCCCTGTGTAGACAAGCCTGCACATGCTAAGAATGTGCTGCTTATTCCCTTTGGCAGCTCATTAATGAAGATGTTTAAAAAGATAAGATCTGGCACACGCATCCCTCTGGAACACCTGTCGTTACTTCCCCCACATCGCGCTATGGTGCCATTTAGCAGTTGTTCTGTCTAGCTTTTCAAATCCAGTTTCCTTCCTCTTTGGCCCTTTGGGTTTCATGTTCTCATTACACTTGCTTAGGAACATATGAACTCTAATACAAGACCACACCAATAGTTGATCTAGCATCGTCCCGTCTCCAGAAGCCGTTAATGCCAGTTATTACAGGACAGCATCTCCATAGGCTAATTGTGCAATACCAGATATTACTCAGAGGTGATGGGAGAAATCCTTCCTGACCCCAGCTGGTGTGATCATCTTGTATCCTGAAGTAGAGGGACAGCACACCTTGCAACATATACAATTCTACAAACCACCGATGGTTAGTGTCAACAAGATAAGGGCCCCAGCACCGAGCCCTATAACATCCCATTTGTCACCGCTTTCCTTGCCTGATAACAGCCATTTCCTATTGCCCTTGGGCCTTTCTTAGCAAGCCAATTAAAAACAAAAAAAATTTAGCCACTTCAGTATTTCACCATTGATACCACACATATTAACCTTATAAATTAGCCTTTGATGTGGTACTGTATCAAAAGGCTCTTAAAAGTCCAAGTAAATTATGTCTCCTGTTTCACATGCCCCCTGTCATTGTCACCTCCTCAAAGAAATTAATCAAGTTTGTTAAGCGTGACCTCCCTTTCGTAAATCCAGAGTGACTGTCTCTAAACAATCGGTGCTTGCCAAGCATTCTCTGGTATTGTCCCTGAGCAGCAACTCTAGACTCTTGCACAAATGAAAAACATATAAACTGTGCTCAAAGGAAGAAGGAAAAAAGCAGGGGGATTCTTGTGGTACTGCAATGCAGGGCTGAGGGAGAGAGGACAAGGGGGAGGTGGGCTAGCAGAGGTAATGCTGCAGTGCAGGGCTCAGCTGCAGAACATGAGAGGTGCGGGGTGGGGGGGAGACTGGGGAATGCGTGTAAAGTTGCATTGTGTGACTGAGCTGAAGAGCAGAGCGTAAGGGGAAATTGGGAAGCAGGGGGAAGCTCTTTGAATGCTGCAGTGCAGGGCTGAGCTGCAGAGCCCTGGAGAGAGATGAAAAAAAGAGGGGACGTTTTGTAATTCTGCAGTGCAAGATTGCTCTAGAAAGCAGAATCTGGAAGGGAGATGGGAGACCCAGGGAACTGCAGTAATGCTACAGGGCAAGTCTGAGCGGAAGGATGGAGCAAGGCAGGGGAACTGCTGTCATACTGCAGTGCTGGAGTGATCTAAAGAGCAGAGAATGGAAAGGAGATGGTAGGGGGCGGACTCTGGAAATACTGCAGTGCAGATCTGTAGTGCAGAGTGCAGGAGAAGAAGGCAGCAGAGCAGGGGAACTTGTGTCATGCTGCAGTGTAGATTTCAGCTGCAGAGCAAGCAGCAAGGGAAGACAGTTGAACAGAGGATCTTGCAATGCTGCAGCCTGGGTATGAGATGAGGAAGTGAGGATGTGTTACCCCTATAATGCTGCAGCCCACACGCGGTATTGTTAATCCCAAATATTTTCACAACCTCCCCCCGATGTTGGCTTAAAAATCATGACATTTTAGAAAATAATGTGATTTTTTAAAATGGTTTTTAAGCCTGTAGGGATCGTTTTTTCAAGTTTTTCTCTGCAGCCATGATGGCTAGAAACCTCCTTTTCATTTGAAATCTTACCTGAGAGTCTCATGTGATCACATGACTCCAGGAGCTGGAGCTAAACTAATATAACAATATCAGGAGAGCTGGTAACAGTGGCGCAGAAAATGTGGGACAGCAGGAGTCAGAACTGTCTGCATTTGACTCTAAAATAAGCTGCTTCCTCTTTTCTCCTTGCTGTCACCATCCTTCCTTCTTTTACCCTGAATTTCATCCCTTGCATCAACTGTCATGGCTCAAGTGAAACAGCAAGAAACTTTCTGTTGTTGTTTTACCTTAGAAGCACTGATGTTCCAGTCCCATGTGAGTGCCTTCTCACATTGAGCACTGCTTCTAAGTTATAATGGATTCACCAGACCAGAAAGGCTTTGTGGTTTTGTTTATGGAAATACACAATAAGGTCCTTTCTTAACTGGCAGATTCTTTATTCCATTAAATATATATTTCCACCTCTTGCTTGTTCTGTGTATATTGTGTTGCTCATAGTGTTTAGGTGAGGGACTCTCACAGTAAACCTAGTTGATAAAGTAAAGAACATGTAATTGTTGTTTTCCATTTGTTTTCTCTTCCCTTCCAAGTGCCCATTGACTTTGTTCTGTGTTATGGGTAATGAGCTGCAAATTCCAGTTCAGAAAAATAAGGCCATGCCTGAGTGAGGGAGCATCCACAGCAGGATCCAGTCCCCAGGCAATGGGGACTTTCTTCTCAGCTTGGTCTACAATAGCTTCTCTGCTGAGAAATACCCCACCAGTGCGCACATGGGGGCAACTCCAGCTGTGTTGATTGGGTTCCAGGAGGCTAACCATGAGGCAAGCTCTATCTCACTGGGGGAAAAATGCTTCTGGCCTCTGGTATCTTCTCTACATTAGAGCTCCCACCACTGCTACCCCCAATGGATCCCTGAGGGTAATTATTCAGGCCTTAGATTACAGGAGGAGAGGGGTCACTCTTTATAAAGGTCCAGACGTAGCTGGCTTGATGGCCCATGAAGTTAGGTCTCCACTTTGTTAATATGCCAGAGTATAAAATACTCTTGTTCTGTTGCCCTAGTGTGAGTTAGAAAGCAAGCAAAAGGCTAGGGGAGCCTATTAGCTGATGGTCTTGGGTCTGTAATCAGCCAGATGGAGCTGGTTTCAGAGGTCTGGATTGATTACCCAATTATGTAAACAATACAGTGGGCATTCCTCCACTGAGCAGCCCTCCCTCCTGTTTTCCCCTTACCAGGATAAATGGATCAGAATACTTAGAGAAAAATGAGAGATTCTGTTTATAGAGCTGCTCATCTATCAAATTCCAGCCCTTTGTAAATTGACTTTATTGTTGGTTTTCTTTTCATGGATTTTTTTTTAATGTGAACCAATGAGCTGCAAACAGTATTAGTTCCTGAAGAAATCTGCTTTTTGTTTAACGTAGGAGATCTTTAAAACCAAGAGATAGTGTCTGTATATGTCTAGATGGTCACATGCATGGATCTACGAGTGTCTGGATATCTGTGATATTCTAGTGCAATGAACTGGCTAATATGCACATGTTACCATCAACTCGTACTGGATGGAATCAGAACTGCTCAACTTGTCTCTGCCATCATGAGCCCTCGATGTCCAGGAGGTAGAAATGTTCCACCACCCCACTCCTGCTGTGATGTCCTGAGTGGCCGCGACACGCAACATTGTGATGGCTGAGATGTCTTAGGTGGCCATGGAGTTGAATCTAGCCAGAGTAATAGTGTGAAGATTGTCCAATGCCCTCTTTGGCCCATTCTGAACACGAAGACAAGGGCTGGACAGACCTCAGACAGTCTGGAGGTTGTTTGTCTTAAACAAGCCCCACAAGCCTCTGTGTTCATCTGGATTTCTCAGACCTGCCAAACAGGGCTAGAAATCTCACAAGAGCAGGATTTCTCATGTGATTTCTGGTACCTCCTCTCAGATTTCTGGTCAGTGCTTTGACTTGGCAGCCGTGATGAATGCTGTGTGGCACGGAGACAAGGTGGTTGGAATCAGCACTGGTATCTCTTACCTTCTGTCTCCAAGGCAGCTGAGCTGTGGGCTGTGAAACAGGCAACCCAATCAGAGGCTGGGAGTGGGCTGAGTGTCACTGACTACTGAGTACTGTAACTTCTTCCAGCAGCCCTCCAAGCAGTGCTGGCGTTAGCATCAGAAGAGACCATTGCTCCAGACAGAAAAGGGTGTGATGGTTATAACTCTAGGAAGAGGGGTTAGGGAGCAAGAAAGCTTCATAGATTTCAGGGAGAGAAAGGACTATTACATCACCTAGTCTGACCTCAACAGAACAAGGACAGAAAATCCCATTGATTTACCTCTGTATCATGCCCAATAACTTGTGTTTGCTTAAAATACATCTTCCAGAAAGGCATCCTATCTTAGACTGAAGGCGCAAAGAGATGGAGATTAAAGATCTTCACCCCATGAAGATACTTATTCCATGTAATGAAATCACCTCTATCTTCTTCTCCACAGACTAAACAGATTGAGCTCCTCAAGTCTCTTACTGTAAACCATTTTTTCAAGCCCTCAAGTAAGTGTTTGTGACTCTTCACTGTATGCTCTCCAGTTATCAACAGGACTTAAACAGTGGCAGAGCACAGTGGTGGAAAACCCTCAGCTCATGCATGGGCAAAAGGAGAAAATACACCATGGGGTGGAAAAATAACAAGTCCCTAAGATGGTCTCAGCCTCCAATGGATTGCAATGCACTGGAGAGTAATAACCAGAGGCTAGAAGGTAGAAATGACCAAATCTTGCTGCAAAAGGACTTGGAAATATAAGTGGGTGGGGAACTGGTTTTCATGTTCTGTGTGAGTTTTTGACATTTTCAATTTTTTTTCCCCATCCGGAATCAGACTGGGAAGTCAAAATCTTGAACATTTTCGTGAACCGATAATCTGAAAATCAATCAATCAAGTCAATCAAAACATTACGTTTGTCATTTTCTGAACATTTATTTTTGATGTTGACCTTTAAATTTTTTAAAAAGCTTTATTTGTGTAAATTTACAAACACTCCAGAACGAAAAAAACATTTCAAATCCAAAAATGAAATATTTTGTTTTGACAACTTCAGAACTGGGTTTTGGTTGTTTTGGTTTTTTTTTCAGAAATTTTTCAAGTCATGAGAGTCACCAAAAGCAGCCCTTTCTCACAAACAGTTTTGGTGTTGATTAACATTTCCCAATGAAAAAAAGTTTCATCGTAAAATTCCCAACAAGTTTTACCTGAGAGCATATTCCTCTACATTATTTGGCAGAGCACTAGGGAGGAGCAGTCAGTGGCAGCAGCTGTGACTAGGCTGAGCCTGAGAGAGGCAGAATGCTTCCATTTGGGAGCTGGTGATCTGGCCCGATTTAGAGCCGACCCAACATTGTGGGACGTGGGGAAGGGTTCAGAAGCATGATGCAAACTCCTGACCCTGGGTTTACTCTCTGATTAGGAGAGGGCAGCGCAAAAGGAGCAAAAGATGGGCAGAAACGACGATATCAAGGGTAGAGCAGAGAGTAAGCAGAGAAGCTGCAAGCAGGAGCCGAAGAATGGGGAGAGAGAAAAACAGATGCAGCCTACTCTTAAATAGGGCAATCGCTTGAGGGGGGCGTAGTCTTCTATCCCAAACTTTGCTCTAGCTAGAAAGTATTGTGTGGGAGGGAGTAAAGAATACCGCATGTTTCCATTACAGGGGAAAATAAAAGGTTGGTGTTAGAACCCAGTGAAGAATTTGCAACAATTAATTCCACAAATTTAGCTCTTTGTCCCCCATTTACAAACACAGTGAACAGCCTGGGAATTCCCCCCCCCCCCCCCCAGTTCACTCTTCAAAACTGTTCCATCAGCGTTAGCAGGAAACAAGTTTCAGCCATCAGCTGCTCACAAACTGTTGGTGGCATCGTTTCCTTTTGAGTATTCGCCCTGCTGCAATTGGTCCTCTGAATCATATGTCATTGTTTCTCTTCCCTGATTGGATGATCTAAGCTACCTCTGTCTAGGATGTATTTTGCCCTAAACCTGATTGCATTGGTAGATCTTGGCTACAAGGACAGAATCCTCTTGTGAAACTGTGCCCAAGAAGATCTACACTTGCACACACATTTTGGAAGCATGAATAGGCAGAGATGCAAAGTCAAAGCAACATTTTACATAGAATTCACTGAAATGTGCATGAATATTTTTCTCCCCTATTCACCCAGTTCTCGGTCACAGATCCAAAGAGCATATCCAACAAAAAGTGAAGAGTTTTCCAAAACCTTGCTCTACTAAGGTCTCACATCACTAGTTCAGGTGAGCAGTGGAGACAGAATTTGGTGTCTTCCTGACAGACAGCTAATGCTCTGTAAATATATTTCCAGTTGGATCTATTTATTTTTTCAAGTCGTAATGCAGTTTTGCAAAGGTGTTTGCACTGGCTTTGGTTTCACTGTCAGATGACTTAGTTCCAGCTGAGCTCCTCCATTTAAGCCGTTAAACAAATGAAAAGCAAAATTGTCACTTTTAAATAGAGTCCGCACATAATCACATTTGGAAATGGTCCTCTGCAGGAGAAGCAGAAGTTGTGTGCATTATAATATTGAATTTTAAATAATATATTACACCAAATAGCTTCCAATTTGATTATGGGGGGATATATTTTCATGCATTATTGAATATCTGATTATTGTAGAAAGCCTTTGCCATTAGGCACTGAAACTGTCATTCTCCCAGGTCTATGATGTATGAGTTTGGTTATCAATATTTAAAGTCACAGTCAGCCCATGTATAAGGCTGCTGATACCAGAGACATGGATTAATCAGCAGTGAGGCATATATGCCTCCTGTCATCCGTGTGCCAGGCGGGGCTGGAGCAAACAGTGTGCAAAAGAGATTCCTGTGTGATTTGTGGACTCTGGTTTGCCATGCTGAGCAAAAGAAACACCACCTGTCTGTGGAAATAAGGGCCTGCTATGGATTATACACACAAGGGGTGGGCGCCAGCTGCCATTTACTTTCAGGGGAGAACATGCATGAAACATAACATAAAGAGGTACCAGTGACTCCTGGAAGACTGCACAGAATGCGTGTCCGAGAATTTAGCCAGACAAGGTGGGGGAGGTGATATCTTTTATTGGACCAGCTTCTGTTGGTGACAGTGACAGGCTTTCAGGCTTACACAGAGCTCTTCTTCAGGCCTGGGAAATGTACGCTGACTGTCCCAGCTAAATACAAGGTGGAACGGATTGGTAAGCATAAGGAGTTTACCAGTGGTGCAAGTAGATTTTAACTCTTACTGGTCCGGTACCGAACGCCCGCCCCCTCTCACAAAAAAATGTTCCGTGACTAGAGCCCTGTGTGTATACAAATTTATACCCGCGGATGTGGATATCCATGGATAGAAATCGGTATCCGCTGAACCGCAGGGCTCCCCCAGGAACTGCAGTGGCGAGAAGAGCAGAAGGTGGGGCCGCCACTCCCAGGAGCCAGCTGTGTGCGTCCGGCAGCTACTCAGGGCCTGCTGCCACATATCTGGTGTTTGGACTGTTGCTGACCCAACTGATTCATGCTTATTATATGCTTTGATTAAAACCTACCTGCATGTCTTCCTTCATTTTGGGGACAGGGGCGGCTTGGGTTGCTATTCTGGGGTACATCAGAGCAAAACAGAAAGTAACTTCATCTCCCTGTGTCTCTGTTTCTCCTCCAACCCATGTCCACCTAGACTGTAAGCTCTTTGGGGCAGGGACTGTCTTCCACTGTGTGTATGTACAGTGCCTGGCACAATGGAACCCTGATCTCAACTGGGGTCTTCAGGTGTTACTATAATACATATAATAATGGGACTAGCATCATTTACCACATCACTCCATGAATTAACTTCCAGACGTGATTCCTCGCGGTATAAACTCTGGTCAGAAAGTAGCAGCTGAACTCTATGTACTTAGTCTGCCCCAGCCGGCTTCTCCTCCCCAGCCCTCCCCTTGGGGAGGGAAGCATCAGTTGGAGGAGTTGTATAAACAAATGTTATCCCTTTTTCCCTTTCTGCTGACCCTGCACCTTTCCTCGAAGGCATCATTCCTTTCCCCACTGATTGGAACTGAGTTTGAGAAAGTTAAACGTGCTGCAAAATGGGAGATTTAATGAATTAGAAAAGCCTGGAATGCACAGGATGGAATCTGGGGATGTGTTACACTTTTCTTCTGTACAAAATTCTACAATTTCTTCCCCTCCGCACTCCAGTTCCCTTCCTTCTGCACCTACCTTCCTCCTCCTCGTCACAGTGGATAGATTTATTCCGTGACTAGGGTCACTACTGCCAGCTTTATTTGGTCAATTTGCATAAATCCGCAGTAAGGGAGGGAGGGGCACCTTTCTGTTGCAATAACTCTAATAATTCAGCCCATAGCTGTGCATGGCCTTTGTGCATGGCAGCCTTCCAGCTGATGTATTGTAATAATATGCACATAGGTTTAATGTATAATATAAAAAATACACAGGGGCTGATTAATTACAGCATATGGTCTAGCCACAGAGTCAGTGACACAAGCTGAAGTCCCTCACTGACCCAAGATATTTTGGAGAGCAAGAAAGAGAAAAAGAGAAAGAAAGCCTTTGAACACATTACTTTCCTGTTCCCATTAACTTCATAGAACTGGAAGCTGACGTGCCTTGTCTCCATCACTGAGCCTCTGGGAGTGAAGCCCCGTTCTTTCTCATTCTCCCTGGGTTTAAATTAAAGGGGCCCAAATCAAAAAGATCCTTTTTTTTAAAGGCCCTACCCAAAACTCTGGCTCCAAGTGGCTCCCTGACTTTGGTGGAATTCAAGAGCTGGTTCTGAATGGGCTAGTTGGGCCCATTTCTCGCTAGATGGGATAACTGTCTTCTTATTCTTTTATTTGACTGGAAGGGACATCACTCCTTCCAGCAGCCAGAGATAAAGCCTTCCTTCTTTTATCAGTGATTTAAATACCAGAGCCTTTTCCTTGTCTATGCATGGACCTGGGAGCATTGCTACTGTTCAGAGCCAGCCAAAAGTTTTATGTCCCTTCACGTTTCTAGCTGTATATTTTTTTCTCCAATGTTGCCCTGCATTATTTGAAAGAAAACAAATTTTTCTGGTCTCCTGAACCCTTCAGGGATGCCTAAGATCTGTGGAGGTTCTGTCAGGGCTCCCTGACCAGCTCCTAAGCCCTAGAGAACCGCTCCTGTATGGTTCCGAAACCTTCTGGAGCATCTTAGGGAGCTCCTAATCAGAACCAGCTAGTTTAAAGGATATCAACAAGTATAGCTCAGAAGACAATTTTATGAAGTTTTATCGAGCAGGAGACGCTGATACTTTCTGTACATTTATGGTTCCTTGAGATCTTAATATCACCAGACAATATGCATTTTGCTGGAATACCTGGAAACCTGACTGGTGATCTCTTACACATAACTGCCCTTTGTCACCATCACTGGGCACACATCTACTTAGCCTATGGCTATGAATGTCTTAAACCCGCTATGCCCAGCCAGTTCTAATCAGCACTTTGAGGTCCACCATTGAAGCAACAAAGTTTAAGACCCGAACCACAAATCTAAACATGGTCTAACATATTAACTAATGGTAAGGCTCTGGCATTTATGAGATGTATTTCATGGACATGGAGACAATGTTAGATGGGACAATAGTTAGGCTTGCTATGCAGCATCTTAAATTCTGTATTTCCGTATTTTCCAACAATTACATTTTTGCTTTAATTTACAATTTCCTGGCTTCCTACAGTTTGTTTTTTCTGTTTCCTTCTTCTTGACTTAATGCATATGCACCACCTTAATTCCAGCTTAGCAAAGGCTTTAGGATGGCTGGCTGGGTAGACGGCTGCCTGCTTTTTCCTTATATTGTGGCTTTATAGAGATTTAAAGATGTGAGTATCCACTAAGCATTAATGATCAAGGCCTATTTTCTACCAATTAGAGAGAGAATAGATGGCACAAGGCTTTCCCTTCAGGCTGTTAACCCCAATTGCTCATCCATTCTTCAGGAAGGAGGCCGAACTTGGCATCATTTTTGTAAATCAGTTCATGGGGGGAAAACGTTGTTAATTGATTAGAAGTAAGTTTAAAATCTGCCCGCTCAGAAATATTATTTTGTTGGCTTCATGTATGCAAGTGAGGAGTGGTTGGTGCTGCTTAGTATTAAGCAAAAAAATTAGACACTCAAATGACCATTGATCCAACTTGAGTCAGAGGTTTTCTGAAAGAGTGACCTAGTGCCCAAGGCACTGGACTAGCACTTGCAAGGCCTGGGGTCTATTTCCAGCTCTGCCATTGGGTGACCTTGGACAAGTCACTTTGCCTCTCTGTGCCTCAGTTTCCCCATCTGTAGAGTGGGGATAGTGACACTGACCTCCTTTGTAAAGCACTTTGAAAGCTACTGATGAAAATGCTATATAAGAGCTAGGCTGTTCCAACTGGCTGGAGGAGCTTAACTAACTACTTGATTTAAGCCATTCGTACTGTTGTTCATTTGTAAGGCCCCAGTCTGGGTTCAGCCTGCACTGTACACACACACAATGAAACAAAAAGTGTCCCTGCCCCCAAAAACCTACAATCTCCATAAGAGACAAGAGAGGGATATAACCAACAGATGGGAAGGAGCAGAAGGTAACATTAAGATGACTGGTTTCAGAGTAGCAGCCGTGTTAGTCTGTATCTGCAAAAAGAAAAGGAGTACTTGTGGCACCTTACAGACGAACAAATTTATTTGAGCATAAGCTTTCGTGAGCTACAGCTCACTTCATCGGATCAAATAAATTTGTTAGTCTCTAAGGTGCCACAAGTCCTCCTTTTCTTTTTATTAAGATGATTATGATTCTTGCAATAAGTAGAAATTATTCCCCATGGAAATAAATATCATAAGAAAAATGCATCTTCCACTCTATTGTATGTATTTTTATCGCTCTTGTCACTGCTGTGCCTTTTTTGAGTTGAAAATGTGCAAGTGGCACTGCATGCAACTATGGGTGTGTTCTAATCACCATGGTGGCTTTTCTGTTATTATTTATTTATATTCCAGTAGCACTGAGCAGTCTCAACCAAGGCTGGGGCATTGCTGCAGAAGATGCTCTCGAATGGCACACAGTCCCTTCCCCCAAGGAGCTTACAATCTATAGACAAGACAGAAAAAAGCTGGGCAGGGAAACCCAACGCACAGAGATGTGCCCAAGGTCAGGGGTAGGCCTGGGCATAGAATCCAGGTCTCCTAACTCTCAGTCCAGTACCCTAGCCACATGGAAGATGCAGCCAGTAGTAAAGGAGCATGTCATTCTTATTTCTGTAAAGGTGGAAGGACTCTGAAAACCTGGAGGATAAAGAAACAAAGCAAACAAAACCACTGCTACAGAGAAATGTGGCTGCACCCTTAAAATAATTAAGGACCACTGAGTGCAGCCCCTTGGGAGAGAAGACCACAGGCAAGGTACACAATCTGCGCTCTGTGAAAACCTTGGAGATCCTCCTAGGCTTTGTCATGCACCCACTAATTGGTTTTTGGTGATATTCAGCATGAATGGACATATTTCCAATGGTAAGAAGAATGCTTAGCCCACATGAGTCATGGAGACCTTTCCACCAAAGTATCTCTTGTGGATTTTTCTTGGTAAGCCCTTTGCGTTTGTTCATCCGGCGATGAAAGAACACATTTGTAGCTGGATCCCTGTGCTTCCTCAAGCGGCTTTCTCTTGGGGAGAGACAGTAGGCTGATGGAGCGAAGTAGAAGAGCCAGGTTCTGAGGAGGGTGCATAATTCACGGAAAAAGTGCTGAGTGCACCATCAATCCAGCTTTCATCCAAGCCTTGAGTTATTAATAAAGCGTCTGGTAATCTAACACCTGCTCTCAATCTTCCTTTTTGAGGGCATAAAAAGCCACAAGATCGGCCTCAGCAGTTTTGTGCATCTCCAGGACTTGTTAAATCTGTCTCTCTCCCTTTCACCCACCTCCTGAAATCTTAAGCGTTGATGCTTTATGCTCTGGCTTGTAAATGAAGCCTGTTATTATCATTGAGATAGTGTTTTTATGGCATAAATAATGAGCTGAAACAGGGGAAGAGGCGTCGGGTGGAATTACTGCCTGAACTGAGATGGAAATAATCAATATGTCCTCACTTACAAATCTCATCTGCATGTCGACTCCATCTCGGTGGCTGTCTCTCTACAAATTCATTTCACAGGAGGGCCGATAAAACATGCTGGTGGCATTGATCTGTTTTATTCATAACTGAAGATAGAAATGCATCATTTGAAATTAATAGAAAGGCCTGTGTTTATAACCCAATCCAGGGGGAAAAGTCTGCTCCATCGCTCCTTAGGAGAATGGGTGTAGAACAGGGAGAATGGGTGTAGAACAGAGGTACATGCAGGACTGACTCTAGGCTACTGCACGCAAAGTACCACTGTGGGCCTCCAGAACTTCTCTTTGCTGGGTCACATGGGGCAGCGGCATGGTATGCAGGAGCAGAAAGCAACCTCCTCGCTGTGTGTCTGTTCTTACCTCATCTCATCGCTGCCCTATTCCCAGATGCAGCAGCAGCCAGGAGAAGTGTCCAGGGAGAGCCAGGCCACAGCAGAGCCATTGCCTCTGGCTTTTGCTGGCTGTCTAGGAAGCATTAGAAAAACGAAGGAAGGGCGAGGAAATAATGGTTTAATTAGGATGTTTGTGGCATTTGTGCTGCAGAAGGTCAAGTGGAAAAGAATTGCAGGTGTGATTTATTGGTCAAAACAAAGCCAGGGAAGGAAAATTCTATACTAGAGAAAGCATTTGTGTCAAATAGCAGAAATTATAGCAGGCAGCCTGTTTCATATAAACAAATGGAAGGAAACACAATACTAAAACAGATAGTAGTCTTATCTGCAGACAGGAAAATTCGCTTTCTTTCCCCATACTGGTCCAGCTATGGAGCCTAGTTGAGAAGGACTGGCCTTTTGTAGGGTACAGAGATAATAATCCACACCCACTCAGTGTGGTACTCTGTCCCCCTCAAGAGCTGGCTGGGCCACAGAGAGAGGTTGATGGGCCTGCTACAGCCTGACAGAGCTGGGTTTTTCAGCTCAGGCTGGAAAGAATCCTGCTGTAAGATCCAGAAGTCCCAGGCCCAATCCTGGCTGCCAACAACCCACCTAGGGGTCTGGCATTACGTGTTATACCAATGTGATTAAACCTGACCTGGAGCCGCCTGCCTTCTCTTTGATGAACTTGGAGGCTGAAAAAGGGGAATGCTAATGGCACTTTGCAGCACCCATCATCTTGGTATTGCACTTAATTAGCAAGGATCTGATAGAAAAGGATAGAGACAGGCATAATTCCCAACACTATTCAAGCTGCCTCTGCCCTGTCCCTTGGCCACCTGCAGCACTCACTGCTACTTCAGTCCTTGCTCTCTGCAGAGAAGAAAATGCCAATTTGATGAGGAGAAACTGTTCCTAAGGCATAGTCTGAGGCCCCAAACTCATGTCTCTTGTGACTCAGGTAAGAACTGAACACAGATCTTCAGAGGTGAAAGGCAAATGAATTAACCCATTGTGCCAACTCCTTCTGGGAAAAGGGAAGTTTGGCCAGTAAGTCCCATACCATCAATGACTTTCCCTCTCACTTCCTTCTCCATCTGAGATGGCACACACTTCCAGGCTTACTGTACAGAGGACATCTCTCCTTGGAGCGAGAGGGATTCAAGTTCCATCTGCAACGATACCTGGAACATCCTACACCGTTCTAATCATCTGGTTACATCAAAGAATCTGTGGAAGGAATGCCCTCTTCAAGGATGAGCCTTTTAATCAGTGTTTAATTTCCTCACACACTACTCCACCACTGGGCCTAAGCACCAAGCCTTTGTTACTTCTCCCTAGCAGGAGCAGTGAGACCTTAAAAATGGAGTGTGAAACTCAAACATCTCCTCAGATAGATTTTCTATGGCTTAATTCTCTGCTGACATGATTCCACTGAGGCCAACATAATTACACCAACAGAAAATCTGACCCATAGATTAGGAAAATGAAGATTACACATGAGCTCTTGTCTCCCTGGATCATTTGCCTATAACCTGCTTGTGCAGGGGAGAGGATTCCCATGGACTTGAGCTTTATGCTGTTCAGTACGGAGGACTATGCTAAGCCCTTCATGTGATTTGTGCCCCATGTGTCGTCTTCACTCAAACCTGAACTGGAGCTCAGCAGCTGAACGAACCTGTTGCAGTTTTTCTGACTATTACTGATGTACATGCAGTAATCATCAAAATGAGATCAAGTTCTCCCTTGATCCATCCCTCTGAATATTTAGATAATGGATCCTGGAGCAGATCCTCAGCTGGCATAAACTAGAATAGTCCCATTGATTTCGCCAGCTGAGGATCTGAGCTATGGAGCTGGCAAGGGTTATTCTATTGGGGCGGGGGAGGTCTGTGGGGGTGAGGGGGCGGAGAATCGTTTTGTCTTGCCTTCTTCCAGAGGCATAGCTTGTGCTTCTTCCCAAGATCTCAAAGGTTTTCCTGACTTAGCCTGGTCTCCTTCAAGCTCCACACAACTAGACTTCTGTGAAACTTAAAAAAAAAAAGAAATACCCAAGCAAAGATAAGGAATAGCACCCAGGACAGAATTTCCAAGCCAACAACCTTCACCTGAGAGCCTGAAAACTGTAAGCCGAGCGGAAGTGACAGAGAATAAGGGAAAGAAAATCACTGTAAAGCAAAAACTTTGCTCTAGCTCTGTTTTTATTTGAGTCCTTGTCAGAGCAAATCAGTGCAGCTCAGCTGGGTCTCCTGGAGGGCAGCCCACTTGGCAGACGCATGTCTCCACCCACCTAATGCCAGTCTGAATACACAGGATCCCATTAGGGAAGTGAAGGCCTTGTTCATGGGAGGCAAACAGCACTTTATTTGGCTATGTATTTTATATTGTAGTGATCCAGGGAGGAAGAAAAGCTGGTTTAGAAGCTTATTTATTACAGATGTATCTTTTAAAAGAATATTCTGCCCAGTCATGCAACCCTTACCCACTGGCATCATCCCACTGAACTCAGTAAGCGTTACAGAATTGGATCCATTGTCATGTAAGTTTACATTCAGGTCTATCTGTATTGAGCTTTCCCAGATGTCTCAGTTACAGGTGGGCCGTGACGAGGTAGCATTTCCACCTTATACCAAAAGACAGGTTCTATACTCTGTGCTGGTTAAAACTCACCCCCTTAACAATATAAACTCCAGCCCAAGTTTTTTCCTTGGGATGGACATTTCATAGGGTTCCTCCATCAGGACCTCTCAGCCCCATAGACTCTCTGCTGAAATAGATGCTCCCACCTCCTTTACAGCTAGGATGGAGTTAACAAGACAGGGCAGTCATCATAAGTCAGCTGGAATCAAATGACTCTTCCCTAGCAGGCTTCCAGGATCTGCTGGTGGGGTGGATCACCAGAAGAACTCAGACCTATGCTTTCTGGGGACAAGAGCAGAAGCTTCCCCCCCAAACTTCCTCAAATATTGTGGCAGAATCTGCATTTGAACCAACCCTAGATTTCATTTTACAAAACCCACTCCTGACTGGTGAGATTTTTTTTTTATACTAAAGCCACCCTAGATGGAACAAAACTGAATATTTGTATTATTTATATATATATATATATATATATATAAGAATATTTCTTCACCACTCCTTCCCCCTGAACTGTGATGGTCCAGAGAGGGCGAGGTTCTGTGGCCTTCAATTTGCAGGAGGCCAGACTAGAGGATCATGATCGCCCCTTCTGGCCTTAACACCTATAAGTGGGGCCCAGATCTGAACCACCCCTGGTTTGGGTTTTGCAAATGGTCAATGAGGCTTTGAAAAACCAAGCAGAGGCTCCTCAGCCCATCTCTTATTTCAGTATGTGCATTTGCACCTCTGGACTGATGCTTGATCTCAGCATATAGATGGGGGTGGGTGGGACGGTCAGAAAGAAAGCTGCCCCTGTGCAGCACTGCACATAGGGCTACATGCATTAATGGGAGTGAGGTAAGATGATTTGTCTTCCTATGAAGCATTAGGTTCTGGCCACTGGCAATGATTTGTGCACCCAGACCATTTTCCTAAGGTCTGATCCCGTATGGCATATTGCATAATTCCTAATGTGTGCCAGTGTAAAAGAATAATTGTGAATGCAAATCTCCTTCTAGCATTTTCCCCTCTTTCCCAGGAGTTCATTTTTGGCATTAAGAAAACTTCCAAACCTAACAACATTTCCAAAAGGCAAACATCAGGTGAGTTGTTGAAGGTATTTTAAGTGTAATCCTTCGGGTAGTGTATTGCTCTCCGTAAGCAATCAGAACCCCCTGTTAACATCAATAGAAATTAGACATTCACACTGAAAGAACACACCCCCTCTGTTCTTGTATGAGGGTTTTTTTGTTTTTTTTTTTTTACTTTGCATCAGTGTTTGTGAAGCAAGACTTTGGATTTCATCCGCATTTCCTCTGAAGAATGTCTCCTTGTTTGAGAGGTCTGCTGGCGTGCAGTAATTGTTGAGCAGGGCTCTTTAGAATCTAATTTACAATGGAACAAATTCAAACAATATGCAAAAGTAAAATTAAAAAGTGTATCAATTAACATACAAAAGTAGAACTACACCTCACATTCAGCCTAACAATTCCTCTGAGGTTGGAGCAGCCTACAGAAGGGAAACTATGCTAGGCATGCAAAGCTAACATCTCCTTGGGGGGTAAAGCTAGGAAAATTAACTCAGGGATCCTATTAGAGATCCAAAAGCAAACAAGGTTTATTACACTTAAAGCTTATATTGAACACGGGGTGAAGCAAAAACCTTTCAAATATTCATTTTAAACTAATCTGGACTTTAGAAAGATCTTGCTTTTGAATTTCTACACCATGCAGGTTGGATGAGCAGACTATGTCACCCAAACGTAGGTCAACCTGTTGTTATTTATTCCTGTTGCAGTAGCATCTAAAGCCCCTACTGAGATTGGGCCCTCATTATGCTAGGTAATGTACACACCATGGGAAAATTCCTGCCCCAAATAGGTAATGGTCTGAATAGACAAGACAAAGTGGAGGAAGAAGGGAGTATTATTATCCTCAGTTTACAGGTGGGGGATTGAGGCACAGAGAGATGAAATGACTGGCTCAAGGTCACACAGGGAGTCTGTGCCAGACCCAGGAAGTGAACCTAGATCTACTGATTCCCCGTCCAGTGTCTTAAGCATGAGGCCAGTCTTCTTCACGGACAGCCTGGCTCAGCACAGTCAAGTGAAACCACTCACATCTGTGCTACCTAGCTTAGGTATGTGACATCCATTATCACAGAATTTATCATCAGAAAACCCCTGTGAGGTAGCGCAGTGCTGTCATCCCCATTGTACAGATGGGAAACCAAGACATAAAGAGGCTACTGGTGGGATCCATGAAGGGACTTAGGTGCTGCAACATTGAGCGTCATGCTTGCTTACTTGTAGGGGCCTAGAAAATCACAGAAACCTACCACAATCCCTAGGCTCCCTGTACAAAGCCAGCACACTAGCTGGAGAGCCACCTAAGCTAGGTAATGGGAGATGTTGGGGCGTGTGCTAAGCCACGCCCGCTTTTGGAGGTAGGTGCAAAGCCTCGGCTGCAGGGAGGTGCCCGGCTCTGCTTAGTGATCCATGAAGGGGAAACCCCCACCCAGAGTCTGGTGGCTTTGGTGCTTTTGGAGGAAATGAATTAGGTGCCTGCCTCTTTCCACCCCAAGTAGCTGTAGGAGGAAGAAGCTGGTTCCCAGCTTAGAATTTTTAGCCCAGTGGTTAGAGCATTTCCCTAGGAAGTGGGAGATCATGGTTCAATTCCCCCCTTTACAGGAGTGGGAGCAAGGATTTGAAGAGGGGGCTCCCACCTCTCACAAGTGTGCTCTAACCACCGAGCTACGGGATATTCAGATGTGGGGCTCCTGCAGTCCCTACAGAGTCATTCCCATTCTCTCTTCCTGGCTGAGTGACTGTGTAAGTATTTCTTCACAAAGGAATAGTCATTGCAGTCACAGTGCGCATGCCAAGAGGCAGGAACATAGGTGCCTATGGAACTTTTACTCCAAAAACCGTACATGATGGGTGGGGTTAGGCACCAAAGGAGTTTTGCAGATCAGAGTGGAGACAAAATTGGGACAGATGCATCTTTGTGGATCCCTTTCTAAGTGACTTGCCCCAGGTCACGCAGTAAGTCTGTGTCAGATCACGGACTTGAACCCAGGTCTCTTTCTAGTATACTACCCCAACCACTGGACCATCCTTTCTCTTTAAGGGAATGTTTAGGTGCTTTGTTGTACAGGAATTGACTTATTCATAGGCTCAACGCAGGGCATTAAAAGCTCAGCCAAATCAGGGCCTAAGACTTTATTGTAAGCAAGGATCACGTTAATGTACAGTTTATTGTATAGAGATACAAATACATTCAGGCATTCTACCATACCCCATTTGATACCAAAAGTATTTTTGTTTTGCTGATATTCTGTTATAAAAATTGTTAGGAATCCAAAATGTTTCTTCATTAGCTCTTGCATAGGTTTAGTATGCTTGGGATGTTGCTGCTAGGGAAACATATAATTTTAGTTTTTAATTATACTTCCCTTGAAGGTGAAAGTGATGTTCTCTGAAGCCTCATCATCTCAGGCTGGTCTATCAGCCGTGCTCGTAAGTCATGCAAGAGTGAGCCAGGTCAGTACGTAGGTAAGAGAACCCAGAGGGACTTCAAGGAAGTGGCTGGTGTTTCCGTAGGGCATGCTTTTCTCCGGGAGTTAATGCTCATCCAACATTCACCACAGGGGTCTCTGTGTTGTTGGAGATGAGATGTCAAATTTAGATCCTAAATGTAGAGCAGCCACCAGTCCATTCCATGGTGGCTGGAGCCAGGCTGGGACTTAAGGAGACTCGGTGTGATTACTAAGCAGCACAGGCTCTGACAGTCATTCTAGGAGCAAGTGAGCCAGGGAGGATAAGGCCTGTCTGTCCAGAAATCTCAGTGGAGAATCCCCTTTAGACTAATCACAGCTGAGATCTTCCTCTTCTCTAACATGACAGACACGACACTTATGACTTAGGATAATTAATGATTTGGTGACATTTTTGGCCAGGGTAGGGGGTGTTGATATTGATGTCCCAGCTGAATTTCTAGTAGGGAAATTGTTTTCTATCTTTCAAATATTTCCCTTATCGTTTCAATTCAAGAAGTAAATTGTTCCTTTACCTTTTCATGATCTGTTTTGTTGTGTGGTGGGTGCAGAAATTGTGACTGTATTCCACCCCAGAGGCGAATGAAATTCATTCGGTGGATAAAGTCATCCTTATATAAAGAATTTGCATTGTGCTTTGGGATCTATCTGGATGAAAGGCATGGCACGTAACCTCTTGTTATTAATATCACTCATCATGGTGCAATTGCTATTTTTTTCCTGGATGAATAACTGTTGGCAAAGAAGGCTTTCCATATGTTAAGAAAATCAGCAAATAGTAGTTTCCTTAGAGCAGTATTCTATCCACACATTGGTTAGCAAATATGACACCTGACTTGCTTGTGATCATCTTTTATCAACAGCATTTTCCGTAATAGGTAGGATATGGTTTTGCCTTTAACAGGGGATGCTCTGTAGAGAATCTATGTGAGACACTTTGTCTAGAAGGAGCTGTGTCCAGGAGATTAAAAAAAGGGGAGGTGCAGAGGGAAGTCTTTGGACCAAAGGAGTTGTCCATGGTCCTAAGAGATGGAACATTCTGCTCTGGCCTATGGGAAATATCCATGGTAGTTTGCAAACAGGGAACTACTCGCTGTGGACAATGGAGCTGTCTGTGGACCACTGGGAGAGGTAACTCTGTCAATATTACCAGTGGCAGTGTTCCCATCAATTAACAATCACTAATTTGCTTGCCCAGCAATGCATTATGTTCTGTGTGGTGGGAATGCAAAAGTAAAAAGAGATTCTGAGCTGTCAGGGGCAGGAGAGAAGGGGGCTGGAGCTGAATGCAATAGCGGGATTATGACTGAGGAACAGCATAAAAATTTCACACAAAGCTTTCAGCCCTCATCCACCATGTGAATTCCTGTGATGCAAGCTCCACAAGTGTACAGGAAAGAGAAGGAGGATGTGGGGCCTGATCCAAACCCCATAGAAATCAATGGAAATCTTCAGCCCCAGGCCTTTGCTGTAACCACAGCACCCAATTCCATACTGCTATTGCAAAATCCTCTGCCCACACAGGTCTTGAGAACTTACTAGCAGCTGTTTCTAAATTGAAAGCTGCTTTCTGCAATTTGGAGCATAAAAGTAAGCTTATTCCTCCTCTCTGGTATAAGTGACCTTCTTAGCTAGTGAGAGGAGAGAGTTAGGGAAAGCAAAACATGCCTATTATGCTTAATCTGTAGCAAAAATGCATTCCTTTGAAAACTTCACAACAAACAGGAAACCTGTGCTACTATAGATCTTGTTACTAAAAAGGAGTCTATCCAAGCAATCTGTCTGCCTGCCTTTCTTGCTGTGTTGGTACTTTTGCTGAAATCATTGAGTCTGCATTTTTCCTCCTCACGCTCAGTACGCAGAGTAAATGATGACAGACTCTATCACCTATCAATTACTTGGACACTGTCTGCCTTTTTCACTCTGAGTTTGTGGGGGGGGGGGGGGGGGGGGAATCTGTTTGATTTTGAATACTGTGAAACAAAAGTCCCTGCAACGGAGACATAGGGAGCACCTGGATCACACACACACACGCATGCAGACATTTACACATACACACATGTTTTAAATTGTCAGACTCTCCATAGGAATACCTGAGGGGGAGGAGGCAAGCCATTTGAGGGCTATGATCGCTCTGTTTGTATGTTGCATCCATTTCCCACCTACCACTCTTTTTTGTCTTGTCTGTTTTGATTGCAAATTCTTCAGTGCAAGGACTGTCTTGAGTGCATGTCTTTACAGAACCTAGTTCGACGGAGGCCCCAATCCTCTTTTAGATGCTTCTCTTATTGAAAGTAAAAAGAAGGTGCATGCAGTTTGGACTGGGCACATACAGTGGACTTTGGAGGGCTATAAGACAGAGTATCCTCTGGTTCAGAACTTCTCAAACTGGGGGGCATGCCCCCCCCCGGGCAGTCGTTAGAAGCTTTAGGAGGGAAAAAAAATGTACTGGCATATTTTAGCCACAGCAATGAAAAACTAGCAAAGCTGATTCCTCCAGACAATGGCAGAGAAAACACATTTTTTCACAGGTTGGTCGGTGCACAGAGAGCGAATTTCACAGATGTTCAAACAGTTGTAGATTCCGTGCCACCCTTACGTCTGCGCTGCTGCTGGTAACACCACTGCCAGCGGAGCTGGGCTGCTGGAGAGCGGTGGCGGCGGCTGGCCGGGCGCCCAGCTCTAAAGGCAGCGCTGCTGTCAGCAGCAGCAGAGAGGTCCGGGTGGCAATACTGTAAGCAGTCCCACTTAAAAATTACATGTAGATATACTCAAATGGCTCTGTTTGAATCAGTGACTTACTGTTTTTAATATTTAGCAAGATTTGCATGTTGATTTTTTTTTTAATTGGTATATGTACTTGTGTGGGAGAGGGCATGAACTACTGCAGACACAAAGAAAGGGGCTGCAATCAAATATGTTTGGGAACCATTGCTCTAGTTATACGAGACAGCGCATAGATGTCTCAAAGCTAAATACTTTGTTTCCAGCTACCTGACTCATTGGCAGACAGCAGGAGGAACAGTGAGCTATCGTGCATCATTGCTATCATCGGAATTATTATTGAACTGCTGAGCACAATTAATTGTGAACTGCACCCACCCCGTACCATCACCAATATCAAAAACACCTCCTAGCCATATGCCAGGTCATAAATGCCTCTTACCTGTGGGCTGGCAGAATCCTCAGGTAATATCACATTCTCAGACCAAATGAAAACAGACCCTGATATTTTATAGAGAGGACATGTGACGTTGGGACATTTTCTTTCTTTCTTTCTTTCTTTCTTTCTTTCTTTCTTTCTTTCTTTCTTTCTTTCTTTCTTTCTTTCTAAATAGTTTCAAATTGTTTGTTTTTGTTTTAAATTGCTGAACTTTTTAATATTTTTTTAAAGCCCACAATTCCTTGAACGGTTCCTGAAACACAGCTGGCTTATACAACAAAAAGGAGTCAATTAATAGTGTCATCTAATAAAGTAAAATAATTTTGCAGATAGAAATTAAGGGGGATATTTTCAAAGGTGCAGAGGGAAGTTTGTCACCAATAATTCTCATGACACCCCTCAAGGTAGGAAAATATGGGTAAACTGAGGCACAGAGAGACTCAATGGCTTGTCCCCTGTAAAACAGCAAGACGCTAGCAGAGTAGAACTGCAGGAACTAGGTGGGGACACATCCCTGATGTCATTTGATGTAGCTCCTTTGAAATCAATTATAGTTAACCATAATGAAGACTCCAGGGATATATGGATTCGCACATTAGTTTTAGATAAGTTTCATATTATAGGCAGGGCTGGTAGCATCACCTGTTGTTAAAGTTGTCCAAAACTTGCCATTATAAGACCCTGTTTTCAGTTGCTTACCACTGTGTCAGACTTTAACCATTGGGGCTGAACTTTTCCATGTTGAGTGTCTGAGGCAGAATTTTGTTTTTGGAAAGTTTTGGCCAAAATAGTTCAGCCATTTCTAAGGATGAGGTTAGGGAAAAATGACTTGTTTTGCCATGTTAAAAAAAATTCTGGTGAGAATTTTCTTTGAGAAGCTCTAGCTCCCTCATGCTTTGGAGCAAGGACTTTGGAATTTGGTAGGTGGTGGGATGAGCTGGCCTTTGTGTCAGGGAAATGCCTTTTATTATCCTGGTGGAAATCCACCCGAATTTTGCCAAGTTATAAACCTTCGAAAAACCTCAGTTTGCACATGCTCAGTAGTTACTTCCTTTGAGTTTAGGACTAAAATTTCCACATATTCTATGCTCACTGAGCACATAGAGATCTGATAAGAAGTCAGGATTTGGGGGAGAAATGACACTGGATGAGCAAAGAAACTGGGTAGGAAAAGCTGAGACTGGACAGGACAGGACTGGGATAGGGACATGGCAGAATGGTTTAAGCTTGGAGGAAACAGACAGACGGTGTGACCACTACAGCACATACCTCCCCAGAGTCTGAACTGGAACCCAAGGTTCCTGAGTTTCACCATTCCTCAGTGGTCATCAAATATAAGTGAACCTCACTGGCAAAATGTCCCACCACCACCCCTTCTAGTGCCACACAGAAGATGACAACCTACTACTGCTATCAGTTTACTCTGTTAACTCAAGTGGCAGACATCTGTGTGGTGGATCTAACGGTTCCAACCCTGCTGATGGCCTATATGGGGGTCCATATGATGCCACAAGAAAGGTTTGCTCTTTTTTTCATGTTACTCCCACCTCTCTTTTCGCAACCTTAATTCAGTTTCCTTGTATATATGCATTAGGATACAGATCTTTGATAACATATCATATCATATTTTTTCCACAAGACCCCTGTCTCTTACACTCTCTGTGCCAATCCACAGAAGATATGAGTCTGTTACAGCCCCAAGGATGCTTGGAGTTTTAGCTGAAGCTGTAGCAGTTCATGGTTTTAGCTCTGGAGTTCCCATTCATTCCCCAGTTTGTCTGCCAAGATGGCAGCCATCGCTTGCATTTCAAAGCCTCTGGTGCAACACCTGAATAAGTCCTCCCTGAAACTTGTCTGTCTTTCCCCAGTTCCACACATTATTCTACAGACACCTAGAAAATTTTCTCTGGGGTACCTACAGCCTTGGATAGGTGCCCCTTTGTTTTTCTTATTTTTTATTTATAAATCTAAATTTATAGTAAATACATACATAACAATATCTATCTATCTATCTATCTATCTATCTATCTATCTATCTATCTATCTATCTTCCTGCCTGTTGGCATGAAAGTGGCAGCTTCCATGGATTAAATTGTAGGTGTTTTTTTAAAAAAACTCTTCATAAACAAATGTTAATGTTGTTCTTTTTAAAAGTCAACATCTCTTTTTCCCTCCGAGTCTATTTTCACACAGACATTTCCTTTAACACAGACATTATGTAGTAGCAGCCAGAATCCCTGTGATAATGGAATAAATATTCCAACCCTTAGGCTGCTGTAATACTTTTCTAGCAGTGGAAGATGGAGCCCTTCCCTGCTCGCACAGGGATCCGTCGGTGAAATGGGTAATGTCTTCTATGTCCGCCATAAGCTGAGCTTTATAGCTTGAACCCCTGGGCAAAGGAAGGACCTCACAGTCCTTCTCAGTACATTCAACTCACGACACACCACTGTCTGGGCCTCCCTCATTTGGCGATTTATGGGCCATGTCAGCGTAATTTAGTGTCTTAATGCTGCCGGTCAAGGACCATCAACGTCTTCTAAACCTCCAATGTCCTTGGGAGGTAAGGGAAGCAGAACTCACTCCGAGTCAGCTTTCTGGGCAGCAAAGGGACAGTTGCAAAGAACTGAGGGCAGAGGCAAGGCACTTCCACGGAAATAAAAATGATTTTCTCAGGCTGGCAC
Source organism: Chelonia mydas (assembly GCF_015237465.2). Taxonomy (NCBI): domain Eukaryota; kingdom Metazoa; phylum Chordata; order Testudines; family Cheloniidae; genus Chelonia; species Chelonia mydas. The sequence continues at coordinate 10,277,044 of NC_057857.1, forward strand.
AACAGCGTAAAAGCAGGCACTGCACACAGTGGTGCAAGAGACCCATATTTGGTCACATCCATCTTGCTAGGTCTTTTTATTCTCCAGGGTAGTGAAGCTCAGGTGTGTTGCAGAACAGTCATGCTTATGAACTGATGGTAGCCTTGGCATTGTCCAAAGAAGGAATCTGCTCAATAGCTGGTCATGCTGGACAGAGCATCAATTCCACATCCATGCATGGGGAAAGAAATGGAGGAACTGACACCTTTAGTAGCAGCATCTCCATAAGCTCTAAATCTAAATTTAGAGATCTAAAATGTCCATAAGCTGATATCTGGAAGGGCCCTGCTTTAAAAGGAAATAATCCCTTCCTCTCCTAAATATCTTAAATTAGCTTTTCTTGTAACCATCTGTAAGAAGGGTGTTCTTGTATAACACACAGAATGAATTGGTATCTGTATTTCTGGCATTTCGTATCGGTATTCCAGAAACGCTGCCATCAGAAACCCTGTTTGATTTTCAGTCCAGCTATGGTAAGGGATGATGATTAGGAGGAAAAATTGTCCCCAGGTGGGCACAGGGAAAACAACAACTGGAATTTGATCCAGTCAATGTCCGGAGGAAAACTGTTGCAAGAGGAAATGGAAGGAGCCCCTTGTAAATCTGGAATTGAATCCAGGTCTCCCCAGGGATATTACCTACTGATTAAAGAAAGAGACTAAGAATCAAGACTCTTGGGATCTATGCTCTCTCTGACTTTTGACTTGCTCATTGACCTAGGGCAAATCATTCATGTACTTCAGATTACCCATTTACAAAGTGGGGATAATGTCCAGAATAATATTTTCCTTGTGGGCTTGTTCTAAAGCTCAGGTAATCGATGATTGTAGAGCTCTTTGAGATTTTTAGATGACAGGTGGTAATGGAAGAAAAAATAGTATCCCAGGGAGAAACCACTATCCAAGGACTGAGAATATTAAGAGTGCTTGAATTATTATAACAGCAAAATCACAGGTCAAATATAAGACCTCATTGAAAATTTAGGGAGAATAATAGTAATACTTGTCACTTACATAGCGTCTTTCATCTATAAATCTGAGTGATTTTCAGTGAAGGGTAAATATTCCTGAGGCACAGAGATATTAAGGGACTTGCCTTATGTCACTCAAGCAAGCCCATGGCAGAATCAGGAACAAAGCTCTGGGAGTCCTAAATTCTAACCACCAGACAATAGTGCTTTCCATTGAGAAATGCCATGATCTTCAACTCCCAATTGACTAAGAGTTGTTCCTACCTGACTGCTGATGAAGAAGTCAGTCCTGAATTCTCAGTTACAGTTCTCATCACACTGCTCTGGTGATATAACAGGGCCTGAAAGTGGATTTAGATTACATTGCACTGAATGAGAAGCACAAGGGGGACATTAATTGAACTGAGAACCAGGCCCTCAGACTCCTGCTAATGTAAAATCAATAGACCCCTGGGCCACTTTAGCTCCCTTCTCTTCTATTTAAAAAAAAACCACCACTGCATTCTAGCCTTTACTCTGGGCCTGTCTTGTCTGTTTAGATTGCAAACTCTTTAGGGCATGGGACAGTCTCCTATCTGTGTCTGTACAGCTCCTAGCACAATATGACCCATTCTAGATTGGTCTGTTGACATTACTGTCATAAACACGATTAATAAAAATGATGGCACATTGTAGCTTTTCCTCGTTCATGCAGAAACCCATTTTGTTTGTAAAACCCTACCTTTTTTTTCTCAGCCCCCGCTCACAGGGTGCTTTGTACATTTCTGCTGAGGGGCACTCAAGTCTACTCCCCATTTGCCTGGTGTCCCCTGCTCCCCCTTGGTTGGCTTTTTGCAGTAGCTGCAGGCCAAGAACACTTTCTCACACCACTAGCTTGAAAACCAGACTTCTCAAGCAGGAAAAAACCCTGCCTTTGAAATTCTAGGTGCAGCCGGAGTAAGTTACTTTTTTTCTCTCTCTCCCCAATGAGAAAATCTCAAGGAAAGGAGCTAGAAGCATTGTATCTTGCTGATAGGCGAATATTAAAAGCACAGGAGGACACCTTGCACATGTATAACCTTTGCCGGTTCTGTGAATCCAGAGAGAGGCAATAGATAAAGTACCAGAGCCTTTGTCCTATTAGATGGCCCTGTTTACTCTAGTGTGCAGGCCTGTTGAGGTGTTTAATGACTTTTCATATCACCATGGGGACACTGAGATGGGAGGGGCATTCATTTCCAGCATTCTCGCTTCCTCTTTCTCGCTCCTTCTTTTCTGTCTAGCCCTCTCTTTTGCTTTTGCGGTGCCCAATTGCCCCTGTCTGCATGTAAATGTTGTTACATGACATCACAGTCCATTTCTTGTTGGGCTAGCACGTGCAGGCCCCATCACTGGGATAATGATGTAGGCACGAGTTCGTTAAGCAGAAGAGACCCATCTGTCTGTTAGTGGGGGAGGGCTGCGAGACAGATCCCTGCCAGCTGCTGCTGTTACCCTCTGGTCCGGATGCAAAAAGAGTAGATACACAGGTGCGCCCTGAACTTCTGCTCAGAATTACTTTTCTGAGTCAAGTATCGTCCCTCTATAGCAGTGGTTCTCAAAGTGGGTTCGGTGGACCCCTGGGGTCTGCAAGGTCCGTGAGTCATGTCCAGGGCCACCAGCCCCATTGATCAACTCCTCCCCCTCCCTCCCCCTGCCTCCTGCACACCGGGGAACAGCTGTTCAGCAGCACGCAGGAGGCACTGGGAGAGAGGGGGAGGAGCAGGGAGTGGGCGGAAAGAGGTGGGGAAGAAGAGGGATGAAGTGGGGACAAGAAGAGGTGAGGGGGTGGGGTCTTGGGGGAAGGAGTGGAGTGCGGGCAGGTCCTGGGGCTGACCAGGGTTTGAGCACCCCCGGGGGAAATTAGAAGCCAGCTTGGTGGTCCATGAAAATTTTAAATCAAAATGGGGGTCCTCAGGTTGCTAACGTTTGAGAACCGCTGCACTATAGGACACTTGTTCGAAATGAAAGAGCCTCTCCTGCCTGAGACAAATGATCCAGCTCTTAGCTCAAGGCTCTAGCAAACTCTGTGGTCCAGGCACGTAGGGGGACAAAGCTGCACTAAGTAAGAGTGGGTTACAGTACCACACAGGAGGGCCCTCTTATCAAACCCCAAGTAGTTGGGAGTGTGCCAGAGACCACTAGCCAAACACAGCCCATGTAAAACGTGACAATGGGAGGTCAGTGGCAGGGCGCAATTATCGTTACAAAATGGCAGCCTCCCCATGGCTCAGAGGAGCACAGGACAACATGCAGCCAACAGGGATGAGGAGACGAGTGTTTGGGAGGAAGTGGAGAGAGGGAAAGCACCAGAGAGCTAAATGTGAGACCAGCACCTCCTTTTGAAGGCTGTACGCCAAATTCAGCGGTGGGAGCTAAAACACTACCAGGATGGTCAGCAAAGAAATGGAAGTGGCTTTAATAGTTCAAGCTTCACCAAGCTGGTGTCCAGGGAATCTGCAAAATAGATGCAGTTCAACCCCAAGTGGGCAGGAGGCATGCCATGGGGTGAGGGAGCTTTATCTTCTACTGTTCCACTGGTTATGTCCCACCTACAGACCCTTCTTTGTGCAAGGTGACATAGAATATCAGAGTTAGAAGGGACCTCAGGAGGTCATCTAGTCCAACTCCCTACTCAAAGCAGGACCAATCCCCAATTTTTGCCCGAGATCCCTAAATGGCCCCCTCAAGGATTGAACTCACAAGCCCGGGTTTAGCAGGCCAATGCTCAAACCACCGAGCTATCCCTCTCCCCCTATGCATTAGGGCAGCCACTGAAAACCAAATCAGTGCTGGCTCTGTTACATTCCAGTGCCGGCTCTGTCCCCCGGGTACCACTGCAGGGAAATGTGAACAGAAATTCAAACTAAAATACATATATCCTCTTTCCTTCATGCTTCGCATACTGCACCTGACAATGATGGGCTGGGCTGCTTGAGAATAGCTGTGCCGTGGGGTGAAACTAGGTAGAGGGAGGCAATGGTAGGACATGCATAGGGGAGACGGGGAAAAGTTGAATTATTTCTTTTGGTCTGCCTTTTAGGTTGCTTCATACTGGACTGTTTCCCTTTGACAAAGGAGGCCTCTGCATGGAATGACTTTGGCCTTCAAGAATTTTGGGAATGGCAGGGCGGTCTGGCGGATAGGACATGGGAGTGGGAGTTGGAAGACCTGGGTTTTATTCCTTGAGTAAGTCACTTCTGTTTCCCCTTCACCCCTTTGCCTCTCTTGCCTATTTAGACTGTGAGCTCTTTGTGGCAGGGACTGAGTTCTCCCTGTGTTCGTACCGTGCCTAGTGCAGTGGGGCCTTGATCTTAGCTGAGGCCACTGTAATACAAATAATCTCTGATCGTGTGCTGGATGTGGTTCCTTTCTCCCACCAACCCTCTCCCTCCTCAACCCACAGAATCAAAACACAGGCACCCCTAAACATGAGCCAAGCTCATCTTTGGATAAGTCCGTTGAATCCTGTGGAGTTCCCTCAGGGATGAAACTGGCCTATCGTGCATGTAGAAACTCCAGATATTAATTGTTTGCCTTCCAGCTTTGTCTTATATGTGCACTCTGCTTTGAGGTGACACAGCTGTACTTTTTGATGATGTAGGGGGCAAAATGGGCCTACATTTCTGCCATACGCCATGGCAGGACAGAGCAACAGGTATTGGTGGATCGGTGAGCAGGTCTAATTACCTAGGCAAGGTATGACCAGCTAACAGAGCCTCTTAGAGGTTTTCACTACCACAGCTTAGCCCTGATAAAGTGCTCTACATCCTCAGAGTGCTTTATAAACAGTAACTGATCAGGTGTAAAATGGCATCTGCTTAGCCCCTGTCCTATGGTGCTGCCCCATGACAGCAGTGACCTATTAAAAATTTGTGCCTGCAGTAAACCCTCAGTGATTTCACTTAGTACAGTATGTTTCAGAGTAACAGCCGTGTTAGTCTGTATTCGTAAAAAGAAAAGGAGGACTTGTGGCACCTTAGAGACTAACCAGTTTATTTGAGCATAAGCTTTCGTGAGCTACAGCTCACTTCATCGGATGCATAGCATATCGTGGAAACTGCAGAAGACATTATATACACACAGAGACCATGAAACAAAACTTCCTCCCACCTCACTCCCCCGCTGGCAACAGCTTATCTAAAGTGATCCTCAAGTAGAGCCATTTCCAGCACAAATCCAGGTTTTCTCACCCTTCCCCCCCCACACACATACAAACTCACTCTCCTGCTGGCAACAGCCCATCCCCCTTTGAAACCCCTCTTTTATAATGCGCATGATAATCAAGGTGGGTCACCTCCAGCACTAATCCAGGTTTTCTCACCCACCCCCCTTTTTTTTTTTTTTTTTTTTTTTTTTTTTCAAAAACCACACACACAAACTCATTCTCCTGCTGGCAACAGCTCATCTTACAATGTGCACAGCAATAATCCAAGTTTAACCAGAACGTCTTGGGGGGGGGGTTTTGCAGGAAAAAAACAAGGGGAGACAGGCTACCTTGCATAATGACTTAGCCACTCCCAGTCTCTATTCAAGCCCAAATTAATAGTATCCAATTTGCAAATGAATTCCAATTCAGCAGTTTCTCACTGGAGTCTGGATTAGTGCTGGAGGTGACCCACCTTGATTATCATGCGCATTATAAAAGAGGGGTTTCAAAGGGGGATGGGCTGTTGCCAGCAGGAGAGTGAGTTTGTATGTGTGTGGGGGGGGGGAAGGGTGAGAAAACCTGGATTTGTGCTGGAAATGGCTCTACTTGAGGATCACTTTAGATAAGCTGTTGCCAGCGGGGGAGTGAGGTGGGAGGAAATTTTGTTTCATGGTCTCTGTGTGTATATAATGTCTTCTGCAGTTTCCACGATATGCTATGCATCCGATGAAGTGAGCTGTAGCTCACGAAAGCTCATGCTCAAATAAACTGGTTAGTCTCTAAGGTGCCACAAGTACTCCTTTTCTTTTTAGTACAGTATGTGTCCACCTGTGACAAGCTGGGAACAAAAAGTGCTTGCCTGGCAGGAACTTTTCCAGGCACAGTCCCTGGCTCAGAGACGATCGGGGCAGGAAATCGGTATTCTCTTTTTTATCCAGGGCCTGGCAGTGTGCATGTTTCCAAGCCCCTGCCTTTCTGTGCTGGGTATCTCCAGGTTCTGGCTACACTCCAACCCAGGTGTTCTGACATGTGCAATGTTGATTTCTAGTCAATAACCCTAGGCCCAGATTCAAACTCCACTGAAGTCAGTTGAAAGACTCCCATTGACCTCAACAGAGAACATGAAAATGGCCATATCCTGTATTTTGACAGTGGCCACTGCCAGTTGCTTCAGAGAGACTGAATAGAACAGGGAAATTATTGAGTGATTCATCCCCTGTCGTCCAGTCCCAGCATCTGTCAGTCAGAGGTTTAGGGACACCCAGAGCATGGGGTTGCTCCCTGACCATCTTGGCTAACAGCCAAGGATGGACCTCTCCTCCATGAACGTATCTAATCTTTTTTTAACAACATTATGGTTTTGGCCTTCACAACATCCCCTGGCAATGAGTTCCACAGGTTGACTGTGTTGTGTGAAGAAGCACTTCCTTTGTTTTAAACCTGCTGCCTATTAATTTCATTGGGTGACCCCTGGTACTTGTGTTAGGAGAAGGAGTAAATAGCATGTCCTTATTCCCTTTCTCCACACCGGTCACGATTTTATAGATCTCTGTCATATCTCCCCTTAGACTTCTCTTTTCCAAGCTGAGCAATCCCAGTCTTTTGAATCTCTCTTCATATAGAAGCTGTTCCATCTCCCTAATCATTTCTGTTGTCCTTCTCTGTACTTTTTCTAATTATAATCTGTCTTTTTTTTTCAGATGGGGTAACTAGAGCTGCATTCAGTATTGAAGGGGTGGGTGTACCATGGATTTATATAGTGGCATTATGATAGCTCCCCCTTTCCATTGTTCCAGGCTGCCCTGCTTGGCCCCTCCTTACCAATGGCTCTGCCACGTGATCTAAAGCCTGTTCCTGGAATACTGGTGACGTTCAAATATATGAAACAAGCATCCGATAAGCACATCAGAGCGAGCACACACATGCATATACACATCCTGGAGAGCTATTCCAGAGCTACTCTGCATAGATAGGGCCCTACCAAATTCACGGCCCATTTGGGTCAATTTCATGGTCAGAGTATTTTTAAAATAATAATTTTCATGATTTCATGATCTAAATCTGAAATTTCATGGTGTTGTAGTTGTAGGGGTCCTGCCCCAAAAAGGAATTGCGGGGAGGGTCGCAAGGTTATTGCAGAGGGGGTTTCAGTCCTGCTCCCTTTCCTTCTGCGCTGCTGCTGGCAGTGGCCCTGCCTTCAGAGCTGGCGCCCGGCGGCTGCTGGCCAGGAGCCCAGCACTGAAGGCAGAGCTGCCGTCAGCAGCAGCGCAGAAGTCAGGATGGCCTGGCGTGGTATCGCCACTCTTCCTTCTGCGCTGCTGCCTGCACAGCTCGGCCCTCAGTCAGCAGCCGCCATGCTCTGGCCACCCACCTCTGAAAGGATCGCGCGGTATGGTATGGCCACGCTTATTTCTGCACTGCTGATGGTGGGATGCTGCCTTTAGAGCTGGGTGCCCGGCCAACAGCCACCTCTCCCCAGCTCTGAAGTGCAGCGCAGAAGTAAGAGTGGCAATATCATGACCCCCCTAAAATAACCCTGCAACCCCCCTGTCACTCCCTTTTGGGTCAAGACCCCCAATTTGAGAAACGCTGGTCTCCCCCGTGAAGTCTGTATAGTATTGGGTAAAAGCACACAAGAGTCCAGATTTCATGGGAGGAGACAAGATTTTATGGTCTGTGACGCATTTTTCATGGCTGTGAATTTGGTAGGGCCTATGCATAGATGTTACAGCTAGCCAGGGCACACATGAATACACCCCGATTTGTGGAGATGAGCAGATTCTACCAGGTAGGAAGATTGCCCTCACAAGTGGAGCTCCAGTAGTGAAGGGATGAGAGAACGCAGTTCAAACAGATCACCCAGGGGGATCCACCAGGTCACCTGGGGGTTACACACAGTTATGAGCGCTGCAAAACCAAGGTTTAGAATAGATATACTGGCAGCCTTTACAATAGATGGCACTCCGGCTGCAACAGTCTCACATTTCTATAATACCTTTCATCCTAAAGGATCCTCACACACATACAGTATTGGATGGGGGCTGGCAGCCACATACAGCATGTTACATAAGAACTGAGTGAACTTTTTCATAGAAAACTTTTTTTGGCAAAAAATTCAGACTTGGCTACAGCAAAATATTTCTTGAATATGTGTTGATTTCGCCACATTTTTCATTTTGAATAAAACCTTTAAGAAAATTCTGAAAAAAAAAAATCAAACCACCCAGTGTCTCCGTTTTTGCAATAAAATGTTTTGATTTTTCAGTGTGAACCCAGCTTTTTGTTTCAACATTTCCTTTACTGACACTTAAAAAAAAATCCAGATACATTTAAAATACTTAAAATGGAAATGAAATGTTTTGATTTTTGTCAAAACAAAACATTTTGTTTGACCCCAAATGATGTTTTGACATTTTGATTCACCAAAAATCATTTTTGGTCTAACCTGAAATGGATTTGTCTTTTCAACTTTTTGATATTATCAATAACCCCCCCCCCCCTTCAAAAAAAATCAATGTTTCTAATTATGACCCCTGACAGTAGGGGCACTCTTCTATTCTAATGTAAAGTACTATGGTATGTTTAGTGTCAGGGCTTTGATTTTAATGGTCTCTTCCAAGAGATATAGCATGAGAACAAAATTGAGAATGATCAATTCAAAGTAATCTCAGTGCTAACATATGGCTGTGAGTGCTGGAGAACTACTAAAACGTTAGACAATAAGCACCTATGAAAAATTCTTGGCATTGTTTGGAAAGACATCATGACTAAGGTTATGATTTAGTCGCAGGTATTTTTAGTAAAAGTCATGGACAGGTCACGGGCAATAAACAAGAATTCACAGCCTGTGACTTGTCCATGACTTATACTATCAATACCCCTGACTTAAACCTTGTGGGAGGGGCGCTGCTGGGGGTGGGTACTGGGGGCCACTGCTGGGGGGGCCGCTGCTGACGGGGAGCCAGGGCAAAGGCTCCAGCTGCCAGGCAGCAACTGTTCCGGCTGCACTTGGACCGCTGCTGCGGGCCACTAACAGGGGCTGCTCCCAGGGACTGTCGCCGGGGTCCACTGACAGGGGCTGCTCTGGCTTCCCTCAGGACCACTGCTCGGGCAGTCCCCGGGGCCAGCTACCTGGGACCCCCAAAGCAATGGCTTGTGTGGCTGTCCCCGGGGCTGCTCCAGCAGCAGCTGGTGTGGCTGTCCCCCGGGGCATGACTTCCACAACCTCCATGACAAACACGGGTCCCTGGTCATCAACAATGAAGAGATCCAAGAAATCACCAACCAACAGCTCATTTCCACTAGAATCAGAAGGAAGCGTTGGACATATTTGGGGCATGTACTCCAGGGTCCAACACACAGACACTGTCAAGTGGAAACCAACTGGTGTGAGGAAATGAGGACAGAGACACTTGAAGAACCTTTAACAGGGTTGAGACCCCATAGAGCACATGGAAGCAGCAGGAAATGATGGAGCGGAATGGAAGAGACTGGTTCTTGCACTCCAAAACTGGGCACGGGAACAGTCCAAATGACCCAAATACACTGCATTAACATGACATTCAGTTCATCATCTTCCGAAAGATAAGCAACTGCTATGATCCTGCCAGGATCTGAACTGGGCGCAGAGAGACAGTCGAAATAGAATGCTGTTTGAGAGCAGTTTTCTGATTCTCCACCTGCCACAAACCAAAGCGTTCTTCTTAATGAGACATAGGAATTGCTGTATTGGATCAGCACTGTGGTTCATCAAGGCCTGATCGTGCTCTCGTTTAAATTAATGGGGGATGTGTCAGGCCAAGGGTCCAGTATCCTGTCTCGGACAGTGCCAGATGTTTCTCATTTTGTTTCAATAACGTTGAAACATTTTGATAATGTAAAAATGTTCTGTTTCAACTTTCCTGTTTAAATTAATTTCATTGTAATGCAAAAATATATTGAATGTTATATATCATACTTAATATTTTGTGATGTTCTAATATTTCGACATATCAAAATGAAACAGGATACCATCTATGTTTCAATAGTCCTCAACTGACATTTTTTGGAATTTTTCATTCCACAGGAAATTGCGGAACTTTGGCTTTTCTTTCTGATGGGGACTAAACACTTGAAATGTTAATTTTCTATGGAACTGAATTCCATTTTCTGACCAGCTGTATTTCAGATGTTCTGTTCAGATGAGTATTCTGGAATAACCTGTTCAATAGGTTAGGGATTGATAGAAATTTAATTGTTTCCCTTCTGCAAACATCAGGGACAGGTTGAGGATATGGGGGTGTGTGTGTGCGTAGACAAAGATATGTATATGTAATGCTCATTGTTTGTTTAAACTTGTGCCTTGATGCTCTATTGGTGGTTTGGAACCCCGTTATGCTAGGCACTACACATACACAGCGTAATACACATTCCCTGCCCCAAATAACTTGCAATCGAAATAGACAAGGAAGGATCTTTATGCCTTGTTTACAGAAACAGAAACAAGGCACAGAGTGATAAAATGACTTTTCCAAAGTCACACAGGGCAGAACCAAAGACTGACCCCACCTCACCTGAATTGTCATTCAGCTTCTTAACCACAAGACCAACCTTCCTCTACACCTGTCTTCATTATATAAATTATATTTAGAGACTGCTGCTCTTGCTGCCAAAACAATATCTTCAAGTAGATTTGCTCCTCTGATTGGAGAACTGCGAAAGTCGGACGTTATTTTCAATGCTCCGTTTTTATGGCAACTTGTCAGACAGTGTATTGCATTACACAGTGACAGAGAAGGATGCAGGCCATCCACCCCTAGGAATAACCACACAGCACAAAAGCCTATCAGGATTTCCTGGGAAAGAGCAAGAACATTGTCTGCTGCTGCGCTTTGTAGGAGTGAACAGTGCATGTGTCAACAAGCTGAGCTTACGTTACTCAGCTGGCCACGATGCAGAAAGACTTAGATCCTTGAGTTTGTGAATACGCTGAATACACAGCCTGAAAGGCCCTGAGTCAAAGAAAAAACTAACTTCCACATACATGACATTAATGCCAGAAAGTATTAGTAAAAAAATGGGTCTGACCTGCAAGGGATGGGTGGTAGAATTTAGTAACCAGTAGCAAAGTCAAGAGAATTCTGCCCTCAGTTACTCTGTCAGAGAAAGAGGCCTCTAATAATGAAATAATAATTAATTCATTTACTGAGTTATGTATGTGCTTTATTTATGGGTGTTCTCTTTACTTATACATATTTTATTATGTGCCTTAATATTTAAAATGCACTAAGGGCATGTAAGGCGTAATTGCATAGTCCTGGTGCTACTCAGATCATGTGCTACAACTGTACGGAAAAACACCAAGCACCCTGATTTCATAGAGAGCCTGATTTCATAGAGAGCCTGATTCTGATATGCTCACTCCTGCTGAGTAGTGACGTACTTCACCAGTAATCAAGTTCAATGAGGCCATTGGTAGAGCAAGGCACCACTTGGCATGACAACAGAATCAAATCTGGCCCAAAGCAAGACTCGTGATCTGAGCCCACAATCACAGATGCATTCTGAAGAATCACCAACCCAAAGAATTCACAAATCATGAGCCAGGCACCCCAAAATCATGGGATTTAACAAAATAATAAACTTTGGGTCCTTTCTAATTTGCCTTCTGACTTTTTTGCTTTTAAGAGTCACATTTTCAAGCTTTTCCCTGTAATCATGAAGGCTAGAAACATCTATATTTTATCTTTTCAAATGGAAGCCGAGATTCTCAGCTAATCACAGAGCTCCAGGAGCTGGGGCTTTAAGAAAAACATCAAGTCACAAGACTTTCAATGAAACCATAAAAGCAGGCCACTTTTGCATGAGCACTTACCAAATATGTGTGCACGAATCAGGGATTTGTTTACACAGATGCTATGAGCATGCATGAGAAAGTAGATGTGCAAATGTGCTTGGCCAATGTCCATATGCAAGCAAGACTATGTTTTAATATTTATTTCCAAGGTGGTTTGCAGCCAGGTCTTTGCACCTGCAAACTAGATGAGCAGGACCAAAGGTCCAGAAAGCTCCACTGAGCAGTAGTGTGTCCCACAGCAGAAATCTTAGTTTGCATATGTTCCCACACTGGCTTCTATGAGCTAGAAGTAGAGGCAAGATGTTTTTTCCTAGCTGGACTCTCCCTCTGTCTTGAAGCATTCCTGGTTCAAATCCAGGCCAGGTTTGCAGTGACACAGCGTGGTTTGAAGTATATTTGGTAGTCTGTGAAATAAGCTAGTGAGTCATAACCCTGTTGCCAGTAGATAGGCTGTCACAGAACAGAAGCTGAGGACTGCAAGTGGTATGTGGAATCTGAAATATCTGCTTTCCCCTGGATACGGTCTCTACAGTTAAAGATTAAGCACCTTAGCAGGTAGGGCTGAGAATTTTGCAGAGTGCTAGATACTGTGGTGATTGCTGTCTTATGAATTAGATAATAAATAGACAAACAGAGGACTTCTGTGTCCAAAGCTATTAATCCATAATCTTTCAAAGTCACAAAATTCCCCTAGGGAAGAATTGTAGGAGAAAACCACAATTTTTCTTATATTTTTGCGTGACTACCCCTCTCTCTGCCCTGTGCTCATTTTCACTCCTTTTAATGAATTTGCCATTTGTAACTAGGGTGGGTGAAACATTTACCATTGAAGCTAGTTTTGATGGCATACGGCTTTGGAACATGGACATTTCTGCAAAAAAATAAAATAGATTTTTGTTTTGCTTTCCAACACAAAAGCGAAAAAAAATCATTTTCAGGTTTTTGGTTTTTTTGACGAGGACCCACAATATCTGAAGGGAAATTTAGTCAAAACAATGAAAACAAAATTTGTTTTTTGTCATAATTTTTTGTCAGGGCAAAACATCACTTCCCAGCAGCTCTGCATTTGTAAAAGGGGCAAGTAACTCTGTTGGTGGGAAGGGCACTTCAATACATGGTGCAGACACTCTCAAAGCGGATATATTGCCCACTTTTGCCGGAAGATCACGTGCCACAGAAGTGTTAGCACTGAATGCATCCGATGAAGTAAGCTGTAGCTCACGAAAGCTTATGCTCAAATAAATTTGTTAGTCTCTAAGGTGCCACAAGTCCTCCTTTTCTTTTTGCGGATACAGACTAACACGGCTGCTACTCTGAAACCTTTCCTAGGACTGTGATTCCTGGAGGGATATTACCAGAGAAAAATCTTCCCATCCCAGGTATGGCATCACCCAGCTGGCTTAGGTACATTACAAGTTTATTTTCACTTTCCTCTGAAGCATCAGATGGGGTCGTGGCTGGAGGCAGGATGCCAGACATGATATGGCAATGACCTTAGTCATCATTGCCAATTCTACATTCCCTACCATTCCTCTACATCCCGCAGCTCCCTAGCAACTATCAGTGAACTCTTCCTAACCTCCCCTTCTTCTTATTGTTATTGTTTTGATAAAATAGTAGATGGGTGTGACCGGACTGGTCAAAAGGTGGGGGCCAGTGTTTGTAACAGCACAGATGTGGCGTGCTGGGAAAGGGGGTAAGAGATGTACTCAGAACCCGGGCTTGTGGCAGAAGAGGAATGCAGCACCTCGGACTCAAAGCACAGCTGAGAGGTTTACTACCTGCAGATTTAGTGGGGGCTGTAAAAAAATAATGTATGTGTGTATGAAATGGTAACGCACAGTAATGTGTAAATAAAACCAGCGAGCACCCGGCAGGTGCACCCAGAGCTGTGACATCCCCCCACAATCTGCTCTGGCTTTTCTTTTTAGTCCTTTCTTCACCTTTATGCCTGGTCACTCATTTTCTTTTGCGGACGAAAAGTTTCAATCCAGCACACCCCAGTCAAATCACTCCCCCGCACACACACACATATGCACACACCACGTCCTTACCACTGGGTGTCATTTATCATTCTGTTTGGGGGAAATTAAAAAGCATTTGCTGTGCTAACAATGCAAGCTTTATTGTCTTCCATTTCCATCTAAGGCTATTTATCAGCCTGAATATTTGCAGCATGTTTGATAACTTGGGCAGAATGTATTGATCTTGTGCCTGAGAGGATGCGGGGGTGGGGAGGGAGGAAAGGGGGTCAGCTGGCCTGCTCTGGTAACTCTGTGAGCTGCTTGCAGGAGTTGTTTATTTGCTCAGTAGAGGCAATGGCAAGGTGGGTTTTAAAATGAAATTTCCAGGAGGGCTCCTTTTCAACCTGGCAGAACTGTTGTCGTTTTGGTTTCGTGGGGCCGCTCTTGCAAATCCGGCTCAACTGCAAATATTCTAAAGGTTTATTTCACCCTCCCCGCTCCAGCCAGAAGGGGTCTGAACATTTGTGCGTGCGTGTGTGTGTGTGTTTTATCTCCAGCCCGGCAGCAGTTTCAAAAGCCAAGTGAATGCTAAACATGAATGCTTAAAAGGTGTTTTTCTGCCCCTCTGGTAAAAGTAATTCAAATGGGAACAAAACAGAAGAGAAGAGAAGAAAGCCGCCCAGTCTGCAAGGGAAAGAGAGGGTTGTGCCAAGTCATAGACGTGACGTTCAAAAAGCGTTCATCGAACAGAACAGCTCACACAGAGAGAGAAAAATATATAGGCTGTTTGCACTTAATCTCTGGTTTTTAGGGTCAAGAGAAGGTGCTAGAATTACAGCCTTAGAGATCTGATTTTGTTTACACTCTGGCAGCAAAAAGGGAGGGCTTGAAAGTGGGAGTCAGTTACATTCATGCCCCCCTCTCCCCCCCGAAGGACTCTTTATACAGCCAGAGCAGTGTAAAAAAGCCCTTGGTGAAATGAGAACCAGCTCCACAGCCCCTGTGGAAAAGGGCAATGCAAGTTATAACCTACTTGTAAACTGTGGCCGGTCCATAAAGGATTGTCTCTGCTTGATTCCAAGCCTGATTCAAAACCCACTGAAGTCAGGGAGTCTTTCCACTGACTTCAGTGGGTTTGGAGCCCAGCCTTGAAGTTCAGCTTGAGTGGGAGAGGGGTCTGTGTTTTGGTGCTGAAAGTCCCAGATTCACACTCTACTAATGGTCTGTCGAGAAGGGTATTAGATAGACTTTCTCAAGGCCAGCCTGAAGGGACCAATCTGAACAGTGAAGTGTTGGTTCTGATTCTGCGCCCCATTCAATCTTTGGTTTCTCTCTCCTGAAGTAAGGCTCCCAGTTCGGGCTATCTGGGGTGAGACTAGCTTTATGATGTGGACTAAGATTTTTGTTTCTACATGGTCTTCAGCTCATGTGAGCAAGAGTTGAACCAACGGCATAGAGGTGAAATTAACTCTAGAGGTGAAATCTTGTCTCTATTGAAGTCAAAGGGATTTTTGCCATTGACTTCAATTGGGACAGGAGTTCACCTCTAAAGTTAAGGGCTTCCTATAAGGGCACCACACTTCTGAAACATTTAGGGTACATCGACTCTGTAAGAAAACCCCCGGAGCACCGAGTGTCAGAGCCTGGGTCAGCTGACTCGGGCATGCAGGGCTTAAGCTGTGGTACTAAAATTGCAATGTAAACATTGGGTCTCGAGCTGGAGCCTGGGCTCTGAGACCCACCCTCCTTGCAAGATTTCAGAGCCATGGCCCCAGCCCAAGCTCAAACATCTACACTGAAACTTTTATCCCTGTGAGCCCCGGTTAGCTGACCCAGGCCAGCAGTGGCTGTGCCGTGGATCTTTTATTGCCATATAGATGTATGCGTAATCTGTACAATCTCCTAAAATATATGATTTCTAGCTATGAAGGGCTTCTCTGGTGTCATTTATGAGATAAATTCCAGCTCTGGGGCGATTGTAAAACATTATGGCTCAGACGGCATAAGAAGATGGAAGAAGAGGGGGACAGCGAAGGTGCCTTTTAGCCCGTTTTTTGGATACTTGGGTCAGGAGGCCAGCAGGCACCAACCCTGTCTGTGGTGCAAGCTGGGCTGCTGTATCTTATACTAGTTGCAAATGGCCTGAAGGATCTATTACAGCAGCCAGAGCTTGCTGGAGAGTAGGGCCACCTCAGTTGTGCTCCCCCTTCCCCAGATACACCCCTGAGACAGAGCCCAGAAGGGGTGGGATGGGGTAGAGGATTTTCCTACATAAGCGAGCAAGGCTCTGTCTGGCCCCTTTCAGACAGGATTATGGCTGCTTTTCCCTGCCAGAGCATTGCAAAGTGACCAGATGGCACTGGAGAATCAGGCCCTACACATCTGATGAAAGCACTTCCCCTTCCCATCCAATTTCTTATTCTGTTATTGGCACGGAGAAGATTTCGTGTTCCCAGAACCGGGTTCTTGCTGGCACCCTGGCTGCTTCCCCCCCCTCAATTCACTCTCCCCACCATCTGAATGAGGAGCTCAGGCTCCAGGCGTGCTGCGGTTTAGTCGTCCCCTGCCCATTATTAGGGAATTTGTATTCGGGGGCGGCAGGGAGGGTGTTAGGTTTTGTATTTATATCACTTTTATTTATCTATCTATTTATTCATTGCTTGGTTTCATTTGGCAGAGAGCTCCGCTGAAGCTGCTTTACCTTTACTACATTATTATTCAATTGTATTTCCCTTGATGAAAAACCTGGCAGCCTGTTCCTCAGTGACAGATGTGCTTGCTTTGGTTGAATCACCACCACTAGGCTTATTATCAGTTTTACTAATGTTTGCTGTTTTACACTACAGCAGGTAGAGTGATTCATTCAGTCAAGATAAACACACGGGCACACACACATGCAGACACAGATGTAGACACAGATACGCAGAGGCATACACACACAGAGATACCATCATATTTACTTTATAGAGCCTATGGCATAAAAGTGCCTGGATCCTTTGGCAAAATAAACAGAAAACATAGGGGACCAGTTGTGCACCCCTTTCTCACACTGAGTAATGCCCAGTGGAGGACAACAAAAAGTCCAGCGCAGGGCAACAAAATGATTAGGGGGCTGGAGCACATGATTGATGGGGAGAGGCTGAGGGAACTGGGATTATTTAGTCTGCGGAAGAGAAGAATGAGGGGGGATTTGATAGCTGCTTTCAACTACCGGAAGGGGGGTTCCAAAGAGGATGGATCTAGACTGTTCTCAGTGGTAGCTGATGACAGAACGAGGAGCAATGGTCTCAAGTTGCAGTGGGGGAGGTTTAGGTTGGATATTAGGAAAAACTGTTTCACTAGGAGGTTGGTGAAGCACTGGAATGGGTTACCTAGGGAGGTGGTGGAATTTCCTTCCTTAGAGGTTTTTAAGGTCAGGCTTGACAAAGCCTGGCTGGGATGATTTAGTTGGGGATCAGTCCTGCTATGAGCAGGGGGTTGGACTAGATGACCTCCTAAGGTCCCTTCCAACCCTGATATTCCATGATTCTATGAAAACACAAACATCTCCAGTCCTGCAGGAAAGGGGGTATTTTTCCCCCACAGGAACTCACTGTTATTCACTGGAATTCCCCCTGCAGGAGTTACTCATTGGAAGGCAATGCAGTCTAACTAGTGTGAGTGAGAGGATAATCAGTCTTAGTATTTCAAAAAATTACAATCTGCATTCAGCTCCGTCTCCAACATCCAATGCTCCAGACAAAAGAACTGTTTCATTGATCAGTATTGTCACAACTCATAGTATATCACCACTAGTAAAAGCAAACCTACAGCGTTTGAGGATGTCATTGCATATATTTATGCACTCAAAAGTCTGGTAGATGTTGTGAATTATCCAAATCCCTTGAAATTGCAAAACTGGGCTGGGAGTCTCTCAAGAACAGGTGTTTCTCATGGCGTTTCAGCTTCCAAGGATTCCTTTCTTTTCCAGCCTTCTAGCTGGAACTGGACACATGGAGAAGTGTAGCAATAAAACAAGTAGTTAACTGAATTCTTTTGAACCTTAGAAAAGGTTTGGTTTGAATTTGAGACAAAGGTTTGGTATATATTGTGTACAAACTCATTGGTCCCTCTCCAATTAAAATTGCAGGTTCTAGTGATACAACATTGAACAGCTACCTCTCTGGAGTTGAAACTTGGATCGTCTGTCAAAGAAATCCTTGCCCTGTCTACCACTGTTTCTATCCAACATCCTGCATTCACTCACAAGGTGTTCTTCTAACAAAAACAAGGTCAGGCTTACTCAGCAGTTGATGGACAAGGAAGGGAAAGGTCATAGAACTGCAGACTTGTGAGGGTTTTCTCGCACCTCTAATTGAAAAATAAAATTCCTTTGATGTCAACAGGAGTTATGCTTGAGTAGAGAGAGGAGAAAGGCCCCAGAGCAGAAATGATCCAGTCACATGACAAACTGGAGTTCAGATATTCTGTTTTTTATCTTGATTCTCCACTTCTAGCTGTCAGGTTAGCAAATGATAAGTATCTTATGGGACATAATGCACTGTGATAAGAGGAAAACATTTTCTCTTCATTGTCTAATTTTTATTAGTTGTATTGCTGTAGCAGCTCCAAACCACATCCGAGATCAGGACCCCATTGTGCTAGGTGGTATACCGACATGTAGCATTCCCTACCCTGAAAGAGATTCCCATCTAAACAGACAGGAGAGAGGGCAGCGAAAGGGCATTATTATAATCCCCAGTTTACAAAATGGGAATCGAGACACACAGAGATTTGCCCAAGGACATATGGGGATTATGAGGCAAAGGCGGGAACTGAACTACGATCAGTGTCCCAGTCCAGTGTTTTAATCAGCAGATTGGAAGTTGGAGAATGTTGTGTTCTATCCCACCCCAGGAAATTTGGCAATAATAAGAATTCTTTTCGGTTCAGAAGACCCATTCCCAGCTGGATGCTCTGGCCTTGTGCCAAAAGAAAATAAATGAATGTCTGGTCCCATTCTCCAAATCCCTCTTTATCTTCTTGACGAGGGCCTCTTCCTCCACCTGCTCCCAGAGTGAACCATCACCGCTTGGTGCAGGCAATCCTAACTCCCTCCCTGGGATTCCCTAGTCTCCTTCCTGCCTTTTCAGCCTCCTAACCAGCCTCTCCAGGCGCCCTCTCACCTCACAGTCCCACTGCAGATCTTGCTTAGTGTCACAGGCTGGCTGGCCCTTTAAGGTAAGCCAGGCTCAGCCTGGCCTGTCACTAGACCTATTCCCCCAGCCGGCTGTGATGGGGACTTAATTCTAAGGACTCACCGTGGCTGAGGGGGATCAGAGAGAGGACTACGTAAAGAGAGCTGTGAGCTCTGTCGAGGGGGAGAAGAGCTACAGAGAGGCGCTCCCAGTCTCTGGGAAGGGCCTGGTGAAAGGCAGGCTGAAGGGAACCATAGACAGGAGGGAGGGCTCTTGTGAGAGGCCCTGAGGTAGGTTTGTTGGTAGCAGTGAGATCCCTGAGAGAGGCTGCTGGAGACCCCAGGAGCGACAGCAACATGGGAAACTCTGAGAAGACGCTGCAGGAAGCAGCATGAACAGCCCAAGAGAGACAGAAGTAGGATTTGTTAAGGATGTTGCATGTGACTGGCTCATCAGACTTCTGATTACCCCCGAAGGTGACTGGACTGAATATTAATGAGATTTGACAAGCCATCACAGGGTAAGGTAGTGGCCGGAGGCTAAAGCCAAGGAACCCTTGAATGCCACGACTGGATCTAAGGAGGTGCTACAGCAGTGAAGGCAACCAAGTGTGTAGTCACTGGCAAGCTCCCACAGCAACTGCTGATCTCTCCTTTTGCTAGGAGAAGGGAGCTTATGTATATGCCTGCTCCCTTTCCCAGCATTCCTTGCTGTGACCTATCATCCTTAGAGTCTGACTGGGAGATTCCACCCCAGAATGCTTTGCTACTTGAATAGGGTTTGGCCAAATCTGCTGAAGTATATCTGACTGAGGTCACAGTCTCATCTTGGGTAGCAGCTTCTGCCCACTGCATGGGACTAACGTTTCCTTCTCAGGAGTGCCCAAACAGAAGGGACCACCTTGTACCTTTGTTGGCCTGTTTATGGGAGCTTAATATTTCTTCCTCAGATCACCGGAACCCATGGGAATTTATACACTACAGGCCAGATTCTCCACTGGTGTAAACAGACATAGCTACACTGACTGCATTGACACCTCATTGATCTACACCAGCTGGGAATCTGGCCCTCCGCACCAAAATCCCTGGTGCACCCAATGCCCAAATGAAACCTCTTGAGTTTGGGATTCTCCCAATGAGTCCACCTACAGCCCAATAATTATCATCAGAAACTATCTGGCAAATAATTCTGAATAACATGCATTTGGGAAATCACAATCTGCTCGCAGGAAACAGGTAAAGATTACCCCCCAAAAAAGGCAAAACGCACAGAATAAATTATTCATTACAAATAGTTTGCCACGCTGTATGGAAAATGCAAACCCTCTAGCACCTCTGGTATGCACTATCATGTCGCCCCTGCCAACAGTAATGGTCTGAAAGCTAATCTGAGCATGGAGGTGATTGACAGTGCTGAGAGGAACACTTTAGACTGCAGTTCCCAATGATATCCACCTTCTGGGGACAGTCAGCCAATTTACCTAATTCCAAGGAAATGTTTGCAATAAAAGTGAAGCTGGCCTGCTGAGTGGAGGCTGGGGAAGGATTAAAGGAATTTGAATTAATAAATAGAGATGTTATCGTGGAAAATTAATGTCCTTTGATATAGATCTTGGCAGCATTAGGAGATGCTAGGTTCAGTGCCTCATTATCTCTTGGAGGTTAAGAGGTCAGCCTGGGACCAGGAGAAGTGATTTATGCGATATCTTTGTCAGAGATGTGAGAATATGTATGAAATAATAAGACTTGCAGAGACCGTTAATGAAAATCTCCCAGGATCTCAAGGCCGCAGACTGCACGGGGTTCTCTTTTTCTTTGCTGCACACCATTTAAGTCCTTGTTTCCTTTCTCTCTTCACTATCTTCCATTGCTTTCTGTCTGTCTCATCCTTTTTATATCTCACACAAGGCTCCGTCCCTTCCCTGAAGTGTCTTGTAGAGCGTGATGGATTAGTTAAGGGTTATTGCGATCTGACAGATGAGGGATTCTTTAACTTCAGATTTCTCCCCCTTATCCTCCATCCACAAGGTATTGGCTAGTGAGGGAGAGCTCACTTCTGCCAAGCGGAGAGGTTTGTCTGACACCAAGTCTGAGAGACAGGTGGGGAGATCAGGGCTATCTCTCTGAGCTTCAGGAATGTACTGAATAGAAGGTGAATTTATGGGGATGTGCAAGAGTGCTGAAAGATAGCACTTGAGCCAGCACTCTGGTCACTATTAGCACAAATTAGGCTGCCCCAGTGAAAGCCTAATTTATTCAGCACGTGCTCGACTACTAGGCCAGACTGGGGTTAGGAAGTTAATGAGCTAATTAGCCCATCAACAGGCACGTAGTTTAGAAAGATCACAGGAAGGACATTCTAGAGAGAGGGGCAGAGGGTTGATCTCTGCCTGGGGAGAGCTCTTCCCCTTCTTTGCTCTGACAAAAAGGTGGATGACGCTAAACAGAATTGTATGACATGGGATTGTGTGGGGGTGGTTGTTGATATAACACAAAGAACACAGCGCTGGTTCCAAACTGGAGGTGCCGGAGCCATTGGTGCAGGAAGACTGGAGGTTTGAGGGTTTCTGGAATCAGGTAAATGCATTCAAAGAGAAGGTCTAGGTTAAAAACACAAGAGTTGTCACCGTCTGTGGTACATCTAGCCCAGAAATCTCTCTTTGGCAGTGGCCAGTTCTGGACACTTCACAGGATGGGCCTTCTCCCCCTCTCCCTCCACAAACACACACATCCCACCACAAGCCCCATGCACCTAGTGATAGCAGATTGTGCCAGCTGGGGTAGGTGTTGGTGGAGCGGAGGCAGGAGGGGGGAAAGGGAAGATTCTGCTTGAATCCCAGCTGAGGATTTGTGACTGGAGGCTTGCGCTGTGGTAGTTCCCATATTATTTTAGTGAACATGCTGTAACTGCGAAGGCTCCAGCCTACACGGCTGATGCACAGTGTGGCCTGCCCTATAATCCAGCACCCTTGAGTAGGAAATTCTCTTCTCCAGCTGTTGCTTTCACGTACAAGTTTACAGTGGCTCAAACACTTGTTAGAAGGCTTTTTCTATTACTGAGCTGTTTGTCTTCCCTCTGATCTCATTCTGTGAGAAGGCAGCCAGGGCCTTAAAAGGGGAGGGTTCTGTGAATCAGGCCATATTCTCCTCTTGATTTGGCCTTGATGTGAAAAACCTTTAGGGACAAAGTCATCAGGGAGATGGATGCAGAGTGGGCTAAGTGGAGGGAGAATGAAGAAGCCACAAAAGGACAAGTTTGCAGGGAGATGCAGATCAGAGCTAGTGGCAGTAAATATATCGGAGTCACTGGGCAGAGACACACAATCAGCCCTTTCTACTCACAAATTGGTTTTTGGCCCGGTGACAGGTCAGAAAGATGGACAACCCCCAACCCCCTGCAATGACAGATCCGGTGTTCACAAAAACTATTAAAGCAGACCTTTTAAAAAAAAAACAAAAAACCTTTCCCTGAAGTTAATAAAGCAAAAGTGCACATTAAGAAACCAATTCACATAGCTTCCACTCTCTGTACCGATAGCTGCCAGGGCAACCACGGACACAGCAATACTGCCTCTGCCATTGCACTGCACACGTCTGGGGACAGACTTCAGGCACCCAGACATGAGGCACGGATGGAATGTAAGCACCCCTCTCCGATTGATATCCGATGGGGAGTTGGGCACTTTGTGCCTTTGAAAATCTCCCCCAAGAGTATGGGTGATCAGGTTATGGTTTTTTCCCAATCCTGTGAGAATTTTTGAGATGTTGAAAAAAAAAATCTGTCCCATCTCATGATGAAAAGTCAAAAATCTCAAAAAAGTTTTGCAAACCAAAAGTCCAAAAAATATTTCAGATCAGGTCAATCAAAATGTTTTGTTTCGGTAATTTCAAGATGTGTCATTTCAATTTTGACCTTTTTAAAATTTTCACTATTTTTAAAATTAAATATGAACTTAAATTTCAAAACACCAAGTTATTTTCACTTTAAAAGTTGAACTTTTCTCATTAAAATTGTCAATATAGGATATTTGCACAATTTCAAAACATTTTCAATTTCTTTCTTGTTTTTTTTTAGAAATGGGAAATTCATCACACCCAGTCCTTTCCCACAAACTGGTTTGGTTTAAATAAATAGGCATTTTAAAATGAAAATGTTTTGTCAAAACATTGCCCAGTAGCTCTCCTCTAGAGCATCACCTTTCCTATGGTTAGCAAAAAGCATATTCATTTTTTCCAGACTTTTGAACACTCTGGAATTCAGAACCGGAACAGTATCTGGTTTGGTTTCAGAGACTGTAAAGAAAAGAATCAGGAGAAAGGAAAAAATTGTTTAAAAAAGGAGAGGACAGAGAGAGAAGAAGAAGAAGAAATACAGAGATTGGGAAATGGATCAGGAGAGAGAGGACACAGAAAAAGTACAATGAAGGGGGGGAGGGATAGCTCAGTGGTTTGAGCATTGGCCTGCTAAACCCAGGGTTGTGAGTTCAATCCTTGAGGGGACCATTTAGGGATCTGAGCCAAAAATTGGGGATTGGTCCTGCTTTGAGTAGGGGGTTGGACTAGATGGTCTCCTGAGGTCCCTTCCAACCCTGATATTCTATGAGTCTATGCCTGTCTGAGAGAATAATATAATGCAAGAAAAAGTCACTTAACTTTCGGGAGGAGGGATAGCGCAGTGGTTTGAGCATTGGCCTGCTAAACCCAGGGTTGTGAGTTCAATCCTTGAGGGGGCCTTTAAGGGATGGGGCAAAAATTGGGGATTGGTCCTGCTTCAAGCAGGGGGTTGGACTAGATGACCTCTTGAGGTCCCTTCCAACCCTAACCTTCTACAAGTCTATGAAAGATATTAATACTGTATATTGGCTGGTATAGTACATGCATGCTACTCACTTGTGTTAGCCCAGCTATTGTGTGTTCTAATCCAGTTCATAGCACAATGCCAGGGGTTACATTATAAGAACATACCTGTCTGCTGCTGGACATTAGAACATTTGCACGTTCTGCGCCTGTTTTTACTGGGTCTGCGTGTGTGTGAGTGTAACTTGTCCACTTATGTATCATCAGCAGGGTTTACACAGCAGCAGAGCTGTGCCAATAGCTGATTTTCTGGTTCACTGGCTGCTCCAAGAAAATCAGAATCAAACTTTGGCTTGCATCAAATCCAGATCCATTGTTGTTGTTTTGAATTTTCAGCAAATTGAAACAAATAGTTTCAGGTCGAACAAAAGATTTCAAGTGGAGCATTTGTAACCTTGTTAATAAAAGCAAAGAAAACGAAGGTCTCAATTCTCAAAATGCAGGGGGAGGTGGTTAGTTCCTCTCCCCCGGCCCTGCTTCCACAGCCCAGCACTCTTCCAGGCTTGATCTGGAGCCTACCACTGCTACCTTATACATTTGCATGTGCAAATACAGAGCTTTGAGAGACCAAATGGGCCCAACAGCAAGTGATTTGTCAGAGGCCTTTTGAAAATTAGGCCCTGAGAGTTAACTGGTTCTCCTTTCTAGCTGTACAGACTGTCTTCTAAACTTGTTTATGAGGAGTTTATGCCAAGAACCCAGTTAAGGGTATTTCTCTCCCACACACAAATGTAATGAGAGACACCTGGAAACAATACAAGTTTTGTTTCCCCTCCCCATTATTCTTTTGTGAATTTGATGTTATGAAAGCCAAGGCTGGCAGAGATCCATTAAGCACTGTTTACAAGAGGAGGGGAAGTATTCTATCTGGCTTGAGAAAGATAAGGCACGTAAATCAAACCTACCCTGCATCTAAACTTTTCTTCGAATAGCAGAGAGGGAAGCAAGGGTGTTATTGCTGTTACTGTATGCCAGGTTGTCCTTCTTACCACTGTCAGAAGCCAAGAGAACTGGAGGTTCAGAATCAGAATCTTAAATCAGACTGCTCAGGAAATGTCACAGTCTAGAAATAGTTATTTATAATAATCACCCTCCCTTCTTAGCACACTTCAATTAAACTTCACAATCAGGGACAGCCCTAAAGGCTGAAGTGTAATCAATAAACCATTCTAGAATTGGCTAATCCAGTATAGAGAAACAACCTGTGCTCACAGAGTCTATCGGAGGCTCAGGTTGCTAGAAAGAATTGCAAGGTCTTGTCTATATGCTACAGCCTGTACAGAGAATCCCCTTTATATCCATTACAACTAAGTCCTGTCCCATTGTTACAGGCACATATCAAGTGGGAAGCAGAGTCAAGCACCCTGATTGCCTGCTTAGCTGATATGCCCCTCAGCCCCCACCCGCCCCAAGCACTGACCCAGAAATGCCCTCAAGTGGCTCAGATTTGGAAATGGAGTCCCCCGTTTAAAGGTGCGGTGCAGAGAGAGTCTTTTAGGTGCAGGGAGAATCACTTTTCTCCTGGCTCTCTTCACCTAAACGGTGCTCTTCCCTCTGACTGGGCCAGTGGGTCACCTAGAATCCTAACGGATGTCAGAATGTGTGGGTGAACCCCTTGTGGGAAAGAATACATTTCCACTACCTGTTCGACCGCTGGATAAACCCGAACAGCTCAGACAGTTTCTTCTTGGATTTCATAGCTTCAGCTGAAGCAGAGAGTAGCTGGCATTGGGGAACACCTCTTGAGAGACAACTGATTCAGGGTCTGACCTCCATCCCCAGACACAGAGAATAATTAGAATGTCTGAATCATTCCCCAACTAACTGGATCTCTGAGTAATAGCTATCCTGTAGGTGGTAGATCTTGTGGTTAGTAATACAGGGCCCAATCCCTCCGTGTATTATCAATAAATGCATTTTTTTTTTAATCCCCAGCTTGTAGAAGCATGGTAAATAAAATGTCTGGGGGTGGCTTCAAGCCAAAATTACTAAGGGACTCTAAGGGTTATTCCTCCTGGATCTGGAAGATGCAGGTTCAGCAAAACAATGCATTTAATTCTTCCATGTGTCCAAGCTTTCCTCAGTACGGGGAAGGTGGGCAGGGGCATCATGGAGCCAGTTATGTTTGTGCAACACCTCAGACAGAGTCCTGGTACATCACTGAAGCACCGAGATGCTGCCACAAAACAAGAAAATATAATAATTACAGCTCCCTGATTCTGCACTGCCAAGCTTCAGCATGAATTCTGAGCAGCCCGGGGCCTCCTCTCGCACCCATGGAGGTTCAGCTAGACAGGATCTTTCACTTCCCCAGAATGCCCCCTATGTGACAGAGTAGGGCATGGCTGGTTTTGGAACTGCAGGGCATACCGTAATGGAGAGTTCTCCACCTGAATGAGAGTTTTCCACTGGTCATTTATGACCAGAATCTGGCTCCTTTCCATTGCTTGAGTGGCACAAAGTGGCCAGATCATCACAGATAACCTTCCCCACCATCTGCCCTGTTTTATTACATGGAAAGTTACGTTAGGGGGAAAAAAAGTTGAAGGATTTGTTTTAAGCACTATCCCAACAAAAGAAGACAAAGCAACTTAGTCATCCCTTCCCAAAGACAGTGTAATAGCCATTAGGAGATGAACATGGAGCACATTTCCTGGGACGAACACGTAGGCTCAGGAGTTAGAGATGCCAAGTTACCGTTTCTGGGAGAGACACAAGATTTGGAGATCTTTCATTGTCTCTGGCACTGGAATTTTAATGTATTAAAACCAAAATACAACAAATGTTTGAGAAGCATTTAAAAATGATTCTAATAATCCCTCCGGGCTCAGTTAGTCTAGATTTACTTAGCTCCCTCTAACTCTGGCCCAGAACCAATACACTTTTTCACTTTCATATCCTTGGCTTCACTGGCTATAATTTGCTGCCGATATTTTAACAAGGGACTCCAACCATTTCTCTCCCTTTAGCCTGAGAGAAACCCAGTATCCCAGGGAAGCATATGCTTGAAGAAGGTGTGTGTATTAGTTTGTTTTGCTGCTTAAACAAGAAATGCTTTCTCACAACCATCTGCAGGGGAACAGGCAACAAACTGATACCAAACCAGCACTTGCTACAAATGTTTTGGCGAGGACTGGTTGCAATTTTTTGGAAATTAACTTTTTTGATGAAATTTCAAAATTCACATTTTGTTAAATGGGAAAAGAAGTCAGGAAAATTTCTTACAAAAATGTTCACAGCATGTTTTCCCTGGTTTTTGACCAACTTTGGAGCTGGTTAAAATGCTTTGAATTTTGAAATTTCCATTAAATGTTGCATTTTGAAATTTTGAATTAAAAAAAAGGGGAAAAAAAGGTTTTTGTTGTAAATTTCCCTCCATCATTTTTCCCTAGCTCTATGTTTCCACTTTGTTCCTCATAAATATATTGAATATATTCATAGGACATCTAATAAGAAATCCACATAATATTATATGACCTCAGTCCCATGTACATAGTCGATAAGAAAGTTGAGACAAAGACCTTGTAACATTGGAAAAGCCGGACATTTAAGAAAAATCTGCCTCTGTGTGTGTGTGTGTGTGTACACATGATTTCCCCCATTCTAATGGCAAAAGATTGCCCTTCAGAATTATTCTTGTCATCCACAACAGAGGTGAGTTAGCAATATGCAGGGAAGAGGTGACCCCACCGAAGGCAGGGAAGTTACCCAAATTTTCCACTCATTTGGAGGACTTCAATGAATCTTCAAGGCCCATCAGGGATTTGGCTGACACCATTCATTCGAAGTTGATAAGTTACCACAAGGAAGGGGGTTGTTTTCCGAGGTACAGATGTTAAGGGTACACATAGGAAGGCCCAGATCTTGTAAGTCTTGCACACATGCTGAAATGTGAGCACTGTCATGAATGGGAATACTTACAATGCCATAAATCTTTGCAGGACTGGGGCCTAGAAGCATGATCCTGTCCCACTAAAGTTAATGGCAAAACTCTCATTGGCTTCAATGGTGACAAGATCAGGGTCTCATCTTTCAAACTGAGCATTAGCTACGTGAGTGGGTCTCCTCCATGTCAGATACCTGTAAGGGACCATTTCAAAGCAAAGGGGGAGAGACACCAATCCATTTCCATTTTGTGCCTCAACTTCTCCCAGCACCTTGCTCAGCTAGGTTAGGGTTACACAGTCCAAGCGGAGCTAACTGGGACTTTCTAATGCCCGGAAACTCTTCTTCTCCAATATGAAGGTTATTAATGGGCATAATCCATCAAGTAATGGTGTCGAGGAAATGAATCTGCCGACATGCACCGTTAAGGCATGTGAAAGCCTAGGTGGCTGTTGACAATACTGGAGAATCTTAATAAGTGGGAGGGGAGGGGGGAACTTTATGAGGAATTAATTTCCTGCCTCCATTATGAGGTGCCGATATGTTCATTTAACATGCGCTATGTGGATGTGTAAGATTAGGACTGTGGAGGAAATGGATAGCTGAATGTACTAAATCTTTCTCAGTGCCAAAGCAGCTGGGTCTGAGAACACGCCAACAATCCCTCCTCATTTGGACTTAACCCACCAAAGTATCCTTGTGAACAAATGGACGTCGGCCCCTGTTGAATTTGGTCAGAAATTTTTCACTGAAATGGTTTTTGGATAAAAAATGTCTCTGTCAAAATCAAAAGCTTTTAAAAATGTTGGTTTTGATTAAATTTTGTAGGGGGCAGGGGGAAACCCTGAAATGAAGCGTTTCAATAATGATGAACATTTTGGAATGGATCATTGAGATGTTTTTTTTTGTTTCAAAGTGAAATTCATTGTTTTCTATTTAAAAAAAAGTTTAAAAAGTCAAAACCAGAACAAAATGTTTCCATTTTTATTGAAATGAAATATTTTGATCAACCCAAAATGAATTCTTTCTTTTGGGGGAAGGGGGTTTGTTTCACAGGAATTTTTGACTTTTTTGTGTGTTCATTCAGAAAAGAAAAAAATGTGAAATTGTGAATTTTCCAACAAAGCAGAAAGTGTAGTTCCCACCTGGCTCTACTGTGGAGGTCACAAGTTGAGCTCATGCACCCCCGTTTGCCAAAGCCCAAATGTGGGATGCAAAGTGTGACACAATCCTGAAATGAGCGGCACACAAAAATTACTGAGGAAGAAAGAGGGAGATTTTTCAAAGGCACAAAGGGCAATTAGGGCCCAAGCAATTTCCTTCTGGAAGTCAATGGGCGTTGACAATGTAGCTCTTTGATAACACTCCCTAAATTCTATGGGATTCATTCCTGTAGTGTAAAACCTCTCCCTATAACCGCAGTTACATGATCCTTTATTTCTGAGGTAAACGATCTTCAATAATAAAATTGAGGAGACACTGACTACATGTGGAATTGCAAGGAAATTTGGGCTCAGAATCTGGGAGGTCACTCAAGACGAGGGACATTTTCAAAAAGCCCTAAGTGACATATTGAAAGTCAGTAGGGCTTAGAGCTAATGTCTAAGTCACTTTTGAAAATGGGACTTAGTATTCTAAGTCACTTAGGCACTTTTGAGAACTTAGCCCTAGCTCTAATCCTGAGTGGAAAGAAGTTGCTGTTTTTCTATTAGCGAAGGACAAGATTTGCCTTGCTTTGGGGTCAGTCAGTGGAAGACCGTAGGGAAGCCCAAAATTTCAATTTTCTCTTCACCCCCAGACTCATCCCATCCAGGTCAGTGTTTGCCCCCATTTCTGAAGCATCATGAGGACTGAGCATGAAATTCATCGTCCCACGGAGGGCCAGCACAAGGCTTATACAGCACCCACTCTCCTGTTCTGGCTGAAACAGTGCATAGACCTTGGATGCTCTCCCTCTGCACGCCGATGAACTTCACGCTGAATGAACAAGGAGAGCCTGTTTTTTAGAGACGCAGAGCCCCTACCAATCCAGCTGAATTCTGATGGGTATCAACACCTATGGAAATCAGATCCTTCATTTCCTTTCCACCCGGGGCAGGATGCCTGTTCCACGTCAGGGCTGGATTCTGCTGTGAGTTTCATAGGGAGAATTAGGCTAACAAACACATGGGTGGAATCATCTCCTTGCGCCCTTGTAGTCCTTGTCTCTTTGTTGTAGCCACCTGCTCGCTCTCATTTTATACTTAGATTGAGGTAGGTGCTGTAGAAACACAGAACAAAAGGGGCGTACAAAGAGGCCCTGATTCCTGACTGGGCCCCCTAAGCACTACAACAGTATAAATAATAAGAGTCTTCCTTTTTTATTGCTGCAGTGGCATTGTGTAGTCAGCATTTCCTCATGTTTGCCTGAATTCCACTCTAGCCTCTTCCCCCACCTCCCCAAAGAGAGACATCATCTTTAGTATGATAATGCAAGCTAAGGTCAAATTTTGCCTTCAGCCACCAACATGTGCAAATATTGTATGACTAATGCAGCAGTCTCGCAAGACTATCCCACACTGTTTTCTGATTAAATATTCTTTTGCTTTTGCATTTCTTTCTGACAGGGGGTAGAGTGCCCTCTTTCCCTCGGGCTTCTGACTTGAGCCAGAAATCCAAACGTCACCAAGGCTTTGGTTGCGAGGATTTCTTCAAAAATGTGCTAAAAGGGAAATCTGCCTATTGGTGTGTCTGCCTTGTATTCGATTTGTCTTTAGTCCCTGTTCTTTCCCTCGGGGGGATCTTTCACCAGCCATGGGGAGCTTTTTTCCCTCTTTGTCAATGTTAAGCAGCAGCTCAGCCAGTTCGTGAGACAGAGACTGAGTAGTGAAACTGGGACGACATTGGGATGAGTATGTTGCTATTTTAAAGGATCAAGTAGGTGTCTCTCGGAAGATCTCTCTTAGATGATCAGAAATGACTGAGCTTGACAACAGAGAAAGCTTTCAGACAGGCTAGGTTTAAAAATGATGGATTATAGCATCCAACTCATCAATGACTCACTCTGTCAGTGTTCAGCCATTGACTCCAAACTCCAGCCAGACAGAGGGTGTCCGGTTTATCAGAGAGGGATCCGAACCCTTACCAGGGATGAACAGGCTGATTGGCCAAGCTTTTCAGGAGCTACCCAATTCTGGAGTGCCCAACACCTTAAAAGGGCCTGATTTTCAGAACGTGTTGAGCATTCACTCCTCTGAAAATCAAGTCCTTTTAAGAACTTTCACATTGGGCATCCAAAACTCACTAATTAATTTTGAAAATCTTGGTCATCAAAGCTGAGGTTTTCAAAAGCCATCTAAAGGATATGGATGCACAATATCTATTAATTCTAATGGGAATTCAGCATCTGAATCTCCAAGGTGGCTTTGGAAATCCCACCTTCCTTCAGTCTTGGCCTTCCTTAAACCATTTCCCCAACAGATATCAAACTCAGCTGGGAAGGATTGTCCTCCACTGGCATTCAGAGCTGATTCACTCTCCATGTCCATTCTGTCCTAGGTTTCCTCACATCATTCTAAGAAGGACACTCTTGTATCCTAGGGGGATCTTTCTATCCTGCTTATTAGGAACGGGGTTTACTCTCCATACTATGCTGACCCCATCCATATCACTCCTAAATAGATACCCCAAACTCTGATTTGGAGGTGGGTCCCCATTCGTCCAGTCAGAACGGAATTCGCTAGCTTCCGCTCCTATTCATTTTTAGGTTTCCACTGTTTCTTCTTCTCCCTCACATCCATATCCACTTGTCTACTTCAGTCTGCCCTAGGTAGATGAAAAAGAATTGATATGAATTTTTTGATTGGATGCCTGTCCCTCTCTCCCTGTCTCTTTACATTTTTTCCAGCTGAAAGGGATCCATCAAGATAATCTGCCGTTATTAGGTTTGAAGTGTTTTGAATTTGAAATGCCTTTTCACTTAGAAAGAATTGATGCTATAACTTGTAATATGTTAGCGGGTTGGTATAGTGCCTGACAGTCCAAACTACATTACAGGTAGCTAATCCCAGCCGCTGAGCTCCATTAAAGAATAGATCGTATCTGTTAATACAGCCATCCTGTTTGGGTCATTGTGCTGATGTAAGGAGCACAGCTGCCTGGAGAAAGATTATGATGTGAGGGTATGACTTTATTCTATTTTAAACTTGGAGAATGTATGGCAGATATGCTAGTCATGATTGATTAAAGATATGAAAACGATTTTATGAGCCTTTTCGTGCACTCTGCATTTCTCGCCATGTTTGTCATTCGTCAGCATTAAAAAAAAATAATGAAATAACCCAAAGTACTGAGGATAAAGGGGATTGGTGGGGAAGATGGAGGTGTACTGCTGTGCACCGCATGGTTAGGGGTAGGCCTTACACTGGACTGGGGTTCTATTCCCAGCACTACAACTGACCTAGTGTGTGACCTTGGGCAAGTCACTTTGCCTCTCTCTGCCTTTGTTTCTCCTCCCACACTTTGTTTGTCTTGTCTACTTAGTTTGTAAGCACTCCGGGGCCTCCTAGGACACTGTCTTATTATGTGCATATACAGCTCCTAGCACACTGGGGATCTGATCTCAATTGGTGTCTCTGGGTACTATTGCAATACAAATAATCTCCATATCCAATGGACTTCTCTACAGAATTCCATACCCACTGGGTTTCACTGTATTGACATATTGTAGGGTAGCCAGATGTGGTACCCCACTTCTGGATGATCCTCCTATAGCCAGAGGACATCCCATGCCTTCTATCTCCCTTAAATTATCTAACTCAGTACTACAGTCCTTCAAACAGTCATACATCAGTGTTTAATAGTACCTCTGTGCCTAGAAGTATAATCCCATTCCTAGTTTGTTCCTATGTCCAGTGGTCACGGCATGGTCAATTGTACCCTATGTTAGAGGCATTCCCATATATGGAAGTACCACCACAGTCAGTTCTATCCCCTTATTCCCTCTGGCTTCATACCCAGCTGCACTCCTATTTCCAGTCTTAGTTCAAGTCCAGTGTTATACTCTGACTGCAGAAGGCTCCATGGCAATGCCTGTAGCTGGAAACAGAGCCTTTTAAAAAAAATCATGTTAAGCATGGCATGTGTTTCGTGCTTCCTAAGCATCTTATCCTGCTGCAGAGGATTGTAATTCCCTCAGCTGCTTTTGAATGTTATGTCACACTTTTAAAAGGAGTTTGGTACATTCTTTACATGGCCTGTCAGTGGAGTTCTGCCAATAACCTCACAGCACCCAGGCACTGGGAGAGCACTGCAGACTCTGCTTCCATCCATGTCAAAACTAGTGAATATCACAAATGTAGATACGTTTCACATGGGAGGAAATCGCATCCTGGCTGAACTGCCCTGGCAACCCCTTCTTAGCAACATGGGATTTTCCTTCCCCGATCAAATAGCAAGTCCACCTCATCTGCAGTTCTGCCTCCAGCAGCTGCTGGTAACTTGTATCTTAGTCTCCTCCATCCAGACAAATGACTTGTTAGTGCATTTTTAGGAGGGGATGAGACTATAATGGAGGAAACCAACTTAGGGAAAAGTCGGTCACTGTTAATGAAGGCCCTGTAGTAAGTAGCCTTGACGAATAGCAGGGATATAAGGAGCACTTGCTAGGAGCCCAGGTGGAGGGAATGCCCCTGTTATGTTCACAGCATACACAGAGATAAATTAGATAAAAACATAAATACTCTCGCAGGAAGGTTGCAAAGTAATGCTACTTTATTTCATAGAATTTTGAATGATAACACACAAGAACCCAAAAAACACACACAGGAGAGAAAACAGGCTGCTCCCTATGGCAGGGAAGCACAATTTGCCTCACCTTGTTTAAGCTGTTTCTTTCCAGACTGGCTGTCTGCTGAATAACTCAGATGACTACGGTTGCCAGCAGTCTGGTTTTTGACTGGAACACTCGGTCGAAAAGGGACACTGGCGGCTTTGGGCAGCACCACCGACCGGGCCATTAAAAGTCTGCAGAGCTAAGGGAGGCTAGTCCCTACCTGTCCAGGCACCATACTGTGCCCTGGAAGCGGCCAGCAAGTCTGGCTCCTAGGCGGGGGGGCCAAAGGGCTCTGTGCGCTGCCCCTGCCCTGAGCACCAGCTTCGCACTCCTATTGGCTGGGAACTGCGGACAATGGGACTTGTGGGGGGGGGGCGCTGCCTGTGGGCGAGAGCAGCACATGGAGACTCCTGCCCCCCCCCCCCGCCCCCACTTAGGAGCCGGACCTGCTGGCCAATTCTGGGGCATAGGGCATAGTGCCTTAGCCCCGCTGCGCTGCTGACCAGGAGCCACCCTAGGTAAGCCCACACCCCAACCCCGAGCTACAACCCCTTGCCCCATCTCTGAGCCCCTCCAAACCCAGAGCCCCCTCCTGCACCCCAAACCCCTCATCCCCAGCCTCACCCCAGAGCCCGCACCCCCTTCCACATCTCAACCCACAGCCCTCTCCCCAACTTCGAATCCCTCGGCCCCACCCCCCAGCCTGGAGCCCCCAGTCACACCCTTCACTCCCTCCCGCATCCCAACCTCCTGCCCCACCCCAGTGAAAATGAGTGAGGGTGGGGAAGAGTGAGCCACCGAGGGAGGGAGGATGGATCGAGTGGGGGGTGGGG
This sequence comes from Chelonia mydas, assembly GCF_015237465.2. Classification (NCBI taxonomy): domain Eukaryota; kingdom Metazoa; phylum Chordata; order Testudines; family Cheloniidae; genus Chelonia; species Chelonia mydas. Next base: position 10,311,583 of record NC_057857.1, read on the forward strand.
CCTCGGGGAAGGGGCAGGGCTAGGGTGTTTGGTTTTGTGAGATTAGAAAGTTGGCAACCCTGCAGATGACCCAGGTTACAGAGGGTCTCTCAGAGCCCCCTAGCCTGCAAATCCCTCACTCTTAAACTGATAGCCTGTAATTTTTAACCAGTTTCCAATATACTACAGCCCCCAATAAGAAATTTCATTTTTCAATTAACTGCTGGTTACTGTTCTGGAAAGTGACTTTAGCCCAGGCCCTGGTGGGATGCTGTGTTTGTTTATTCTCCATACATTCAGTTCCAGCTTGTTCCGTTTACAATAAAGGAGTGATATTTCTACCTGCTAAGCCTGCAACCTCACCCCAGGATCTGAAAGTCTAGCTATGTCTTCTTTGTGACTTATTTGCACAGGCCAGCTTGCTGCCTCTGGTTACTCTCAACCACATTATCTATTAACCCTGCCCTCAGTTGGGGCATACCTGGCTTTTTGCTCTAGATTTTCCCCTCTCTTACAGCCACTGGGATTTGCAAGGTTGTAAAGGAGAACTGATTTTATCCATTTTTGTATTCAACTGCCGATCCCAGTTACACCTGTGCGACTCCATTTTCTCCAATGTGGTTGCACAGGTGCAAATGAGGCCAGGATTTAACCACGCGACTGGAATGTTATTGAGGACATACCGGAGAGCATAGCATTCAGTTCTCTCTCCCAGATCTGGGTTGGCCCTGCGGGTCTAACCGGTGTAAAAAAGGAGTCAAAATGATTTGTCAGTAAAGACAGCAGATCTGGTGCTGAACACACCGAGGGCGTGGATTGGTGGAGTGAGAAGTTGGGATTTATCCACAGTCATTTTGCAGAGCAGGATCACAATTGAAGGAGCAGATCATTGGGCACTGGGTTCTTCTGAGAGGCTGAAATTGGATTGGTGGTCTTATGAAACTCCAGACCCCGCAGAACGCTGTGAGCGCTCCCCGAGAGGGGGACTCCTCTGAGCTGTGTCCCATGCACTGGACAGCGACCCTTCCACGTTCTTTCACTACTTTCCATGAGTTAACTGTTCCCAAAAGCAACTATCCCAATGCTTTGACGGCTTTTCAAAAGGAGACTAAAATCTCCCTCTGCAGCAGGCTCATGCCAGGTAACATATGTTACTGACATGTGCAAATACATGCTGGGAACTGAGGCTTAGACATGTTCCCTCAAACCCTCTTCTCCCACCCTCTGTCCATCTGCCTCTCCACAACTCAGCTCTCCCATGTGTCAACATGTGTCTCTCTCTCGGTCTCTTCACCTCCCTCTGTTGCCTTGTTTCCTTAGCTGGAACCATGCTTTTAGGATGCTTGCTGACTTTGTACATTTTGCAAACTTGCGATTTTATACGGTATTTGTTGCCATGGGAACCGCGCCGGGGTGCGGGGGTGGGGGGAAGCCTCTAAAAGAGGAAAATCTGTTGAATCGCCCCCTTGATTTGTATCTCGCCTGTGCAGAGCTGGACATGTGGCTGAATTATCAGCAGAGTCTGTCGTGGACTTTTAAATTCCCCCAGGAGCTTTGGAGACCCATCCAGAGCCCGAGAGAACTTCCCCCGCAGCTGCTGTCCTCAATCCCGCTCTCGGAGGACAGCGGCTTTCCCCTCGAGACGTTGTTTTTCACTATGGAAGCAATGGCAACAAATCTTGCTGTCTTGCTGGGGAAATTATGGTGAGAGGGGTAGCAGGCGCCGGTCTCCGGAAGACACAACGACAATGTAAAGAGCGTTCAACGGCGACACGATTTTACTTTTATCTTTCTTCCCAGCAACAGATCCATCAGCGAAGATGATGGAATGCTGGCTGAAGCCAGGCTCTCTCCCCTCCTCCTCTTTCCAATCACCCTGGCAAAAGGAGCAGCAGCCCTTAAATGAAAACTTTACGGCGATGAGCCTCTGACACTTTTTCATTATGAAGATACATGGGGTGGCTGGTAGCTAATGAATGTCAGTGCTCAAAAGGATAATCTCTGCTTCTCTCTGATACAATTTAACATCGTATTTCCCTAATTTGAGGCTGATTTAGTCGCTGGGGTATTTGGATGCCTCTTCTATGGTGCCGATAGTTAATTAAACAGATGTTGCAGAGGGAATCATTAATTTTAGTGCTGCAGATGGGAGCGGAATGACTTTGTGAAGTTAATGTTTCAGCAAAACAATAGGCTTCTGTCATCAGTTGGTATAAACCAAGTAAATTAAGAGAACAAGTAGAGTAAAGGAGATAGCTTTGAAGGAATATCAATTATTCATTCTTCGAATTATACTCTTTTTTTTTTAATCACCAGGGTTGTGGGGGTGGGGAGCAAGGAGAGAGTAAGACGGAAAGATTCTGTGATTTAGCAGACTGGTGTGAAGGTTTAGCATAGCTCTGGCTCACCTGATTTCTTGTTCTGGGGGTACTTTGTGAGCACAATAAGCACTGGGAAGCAGCCACAGAAGAGGAAATGCAGTCTAGTGTTTAGTGCAGCAGTTCAGTTCCTGACTTGTGTGACCTTGGCAACATCGCAATGAGACTCAGGACTCTAAGACCCATTTTCAAAAAGGACTTAGGACCAGATTTTCAAGAGTATTTAAACACCTAAAGATGCAGATTTTCAAAAGTGCCTAACCAGGTTGGTTGATTTCACATGGGAATTAGGCACCTAATCAGCTTGAGCCACCTAAATACCTTTACAAATCTGGTCCAAACTCACTTTTGAAAATGTCTCTTAGGCACTTCTGAAAATGTTGCCCTTCACCTTTCTAGGGGGAATCCTGGGCCCATCAAAGTCAATGGGAGTTTTGCCATTCAATAGGGACAGGATCTGACCCTCTGTTTTTATAATGAGGATGATATAATACTGCATCTCTCAGGGCTTTTGTGAGGGTTAATATTTGTAAAGGGCACAGTGATCCTTCAGTGGAAGGTGCTATGTAAGGGCTTGAACCTATGCTGGTTTGTAGTCCTGCTGATATGAGTGAGTATTGGATCAGACCCTAACTACAAAGCATGATTATCTTTCTCAGCTCCGGGCCTGAGGGAGGCATTCCAGCTGAAGGTTACCTGACTGCAGAACATTACTAGAAGTAAAGTTCACTGACTAAAATCTCACTCAGGCTGCATCAACGAAATGTACTGCTAGAGATGTTTTCAAGCCTTAAAGATTTCTTTGAAATCACATTTGCTGACATTAACTTCCTAATGAACTGAGGAGGCTAGTGTTTGGTCTTGCCCATCCCAAATCAGGGACTGTGATAAATAAAGGGGGGTGTAGCTCCCTTTTATAGACACCCAGCCAGCCAGTTAGCTGTAAAATCCCTCTTGGTAGCTGTTCTCTGCTTGCTTTACCTGTTAACGGTTAACAAACCCAGAGGTAAAAGAAAAGGAGCGGGCACCTGACCAAAAGAGCCATGAGAAGGCTAAAACTTTTTAAAATGGGAAAAAAAACTTTCCCTTTGTCTGTGGTTCTCAGGAGAAGCAGGGGCAGAGCAGCAATGCTATAAGCAGCAATGCTGTGTAAGTTTTGAACCAGGTATGAAAAATTATCTTCCATACCTAAAAGGAATCATTTAGATAGGGAATGTTTAGACAAATGCAATCAGGTTTATTCTTTATTTTGGATTGTGGATCTCCCCTGTGCTAACCCCAGATGCTTTTGTTTGCTTGTAACCTTTAAGCTGAACCCCCAAGAAAGCTATTTTGGGTGCTTAATTTTTGGAATTGCTCTTCTAAAATCTAGCAAAAGCCTAAGTTCCAAATGTATTTTTTCCTTTTTGTTTTTAAGAAAATTTACCTTTTTTTAAGAACAGGATTGGATTACTGGTGTCCTATGAGGTTTGTGCATGTTGTTTGATTAGCTGGTAGCCACAGCTAATGTCCTTTGTTTCTTTCTCAGCTCTTCCCCGGGGGTGGGGTGGGGGGTTGAAAGGGCTTGAGAATACCTCACAGGGAGGAATTCCAAGGGTTTTTTTTGCATTTGGGTGGTGGCAGCGTTTACCAAGCCAAGGTCAGAGAAAAGCTGTAACCTTGGGAGTTTAATACAAGCTAGGAGTGGCAAGTATTAATTTTTAAAATCCTTGTGGGCCCCCACTTCCTGCATTCGGAGTGACAGCATGGGGATTCAGCCTTGACAGAGGTGGTCCTATTTTATCTGAACCTGGAAAACTTGACGATGCTTTAGGATCCTAGGACTGGCAGGGACCTCCTGGATAATTGAGTCCAGTCCCTACTATCACAGCAACCCTGTCATATAATCTCTTTCATAAACTTACCATTAAGAGGATCAAGTGAAAAGTTCTGGTTTGAACCCCTAGGAATGGTGAGGCAGAATGCAAGTCCTGAATTGTTTCAATGCATCACAATATGTAAATCGCATTTCCATTTAGGACAGGTGTGACCTCTGAGCTCTGATCTGTTTACGTCACACAGAGACATATGCATACACATGTGCACCTCTACATCCATTCATGCGATCTTTCTCTCTCTCATATTACCAGCTACTCCTTTCTCCAGAAATAATGATCAGTGGTATAGTCTCATTTATTTGATAAAGCCAAACAATGTCAGGGCCCAGAAAGTAATTATGAATTTGGCAGTTCTGATTAAGAATAAATCTTTCATGAAGCGTATTCAGTTCTCTCTGTACACAGCATCTTTCTTCAAGAGATTCATCAAGACCACCTGAAGACATGGAAGAGAAACTCAGGGGAAGAAAGGGAAAGTGAAAATCCCCACTCTTCCTATTAAGAGTCCTGATCTCAGCCTCCTACTTCGGCGAGGTGAATTTCACACTCAGATTTGCTCCTTGAACAGCTCAGCTGATTCACACACAGTTTCATCTTGATAGGAATTTGCTTAATTTTACCCTTTCAGGATTTTCAGTACCTTCTGCTGAAGTTGCTCCAGCATCACAATCAATGTTCCAGACTATTTTTAGTAGCTAAATCCTGACCTCACTCTTGCTAGAGCATAAGGGCCCATAGCTTGAAGTCACCATCTTGTGTTCCAGAGGAGTTAGAACATGCACGGACCAGCTTGTCATATTCTAGACTAGTCATCTTACCCGTGCACTGCAGAGAAATTGGTTCAGGACAAGTTTCAGAGGTGAAGCTAAAGGTGCCTTCAACCAATAGCAGACATAGATTAAATCCCAAAGAAAGTAAAGTGCCCTTTGGACGAAAGAGGTGAGTGCACTGGGGGCAGTGTAGATTTGATTTTAGTCTGGGACAATTCAGATGCCAGTATTCTGCGAATCCAATATCCTGAGAGTTATCTGTGGTCATTAAGTATTGTATATTGAATTGAAGGCTCTTGGCTTCTTCTTTAAGTGAATGTAATTCTGGCTAAAGGCATCAGATTGAGATCCTTGGGAAGTGAAGTACTCTGTCGGCAACAGAGTTAGAACATCAGCTTCAGCCATGCAAGTTTTCCCTATTTATGTGTCTCAGCTCTATTCTGTAGGGGCCGCTTCTTCAGGTGAGGGAGGGAATGGATGTGTGTGTAGGCTTCATTCATTCTTTGATCCCTCTGCTGAGTTGGCCAAAAAGGGGCCAGGGCATGCCAACTGTGGTGGAGGACTTTGATATACACACCTGCCTACTAAGAATTGGACTGAGACCACCAGTTCATTTCACATAGGCCACAAGCACCTATGAAGTGGTAGCGTTTTTTGGACATGAGTGACCTGGGTCATATTTGAAATGGTGTGTCCTAGAGGAGAAAAGCACCCAGATCCTCACTATCATTATGACCAGAGTGCTGCATAATGCAGTTGTGTCCTTCTATTGCCTTATGTCTGCCCCACCCTGAGCCCACTGGATTGGAGCTCCCAGAGTCCACATTAGGGGGTGTTGGTGAATCTTAGAGAGAGGGCAGCTAGGAAGCTGGTATAACCCAGTGCCATTTCCTGCTGACCTTTTCTTTTTGATAGGGTCACAGTGCCACTTTGTGGCAAGCTTCACTGGAGCCACCCAGAAGTTTGGAAGGATGTGGCCCCTCAAGTGAATGTGCAGGTCCCCTTGCCTCCAGGGTGCTTGGCACAATGCACAATTCCTGTTCTCTGTGTCACCTGCCAGCAGTGTCTGCCTTTGCCAGAGGTAATTGATTCCCTTTCCCTTTAGAGCCCTAATTAAAAATGCACTGAATTAAACTTGAATGCACTGGAAACAATTAGCTCCCTCTTTTATCTCCTTGTTTGAGTCTGCAATGCGAGGCAGCCGGGTGTCACGTTCAACAAATCTCCATCCAGTAATTGCTGTGGAAGGAAATGAGGTTTGAAGAACTCCTCCGCTGCTCCCGACACTTTGGCTCTGACCTCCTCATGCTCACACAGCTCATTTCCATGAAGATGCTCACTTTGTGGATGGGATCTGTCTTCTGCCAGGGGAAACATCTGGGGAAGTGGAAGGTAGGGGCCCAGCCAAGGTGGGACGGCTTTCTCAAAGATGTGATGCCATTCTCCTCACAATGACAATGCTCTTCAAGGGCTAATGGGACCTGCTTCCCCTAAAGGCTTGGCTAGCTTTAAGCCATTCTGCCATCACAAAGCTGCCCTGCAGTCTAGTGTGAGAGATTCCTCACCTGACAGGGATGTGCCATAGCAGATCCTACACCATCCCCCTCTCTGTCCAGTGGTGTGGAGGACATGCTGGGAGTTCCCTTATGTCTCTTAGGCTGCTTTGGGGAATGGAGTGGTGCCCGCATGGTGCCAAGAATCACGCAAATGTGATCAAAGGCCACCTTTGCAACCTGTCTCTTGAGATGCACCAAATTCATCGTTAGAGCTGGTCAAGCTATTTGTTACAAATAATACTCAGCACAGATTTGACCAGTCCCGATTTTGGTTTTGTTATTGTCACACATTCACTGAGTAGCATGGGGAAATGATTTTCTGACTCTGGGAACTGTTTGACCTCAGCTGTTCTCCGTTTGGGTTCTGCGGTTGGTCACCTCCATCACATGGTACTCTTTTTGCTCTGGTTGGATGACTGAAACGTTTTGAACAGGAAAATAGCTAATACTGCCTTCTCCGATGACCAGCCATTCGTGCTTAGATTCATGAGCCTACAGAACATCTTCATGAATATCTGGTGGTCAACTGAATATATGATAGTCATAAACAATATAGGCTCATGACTCATACTTTTACCTCTAGGAAGCGTCTAGGGTATAATTTGGTGTTTCTGGGTGTATAACCAGCTGGGTGTGAACTCTATAGGAGTAGGAGGTTGTGCAATAAGCTTAGGACTCAGAAGACCTGGGACCTATTCCTGGCTCTGCTGCTGGCCTGCTGGGTAACCTTGGGCAACTCACTTCCCCGCTCTGTGGCTCACTTTCCCCATCTGTGAAATGGGGATACAAATACTTGACCCCCTTTGCAAAGTGCTTCAAGATCTACTGATGAAAAAATGCTGTATGAGAGTCAGATATTACTTGAAAAGTAAAGATTTTCAGTAAAACCTCCGATTTTAACTACAACCTTGTTGTCATGGGAGAGATTAACCAGAGTTATGGGAAGTATGTGCAATAAATCCCCCAAACCATGATGAAAACTATTAGGTTAATTTTATATTTCAGACTCAAAACTTAGAAGAGGTTCAGTGTGGCTGAGATTCACACTCCCATGTGAGAGAAACCGGGCTGGTTTATGGTGGGTAATTTTGCAGTTTCCCGTGGTTCTGGTCTAGGCAAAACTCTATGGTTTTCCCTGAGCTGTACTTTGAATTATGGGATCACTTGGACTCAAAGGGAAATCTGAAGCATGAATGTGAGGAGATCTAACAAAGTACTGGCAGAAGCCCTGCTGCAAAGCAAAGCTAGTATTTTCCCTTCTGACCAAATCACATGATGCATCATGGGAAATGTAGTCCAACCAGGGAGCCAGCTAGCAGAGGAAAATGAGTGCACAGGACTAATGAATCCTATGAGGCATTGTGCTCCCATGCAGAGATGCAGCTTAATGTTGAACTGACTCAAAATGAAATAGTCCAACATTTCCAAATTAAAATGTTTCATTCTGTGACAACTGTGGATATATGGAGTTTTCAATGCTATTCAGGATGAAAAAAACCCTCTCGAAGCATTGGAATTTTTCCTCCGGAAGTAAATTCTAATTTTTGTTCAGCTCTAGCTCTGACATAAGTGAAACTCAATGGTATTGATTGAACTTGAGTTTGAATTATGGGATTGTTTGGACTCAAGGGGAAACTTTGAGAGTGAACAAATGAGGATAAAAACCAAACCACATGTTGGACCAACCGCTGTTGCAAAGCAAAACTCGTGAGCGGGACTGGTTGGGAAAATTGGTTGAAAACAAAAGTTTGACAAAAATGGATTTTTAAAAAATATTTAGTCACTATTATCATTCAGATATAATAATGCCTATCTATCTTAGGTACTTGTATGGCCTTATCACCATAGCTATTATTTGAGCACCCAAGTCTCTAGTGTGAGGTAGGCCAGTGGCTAAACTGCGAAAAGAACCTTGGATATTTTTTTTAATTGTGCGCTTTAGGTCACATTCTGCTCTCAGTTACTCTGCTTTAACTCCAGCTTGGAAATGGGCCTGGCTGATTTCAGTCACACCACTTTTATACCAGTATAACTGCAGTGAAAGCCATGGAATTACTTGTGATTTACACTGGTTGGAGTGGTGGCAGGTCAAGGCCCAGCACAGTTACTATTAGAGCTGGTTGGGAATTTTTCAATGAAATGTTTCTTTGCTGGTAAAAGATTAGTCAAAACTGAAACTTTTTGCAGAAAGGGTTGATTTCAACAATATTTTTAATTAAAAAAAGTTTTGACATTGTCAAAATATCCCATTTTCTGGTTCAAAATCACTTTTTATTTTGAAACGTAAGCTAATTATAGTATTAAAAAGAGGTCAAAATTGAAACAATGTGTTTTTCAAAAATATTGAAACAAAATGTTTTGATTGACCTGAATGGATCATTTTTTGGTGGGGGCAAGATGGGGATATTTTTGGTTTGTGAAAATTTTTGAGATTTCAACTTTTCATCCCCATTTGGGACAGGCAAAATTTGCAAAATCTCTCAAATTTTTGCAGGATTGGAAAACTGTTTCCCCTCTAGTTCTAGTTACTATAGGCCAGATTGTGGTTTTATCACAAGCCCTGATGAGTAGCAAACAACAATCCCTCCTGCACAGTACCTGCCCACCTACTGACGGGTTAGGGAAGCAGCAGACACGGTGCACCTATTTATCTCTGCCCACCTGGACACAAGTTCTAGGGAAGCTGTTGCAGGGGTTAAAAGGGAGATCTTCCATCCTCCTTTGAGGCTGCTTAGACCAAGCTATGGTCTAGCCCGACAGATATACACTGGTATAACTTAGAGCAGAACCTGGCTCAGTGCTCTTCCAGCAATTCCTCCATTTGTGAGAGCACAAGATGAGTAGCAGAGCTGCACACACCCCACCCCCCGTTATAAGTTGTACGTTTCTCCCTCCGACCTGCAGCATTCCCATACCTACCCTGACTCCATTGGCATCAGCAACTCAATCGGCAGCTGCACATCAGGCATCCTGGGGGGAGCTAAATCATTGGGTTCTTTCCTAAATCAAACCTACCCAGTTGTGGTTTTCAAGCTATCTCAAGCAGAGAGTGAGTTAAGGTTGGAAATGTGCACAGCAAGGGGGCAGCTTCATCTCCTGGCAAGTGAACTTCTTGCAATCTGCCCACGTCAGTCTTTGGTAGAATTAGGGCACTGAGGATCATGCCTCTAAAAAGAGGAATATGCCTGGATCTGCAGGCTAGATTGCAACTTGGACTGCATGACTGTACAGTAAGAGGGAATAAGAAACGCCTTTACATCCCTGCATGGGCTACTCAGACCCTGGGTTTGGACAAGAAAGAATAAGTGGAGTTATGGACCTGTTTACACCCACCCTGAGCAGGTGGGAGGGAAATGGCCAGATCTTTGTCTCTATCTTGACTTTCTGTGAGGGAACAGGGGGTACTGTAATTTGCTACTTGTGTTTCATGTACCATGAGCTGGGTAATAACATGAGAAAACTCCATGCTTGTAAAACTAAACTGCTTCTTCTTAAGAGAACTATTTACAGGGGTGCTGCAACTGCAGTTAGCATTCTAGTCATGTGCACACAGACTGACTATCTGGTGCCACCTCAAAACTTGTCCTTCCTGCAACCTGTACTCCTCCCTCTAAGTTCCATGCTGGTAAAGGCAAGCTATAGGGAGCAGCTACTCTGGCCAGTAAGTCAGCTATGGAATGGAGTGGAGACAAGGCTCTGCCCAACTCCTGTCCCTCCTCATCCACTCACCTCTCACCTGCTTCAGGGAGGATATAAGTGTTTAGTCTCATGCTCCTAGATCCAAGGTCTGGGTAGTCTACACAGGGACTTAATGGCAGGGCTCATTACTCCCATGTGTAAACACATAGTCCAAGCCAAAATCTAACCCCAAGTAAAGATCTCTATTCAAGAGTGGAATCCAGGGCTGCAGAGTTTGGTTACTATCAATCTGTCTGTCAGAAAAACCTCAGGTAACTTCCACCCTTCCTGGTAATTTCTGATCCCACCTGAAGAGGAGTGGAGATGGAATCAGCAGAAAGAGGCAGCTATTGGGGGGGGGGGGACAGACAGAGGGGGAGAGAGAGATGCATTTACTGAAAGGACAAAAGATAACCAGATAGAAAGATGCAGAGATACAGGTCTGACATTGAACCGACTCTAGCTGGAGAAACAGTGAAGGGACAAGGCAGTCCTTGTGAAAAATTCCTTTGTCTCTTTGTAGGGGTGATAATTTGTCGCAATAGCAGCCAAGCCTGGCTGCATATGAGAGAGAGAGAGAGAGAGAGAAAATGGCTTCCTTCCCCTTTAAAGATCAGGGAGAACCACAAAGCGGCCATCTGAGGCTGTGGTGGAGTTTGCCAACACTCTTTGTTTTCTAAGCTCCTGCTTGGTTGGGAGATCAAAGGCTATATGACAGCCCCACGCTGTTGCATAGAGCATACAATGTATCCTAGCACTGCCGGTTCCATCCTCTGCCGTAACAGCCCTTCAGGCTTGGCGTTTGGACTGAGTTTTGGTTTTCTTTCAGGGTTTTTACTATTTTCTTTTTCACTGTAAACTGTCAGCATGTCCTATTTGATTGTTCAGCCTGAACTCTAAGTGCAGCGTCTATTTGTCTCAGTGTAGAACAGGTTAGAGCCTCTGCTTCTACCTACAATTTGGAGAACAGTGTTCTTCCACTGCTGGAGGAAGAGGAAAAGTAGTCCCCCTCTCAACTCCCTCTTTCCCAATGCACCATGGGGGTCATGTGATTATTTACAGAAGCAGCAGTGAAAGGAAAACACCTTTATAATCCATTTAGCACCAAGCACTGATAGTTCCCATTTCAAGTATGAGATGTCTAAATTAGCAAACACAGAGCAGAGAAAGTTCTTCTGTATCCAGCTTGCAACACATAAAGTCAAATCAAATAGAAGTGTAGGGCAGTGTTGTTTTCCTAGATATGGGCTCAGAATTTATGATGGAATGAGATGCAAACTAGGATTCAAACTTTGCACCTGGACCCTTATGTTTATCATAGGAGCTCTCTAGCTACATTTGTTGCCCCCCCCCCCCCCCATGATATCTGAACTTCACAAACATTCATGAGTTTATCCACCCAGCCGTTGTGTGGAAAAGAAATATTCTCCTCCTCTTACGGATGGAGAACTGTGGCTTACGGGCAACAACAGGGAGATTTATGAAGGCAAAAATGATGCTTAAATCTCCCAGTGACATTCATTGGCTTTGATTTTTCAAAGTTTCATTAAGCCCATTTCCCCCAAAAATCATTTTTCAGTTGCCAAGAATTGAAAAAATGTTGGTTTTTCAATGAATAGTCAAAACATCCAGCTTAAAATAAAATCTTTAAAACAATGTATTACTTACTATTATTCCATTTAAAATAAGAGAGAATCCAGTAAAAAGAAAATTATTTTAAATGTTATTTTGATTATTTAGCATAAGAATGGCCATCCTGGGTAAGTCCAATGGTCCATCTAGCCCAGTATACTACTGACGGTGGCCACTGCCAGATGCTAGTGGCAATGAAAAGAACAGGGCACTTTGGTGTGATACATCTCCTCTCATCCAATCCCACCTTCTGGCAAGTGGAGGTTTATGGACACCTGGAGGATGGGGTTGCATCTCTGACCATCCTCCATTAATGGACCTATCCATAAATTTATCTAATTCTTTTTAGCTCATGAAAGCTTATGCCCAAATAAATTTGTTAGTCTCTAAGGTGCCACAAGTACTCCTTTTCTTTTTTTGAACCTAGTTATACTTTCGGCTTTCACAACATCCCCTGGCAACCAGTTCCACAGGTTGACTGTGTATTGTGTGAAGAAGTACTTTCTTTTGTTTGTTTTAAACCTGCTGCCTATTTTAATTTCATTGGGTGACCCCTAGTTCTTGTGTTATGTGGTGGGGTACATAACACTTCCCTGTTGACTGTCTCCACATCATTTATGATTTTATAAGCTTTGATCATATCCTCCCTCAGTCTTCTCTTTGGGGCTGTTCAGCTTAGAAGTCTTTTTAATCGCTCCTCGTAGGGAAGCTGGTTCCAAACCCTTAATCATTTTTGTTGCCCTTCTCTGAACCTTTTCCAATTCTAATCTATCTTTTTTGAGATGAAACAACCGGAACTGCACTCAGTATTCAAGGTGTGGTCGTATCATGGATTTATATAGTGGCATTATGATATTTTTCTGTTTTATTATCCGTCCCTTTCCTAATAGTTCCTAACATTTTGTAGGCTTTTTTTGGCTTCCACTGCAGATTGAGTAGATGTTTTTAGGGAACTACCAACAATGACTGCAAGATCTCTTTCTTGAGTGGCAACACTCATTTAGACCCCATCATTTTGGGGATTATTGGGATTATTTTGTCTAATGTAGATTTCTTTGCACTTATCAACACTAATTTTATCTGCCATTTTGTTGTTCAGTCACCCAGTTTTGTGAAGTCCCGTTGTAACTTTTCACAGTTTGCTTCGGATTTAACTATCTTGAGTAATTTTGTAGTGTCTGCAAATTTTGCCATCTTACTATTCACCCCCTTTTCCAGATCATTTATGAATATGTTAAATAGTACTGGGCCCAGTACAGACCCCTGGGGAATACCATTATTAACCTCTCTCCATTCTGAAAACTGACCATTTATTTCTACCCTTTGTTTCCTATCTGTTAACCAGTTACCAATCCATGAGAGAACCCTTCCTCTTATCCCATGACTGCTTACTTTGCTTAAGAGCCTTTACTGAGGGATCTTGTCAAAGGCTTTCTGAAAATCTAAATACACTATATCCACTGGATCCCCCTTGTTCACATGCTTGTTGACCCCCTCAAAGAATTCTAGTAGATTGGTGAGACATGATTTCCCTTTACAAAAAAACATGTTGATTATTCCCCAACAAATTATGTTAATCGATGTGTCTGACAATTCTCTTCTTTACGACAGTTTCAACCAGTTTCCCAGTATTGAAGTCAGGTTTATGAGCCTGTAATTGCCAGGGCCTCCTCTGGAGCCCTTTTAAAATGGTGATGTTGCCTGTGAAACAATCCAGACTCTGGAACAAGCTGATGCGACCACATTCCCGGCTGCGCAGTACTGCTTACTGAGTGTACCCATCTACAATGAGAAATTTAAACAGCCAGATTTCCTTCTGCCCGATTCCCAACATTCACCTCACTCTGGGGGTGTCTCTGCTGCTGAAAAATAAAATTGACCCCCCCCCCCAAAATCCACAAACCCCCTCCTGAGCAAATAATCAAAACCCCCACTTTAAATGAAACCAGATATCTGTGGGCTCAGGAAGGCCTTGATCCAGTACTCTCTGAAATCAATATAAAGGCTCAGACTAACTTCAGCGGACACTGGATCAGTCCCCAGTCAGGTGGCATAGATGGGATATTCAAGTGGGGAAGGAGCGTCTTATGGGATCTAGTTCATTGTTTTATAGGGCAGATTGGGGCATGTGAGTGGGAAGGGGTGTTCTTGGAGCAGGGAAGCTGGATGAGAGTTGAGGGTCAGTAACTGAGGCGGTCAGCAGCACTGTTACAACCCAATTCCCAGGATTTTCTCTCTCTCCCCCTCCCGCTCTCTGCTGAATGTTCCGATTTCCACTCTGTCATCTTGACTCCAGCTCTGCCAGCTATTCACTAGCTTAATCTTTTTCCAATCTCAACTGTTGCCTACTAATGTGGTTTAGGCACAGAAATTTCATTGAAGTGTGCTGATGTCCACAGGCTTTAGCTGTGGACTTCATCTGTTAAACGGGTTTTATTTCAACTTGTATACAAATTACCCTCTGCTCCTCGGGGAAGAGGGGGGGGATGGTGGGCGGGGGCAGTGAAGAAAAAGTCTTTCCATCTTTCCAAGACACTTGTCAAACAGCATTCCCCAGTCCTAATGAAAACAGATGCACTGAGATGAAATTGAACAACACAAGCCATGTTTTGCTAATGCCGCCACTGTGCTTCACGTTGGCAGAGGCATCGACTGGCAGCAAAACACTGAGCTTGCCCCAACTGTCCCTCAGAGACCTACAATCAGCCTTAGTTCTCTGGCTTCCCCCCGGGCACTGACCTTAATGCTTAATTTAATTGGATGAGTTTGGGAACTAATTCCCTCATTTAGTTTCATGGAAGATTTTACTGTGTGGATTAGTTAGCCATCAATTGAGGCTGGCTCTTCTGGATTAGGATTGCACCAAAATCCTTTCTTGGCTACCCTTCATGATACAACAGATGGGCTTGAGTGGTAGAGTTTGGATCCAAACTCCTCCATGGTTTTGGGGTGGGGTTGTGTGTTTGGTTCCTGGCATTGGTTCAGACCCATCTCTGGTAAAAAAAAAATAACCCATAATGGCTGTCATAGTCTGACACAAATGGGAAGGGAAAATCCAGTGAGGAGTTTGCGATCACCAGCTATTGCTAGGAATAGGTGAAGTTGCTTGGCTGAAATAAATATCCAGAATTTGAACTAAATTTCAGCCAGATTTTTGGGGGAGGGACTTGAAAAAAATTTGTTGTTACACTTGCCATGCTGTTCTGCACTTCCTAGGGGTGAGCAGCAGAAGAAATACAAACACAGGGCATGATCCAGCTGGTGCACTGTGAAATGAATGGCTGAGATTACACTGATCTCAGTAATACGTGATTGGGCTCAGACTGCCATAAAAGGCTGTTTTTGAAGTACTTCTGAACTTTTTGTAGTCAAGAAGTCCTGGAGATCTTCTGCTGTGAGATTTCTAGGCTGATTTGTTCATAAAACATTTTCAGAGAAACATTAAATGTTGGCTTTAAGAACTGAGGAGTGGTCTCCACTTCCAAATGGAGCACTGTCCACATTACAAAAGCATCACCTAATTCAACACTAATTTGTAGGCTGAAGGCAAGGACTGTATGGACCAGAACTACAGAACTCCTCTCACTCCGAGAGGTATTCCCTCTTGTAGCAACCTGTACAGAATTTAGATGGAGGAACACAGGTTGCAGGAGGGGAAAGTTTGGATGAAGCAACAGGAAGTCAGTCTGTGTGCACATGGCTGGAACGCTAGCTGCAGTTACAGCACCTCTGTGAGTAGTTCTCTTAATAAAGAGCTGGTTTAGATTTACACATATTCAGCCATCTCACGTTATTACCCAACCCATGGGACATGATAGACCTTTAGGACAAGATTGAAACACATTAGTAAACTGCCATTGCCTATGCTGTAGCTGTCATGTAGGTAGAGAGCTCCAGGCTTGTCAGTCTGACACCTTTCACCAGCAACAAAATTAAAATGCAAAACAAAACCAGTTTACAGTGCAAGAAAATTCAGCGCCAGAACTAATGTTCTAACTGAACTGAAACAGAAAACACTTTTTGTGGGACAGAAGGGCAGTATTTCAGGCCATCTTGAACCAGAAGAAAGACAGAAAAAGAAAACAGCCCCGTGGCTAAGTTTTGTTTTGCTTTTTAAAATTCTATTTATCAGAAAATTTCTTTTTAAGAAATTGTTCCAATTCAAAATGAAAACAAATGTCAAAATCCCAAAATTTTTAGTGGACGGGAAATACCAGATGCTGCACAGCTCTAGTGTTGCTTACAGGGGCTGTATAAATGGGCAGCACAGAAAGTCTCCACAATTCAGAATGGTCCTTTCTGGCCTTAAGTCGATGAGTAACGATAGCCACTGGGGGTACATCTACACAGCCCATTGAAATGAACCTCCCAGCCTGAGTTAACAGATCCAGGCTAGCAGGGCCTGGGCTAGCACTCTAAAAATAGCTCTGTAGACAAAGTTTGAAGTTGCACAATGCTTAAAATAGGGAATTAATTTTATCCTTCAGTAGTCTGATTGGGCTGTTGTTTGCCCAAGTGTTAGAGTCCCAATGACCTGTTCATTGACAGTGAGTCTCTGGGTGGCGATCAGGGGGTTGGATTTAACCTATAAAGCTCTAGATGACTTGAGACCTTCCTACCTGAGAGTCACACCCTTCTCCCCATGCCATTGAGCTCACCAGAGATGCTGGCGACCCCTTGCTACAAAAAAGAGGCAGCTGATGGTAGGGCAAACTCAGGCAAGGCCACTCAGCTCTGAAATCCAGCTCTTCAGACCTGCTCTCCAGGCGGGGGGGCCAAGGACACTTGGGCCTAGTACGCAGAGCTGCTGCGAGTGCTTCCAGGTGCGGGGGGCGGGGGGGGGGGGCAAGGACACTTGGGCCTTGTGCGAGAGGGCTTCATCGACACTTGTGGTCTTCCATCCCCTCGAGTTACCTAGTGGCCATGCCCAGTGTCCCCAACAACTCCCTCCTTTGAGAACACTCAACAGCCTTGGCTCTGAGTTTTCTCACTTGGGCTACTTATTTCTTTACAATAGGACTTTGCATAAGCACTTTGTGATAGCCCTGAAGAGAATGACTTATTAACTTTTGCAAAAGGGCCCTGACACATAATACTGCACAGCATAATACCATTAATACAAGCAATACAGGAAAGAGAAGTTTTAATAACAGGCTAAATAAACCACCAAGCTAAAACGACAAACCCCAGCCTGAAAACAAGGTTTGCAACCAATCGCTCTTGGGGGCAGTATAGGCAACCTGTGCTCCGGCTCGGGCATGGGCCTCAGCCTGTACCACCTTTTCATAGATCTCATAACTGTTATCATTTACATATACACACCATCGGGGCCCGACGAGGGCACAAACCCCTTTTTGGGATGCCAAGGGATAGTCCAAAGCCAGCCTGTTTTGGAGGGAAAACATCCTGAGCTGCTGTACCTTTTTATTTAATGTTTTTACTGCTGACCCTAAATTACTAACCGAGTCCTCTAACTCTAAGGCTACTTTCTCAAGTACCATTTGCAGCCTTACAGTATAGCGGCCTATGCATGCCATGGCTGGCCTGGTAAACAGTGGCGCTATTCCCAGTACAGAGCACCCTACAAGCTTCTCGGTTGTGAGGGAATTTTTTATATTGCCCTCCAATGCCGTAGCCAGTCGCTGCAGGGTCTTTTCTTGTGACTCAACAGAGGTATTTCGGGCATTTCTAATCTTTTTTTTGGGCAGTGTGGCAGTTATTGACAGATGAGGAACTTTATGAGTTATATAACAGCTACCTGTCCAGTTGGCTGGCAGCACCTTGTAAGCCTTTCAGCCACGTACAAAACAGTGACCCTGTAGGGCCCAGTAAGGACTGTTTCTTAAGGGGATTCCTGGGATATTTAGGGCTGCTTTGGCTGCTTTACCAAACAGTTCATATGCCCCTAAGGGGGCATCCCATCCTCCTGATTGGATACAAGTGGGGGCGTTTCTAATTGTGCCGTTCAAATTACACTTGCCATAGGGACCACTACAAACCCACCATTGGCTTGCTACATTGGAGATATTAACTGGACAGCAAGTTATATCTCCAAACCTTTCTTTTGTGGTAAGAGTATTTGTAAGAGTTTCCCTAAAAGGGGAGGAACCATTACACCCACACTACTGGCCTCCCCTTTTGGTCTTTATTCAATACCCATCAGCCCACTGTGTAATAACACAGGAGCTGTTTCCCACAGGATGCCCATAGTGATCAGATTGGTTTCGGGTCAAACATAATACTTCCTTAGTGAGTACTGCAACTGAATACTCCTGCTCCTGATAGGTGGCTTGCTGTAAAGAGGTCTTATTTCAGAACAGCGAGTCCATTCTTTCCTGCTCTTTGGTGGCGGCTAATTTTGCTAGGGTCAAGGGCAGCATGTCAAGGGGCATTCCCATTTTGGGGGACAGTGGAGTTGGAGCACATACCCAGCAATCAGTCTGGTTTGTTAAAGTAGCAACATGGTGCGCAAGCGAAACAAAGGAATTATGCTCCCGATATGCACAGTTTGGAAATAACAATACAGAGAATAACAATGTTACCCAATTAATTATCACCAGAGTCTTCCCAACCCAGGGTCTCCAGTACCTGGGTGGGCCCATTTTAGCGTTAAGGTGCCTGCTATTTGTGTCTTTTAAACAGTAGCTTTAGCCTGAGATCTTCACTAGAGGAGGAGTCAGCAGGTTGGACGGTCCACTGTTCTGCTGACGAGGGGGCGGGTACTGCCTTCAGACGAGAGTGATGGATCCAGTTCTTGTGTCCCTTGATCTTTGCCGCTGTGTGGGAGATCAGCAGGACGGTAGAGGGTCCTTTCCACTTTTCCTGGAGAGGCTCGTCTTTCCAGGTACGAACAAGCACGGAGTCACCGGGCTGTAAGGAGTGGACGGGAGAGTCCAAGGGGAGAGGCTGGGAATCCTTGGTATACCTGTGAAGAGACAAGAGAACAGCAGACAGGGAACACATATACTGAGACAAAAAAACGTTACCCAACTCCCATTCCCCTGACAGAACCGGGGTGCCATTCATAGGCCATGCCCTTCCAAACATAATTTCAAAGGGACTAAGCCCTAATCTACCCTTTGGGAGAACGCAGATACGGAGTAGGACGAGGGGCAAAGCATCAGGCCATCGCAGTGGGGCTTCTTGGCACACTTTTGAGAGATGCCGTTTAAGGGTCTGATTGGTACGCTCCACTACACCACTGGCTTGCGGTCTCCAGGGCGTATGGAGTTTCCAGGGGATCTGTAAGGCATGTGAGATGCTTTGAATGATTTTTGACGTGAAGTGTGTCCCATTGTCAGATTCCATCCACAGGTGGAGTCCAAAGTGAGGAATGATCTCCTTAACAAACTTACGGGCCACTGTTCTGGCAGTGCAATTACGACAGGGGAAGGCTTCTGGCCATCCGCTGAACCGATTCACTAAGACGAGGAGATATTTGAACCCTTGGGTCTGGGGAAACTCAGTAAAGTCTATTTGCCACACTTGTCCGGGGCCCGGAGTGGGTTCTAGGGCAGCTGGTGGCACAGGATGTCCCGGTCGGGGGTTATTCTTTTGGCAGACTAAGCAGTCCGCTTGTACCTGGGCAGCCAGGGGTCGGAGTCCGGAAGTGATAAAGTATTTTCCCATTAGCTGGATAAGTGCTTCCCTGCCAGCAAGAGTGGTTTGATGTAGTTTCTGCAGCACTGGCCGGATCAGGCCCTTTGGTAAGAGGATCTTCCTTTCTGGGGAATGGAGCCATCCCTCCTTTTCCCGGAGACCGCGTTTGTCAGTTAGCTGTCTCTCCTCCCCAGAGTACTGAGGGGTTGGAAGCTCCCCTACTGATGGGATAAGGGCATGCATATGGGTGTTCTCAGTCTGAGGGGATGGCAGGGTGGCAGCATGCTTAGCCTCTCTATCTGCCCGGGCGTTACCTCTGGCCACATCTTGATCTTCCCTTTGATGGGCTTTACAGTGTACCACCGCCACTTCCGAGGGAAGTTGTACGGCTTCTAGGAGCCGGAGGATTTGGGGCCCGTACTTGACTGGGGAGCCTTGGGCTGTCAGCATTCCCCTTTGCTTCCATAGGCCAGCATGAGCATGCAGCACACCAAAAGCACACATTGAATCAGTAAAAATGTTGACCCGCTTTCCTTTTGACAGTTCAAGTGCACGGGTCAGGGCTATTAGTTTGGCAAGCTGGGCAGAGGTCCCAGCAGGCAAACCTTCAGCTTCCACAGTGTCATGGAGGGTCACAACAGCATAACCCGCCCTCCTTTGCCCATCTATTACAGTACTGCTACCATCAGTGTACCACTCATAATCTGCATATGGGAGGGGTACATCCTTTAAATCCGGACGGCTGGAGTACTGGGCATCTATGATCTCTAAACAGTCATGTTTCTGTTCCTCTGTTTCTGGCAAGAGGGTGGCTGGGTTAAGGGAGGGGCAAGGCTGTAAGGTGACTTCAGAGTTCTCTAACAGCTTAGCCTGGTACCGAGCAATCCGAGCCTGGGTGAGCCAAAGCCCTCCCTTTGCATCCAATACGGCTCGGACCATATGGGGAGTATAGATTTGCATAACCCCTCCCAATGTTAGCTTCTCAGCTTCCTCAAGCACTAGGGCAGTAGCTGCGACCACCCGTAAACATGCCGGCCAACCCTTTGCAACCTGATCCAGTTGCTTAGAAAAATAAGCCACGGGACGTCTCCATGCTCCTAACAGCTGTGTGAGCACTCCTAGGGCCACCCCCCTTCTTTCATGTACATACAACTGAAACGGCTTAGAGAGATCCGGCAGGCCCAGAGCCGGGGCTTCCGTCAACTTCCTTTTCAAGATTTTAAATGCCCTGTCAGCCTCTGGGGTCCAATAGAAGGGGTCATGATCTGCTCCTTTTACACAGTCGTACAGGGGTTTAACCCACAGTCCAAATTCTGGGATCCATATCCTGCAAAAGCCTGCCACACCCAGAAAAGCTCTGAGCCATTTACGAGTGCTTGGGGTAGGGACCTGACAGATAGCTTCCTTTCTTTTGTTTGAAAGCTGACGCTCCCCTTGCCTTAGCTGTAACCTGATTCCGCTCCACCTCAGACAACACAGTTCTCAGGAGGATATTACAGTTGTCCCAATCCGGCTTGTGTCTATTGAGGCACTCCTCAAAGACTGAAATAAACCGGCTTGAGTTCGTGGAGAATTCCCCAGCCTGTGTTTTAAAAGCTGCTAAGTCTATTGGATTGAATGGCACATGGGTGTAAACTTGCATAGTGGTAGCCTGACGTCCGTCTGCCCCTGGGCAAGCCACAACAGTCTCGGTAATCAAAGGATAGAGTCCCACCGAGGGGGCAATCTCTGTAACCCGAAGTATCCTACCCTTATAAGGTGGGGGAGTGGGGGCCGAAGGGGACATTGGCTCTGCCATTACAGTGGGGGTGGGGGTCTGGGGACTAACATTACCTACTACCGAACCAGTCGGAGTCAAATTACAGCTCTGCAGAATTACAGCTCTGTTCTATCTCTTAAAGCCATAAAAGCTTGTGCATACAAATGTTCATTCCATTTACCCATTCACTGACAAAACAAAACTAATTGGAGGATCGTGTCGTAATTAATTGACCCGCCTGGTGGCCACCACTCCTGGTCCTCTAGTTGATATTGAGGCCAGTCAACTGTACAGAATCGTTTTAATTGACTCTTAGTCATTGGATCCGCACCAAATACCTTCCAGTTTGCTAGAATGCATTCTAGGGGCGTACACCATGCCCTAACCCCCGAGCTCTGTCCCTGTCTCATACCTACAGGGTAACTCTGGGCGTCCCCAGGTTCCAACAGAGCATACAATCTGGATTTCAAAAGGTTCCTACCTTATCCAAGGGACCGGTTCCTCACCGTCGCCTGCAGCTGCTCCTCCCCTACATCCAAGGGACCGGTTCCTCACCATCGCCCACAGCTGCTTCTCCACTATATGAGTGCGTTGCACCATTGTGCCCTCCTGGGTCGATCAAATCGCGTCTCCTCCGAGGCCCCCGATGAACTCACCGGTGCACGCTGGGCGTCGGCTCTCGCCTCAATCCTCGACCTCCAGGAGGGGTCCGGGCAAGGCTAAATAGCAGCCTCGTCGCCCACCCAGGGACGCCAAAAGCTGTTGCCGGCACCCAGTGCCGAGAGGCAAAACAACAGCCGGGGTTCGTTACCCGGTGTGCATCACCCAATAATCACAACGGGGTGGAGAAGCAGAAAAGTTTATTTGAAGCTTCAAAAAGGTACAAGGAGATTAGAATCTCAAATCCTGCACACAAAGCAGGAAGTTACACAGGCTTTTATACATCCTTTCTTCAGCATACTTAGCCAATAGCAAGCTGCCCTAAGTATCCATATAGCCAGCCAATCCAGTTACCAGCTAGTTCCCTTGTTCTCTGTATCATTTGTTAAACTATACATAAAGCTGCTTTATTCAGCATTGTTTTTTTATATTTGCCCTGTTTGGCCTTGTTTAGTTTCAGGCAGTCTGACTCTGCAACATATTGTTGCAGATCCTCAGCATACCTGCTGTGAGTGCCTCCAGGCGGGGGGGCCAAGGACACTTGGGCCTAGTGCGAGGGGGCTTCATCGACACTTATGGTCTTCCATCCCCTCGAGTTACCTAGTGGCCATGCCCTGTGTCCCCAACAAAAACATGTAACTAAAGTAAAGCACCATTCACTCGGCCTTTCCAATATGGCTGTCAGGATGTCACCATCCTGCCACGTTACAGCCCTAAGCTGCCTGCAGGGGGCGCTGTGCTAATCACTGCCAGTAGGCAACGGGCAGCACATCCCAGGGCAGTTGTGCCGTGAGGTCTCCCTTAGAGGTGGGATGGATAGCATGCTGCACAAAGGCTGTGCAATCAGGGCACCCCCTAGAGGTGGGAGATGAACAGCACCGTGCCGGGAGCCTGTGGTAATGGGATTCTGAGAGGATGGCGATGGACAGCACCCTCTGGAGTGGCTGTGCAAGTTGAGCAGGTCCCCTGGCAGTCTTAGTAAAAGCCCCCAGCCCTGGTATTCAGTGCTTGGCATGACATGATGCATGACCCAATGCTACAGCACCGCCAGCTCCTCCGGGGCCGGTGCAGCTTCATCCCTGCACAGGGCTGCCTTCCCCTGTTCAGTTCTCCTGTGTAATACTTCTTTGCTAGTGTCAGCTGGCTGGCTGCAATCATAGGCCTCACTGGCATTGATTCTTCCAGCTGTCAAAACAGAGCACGGATTTTGCTTGAGATGTTTCCCCTTCATGGAACCCCCGTTTCAAGGGCTTGGGGAGGGGGGGGAAGGAGCAAAGCAATGCTCACTGCTGATGTGAAGCCATCAGACTCAGGCTCTTAGGAACACTGTCTAATGTGGCCTATTTCATTGTCTTAATAGAGTATTTGTCTTGCAACAGTTCATTTTTGTGTAAACGAGTTATAATCTCAAGTAGCTGGAGGGTAGGAACCTGATCTCAGATGGAGCACACTCTCAGCTGAACGTCAAGCAACAGGCAGCTATGGATTATGGACCTCATCCTGCTAAGTGATGCTGAGTGCCCCTGTGAGTTACTCAGCACCCTCCACTCTAGTGAGCAGTACCTATGGTGATCTACGCTGGGACATGGGCAGCAATCCCTCCCATGTGTGCTGAGTCCAGCCCAGGACTGGGGGAAACCCTGTGTGTTGACAGAGTAGATCCGTCACTCTGCAAATTAAGAGAGCCAGAGAGAAACACAAAATAATCCATCCGTGCAAGGCTCCCTTACTCCCAGACACATCAAGTCCTCTTCTGCATTCAATACCAGTGTCGATCCAATTATCACCAAAGCAGAAGAAGGGTGGTCTTGCGTATAAGGTGCTGGACTGGCACTCGGATGCGCTGCGTTCAGAGCATTTGACTTCCTGTGTGATCCTGGACAAATCACACTCCCTCTCTTTCCCCTTCTGTAAAGTGGTGATAATAATCTTTCCTTTGTCTATTTACACTGTAAAATCTTTAGGGCAGGGACTTTCTCTTAATAGGTGCGTGTACAGGACCCAGCACAATGGGGCCCTGATCTTGGTTGTGACCTGTAGGCATGACCATGATACAAATAAATACTAATAATCTAGTGACCGCCCCCCCCCCGCTCTCATATTGTGACCCACTGTGCAGACATGAATTCTGGGACAGTCTGGGAAACAGCAGTGTGTCTGTCCCTTCATCGTCCAAAAGCCACATCATCGGTGCCCCAGCAGGCGATTTATCTCAGCCTTTTAGCGTCTTTGCATAATGGTCTGTTAAACCTGGGTTTATCTATTTATTTATTTTGCCAAGCACTTGGATGTGCTTTATGAATATAGCTACATAAAGTAAATGGCAATACCGTACTGATAAATTAGCAATGTATTAGAGCCTCGTATTAGCTTAGGCTAGTAATTTAGCTTGATGCGAGGATGCTTTAGTTTATTATATTCTTACACCAGTAGATTGTAAAT
This sequence comes from Chelonia mydas, assembly GCF_015237465.2. Classification (NCBI taxonomy): domain Eukaryota; kingdom Metazoa; phylum Chordata; order Testudines; family Cheloniidae; genus Chelonia; species Chelonia mydas. Next base: position 10,335,913 of record NC_057857.1, read on the forward strand.
AGCCCACTAGCACCAACACTTGTGGGCAGCACCATTGCCATAAAGCACCCGAGTGGTATACCACAGTCATTTCCTATTTGTGTAACCTCAGGGCACGCTGGGTGAGTCATTTTTGGTTGAGCCTTTTAAGGGGACGAACGGGAAATGAAATATTTACTTTTTGTTTTAACTTGCCAGTGGTGAAAGGATATTGATGTGGTGTAGATGGAACATTAAAAGCAGAATTATGCTGGGGAATAAAACCAGCAGGGCATAAATTAACAGTGTTTGCTTCCTCTGCGGTTTGAAAGAGTTAGCATTCTGCTAGCACCGTATAATATGCCGGGGAAGCGTCCAGGTTGCTGCCACAGTGTAAGGCACAGGGAACATTTAAACCAACAAGAGAGGCTATGGCAAGATGCATCGATGTCCAGCGTGGGGACCGTCCGGGGGTCAGTCAGGAAGAAGACTCACCATCAGGCAGCGAAAAGGGCAGAGGGTTAGGAGTTGAGGAGCAAGTCTCGGTCATGTGAGCAGAGACAGAAGCTCATAGGAAAAATCAGGGGATTATCTGGCGTGAAAATGCCAGGGCTTCAGTATTGCTGGCCAAAGGACGACAATTCCAGTTCACGATTCTGAAATATGTTTCAGTTCCACTTTGGAATGGAACAAAAGCTTTCCCAATGGCTTACAAAATGGAATTTTGTCAAAACCACCATTTTCCGCTCGAAAGGGTCAGGTTTTCGATTCTGATCTCTCTCTCCGGTCAACAGTGACCAAGAGAGCCCTAGACCTGAGAGACCTTCTGGGTGACAACTTCATCAAAATCTATACTTGGCCACAAAACTATTTGGTTTTGATAAAAGAGCATATTTCCATGAAAAGAAAAGGAGTACTAGTGGCACCTTAGAGGCTAACCAATTTATTTGAGCATAAGCTTTCGTGAGCTATGCTCAAATAAATTGGTTAGTCTCTAAGGTGCCACAAGTACTCCTTTTCTTTTTGTGAATACAGACGAACACGGCTGCTACTCTGAAATCTGTCATATTTCCATGAAAATACATTTAGTTGAAAATGTTCTGATCAGCTCTACTCTTAGGTATAGAGAGGATAGATTGGGAACATCTATTTCCCCAGCTCCTAATGCAAGAACAAGGAGACATGCAATGATCTTGAAACGCAGCAAATTCAGAACCTAGGAAAAGGAAATATTTTTCACGTAGTGCACAATGAGCCTGTGGAACTCATTGCCACAATATACGGAGGCTGCAAGCTTAGCAGGATCCACAAGGGGATTAGACATTTATATGGATACCAAGAATGACCACATTTATAGCAGTAACTTTTTGGTTGTGGGGGAGGACAGATATAAACTCTCATGCTTCAGGGCTTAAGGCAACCTGTATGTATTTGGAGGTCAGTTGGAAACTTCCCCTGAGTGTAAGTTATCCCATAATTGCTAGTGCAGGGTTCCTTGTACCTTCCTCTGAAGTATTTGGTTGGTGACAGGTTATTGCATTACATGGACTATGGGTCTGATCCAATATGGCAATTCTTATGCATTGCAGCTGTACTGAATAGGACATCAACAACATAATGATACATTTGTGGGAGGAGGGAGGGAACATGCCCTACTCATCACCCTACAAGCTAGAGCAGTGGTTCTCAAACTTTTGTGCTAGTGACCCCTTTCACATGGCCATACTGGGTCAGACCAATGGTTTGCCTAGCCCAGTATTTTGTCTCCAACAGTGGCCAGTGTCAGATGCTTCAGAGGGAATGAATAGAACAGGGCAATTTTGAGTGATCCGTCCCCTGTTGTCCCAGCTTCTGGATAGATAGCAACGTGAAGGCAGTTTGCAGGGTTCTGTGAAAGATTCCAGACTTTGTGGGACTATGGCAAGTTTAATCTGAACCATGAACTAGACTGTCCTGGACATGAAAGCTTATGCTCAAATAAATTTGTTAGTCTCTAAGGTGCCACAAGTCCTCCTTTTCTTTTTGTGGATACAGACTAACATGGCTGCTATTCTGAAAACTGGACATTTCAATGTTCCTTTAGCACCATTGCTTTCCAAAGGCAGAGCTGGGCCTGAACTGAAACCCCAGATCAAAACATCTCTGAATTTGAGGGAGGGTTCATGAAGTGTGTAGAAATTATTGTGACAGGAGCTATACAAGACCCTGAAGTGGGTAGATAGATCCACATCTGAATTCCCCTCCCTCCATAGCCTGTCATTATGGGATATTTATTAAGTTCTGCAACTTTGTTATCTTTTGGATTACACAATTGTGATAAAACACTTACTTGTCAAATTCTTCTCAGGTCAGACTCAGACACTATGGAGGTACCTGGAGAAATCTGTAGTAAGTAAAGCAAACAAACAAGTGTAGGAGTGTATGCTGGTCTGTATGCTGGACTGGTCATATACCAATATGAATTGAATAAGCATGATTCTTTGCAGCATTTCTAGGCTATTTTTACTCTGTAGATCTTCATGTGCTTTGCATAGGTGAGGAAGCAATATTAGCCTCATTTTACAGATGGGGAAAATGAGTCACAAAGGGATGAAGTGACTTGGGCAAGTCGCTTGTCTGTAGCAAGCCAGAAAATCAAACCCACATTTCCTGACTCTTAATTTTGTGATCTACTTCGTGGACCACATTGCCTCCTCTGTTATGTCGTGAGCTAATGATATAAGGGGAGATGTTCAAATGCACTAAAGAAAGTTGAGTGTCAAACTGTCCTTTGTACCTTAAATAATCTGCACCCCCCCAAGCCTGCTTGACTTCACTGGGACTACTCAGGGGAGCAAAAATGCAGGATCTGCCAGGATTCCAGAGTGGGGTCATTAGCAAAAAATCTCCAGTGGAGTCAGCTTTGTGGACATTTTACCACCTCACAAATTACCACAAAAAATCCTCATGTGTTTAGTCACAAGCAGCACTTTCCTTTCATGCTTTACCTAGGGCTGGGATAGCAGGGGTGTTGCAGGTCATGAGTCCTAACCGAGGGCATCGGTGGTTCTGTGTGGGAGGAGGGCCTAGAGCTGAAGCAGAAAGCATGACTCAAGTCATGCTTGCGATGGATAGGCAGAGCTGGGTCAGGGCCCAGGACTGGAATAACAAGGGGTCTGCTGGTCAGGACTGAAAAGCATTGGCAGAGCTGGGTGGGAGGCCCAAGACAGGAGTATTAGGGGGTTCTGCAGGTGAGGAGCAAGAATCAAGACTCATAAGGGGGCCAAAGATGGGCACAGCAAAGGTTGCTGCAGGGCTGAGGATCATTGGCAGAGTTTGGAAAGAAGCAAATCCTACCAGCCCTACATTTGTAATCTTTAAAATGCAAGTATATCCCTTGGCACTTAGGAACCCACAACCCCAAAGAAGAGAGACACCCCCACTTAAAGGGCAAACCCACAGACCCCCATTCAGAACATGTGGGAGCATCAGGATAAAGCACCTGCACTAGCCAAGTGTGCATTTGCACGGAACGGGAGCCTGCCTTTCTGAGCAGGGGAAGGGAGAATCTGTTTGCGAGGATGATTAACTCATCAGCAAACATTAATCGTCCTAATGACTCCATTCATTAACCTCGGAAGTGAGAGGAACCAGCCTCCCTGTTTCCCAGAGGAACCTCACGCCCTGCCAGCTTCGGCAACAGAGCTTCTGGTATAGAAGCCTATGGGTGGGAAGCGTTTCAAATGGGGTGATCTGGGTGCAGAATCTCTTTGCTGGATCTGGGTAAGACATTGGGCCTGATTCTCCTCTCGCAGGCATCCCTGTGATGCCATTGACGTCAATGGAGCTCCTTCTGATTTACCTCTACAGCTCTGTGCTGCAGGGTCTGAAACCGGTAGCAGGAAAGGTTTGCACCATTTCTCTCCAGCAAAGAGGATATTGGGGGGTGTGTGTTATTCCTTTCCCCCCAAATCCCTTAGGGCTCCTTTTATGGAACACATCCCTATTCAGGGCAGCGTCTGTACATGTACTTAAATCCCACTGGGCACAGAGTTGGGTGATTTTTTAAAGCAAACTTTATTCACCAAAAATTACATTTTGGGGTCAACTGAAACTGTTTGTGAATTCTAGTTGAATTTCATCTAAAAAAAAGGGGGAGGAGGGAGAATTCTGCTAAAGGCAAAACATTTAGTTTTGAAATTCAGCTAGATATAACTAAAAAAAACCCACAAGGTAAAACTACAATTGAAAACGAACCAAAATGTTTCATTCAAACAAAACAAAAACATTTCGTTTGATCCAAAACATTTTTATTCTGTTTTTTCTCTTTGTTTTGGTGAGGAAAAAAACAACAACAAAAGTCATTTCAGATTGACCCAAAACCAGTTGTTGTTTTTTCTGGTTTGGCCACCAAATTAAAAAAAAATCAATTATTTGCACAGCTCTGATTGGTACTTAAAATTAAGCACGTGCTTAAGTATTTTCTTGCTGATCAATTACAGAAATGCACATACACGAGCAAACTGATTCTGCCGAATGGCCTGAATCCATAAAAGATGCGCAAGTGTCACTATGATTCTGGGAGAGAGAAAGAGCAAACCAGTTGGGAAATTTATGGGTGTGGGACCGGAGTTCTAGTTCTGCCTCTGCTGCATAACCTTAGACCTTATCAATTACCATCTGTACCTCAGTTTCCCCATCTGCAAAAATGGGTAAATTATACTTTCCCCCTTTGTACCGTTCATTGAGAGCTGTGGATGAAAACTGATCTATTAGAGCTGGTTATTAGTATTTATTGAGGTACAGAGCTCCTTCTACCCAGGAAGACTCAGCAGCTGCTTTTGAAAAATCACCCTGTAGTTAGCCATAAATCAGCCAGTTCCATTTAAATTAAATCACTTTTGGGGGGAGGGATTTGAAATATTCCCAGGATTTCCCCCCTCATTTTCCAGTCACTCTTCATGGCTGACTTCCAGGTGGGACTAACTGGGGAAGTTCAAGCTTCTTCCCAACAATTAGTGTCTGTACTGGATCCCTCCACATGTAGGAACATGTGCTAGAACCCAGACTGGATTCCTCCTTGGTGCTGAGTGGTGCTGGATTCCACCTGGCCACACTAACCCACGCCGGATTCCTCCGAGGTTCCAGATAGGGCCCTCCTGGGCACGAATTCCAGTGCCAAACAGATTATCCTCTGGACACCGCATGCCCACATCACAGATTATCCCAAGCGCTGGATTCTTTTTGCAGAGTGGATTCCTCCTGGGTAATGAAGCAGATGGCAGCACACCCCCAGGTACTGGATTTCTGCCAATTTCTGGAGACACAGCCCACATCGGACTCCTCCCTGGCACCGGAACCTGTCCCAAGCACCGGCGGCCATGCCGGATATTTCCCAGATTCCAGAGCCTTTACAGAAGCACCAGCGAACCATTCCAGAATTCAATAATTTCATTTTTTAAAAGCTTTCAATTTCCTTTGACAGGTCTGGAGTGTTTAAAAATGGCAAAGTGAAGAAGATAAATAGATTATTGATTGAACAGGCTTGTAATTCCTTAGTGAATTGGATTTAGCTCCTTCACTGAGATCAGGGCTGTGCCATAAATCTCCCAGGGAATCAATAAGATGGAGAGCGCCTGGTAAAGAGGCCTTTGTTTGTTACCATGGACACAGCGTGGGACCGGCAGCAAACCTCCCACAGGAGGGGAGGGCGGAAACGTGGTGTCTCAGCTGAGTCAGCCTTGGCAAATAATCATTCCACTTGCATCAAAGTTTTAACTGCATCGGGGATCAGTCTGGGGGCCTTACCCACGTGGCTTCCATTTGTCATGCTGAGATCATACGGTGTCTAGTCATTAATATAATGAGCTACCCCAGCACTGAACAGTGCTGCTGCAGAGAGCGGGAGCAATTTCACCTCCCCATGACACCGAACTGGGCTGGAGGCCTCTCTTCAAGTGCATGTGCAGTTCATGCCTGGTCAGCTCCATGATCTTGATCGGGGTGGGTGCTGTTTGCTGGCGGCCATCAGACGTAGATGGGAGGTGGCTTCGGAGCCTTCCACACTTTACCAGGCTGGGTGAGAGGGGGATTCCAAATGGGTTTAGAAACGTGGAGGAGGAGCAGCAGAGCGTGCAGTTAACTCTCACGGACCTGCCCAGCGGTGCCAGAAGAGAAAGGAAACAGAGTGGAAATGCAGCAGCAAATCCTAATCGTCCCTGAGCGCCATGTACTGGGAGTCTCTGAGCACCTGTAAACTGTAAAAAAGCTATTTCCACATAGGAAATTTGTAGTGGCCCTGATGCTGCACATCATGGTCATTCAGAACTTCGGCAGGCCACATAATTCCACCTGTTCCAAAAGCCCAACCTCTTGGATTAAATGACAGCCTGTCTAGTTCTGCGTCTATGATAGCTGGGTCTATATGATACACTGTTGTACAGTTCTGAGCCCATCCCATAGAGATCAGGGGTACACACTCAGGCCTGCCCAAATCACCCAAGATTACGGACAGGATTGCAGAAAACGTTCAGGATGTAACCTAAACCAGGTGAATTTTTTACCTGCGTTGGAGTTTTCTTACCAAACTGAAAAATCAAGCCAGGCTCACTGAGGTTCACTATCATTTCGACAAGCCTGAGCCTAGGGAAACATGCAAAACGTGGTGCCTTCAGCTCAGGTTTGCTGAATGTATAACTTGGCGTGCATCCCCACATGAACAGATGTCCCAGCCCCAAAAGGGTTGCAAGTACCCCTACAAACTGGGATCCCAGAAGGGTAAACAGCTCTACCCATAAGTTCAGCCACTTAACAGAACTTCCATCGCTGTAGGGCTTGACAAACTAGACTGGAAGTCTTCCAAGACCAGGCTTATTTGGGAGATTTCCAGCACTTTCTGTTTCCAGTTGAGCTGGCAAGAGCTAAAATAGCCTTTTTCATTCTCTTTTGTTCCCCTTCTGGTCCTGACTGGGCCCAAAAGGCACGGATATGTGCAGACAGAACAATGAGTGAGAGAGAGGAAGGCAATTAGCTGAACATTTGCAAACTTGCAGAAAGACCTGTGGCTCTGCAAGTCTGGTTCCAATTTGGGGCACGACTTTGTCTTGCTTCCACCTGCTCCGCTGGCCACATGTGCACATGGGAAAACATTTTATCTAGCGGCAGGGAGAAAATGTTTCTCCCCACCACCCCCCTGGAACATTTGGATGAAAAACACCCTCCTCCCTCCCTGGTTTCAGCGAACAAAACCCAAGACATGTTCATCCAAAAACTGGGGCCGGGGGGAGGACATGGAATCTGAAACCCGAGTCGATTTTTGGCTGACCATTTTTGAGGCTTGTCTGACAAAAAATTTTAGAGGCAAGCAGGCACTTTCCACCATTTGCATTTCATCTGAAACTCAATTTTCCATCAAAAAAAAAAATTCAAGTGGGAAAATTTTGACTAGCCTTAAATGAACTTTCCCAGAACTTTTGGTGGTTCAGAAGAAAGAGAAGCCATAGTTACTCTACAAAACCAGCCCAATTTGCCCATAACAGACAACCCTCAAGCCTGCTGTCTAGTGGAACCCATGCAGCTACCAATTCCATCTCCTTTAGCGGAAGTGATAGAGGCTCATGCTTTTCCCCCCAGGGTTCAAATGTCACTGTGTGCTTAAGTGGGGCCAGTTACACCAGTATCTCCTTTCCCCTCTGTAGTACTGTTGGTTAGGATACAAGGGAGCCCCGAGTTGAACTTTTCCTAATTTGAGACAAGGGTTTGCTGGACCCTGGTGGTTCGCTTCTAGCGTGTACCCCCATGCAAGTTGTTACAAGGCATCAGCATACAAAGGGATGCATGAGAAGGAGTAAGTATGAACTATATGGGCATTAAAGCATGTAGAAAAGTTTGGAAATGGCCCGTTAGGATTCTGTGCCTGCTCCAGCCCCAGAGAGCTTGAGGGGAAATAGAGTCTGCAAGAAAGGCATGTGGTTTTGAGCTGGAAACAAAAGGGGGAAGGTTATTTAGAGCCTGGCTCTCTAAAGTACAGAGCAGCTGTGACTTTGAGAAATATGCTGGTGCCATGTTGAAGGCGTGGCTCCTCCTGACCCCAGTCCTGTACTCCTCTGACTCTCTGCCAGCCCTTATTTTTAGGCTCTGATCATGACTTTGGCACTGCAAGGAGCAGGAGCAACCTCTTGGTAAATTAACATGGTCAGCGCTGGCTGCAGGGCAGGGCTTGCTGGGGTGAGCTCTGACAGCTCAAGAGGCATCCCCTGGTACTTCTCATGATAATAGGCAAGACTCAAAGGAGACGCATGTGCCCCCATCCCTCCGCTGAGCATTGGCAGCTGAATTCTGGCAGCACACATGCTGATGGCTGTTTTGACTCAAAAGCTGTCCCCATCCCTTCTATCCCCTCACCTCCTGGCTCCCTTCTCCTCCCCAACTGCTTTTTCCCTTGGGATTAGGACCCGCTTCCTCTGTGGTTTCTTTAAATATGGTTTGGAATTAACTGAGTGCGTGAGGTGGCATCCCGGGAGAATTAATCGCTCTACAGAGCCAAGAGAGCACGTGCAGCCACGGGGCAGGGCCTCCCTACTGCTCGGATGTCTTTCAGACCTGATCTGGAGGCACAACTTCTAAGGGTTGCGAGGGCAATGACCCATTTGAAAGCGCATTCACGCCCTGGCTTTTCTGCTGATGTGCTTTAATAATAATAACACCTTGCTCTTATGCAGAGCTAATCATCCACAGATCTCAAAACTCAAAACCCATAAGGGAGTATCGTTGGCTCCATTTGACAACCCGGGTAACTTGAAGTTCAGATGTGCGTTACTGACCTAAAGTCACACAGTAGGTCACTGGCAGAGCCAGGAAGAGATTGTTCGGTCTCTTGGCTCCTAGCCCAGAACTTGCTCCACTGACTAGACCATGCTGCTCACAGAGTTAATCCAGCAACAAAGGTGTTAATGAATTTGGAACACGATGCAGGGTTTAATTCAAATCGCTGTGCTCCTATTGGCTAGAAGAACTTGGGACCTGTGAAAAGGTGAATTATTGTCACAGCTCTAATGCTGTGTACCTGCTGTGGTAAGTCTCATCTCAAGCAGGAGCAGATGCTGCTCCAACAGGAGTTTTGCCATTGATTTCCATGGGACACAATCGATTTGATCATGTGATTTGGAAATGGAACACCCTGGACTGGAGACTTTGGGCCGACATTTACACCACAGCAAAGGGCAGGCAAGGTGGTGTAAAATGTGGCTGCTCAGATCAGCCAGGTTTCTACACTCATATTGCACAAGGGTCAGTGATGACTCCAGGTGAGTTGCACAGTGTCAATGTAGCCATGTTGGTCCCAGGATATGAAAGAGACAAGGCGGGGGAGGGAAAATCATTTATTGGACCAACTTCCGTTGGTGGGAGACACAAGCTGAAAAGACCTGAAGGAGAGCTCTGTGTAAGCTTGAAAGCTTGTCTCTCTCACCAACAGAAGTTGGTCCAATAAAAGATATCACCTCCCCCACCTTGACTCCAGCTGAATCAGGCTGGTCTCCCACCACCCATCCCAGGTGCCATGCAGACCCCATGACATCTACTTTCAGCGCAGCCCTATCCCCTCCCTAAGATCTGAAACAAGTGGTGGGAGGAGGAGAGTAGTAGGTGATTATTAGGAAGCAAAAAGGCAGAGTGAGCTAGTTTACAGGAGAGGGGAAGATTGCTCGGAGATTGGTGCTGAAACGGCAGGGAGTGAATGAAAGGGCCGAGAGCATGACTGTCAGAAACAGGAATGGCTTTATGTGGAAAGCTGTGATCCAATTAAAGGGAGAACTGCCAGGTTGGCTTAATTCCCCCTGAATAATGGGATAATCTATCCCAAGTGCTCCATCTGAACCCACACGCAGCCATTTCCCCCCTGCCGGCGTTTATAAACATGGAAGCCAAAGCAAACACCCCCATCGCTAATGAGACGGGCCTCTCTGTATGAGAACCATCATCTCCCTCTGCCCTGCCACCCCTTGCCTCGTTTACATATCTTCATTTGTCAAGCAACCTCTGAACATTTTGTAGGCTGCATCCTCCTTTGCCCTCCAGAGCGATGAAAAGGTCACCCGTCTAACAAGGGACGGTGCTGGAAATAAACGCCTGTGTTTTTCTCTATTCGAACATCAGATGTGACATCGGAAGATGAACCAGCTGCCAAGAACCTGCTTGGCATGTACGGTGCCAGGCAGAAGTTTGTCCGGGCCCCGTCTGTCTGCCACAGATCATTAGCTGTTCCTGTTTCAAGGCTGTTTTTCTCCTCACTGTCTCGATGCCACTGATGCATCATTTTCCCTCGGAGACATTAACAAATGGGTGTAGCTAGAAATCTCAGAGAGGCACACTCACATCCGCTCCGGGATTTACCTGCGATGGGCAGCACAGAGGGCTCGGTGTGTCTGGCAGGCAGAGGGCTCACTCGGTCCATGTATTCACTTGGTCTCCAAGTGAGGAGCCTTAGACTCAATTTCTGAGCCCTCCTTGACGTGAATCTGGTTATAGCTCCCAGGAGGAGAAGAACCGGAGCGGGATTTCAGGGCCACACCTGGAATGAGCTCTGAGACGGAAAAACAAGCACAGTTTGCATTGTGTGTACAGTGCCCACGTGCAGTACACCTGCCAAGGTGGATTTCTGCATCCGCCTGGGTTGGCCTGACTTTATATGATTCGGCTTTTCAATGTAAATATCATAAATTGGTCACAGCTTTAACCAAACTCCTTCTACCATGAGTACAGCCAGGCTGGCTCAGGGGCAGAAGCGGGAGGTGTAAGGGCAGGTGGGAGTGGGAGACCAAGGGCATTGAAGGGGAGAAGGATGCTGGTGTGGGTCAGGTGTTATCAGCTGTTCAAGGTGTGACTGAGGTTCCCTTACAGAGTTTGCAACTGGCATCCTGGAAAAGAAGACTCAGCATCTTGAGCCTCATATTCCTTCTGTATCCGTCGTGACACATGACAGACTTCCCTGGGAACTTGTTCGCTGTCTTGCAGTGGCTGTTGGTGCTCACGGGATTACTGACGATAAACACAAGTCTTTTCAGGTGGAAGCTAGAAGAGCTGCTCCATTCAGCCTAACTGCACAGCGCTTGCTGAGGTGGGCCCCACGAGTCTAGACTTCACTCTACACAATGATGCTTTACTTAATTGACAGTCATTATGCAGCCAGTGGGTTAGGATCATTGCTTACCATGGTGACCAATGCTGTTGCATTCTTTCCTTGTGTACCCTGTCTGTCTGTCTCCATCTGTTGTCTCCTGTCTTTTACTTCGATTGTAAGCTTTTTTGGGGGAGGGACCATCCTTTTGTTCTGTGTTTGTGCAGCGCCTAGCACAATCGGGCACTGGTCTTTGACTAGGACTCCTAGGTGCTACCACCAGACAAATCAATAAATAATAAATATTAAAGAATAATAATGAATGCCCATGTAGCTCTTATCACGAATCTGGTCAGGCTCCCCCGGCCAGGGCCTCACCAGATTGCTCTGAGGGGATCCAGCCATTGAATCCCATGTGTTTTAAGCTGCCGGAGTCTGAACAGAACCTAGGCATGGTTCCTGTCTGAAAATCCCTAGGTACAGGCATGTTGTGCAGATCTTCTATCTAGCACCCCATTCTGAGAGCTTAGACCACAGGCTCCCTCTACCCAGCCCCTGGAAGCAGTGCTGATTCCTCACTTCCCTTTAGTTTACTCTTCTCCTGTGCTAGAACTTCACCTATAAGTGTGAACTTTCTGGGTTACCTCTTCAAGCTTTTTGGGTTACCTCCATGTGGTAGACATAGCATATCGCACACACAGACACTTTGCATGGAAGCCTAACACACTAGTGCGCTTTACTTTATCAGATGCGAAATACACAGAGCTATACAAACCTAACAAACCCTATATGCATTTCCCTGTCTCAGTTTTCTCACCACTCCAGCATAGTCTTTGGGCTGGGGTTAGGGTCTCTTCAGACAGGAGGACGGAGTATTTTCCCCCAGCACAAGCAATGCCCCTTATCACATCTATTGATCAGTCAAAGCATACTCATAAAAGTTACATACGCCCCCTTGTCATTATGGTGTGCAATAGAGGACCCCAAATTTACATAGAAGCATTCAGTGCTACAGTAATTTTCATAGCAACAACTTTGTAATATCAACCAGAATTCATAAGCTGTACAGACGGAATCCCCACATCATCACAGCTATGTATTTTAAACGTCGTGTCCTCAGACATGAGACATCTGCTAATAGTAAAGTCCTCAATCCTGAAGTATTTGTTCATGTAGAATTCCCAGACAATGAGAATCTTGCCTGTACAGGATTAGGCACAATAATAATTAGCACGTAAAAGGATCATGCTAGTGGTTAATACCACTTAGCTGTTTTCACCAGTGCACCTCACAAAGGTAGGTAAATATTACAGATATTCAGAAACCAGAACTTCCACCCCACGGGAAATCTTGATATTTCAACATTTGCTTTTGTCCTGTGACATGATGAAAAGTCGAAATGCTGGAAATTTTCACGGAGTCGAAGATTCTAAAAAATTTCAGTTTCCAGTTGTCGAGATGAGAAATGTCAACGTTTCCAAGTGAAATGAACCACTGACATTTTCGACAGTTCAGAGTGGTAACATTTTCAAAGACTGAAATGTCAATTCAAAACTACAAGGTTTCATTGGAATGTTTCATCCCCATTGGAAAACTGAGTCCAACATCTTCTCATCCAAAAATAAATAAATAAAATGTAGAAAAAAAATCCATATTTTTGTATTCCTCAGGAAAAGTTTTTAGTCAAAAACTGTTGACCAGCTTTAGTAAATAGAACTGTCTCTATGTTAGAGATAGGGGATCTGAGACATGGTAGAGGTTATGTGACTTGCCCAAAAGTACAGAAGTTTCAGAGCCAGGGTTAAAATGGTGAGAATGCACCAACTACAAGATGTTTCTGCCCTGTGCAGGATCTCCATTTGCTTTGTGATGAGAGTCCCCTGTTATAACTGTTTCCCCGCTGTTGTGAGTCCCACACCCTTTCGTTGTTACAGTTTTGTGCATGGCTGTCCCAGCCAGAAGAATACACCAACACCAGAGGAAGCTGATAGCTGGCCAAGGTCAGAATGAGACACGGAGATTATGGTCTCAGAGTTTGACTCCAGTAGCTGCTGTGTACGTGCAACTAAGAGAAGAATTTAGCCATATTTTTGGACATTAACAGCTCAACTCTACCCTGGTCTTCTTCAGTTGCCATGCTATCTTGGGGGCTCCAGCATCTCTGGCCCCAGACTTGGCACAGCACCCTTTCCTGCCCCATCACTGTAGAATGGAGTTGGGGGAAGGCAGGCAGCCTTGCTTCCTCTCTCTGTCTTAGGTACTTATATGCCCACCCTTCCCACACACAATATCTGAGTCACCTCACACTCTTTAATAAATGTATGTTCTCAGCCCCCTACCCCAGTGAGGCAGGGCAGTGCTATTATCCCCATTTACAGATGGGGAAACTGAGGCACAGAAAGACTAAGGCCATGTCTACCCCACAAAATTGTCAACCTCTTATGTCGGCATACAGCCACCACAGTTGTGATATCGCTTGTGTGCACGCAGACTTGGCTCCTTGTGTCAGCGGTTCGCGTCCTCACCAGGAGCTTTTGTATGAATTGTATTGTCAGTGTGGGACATTTTGGGACAGCTTCTGAAAGCCAGTACCAGTCAATGTAAACAACGCAGTATCTACACGGACACTGCGTCTACCTAATTACATTGACCGCGACTCTACGGTGCTCGGGAAGGAGATGTTACTCAATTAGTGTAGAGAGGCACTTACATTGGTGGGAGCCAAATTTAAGGGAAGACCCTTCCATAGACCCAACCATGTAGCGCAGACCAGGCCTTAATGACTCACCTATGATCTTGTAGGCCGTCTGTGGCAGAGTAAGGAATTGAACCTGGGTTTCTCTAGCCCCAGGCCAGTGCCCTAATCACCTGTCTGTAGGCCTTGCCTGGGGATTCAGGAAATAATGAGCCTCGCTAGCCACAGTGAGACTGGACTTGTGAGGAAAGAGCCAGCCAGCTGCCCCTTGAAAACACTGAAAGGAGGATGTGGAGTACCACATCCCTGGGCTGCTTTCCTAGAAGACAACGTAGAGTATGAAGTGTGGGGAGACCAAGAACTGTCTGAGCAGCAAGAGGAGTTGCCAGAAGCTTCCCAGGCCAATACCCAGAAGTGGGTGGATGCATCATCCCGACACAAGACTCCCCAGATCCCAATATCAGCCTGTTCACTCATCCCTGACTGAGGTTACCAAGGAAGAGCATTCTAACTCCAGGGTCCAGAATTATTCTGGAGCTCCATGGCCCATTCAGCAGCTTTCCAAGACTGAGTCTCAGAGCATCAGGGTTCAGACCAAGAAGCCATCGCATCTGCTGCTAAACATAACGATGCAGTGAGGCAGAGTGGAACTGGAACAAATCTCTTTCCCAGGGCGGGGCCATCAGGCTGGTGAGGAAGAAGCTGAGGGTGAAATCAATTAATTCATTCATTTGAGAGCTGCAGCGGCCACAGAGACATTGCAGTTGTGCTCCCTGGGAGATCCTTGTGAGATACACATCTCCTTTTCATCAGCATCCCAGTGGGGAAGCAGTCGTACAATCTCACTCCTACTAATTGCAGGGCAACACAGACAATGGAGTGCAGGTGACTGCATCGGAGATATCAAACAGGCCCGGGTGGCTGGTCTTTCTGCAGTGGCAAAGCCTCTTATCGCAGGGCACCAAAAGTTTCTTTTTAAAAGAAACAAGAGGCCAGGGACTGCATTCTGGCTTCTCCATCAAGGAGAGAGCGAGAGAGCCTGAAGCACTGGGCCCGGTTTAAGATCTGAGTCCTGAACCATAGTCAGCAAAGTTAGGCCAAGCCGTGAACCAAAGTCAGACCACTTATTAAAGCAGATGCTTACAAGTTTGCTGTCTGTTACATGACCTTGGCAAAGGTATTGTTAGTGTTGCTAGAATACAGACACTCCTAAGAAGCAAGAGATACTGGGAACGTGTGTGAACCTACTCCGAAAGATTAGCACAGGGACATCCTGACCTAGCACAAGATAAGAGGATTTGATAGAAGTGATGAATAGGGATCTTTTGCCCGAGACACCTGGAGCAAGATACAAGGGGAGGTAACAAGCAGATGTCAGGAAACACGTAAGGTGGTACGTACGTTGTTTGTCTCAGTCTATAAACGTCAGGGTACTTTGCCTTAACCCTTTGTGTGGCCAAGGGGACAGCAGAGACTCCTGCTGCCGACTGAGCCCCTCCTTGCCACTGGGCACTCATATGTTAGTGTCCCAGTAACCACAGAGCCCAGGTGCTAGTACTGAGCCTTGAGGTCAATAAACCAGGCCCAATGCCTTTGTCACTGAACTGTGCTCATGGTCTTTCTTTCTGGCTAGTACTATCGAGGTCTGCTGAACCAACTACCTGCGCAGGGCTGGGGCAGCAGACGAACAGAGCACACACACACACACACACACACACACACACGCCAAAAGACAACTGGGGGTTGGAGTAGAGGTGCAAGGACTCCTCCACCATTGTGCTCCAGCACAGGTGGGTAGCTAGAAGCCTGCACCTTGCACAACCTAAGCATTAGATAAGAGGCAGACAGAAGTCAGAGCATGAGCACTAACCGGAGACAAAGGGAGCAGGCATAGCTCTGCTCCCATTCTCCACTAGGGGGAATATGTGCCTCTAAAGTGTAGCGCTCGCTGCTTCTGCATAAGCTTCTCAAAGGGCAAGAGTATTTTTCTTCTCTCCTCCGTGGCTCAGAAAGCCATTACCATCCACATCAGTGCGCCCCCTACTTCAATGTGGCACCAGCTTCTAGAGGCACAATCTAGCTGTTTTAATAGGACAGCTAGCTTATTATTTATATTACAGTAGCCCTAAGAGGCCCCTACCACAGTCAGGGCCCTATCGTGTTAGGCTCTGTACACACACGGCAAGAAACAGGCCAAGGAGCTTACACTCTAAATAGACAAGAAAAGCTGTGGAAATCCTACCCACATTCTGCAGATGGGGAGTTGAAGCACAGCCAGGAGATTTACCCAAGGCCACCCAGAGAGTCTGTGGCAGGGCTAGAAATTGACCCCAAATCTCCCGAGCCCTAGTTTAGTGTCTTAACTACAAAGTCACCCTTCCTTGCTCTTATTATTCCAGCTGTTTGGGTCTGATATTAAAGCAGGATGGAATGTTCACAACACAACTGGAGTTTGACTGTTTCTCACGATGTGAAATAAAAAAAAAAAGTCCTGTTTTCTCTCCCCGCCGCAAAAAAATCAGTACGTTTGTTTCCCTTGACACTGAATACATTTCAAGCAAATTGATCCTCTCTCAAGAAGAAAAGGACTAAATTTTCTCTTCAAAATAGATAATATTTTGAGTAAAATTTACCCTATTTTCAAACAAAAGGAATTTGTGAGAAGGCCCATTGTGTGAAATGTGTTCCAAGTGTCCGTGGATGTGAAATTACCATGAAATAAGGTTGTGAGCAGTTTCTCATAATAAATAAATAAAGTTTGCGGTTTTGCAGCGCTCTTTGGGACAGATTTTGAGAAGACCCCCCGGCCAGATTTTCAAATACTTAGCACCCAGCAGCTACCATTTTGATACATGGGAAAAATTTTCAAAAGCACCTGAGTGACAGAGGCCTCAAGTCCCAATGAATGTCAATGGGGCTTCATCTGCTAAGTTATTTAGGGTACATCCATTGTGAAAAGAAAACCCTGTGGCACAGAGTCTCAGAGCCTCAGCCTACACTCAGCAAGGTCGGGGAGAGAATGGTCTTGGATCCCAGGCTCCAGCCTGAGCCCAAATAGCTACACTGTTCTTTTTAGCTCCACAGCCCGAGGTCCGCAAGCCTGAGTCAATTGACCCAGGCTCTGAGACTTGGCAACATTTGCAGACATACCTTCTGGAAATCCTACCCCAACAGTTCATCATCCAGCGTGCTAAGATCTGAAAATCTGGCTACTTATTTTGGTGTCCAGACAGGGAGTCAAGTGCTTTTGAAAATTTAACTCTATCTGAGTATCCCTAAAGCCCATATCCCATATTAGCAAGAGAGCAAACAAAGCTACAAACAGATGGATGGACAAAGAGAGCACGAATCGACTGAAAAGTAAATCATACGTTTCTACTGACAGCAAAGTTTACCCGATACTGTGTGCAGCCAGGAAGGAGACTAAACAAACTGGATACAATTAACTTAGGCTTGAATAGAGACTGGGAGTGGATGGGTCATTACACAAAGTAAAACTATTTCCCCATGTTTATCCCCCCCCCCCTCCAACCCCCACTGTTCCTCAGATGTTCTTGTCAACTGCTGGAAACGGCCCACCTTGATTATCACTACAAAAGGTTCCCCCCCCTAGTGCCCCCCACTCTCCTGCTGGTAATAGCTCACCTTAAGTGATCACTCTCATTACAGTGTGTATGGTAACACCCATTGTTTCATGTTCTCTGTGTATATAAATCTCCCCACTGTATTTTCCACTGAATGCATCCCATGAAGTGAGCTGTAGCTCACGAAAGCTTATGCTCAAATAAATTTGTTAGTCTCTAAGGTGCCACAAGTACTCCTTTTCTTTTTGCGACTACAGACTAACATGCCGCTACTCTGTAAACAGTTAGAGTACATTTTGGAAAACATTGCAGTGCTACCAAAGAGGAGAGGTTGGTACTATAGAATGAGATTCAAAGTGCTGGTTAATCTACTTTGTTATTTATTTATAGCACACATAATGCTTTCCTAGCCTGAGTTGAATTCTCAAGAGAAAAAAATAAAACACAGGAGGAGAAAAAAAGCATGAAAGTTTCCGTGACGGCAATGGGGCTGTGCATTTATCTTTCCATTTTTCCCAGCATAGGTCAGTCCAGAAGTGGAATATACAAGTGGAATAGCTTCTTTATTCTTAACAACATAAACAGGAGGCAACTCCAGTTCCAGCAAAGTTCTGCCCATGAGTCCAATGAAGCTTGTACCCTGGCTTTCCCCAGTGTCCTATAGTCATGGGGGTCTTGATGGAAGAAGCTCAGGTTCAAGGAGAGGAATATGGTCCTATGTGAAATGATTTTTCTGCTGCAGAGCGTGTTAGAACTGAATGGGGAGGATGTCAGGTGTAAGTTGCTAGGACCACCAAGAGCCAGGCATTCTGACAGTGAATTAACTGATCTAGACACTTGGTTTTGATGTGTTCGGTGGCTGCCCTTTCTCTTGGACTTATGACTACTTATTTCATATGGTGCATGTGATTATTAGAACTATGCGAATGCCATCCCAAGTGTCACATGGAGTTCTGATTTGGGATGAGCTCAAACATTCAATAGAAAACTCAACCAGAGCTCCAAGTTTCACCTGAATGAGGGTGGACACCACTTGGAACTCTTATTAGCCCCAAACTGGGCAAATGCCTGATTGATGAGGTGCATGTTGCTCTTTGTTGATGTCTGTTTAGTAGAACTGGCTGGAAAAAAATGGTTAAAAACAAATGTGTGTGTGTGTGTGTTTTTTTCTTGTTGAAAATCAAAGTTTCAAAAAAAAATCATTGAAAATTCCAGCTTCAGATTTTGACCCACTCCATACCTGATCAAAACTAAACATTTTCAAACAAAAATTGTAGTTGGAACATTTTCTATCCTCTGTCAAAAATAGAATTTTTTTTAAATCAACACAGTGGAAATTAAAATTTGGGAACCTCTGACCAGGAACCAAAATGCTAGAAATGTTTGCCAGAAACCCACTCATGTCAAATGTCCAGCCCAATTCTGCAGACTTTAGTGGGTTCAGGTGGAGTTTGGACATACCTTTCAGCCAGCCGTGCCCCAAATGTGGGACACTGTGGACACCTTTATTTCCTGAACCAGGTCATCCATTAATGGATAGAAACCACTCAGATTTGTTTGGTTGTCTGATAGCCCAGAGCTACAACTGTTCATTAGATGTCCTGTAGTTTAAATAGAGAGACCCTGGGGGAAGTATAGACATTTATTTATAGTACAGCAGAAAAGTTGATAGGACCCAATCAGTATAAGATGGCAAGACTCCCATTGACTTCAGTGGGCTTTGAATCAGGGCAATCGTGCAGAGTGACAGTTCTGAAGCACTTGAATATACCACAATGGGCAGGTTATTGTGAAGTTGTTCTAAAATGTTTGCTCTAAGATGGTTCTGGAGGTGGTGAAGTTATTTGTCCCCAATAATATTTATTGTGAACGTAGCTCCTTTTTCTGTTTGTGAATCCCTCACAAACCAATCTGGATTCCTACAAATGTATCTGTAAGAATTTGCTGAAGTTCTGGAAGAAGTACATGGATGGATGGTTTGATTGTGCACTGTTTGCTATTCATGACCTGTTACTGGCCACCTAAAGTCACATGATGCTCGTTGTTCCTTGATTAGCAGAGCTGGTCAACATTTTTCAAATTTCAAAACTGATATATGTTTTTCCTAATTTTAACCAGAAACAAGGAGAAGAAAATCATGAAAATGTTTGACTGGAATTTTTAAAACCAGGAAAGTACTGACCGATGAACATCACAAGAAGCACACTCTGGCGTGCACTTTTTCTGAAGAATCGTTCATGCCAAGAGTCAAGATTAACAAACATTTTTTTGCCAACATTTGGTAGTTGTCTGAATCCTAGTGAATGGCAAATAATACAAGCCGATGTATAACAATGAACCAGAATAACTTCTTGTTTATGTGAAAATGTTTGTGCTTTTTTTTTCAGTTAGTTGCACGTGATCCACATCGTGCACTGTCACAGAGTAAGGTGCACCAGACAATGTGACTCATTTTTTGTTCTACCTACGTGTGGACCAGAGAATGGGACAACGAGGTAGGATTTAGGACACCTGGGTTTTATTCCTGGCTCTGCCACTCACATATAGGTGCTTGGGCAAGTCACTTCAGACTTCTGTTTGTCTGAGTTTCCCCATCTGAAAAATGACAATAACAGCTGACTGTTTTAAGATCAGCGGATCGAAAATAAAATCTGATTGGTGGGATACAGCTTAATAGAATATCAGGATTGGAAGGGACCTTAGGAGGTCATCTAGTCCAACCCCCTGCTCAAAGGGGAGCCAATCCCCAATTTTTGCCCCAATGGCCCCCTCAAGAATTGAACTCACAACGCTAGGTTTAGCAGGCCAATGCTCAAACCACTGAGCTCTCCCTCCTCCGTTCTACTTAACCATCATGTGCTTTTTCCCTTCCCTCATCCTCACTTTCACACTTTCCAGTCCTCAGTTCTCCTGCCCCAAGCCTTCTCCAGCTTGATCTCATATCAGTAAATACATAAAGGCGCAGCTGGAGAATTGCTGTCATAACCCACAATGCAAGGAAAGCAGCCTGAATTTAAAATGGTTTTCTCCCCTTCTTCCTCAGCTGCAGTCCGGCTGCTGTGAGTTTCCCACAGCAGCTCTCAGCTCATCTGTGTCCCGACAGCTTGACGCTTTAATGATTTAAACGATTTACATTCCCCAAAGTGCATCAGACCAGATTTATTACGAATGTTTGCGACCTGTTCTCCTAAGCACTTTTCTGACGTCTGTTCCTCATTAAAGTTCACCACCCCGGTCCACGCTGGATGGTAATAAGAAGGTAACTGCTATTCCTTGAAGCTTATCACACATGGGACCCCAGGCACATTAAGATAAAGAATACACTGGGGTCTGTGTGTATAAATGTGTGCTGCTAAATGCGTATGTATCCTAAAAAGAAATTCTAAAATAAGATCAAGCTGAAAAGTTGTTCCATTCCCCCCCACACACACACACGCACACAGGAATGTGACATTTTCCATCATGAACTGTGGCTCACTGGTATCATGGCTCCTCTGTCTGCCAGTCTGCTCTATCCCACCCTACCCACTGTGGGTACAAGTCAGCCTCATTCTTCACCAGCCTGTCCAGCTCTTAAAGAATCCCATTCGGCTTGCTCATCAATAACAGCCCTGGTTGAGGTCTACAGCCTGATCCTTGACCCCTGAATTCCTGTCCTGCTATGGGATCTGAACGGTGCCTCGTTTTCTCAAAAGGAAGAAGATTCCAGGGTCATTTTTCACTGATAATGACTAGAATGGCCAATCTGCTGTCTGCGGAAGGGTGAAAGGTCAGGCCGGGTCCACTCTGTGGCTACTTGTTTCTCTCCACAGTGACCAATTTCAGACGGTAATAGGTGCATCAATTATGGCTCTGCCTTCCCCTGCTGTTCAGGTCTTTTTTTTTTTTTATTGATTGAAATATTGCAGTGTCCATTCACTACATCAGACCCCATGAGGCAGGCTGAAGTAGTCACAGCACATCTCCCTGGAAGCGGGATGTGATAAGCTGGTCTTATCTGGGATTGCAGTGGTGTCGTCTGCTGCCTCTTTGGTTTGTGCTCCTCTGTGGCTAAGGCCTGTGAGGTTTCATGAGCCCCTGGTACTCCCCTGGCACTGAAACATGTTTGCGTGTTTGGACACAACAGATGGAAAGGCCTCTCTGAGGGCTGCATGCTGCAATCCAGCCGCCGGCACAGAACCCTGGCTTCCACTGTCAGAGATGGAGCTGAGGACCGAGGGCCATCGAGAGCCAAAGGGACATGACCTTTCTGACAGGTACTCTCTCAGAGTCAGCCTGGTTGTGCCTCTGTTCACCGCGTGGTGAAGTGTCAGGTAGCCTGCAAGAACTGAGGCATAGGAAACTCTTTGGGGAGTTACTGGATGGTCCATCCAGGAGGAATGTACTACGTCTTCATCCCATTCTAAGAGCTGTCCTGGAGAGGGGCCGACAGGAGATGACACTGGCTCATTGTGTCGCATTTCTCCCTGGGGAAGTTTTCCGAAGGCACATGGGACAACTTGTCTTCCCGCTCAAGGGCCTTCACGAGCTATCAGCTCCCATTCACTATCAAGGTGTTGACTCCTGCATATGGTCGGCCCATGATCCCAGCTTCCACTGCCCACATGCTAACATTTTAAACACGTACCTTTGTTCCTTCTCCCATGCTGGGCCCCCATCCTCGGAAGAGCTTCCTGTAGACATCCAGAGTCCTTCAAATCCCTCCTTTTCTGTTGTGCCTACAAAAAAAATTGACAATAGGAAGGGCACTGCTGTGCTGAGACCACTGTCTGTCATGCTGACCAATACTGTTTCCTTGTACTCCCCCATCTGTCCATGTTGTATCATCAGTTGTCTCTTGTCTTGTGCTGAGACTGTATGTGCTGTGAGGCAGGGACTGTCTGTTTGTTCTGTGTGTGTACAGCACCTCGCACCATGGGGTCTTGCTCCACGACTGGGGCTTTGAGGCATTACAGTAATAATAATAGTAAAGAGGACAGATAGTGGATGCACAGGCCTTGCGGTGGGTTTCATCTGGCGCCCGTGAGAATGTGCAGGAACCAAGTGAGGATGTTTGGGTTATTTATTCTGGCTGTGACACACCCAGAGTTAGGCTGCTGGGGCACTGATCCCACTGCCTATCATGCTGATCAATATTGTCTCTTTGTTTCCTTGTACTTCCTGTCTGTCTGTCATGGGCTCGCTTGAGACGGGGAGCCTCTGACAAAGAGAGCTCGCCTAATTTTACAGCAGGCCAACTGATGTTTAATTCAAGAAAGACCACGTGGGTCTTGCTCCACAAGGGAAACAGAAGTCTTTTGTTGCAGTTGGAATTAGGCTCTGATCAGGCCTGGCTTCTTGGGTTAAGGCAGAGGGAGGATCCTCCCTCCCCTTTCCCAGCTTCGCCCAGAACTGTCCTCTGACAGCAACAGCCAGCCCTTTCTATTTGGCCTGCTGGGCCCCAGTTGGCCTCTACCTGCTGGAGGACCAAATCTCGCTGGTTCCACCCACAGCTGATCCTGGAAGGCCTCTCTGGGCAACCTCTGGAGGTCCAGATTGGCTGCCCTTCTCTTCTTAAAGAACAACTGCTTATGGTGAGGTGAGCCAAGCAGCGGGGTCTCTGTCAGGGGACAGCAAATGCCTGGTACATCCCATCACAGTGTATGCATCTGTTGTCTCTGTTCTGATACTTAGATTGTGAGCTTAGGAGCAGGGGCCCTCTTTTATACTATTTTTGTACAGTACCTGGCACACTGGGGTTCTTGGCTAGGACTCCTGGATTCTCTGGTGATACAAATAGTATAAGGTCCATTGAGGGATCTTACACCAGTGGCTTTGCTCCGAGCTGATCCACAGCCACATGTGGGGCTAATGAAGGGTGTGGCAACTGACCCAATGGCACTACCCTTGTGAGTAAGCATTCACCAGTGTGAATAAAGGCTGTCTACAGTGTGTCACTAGCATATCCCCAAAGAGTAGGGATTAGGTTTTTAATTAAATGTATTCTCCACCAATATGGACAACACATGCATTGTTTATATTCTATTAGCCAGTGTAACTCTTGGATAGAAAGTGAAATTTATAGCTCCTGTTGCTAATTTCCCACTGGAAAGGATTTTGTACCGTGCTGACTCTCCAGTATATTCTGCAAGAACTGTTTAGGGTAATTGATATTCAAGTGATATTAGTTCCTTCCTTCCATTCAACGAGGCTGGAATGGAATGGCAACAGCCACTGCATTTATAAGAGAGGCCATTGTTTATTTGAGAAATTAAAACATGAATTTAAATTAAATTGCAAACAAGAGGAGGACAAGACGTCTGGATAAAAATGGAAGAGTTATCGGGAACAGCTCAGTGAGGAATTCTGGCTGGGGGCGGAAGCATTAAAAACAAAACCACAAACCAGGTAGGAGGTTGGGTTCATTACAATGTTGATATAAAAGAAGAAAGAACACATTATAGGACTGATTTGAGTTCCATTGAGGACCGCTTGACACCACTCTGGCAACAGTGGAAAGATAGCCCAGTGGTTAAGATGCTACTTTGGGGCTTGAAAGGCCTTTGTTCAAGTCCCTGATCTACTACTGACTTTCTATGTGACCTTAGGCTAGTCACTATGTGCCTCAGTTTCCTATCTTCAAAATAGAGATAATAGCACTGGCCAACCTCACTGCGGTGTTCTGAGGATAAATACATTAAAGACGGTCAGATACTCTGGTAAAGGGGGTGTATAAGTACTGTATTTAGATAGATAAGAATGATTATTTCCAATCTCCTTTAAACCTAAATGATAACCTCCACTATACAGCATGCAGGCTGGGTGGTAATTCCCTGTACTCAGTTTTCTCACACCCACACAAGGAGGGCAATCTCATCACGAACCCCTCCTTTACATCTTGGTAAGGCGGTTATATTGTGCACAATTTCGTTTGTTACACTGTCCCTGCAATATTAGCAAATAAAACGTATACAGTTATTTATTTGGGGGGGGGGGATTCAAATTTCCCCAGAGAGATTATTGGCAATAGAAAAGTCAGAATGATTTTAATCCTGTCCAGTAGAGAGAACTCCCAGTTGCTTCCACTTGTTAGTCTTTTGTTTTGCAAAAGTTTATCTTTGGGTCCCAATGGATCATACTAAATTTGATTTGGCAGAATCTGATCCTTGACATTTCTTCTTTTAATACAGTCTCTGAATCAGCTGGGAATGTCTTTTTTCCCCCCTCCCTGAGTGCCAAGCCAGTCAGATTGTTCCTGAAAATGAATGTGAAACCTTGAGATGTCTAAATCAGCTTTCAGTGTATGGGAAGGCAGCATGCTCTTCTACTTAGGGAAAGAAAAGTATCAGGACTCCTGGGTTCTATTCTTATATCTACCACTGAGTAACCATGAGCAAAGCACAACCTTTCTGTGCCTCGGTTTACCTGCCTTTAAAATGTGTTTAATAACCGTAAAGTAATATGCATCCCTCAGATGAAATGCGCTATATATGGTCAGACTTCAGCTCAGCTGGTCTTCAGCCCAGCTGGCCTTTACAGTCTCTCCCCTGTTTTATAGGGTCTCCCCCAGGCCTGCCTGCCTAGAGAGCTTTCTCCCATTCCTTGCTGCTTCTGCGCTTTTCCACTGCTGGCTCAGGGCCCTGCAGGAGCTTTTTTACTCCCTGCAGCATCTACAAACATAGTTGCTGTCTCCTGAGCTTTCCCCTCTATTGCAACTGCCTGCCCGTTTTATCCATGGATCACCTGATTCAGTCATGGTGTGCCCTGTAATCAGGTCTGGCTTAGGCCCAGCTTCTCCAGCCCCAGGGGCAAGACACCCTGTTACAGTTGGTGACAGGCTCCTGGAGTAAATGATCTACTGTTCTTATTCACTATGGTGATTCCTGTGTTTACCCTTGACTCTTTTATACCCAAACCTCTAAACAGGGTGAGCTAAATTCTTCTCCACTTTACACCATGCAATTCCATCAACTCTCCAAAGTCTGCACTAGTGAAACCAAGAGAAGAATTTGGGTCAGTAACTCAGAGGAATGTGAGGACAATTTTGCCTTACAAGCCAGCTGATTTCAAATCCCTCCTGTCCATCCCCCATCTACATATTTATCCAAAGCATTCCGCAAACATGTTTGCATAAGAGGTACAGTCATTTAGCAAACACATCAGGTAGCCAGGAATGTTTGAAGATATTGAGCAAGCAATTACAGTTCATTTGATCAAAGTCTTTCGTTTGATCCAGGCTCAATTAATAGAGAAAGAATTGCCGCATCTCTCCCCAAATTCAGATTATTGCAATATTTCTGCTGCCTTTGATGGCATAAAAATGATTACAAGATATGAGAAAAAGCGTGACCTTTCCCAGACTTTTCCAGTGGTATTTCAGCTAATATTTTATAATCACTGTTTAACAGAGGAATTGGTCTCCAGTTGTTAATATAAAAATTATCACCTTCTTTGACTAATAAAAATCAATAAAGGCTTCTGTTCGATGAAGGGGCCAGGCAAGCTTCTCTCAGCTCATAATTAAACATTTCTACCTAATCTGGTGCAATCATAACCTTCAAAGTTGTATGAAATTATAAATAATAATAATGCCTTACAGAACACCTTTCAACTCAGCAGGTTTCAGAAAGGATGGTCCTGATTCAGGAGAGCATCTCTACCCATGGCGGTACTTGAGTATGTGTATAATTTTAAGCAGGCGCCTCATTCCCATGGCAGTCAAGGATGGATTGAAGCATGTGCTTAAGAGGTTTTTCTGACTTGGAGCCTATCAGCTGTGCTTGGAGCATCACTGAAATGCAGCAGCTTCTGGACTGTAGGACAGCAACACACCATGGTCATAATAGTCAACAATGGAGGCCTGAAGATAAGCATCTACATTTATACTTAGGCAACTGGATAAGTGGCCAAACGTTCAGAGGTGCTGAGCATTCACAACTCCCACTGAAGACACAGTAATCTGTACGTGCTCAGTAGCGGCGAAAATCAGGTCTCTAATTTTGGGTGCCTAGCTTGAGGCATCCAAGTTTGAACATACTGGTTAACAGTTTTTTATGGGGTAGACGGAAGCAAAAGTCTGGCCAAGAAAATCAGGGTAAATAGGTACTTTTATGAAAAACCACCATGGGATTCATTGCATCCACACAATGCAGGCAGCTCATCTGCTCTTAAAGTCTCATCTGAAAGACCCATGCCAGTAACTTATGCATGCCTCAGTTTGCCTACTTTGGAATGATAAAGGGCTATGTGAGCTGTGCTTGGATTTGGAACCTCTCTTCCCAAGAGTTAAATCTGGAGTTCACACAATTAATTCATTACCTCTCTTGTCTGGTTGTCCTTACTAGGAGTTATGTTTATCAGGACTCCCAACTTCTCAAGTTTTGACAGTCTTCTCTGTCAAGTACAAATGACTTTTGTCTTGAGATAGCCAGAGCTATTAAAACTAATTAACTAACCCATCTTGTTTTGATGATGACGAGCATTTATATAGCATCTTCCATCACAATGGATCCCAGAGCATTTAACAACATTTAACAAACGTACATCCGCCATGCATGGGGATCACGTCATTCGCAAATGACAGGCAGCCACTTCTATACAGCAACTGTTCAGTAACATCCAGCAACGCTACTTAAGAGTTCATGGCAGGGAGTGTGGCCTACCTTTCCCGAATGATAAACGTATCGAAGAAAGTGATATCTCTGCGGGCATTTCAGTTTGTGTTGTTGTCTCTTAGTGAGAGCCACGTAACGGTGCAGGAATGTAATAGTGGTTAGAGACATTCACTCTTTGTTAGGGCTCCCCTGACCTTTCTGGTTCTGCAGACCGAAAGTAGAAGGCTAGAGTCCAAAGCGCAGGCAATGCCATGTTGATTGGGGTTAACAAGCAAGCATAATCACAGCTCTTACACCCATAGAGCTTCCTTCCCCTTTCCTCTTTCTTAGAAGGCTTAATTATACCTGTAGTGCTTTCTCCTGGTACCACCCCTTATAATTTATGGTCATATTCCATTTTGGAGGGTCTTGAGTCTGGGGGCTTCGGTACCACTTCTTTTGTACCCATGGGATGGGTAGGGAGTGAGGTTGTGTACCGGCCAGGGTCACCTTTTCTTTGCCTTTGCGTTTTTCCCCCAAACCACCTCTTGCCCCTCCCAACTGGTTGCTTGATCTTGCCTTGGGAGAGGAGTCGAGGCAGAACTGTCTTTCAATTGTACATTCGTCTATTAAACTCCCAGCATATCCAGCAAGACTTTAACTCTCTTTCTTATCTTTTCTCATTGTACTGAAAACCCCATCTGGCTGTGAGCAGAAGCAACACAGTGTCTCTGTTTCTTGTTCACATATGTTAATAAGGACACCAACAATTGTATTTGAAAAACCTCAAAATTCAAGCAGGCAAACAAAACCCCAAATTCTATCTCAGACAAATAAGCAGGCCTAAATACTATACTACCATCACTCACACTCTCACTTTACTCTATTTCCCCTTAGAAGATAGACATTCGATAGCCATTACCGGCACATATCCCAGTTTAGATCTAGATTTTTTTTTTTTGCCTTCAAAATAGGATCCATCTCCATCTCTCTCAACTTCCATCTCTGTCTTTCAGAGACAAGAAATTTTGGACACGCAGCTGAGCTTTTGGGTGCTCTGCCACTGACTGGCACATGCCTTTGGGCAAGGCACTCAGGCTCACCTTTGCTGTTGTCTTTGCAGTTTGGATGTATTCATGTTGGGGTAAGCTCGGAAGCGGTTTTCAGAGGCGCCAAGCGCCCACCGCCCTGGTGGAAAGCCAGACTCTGGGTCTGAAGTTGGACATCCATATATCGAAGCCCCCAAACTTAGTTGCTGCTGTTGCAGAACGTAGCTGTACCCCTCTGTGCCCCATCTGTAGGACGGAAATGAGAATGCCTGGCGATTGAAATAGTTATGGATGAAAGAATTATGTATGATTATTGGGCTAGATCCTCAGCTGATGTAAACCGTTGTAGCTTCATTGAAGTCAATGGAACTATACTAATGTACTCAAACTGAGGATCAGGCCCACTGTTATTTATTACCTTTGTCATGGGACCCTCAACCCCACACCTCCTGTGTTTACCCATCACTGGCTTTATCACATCCCCTTTCATTTGCGTACTTTCTGCACAATTTACATTTCACCCCCTTGGTGCCTGTTGGATGAGAACCCTTTCATCTCTCATCGTAATGCTCAATAATAACATTTCCATTTGTTTTCCTTTTCATGAAGCTCCTTTCTGGAAACAGGATCTGACCTCTCGCTTTGTGTTCTCCCATCAGCCAAGGATCATGCTGTGCATGCGTTTAAATGATTTTTTTATGTCTTTACAGAGTTTGGTTACTTTATTTTTGTGTGTGTTCTCCTTTGTTTGTTTGCTAATTTCTGGGGCTTTGTGGAGTGGATTATTCAATTTCTGGAGCCTGTTTCCAATTACTATTGAGTCTTTGAATTGAACTGAGTTTCTCTGTGAGCTGGATAATAGAATGATCTGAAAATTCAGCTGGAAACATGTCACTATTGTTGCTACAAGTATTAGCACTAACATAGAATTTATCAATTTTACTTTCTTAAAAAAAATCCAGCTTTGAAATCAACATGCGGATCACACCAAACAAAACCAAGTTGCATCTGCTATTTCTCCTGTTATTAGAAACACGAATCCTATCCAATCCCTGCACTCCTGGATTCCTTGGATACAATCCTGGGGTAATGTACAAATAAATATCCCCCAAGAATCACTCTTATTTAACCAGGGACTAGTGTAAAGCAGCATGTGAGTTTGATCTCAGTCAATTTTCTACTGGACAGGTGTCCACATCACAACAACTACCATCCTATGTGGCAGTAACAGCCTGCCACCGCAGAAAGGACAAGGACTGAATGAGCCATGGAGACTGAATCACCTCTCATCCCTAGGTGTGGTCCAACCAGCTCATGGATGAGATGCATATGGTCAGATCCTCATCTAATGGAAATCGTCACAGCTACACTGACTTTGATAGAGCTATGGTTATTTATATCAGCTGAATAGGGGGGAGGTGTAAGAGAGGGAGCAAGGGGAGCTATGAGATTCAGTGGGGGGTCAGGGGCAGTCAGCTCCGAGTCGGGAAGCGGAGTCCCGGCCGTGTCTATCTGCTGCTCGGCCTAATCCTGGACACCACTGCAGCTGCTCCAGCCCCTCTGGCTCTCGCTCTCACCTCCGAGTTTACACAGGGGTGGAGCCTTCCATGATATTTCCACTCCAGGGGCACTAAATCCTGGTTCTGCTGCCTCTGAGCTGAGGATCTGGTCCATTGGCAGGGCAGTGGGTTGGGAGCTGGCCCTGTTCCTATCTGTGCTGCACCTGTTCTATTATGAACAGAGGATTCCAGTCTCCAAGGCTGTTCTGCATCTTTTCACCAGCATTAGGATCACTTCCAGACTTGGATACGCGTTGATTTTGTTAATATATTTCATGACCTTTACATATGAAGCCTACCCCTGGCATAATTACTGGTTCCTATGGACCACAATCAGGATCCCTACTCCTAGTCATTCAACTCCAAGTTCCAACTCAATTTACTACTTGAGAGTCATGTCATGGGTCAGAAGAAAGTTTGTGGCTTTAAATATGTCCATTGCCATTTCCTTAGCCTCTGGTGCTTTGCTGTTATTCACCTGGCATGTTACTGGAGTGATAAAAGATGTGTCACCTTCCCAGATTTTTTTTTTTTTTTTTTTACAAATCTCATTTGAATTTGTGTTACTTTATTTTGAAGGGCAGCTGGAGTGCTGCATAAAGGGTGAGGAAAGCAGAGATTTGCCTGTTCTTAGAAGTGAAGATCTCCTCTGTACAGAGAGGATGGGTTCCTCCATACTTTCATCCACTTTTCTTCATAGTTAGGATGCTTTGTCAGCTGACCAGCATCCCAAGATAGTTTCAAAGGCAACATCTGCCTTTACCGGATGCTGTGGACCACTGCCAAGGGATATTTTGGGGAAACAGAAGCTCCCTCAAGCTCTTCATTGCACTGGATAGTCCTAACACAGTTCATGCAGATACTGTCCCATCGGTATCCTTGAACCTAATCTCTGGCTGGTGTAAATTAGCGGTGCTCTATGGACTTCAGGGAGTTACACTGATTTACAACCACTGGGGATCTAGTCCACAGTGTTTAGGGCTAAAGGTAGTATTTTTTTTTTAAATGAGGACATATGGGTGTTTAGATATAGGCTCAGATCAGCAGTGGGTGTAAACCTGTGATGCTCCATTGCTTTTCATGGAGCTACGTTGTCTTACACTAGCTAAGAATCTGGCCCATAGGGTTTGCATTCAGTCATCTATGGAGACTAAGCCAGAGACTCAGGGGAGCTATGCTGATTTACACCAGCTGAGGATCTGGCTCCAGGATGGGATCTCCATCAGCTGAGCATTGACTTCCCCAGAGTCGAGGGATATTTGGATCCAGGGGTTGATTCAGAGCATCTCTACATTTCCACCATGTAAAAAAATAATCTGTTTGGAAGGATGTTTAAAAGCATTTCCCTTTGTCTACAGCTTATCAGCTGCTTTCCATCCCCCATCTCTGAATCAGTGTGTCAGTATTTTTGGACGGTTCACTGAAAACTTTGCCGTGTGCTTTCAAGCCAGGAAATGATACCCTGTGCTGTGAGGGCTCCATTCTAAAACAAGATATTCATGACTTTCCCTTCAGGCACTGAGGCTGGTATTGCAACCAAGCCCTCCCATTCAGGTTTATTCTTAACTCCTCCCTCCTTCCCCCACACATAATCTCCAAAATCACTTTAGAAGAGTACTATATCAAAAGCTGATATTAAACTCTCAAGTGCCTGGCAAATGATTTAAAGCAACTGCTTGCACTGGGGTGAACCCCAGAGATTTCTTTGGTAAAGTTCCACCTACATAATCTCTCAGAGGTAGCTTTTCAGAGCTTACCATTTACTTTAGTCCGGAGACATTTCTGTGCTTCTGTGCATTCATCTACTTTCTGGCCACTATTTCTTTTAAGCAGGAAAATAGTTTTTTTCTTCCTATGTAATCTCCTTCTTTTGTTCAGCATTTCCCTTTGCTGTCACCAGATACACATGCGGGGCATGGTCACTCTATGTGTTCTGCGGTGGGGCATCTGGAGAAAAGAACATAGTTGGGGATTGGTCCTGCTTTGAGCAGGGGGTTGGACTAGATGACCTCCTGAGGTCCCTTCCAACCCTAATCTTCTATGATTCTATGAACATGATAGACACCTGATATGGAAAAAAGCAATGCGAGCCAAGCAAGTGTGTGAGCTTTGTTTCCATGAGCACATGCTGCATATAGATAAAAAGCACACTTGGAAGAGAAGGCCTGACAAATGGAAAGTAACCTGTATCACATATTGACCCAAGTCCACAGCTGGTATAAATTGATGTGACTCCCATCGAAGTCAATGGTTGCACAAACTGAGGTTCTGGTTCATTATACACAATAACCTGAGTGTATGAATGAGTGATGTTGCCCTCTAGTGGCTGACCCGCAAAGATAAGGGACTTGCTGTTGCTGCAGTCTAAAGGAGTTCTTCTTTAACCAGAGGGACAAATGCTTATGTTTCTGGAGCTGTTAAAACCAGTGTTCTAGTCCCATCAACAGCGGATGGATTTGGTATAACACATGCAATAAACAGTAACGCAAAGTGCAAAGTGAAGCTACACGAGGCAACCACAAATGACACGTTTTGGCCGTTATACAAATGTGAGCAAGCCAAAGGGTTGCAACCAGCATGGACAGAAAGTCCACACACTGTGCATCTTTAATCAAGGACTGAGCTGAGTGTGCCTTAAGGCTATGTGCCATGTCCCCAGCGGGGATAGCAAGTTTGGGCTAGACCCACAAAGGGATTTAGGCATCTAGCTGCATTTTCTGTGAAAAGATTTGGTTTTGAGAATCATCATTTTCTTAAAAAGAAAAAAAAAAAAAAGAAAGAACATTTGCAGACCAGCTCTAGTCTGAATCCTTTATGAAATTAACCACTCCCGCTGATCTAACGTTTCTCTCCTGCGATGCTCTTTCTTCCCAACATGCTACTGAGCACATCTGCTTGTCTTTCATGCTTTTTTGTGCTATAAGAGATGCTTAGATTCACACCCCCCACACACCGTCTACCTTTATCCATACACCCCCCAGACACCACCCCCTCTCCCACCATCCACCGACACACCAGCCCCCCTCAATTACTCCTCCCCACACAGACTTTTATCCACTCACACCCATACTCACTATCTTGGTCTCCCAGAATTCCCTGCTTTCCCACCCCAATGCCCCATCTAAAGCAATGCTGATGTCCTCGTTAACATTCCAGTCCCTCATCAAACCCAGGGCTGTTGCACACACCTGGGATGTGTATATATGAGCTATGGCTCAGGACATAATGGCTGCTGCATTTGCGTACACTTACTGTACTTCCAGTGTCTAAATCATTGCTTTGCAAAGCCCTTTGGGATACCTTGAGCATGAAAGATGCTATATAAAACCCCAAGCCTGTTCTATTCTAAAACAGCCCTTTAAGTCCTTTTATCACAGAATGAGGCAAGCAGTGAATTGAGCCCTGAAATAGCAATTTAAAGTTTCCATGAAAGAGCAGCACAGTATATGTTTGGTATATTTTAACATAATTCTAGAGCACTAAGTGCACTAAAAATGCACCGCTTGTTTTTTTGTAGGGGAGAAACGTAAGCACCTGTTTTCCTTTGGGATTTAGTTTATTATATGAGCTGACAAAGATCTGTTGAGATGACAAAGAAGGTGGGGGGAGCCTTGCAAGGTCCCTGATTGTTTAAGCTCAGGAAAATAACAGCTTTTTTCAGTTCTTTTAGCTTGGAGAGTTACTTGGTGTATGATCTAAAACTAACCATGCAGCTGGAGAATAAAGGGAGCGTGCTCTAGGATTTAATGGTCTAAACCAAAGCTCAAGGTTATGAAGAGTCAAACACAATTGCTAAAGGGGAGCGGCGAGAGAGAGAGGCTGTTTTTGAATGACCTGGATTAAGGTGGGGTTCTTGGGAATCCAAACTAGACAGCAGAAAGGTGGCTCTAAAATTACAGTAAGCAGCAGGTGATGTGAATTGCTGCTGGTTCAGGATTCGGGCAGGGGAAGAGGCACTTAACATCACACCATGACCCAAGGGGAAAGGGAAAAGGCAGCACGCAATGACTGCCACTTACATGTTCCCAGTTCATGGCCACTTGCATGGTACATGCTACCAGCTCTCCATGTGTTGATAGAGCCCCCCGAGAAGCAGGCCTCTGGGTGGATGCGACTTTGTATGTGTATAGAACAGCTGTGGGTGGCTCTCCACCTAGTATATTCTATGCCCGCCTCTGACCATAGGCACAATCACTCCTACATGCTCTGCGGGTCCCAGGCTAGGAACCAGACATGAGTTAGGGAGGCATGTTGTTGTTGTTTGGCTGCTATCTCCAGTGTTCCTGGGGGAATTTACAGCAAATGAGCCTCCTGAAGGCCCTCAGAACCAAAGGGAATACACCAAGCCTGGGGAACCTGTTTATTCTCTTGCACCCTACCATCACCGGGATACCGCCCCTTCTTTCCAAGACCAAGTGTAACCCTGGCCCCGCTGATTTCAGTGGGGCCAGGATTTCACCCCTAGTACAATCTACAGCCAGTGGTACCTCCTGTTCCTTTCTAAGCCTAGATCAATCAGCTTCCTCTAGAGAGTGTGCTGCATATGATACATCCTATGACCGGACCATCTAGCATTCAGCACCCAGAAAGCCTAAAACCAAACATGAGTATCCACTGATTCATGCATATGTGTACTATAACAGAACCTCCTACAGAACATGGGTTTATTTAGAGTGTGAAATACAGCTGGGAAAGAAAATTAACAGCACTGGAAAGGGAATTTTTTTCCCTTTCATTAGTAAAGGTATACCCAGATGTTTATTCTTTGCGGAGGCTTTAACCTTGTTTCCTACGTACTCTTGGTACAGTGACCAGGAAGTTAATCCTAGGCACGGATTCCTTGTGCATAGAACAATTAAAAATCAAAAGGGAAAATATTCCTTTAGATAATTTTGTTCCTCTTCCTGCCCCTGCAGGATTGTTCACTATTTAATATTCTAGATTAGTATATCTAGATTACTTATAAATGACACAAGCACTGAAACTTCCACCCTTTCCCCTGGGAGACTCATTCACAGTCTAGTCAACCTTACTTTTCAAGGAATAAAAATCAGACATCGACCTTCTGTTTTTACTTCAGTGGAGTTTCACAAGATTTACACCCATGTAACTGGGGGCAGAGTTTGTCTCTTTGATGTCAATAGAATTATACCAGAGATGAATTTGTCCTACTCAGATAATTTAATCTTTCTTTATAAATCAATACTTTCAGTCTCTTAATCAGTTCCAATGATGTTCTTTGAATTCCCACCAATTACTCAGTATGGAGTTGGGGTTGAAGTACTCAGAACTGAATGCTGTTTTGTCTTGTCAAGCCCAAAGAGAAATAGACCATAAACTGCCTTGGCTGTGACAGAATCTGGACCCCGCAAATAGCATTATATTCTCGTTGTGTGCCACCATTTTGTATTGCAAGCTCAACGGTATAACTGATTTGCTATTCACTTTTACCCCTTAGTCTCTTTTGGTATGATTTGTTCCTTGACTAGTTGTGTTTCGCGATGTCATTTTGTTGACAGAGATATTCACTGCATTGCTCCAGGTTGAGCTTGATTTCATTGCTTCTACCCCCAGACACGTCACTGACTTCCCGTGTGACCTTGGGCAAGTCACTTCCTCTCTCTTTGCCGTATCCGTAAAGCGGAGATAATAATACTGACAGGGTGTGCTTCACAAGCGGGGTTGGGAGGCTTCTTCAGTTCATGCTTGTCAAGAACTCTGAGATCTCCAGATGGGCTGTGCTATGCAATTAGCATGAGATTTTTAAACTCTCTGAGGGCCTGATCCAAAGCCCATTTATGGAGAGACTCCCTTTGGCTTCAGTGGGCTCTGAACTAGGCCTTTAACTCCCTTTGTAGTAGTGTTTGTCTCTCCTCTTTGGTACTCACAACACCTCCCAATATACAACCGGATCTTCCTGCTGTAAATCAGCAGAGCTCCAGTTACATCTGCAGAGAATCTGAACTTTAGTATCAGTCACTAACTAAATTTTAAGTTGGAGGGTTGAATTTTTTTCACAGTCCAGTGACTTTCTCCATGTCCTCCTTCCTATTGAATGGCTTGCTTGGCTAATCCCAGATGAGTTTTCTACATGGGGATGCCAAAGAACAGACCCTCAGCTGTCTTTCCTAGGCTGGCAATGTCTAAGAGTCTTATTTCAGCTACTTATTGTATTCCTTTGAAAGCGGAGTGGAGGAAAGTGGTTACATGAATGAGCTGGAGAAGAAGAGAAGTGTCTGAGAAGAGGAAGTGGTGAAAAAGATGGGGCAAAATTCCTGTGCCTCTTTTTGAAAGGAGAGTGACAAAGG
Source organism: Chelonia mydas (assembly GCF_015237465.2). NCBI lineage: Eukaryota > Metazoa > Chordata > Testudines > Cheloniidae > Chelonia > Chelonia mydas. The sequence continues at coordinate 10,371,733 of NC_057857.1, forward strand.
TTAAAATCACGCCCGTTGCTCCTTCTGCCTGGCATTGCTGATAGATAGAACCTTTATCAAGTGTCAGCAAAGGCATCTGACATTTATCAAGGTGGAAAGCTGATTGCTGCTGTGCTGACAGAGAATATTCAATTCATGCCATCTCCACTGTACTGCCGTTTCTTAATGGCTTGATTTCCCACTGAGATCAGGACAGATCTCTCCCGCTGCCTCATCTCAAGTCTCCCTTGCGCCATCTTCTTGCTACATCTATTTCCTGTCTTCCCTTCATCTTCCTTTATTTCCCTTTTCTCCCCTTCTTTTAGTCTTCCCTCTTTCTTTCTCCCTCTTTCCATCACACCCTTCCTTTCTCTCTACCTGCCCACCCCTGCCCACCATGTCTCCATCCATATAGCTCAGGAGAGCATTGGTGAACCCTGTCTCTGTCAGACAGGAGTGCATATCCACACTTGGGCTATAAAACATTTCAAATCTCTTCGGTTCCTGGGAAAGACAAAGAGCCACTGCCCAAGAAATTCAGGCCAAAGGAATTGAGTCTCACTGTCAAGGAGGTAAAAGTCTTACCGGGTGCGTTAGGACTGAGAGCTGGGCTCATGGACCTACAGTCTTCTGCACAAAGCACAGCGTGATGTGGAGGAAAAGACATCAGAACATCAGCAATTAAGTGATTATGCAAATCGAAAAAAGGGATTTTGTTGTAAAGCATTTTCCAGTTTGAATGTGATATGATTGCCAGAGACATGCTATGCTAAGCACTGGGAAACAGGAATGCACACCTGGGAATAACCTAGCCAGTCACTGCGTGTCACCATTGAGCCACAGAAAAGCAGCTGGAAGATCATTATTTATCTGCATTTAAAAGCACGGATACTTAAGGAAGGTGGTTGCAATTGGAAGCTCTCAGATGAGGTGGCACCTCTGTGAAGGTTGTCCCTGGAGTTCTGCTGGAGCCTCATGTTGGTAGCAGTGCATGACACACATAAAGTCAAAGCCTAAGCGTTCATTCTCAAAGGGGTGATAACAGAAAGATCTAGTGTGGGGCATGGTCCTGTGGTACTTGGATAAATGGACAGAAAGAAAATACCCCAGTGTGCCCCAAGAATCAGGAACCTCCTTCTCTCTCTGAAGAGTTTGTAAAATGTGGTGGGGTCCTTCATGAAGACAGGCGCTATATCAATACAACAATAATATTGTATGAGATCAGCTGAGATTGGCAGCGGTGCTGGAGCCCCATTAATATAAAGGAGAGGGAGCCACTTGGAGCAGTCCTGGGCTTTGCTACATGTCTGGAAAGTTAATGAATCAGGGCTCCGATGGACCAGGCGGGAAGAGAATTCTTTGTTTGCGCTCCACGAGGCTGCATAGAGAAGAGATGGGCAGTCCCTTTTGTGCAATATAGTGATTATAATTCATGGGATCGGTGCCCGGTGCACAAGATGGGCTCCTACAGTTGCATCCTTGACTCAACAGGATTTGGGAAGTCCACTCCCATGCAGAGGGCCAGCGCAAGGGCCGTGCACCACCTAAGTCTCACTTCAGTTCTGTTTCGATAGGACACAAGTGATGCATAAGCCTTGTGCTGGCCCTCTGCACCAGGGTGGTTTCACATGGAAAGCGAAGGCAAAGGATGAGCAAACATGGCCAAACCAAATGAATGTTTACATTTTAGAAGGCACAAAGGGACATTTGGTAGAGTGGAGATGGCCCAGGGGTTGCCTGTTAGCTGAGAACTTGGGAGATCCCAGATCAATTCCCTAGTCTGCCACATGCTTCCCATGTGACTTCGAGCAAGTCAGTTACGGCTTGTCTACAGGATGTGGCAAGATGCACGAAGGGGGTGGGGGCTGATTTCTAAAGTGCATGAAAATGTTATGTTTCAAACAGCACTACCTTGAAGCACACTTGAGAACCATTAGCATGCACCAGCAGGGTCTGCACAGACAATTGATGTGCAACACCTTAGTGTGCTTTAGAAATTACGCTGGAAAATGCATTACCGAATTGGGTAGGCAAGCCATATGTCTCTCTGTGCCTTGGTTCCCCATCTGTAAAATGGAGCTCACAAAACTTCCCTTCCTCTCTGGGTAGCTGAGGGTAAGTATATTAAAGATTGTGAAGTGCTCAGGTAATGGTGGCCATATACATGCCATAGATAGGTGTAGATTTAGCTCTACTTTTAAAACACTGTAGATCATAAGTAGGGTAGCAACTGTGCTAGAAAGGTTAGAAATTATTTGCTATGTGGAAAAGCAATAACAACAACAACAAAAGATTTTAGTTCCTAACAAGGTCTCTCTCTTTGTGTTTTTTTTTCCAGTGGCGTGATTTGAAATACAGTTCTCAGAGTAGTTTCAGAACTGTTACTTGTGTAACTAACATGTCTTTAAAAAGAACCTGCCATCCATCTTCCTGGTGTCAGGTTGATGGATAGTAAATTTCCAAGTAATATCTCTTGACTGCATGAGCTTTCCAAACACCTCCATTTAGGAAAGAGACATCAGCAGGTGAAACGTAATGGATTGTTTCATTGTTCCTGGTAGCGGGAGGTGGTTAGTTTTCCAATGTTTTCAGACAGTATGTAGTTTTAAAACGTTAAACAATACATAGAAAAGTCTATCATGAAATCCCTTTAGGATTTTGGATCAAAGTGTCACATTGATCTCACCCTACAAAGTTTGTCTCACTATATCTCCATGTGGATCTCAGCATGAGCAAGACAGAACCATTTCCTTTTACCTGCCATTCCTTTTGTCCACATTCTGCAATGCTACCATTGTAGGGAAAGGGTATCATTGGGAACAGCTACATACACACATAAGCGATGCAGAAGGAAAGCACATTTCCCATGCAAGAGTTAGAAGCTTGAGGCATCTTGCCACTGTAATGCATTGGTGTTCAACAGGCTGGTGACTTGTTAATAAAAGGAGGGAGCCCTTTTCAGACACAATCAAGTAGATTAGGCCACCCACTTCTGCATGCACGTGCTCAGACTGGCACTTAAGATACTTAAATTTGGTATTTTAAGATGCCTAAGCGCTAATTTGATCTAGATTCAGAACTGGACGATTTAGCCGAGACGCTTACATTTGCAAAACATAATTATATAATATGTGTTAATTCCTGGCACAGTGCCTCCTGCGCTATCCAGAAAGCTGCCTGAAGAAATGTGCCATCCAGCCTATTGTCCAGTGCACCACGCAATACCCCACAGAAAACCCCAGCTTGGGCACTGACCCCCATGGCAGCCCAAAGCACCTGGCAGCCCAGGATGGCATCTCTCACAGTGTCCGATGCACTGCTGAGTACCGCACTCAACAATGTCACGTAGGACTCTGCTGGGACACCCTCCGGTGCAGCTTCTGTCCCATCAGTCAGTGCACCAATGGAGCATTTACCGTCCTCCTTGCTATTTAAGCATCCAAACAGTTAAATCTGACGCGATGATTTCCTTGGGGGTGGAGAGGTAGAGGGGAAGCAGAGATGGAGGAAAGATCACAGATTAAAAAAAAACTCACTTGAATCAGGGAAATAAAGATGGTTTAAGAACTGGGACACAGTCTGTGGAAATCAAGTTCTCATTTCTACTGGCCAGCTGCCAGATAGAGAGGCACAAACAAAGCCAGAGAAAAGCAGGTTCAAGAGAGCCCACTTTTTCTTTTTTTTTTTTTAAAGAGAGCATGGCGTTGCTGCTGATGGGATAAGTAAGTGTTGTGCTGGCGTGAGCCAATCTGTTTGCCATGTGTATTTTAGCTGATGTGGGCAATCTTTTAAGTCTCCCGGGGCAGGTCTCCACCTGTGGGTCCAAGCAGCCTGGGGAGATGCGGCACCCCTCCCTCAGCATGTCTGCCCCCTGTCACCGTGGGATTTGGTGGCGTCCTGATTTGGTCGCCAGGGCGATGGTAGCTTGCTTTGGAAAGGCATTTGCTGCACACTGCATCTGTCAAATCATAGGAACTCATGGCGTGATGGGCCAGGTGTCAAAAGCAATAAAGAAAAATGATGGTGCAAATCCCACATGAGGAATTTGGCTTTTCAGAACTGCTGGCCTGTGGCACCTTTGCAGACAGTATTTTTAACTCACTCCTTCCAGCCTGGACTTGGGACAGCTGCTGAAATGATTCTTCCTTTAGTTACTTTCTCACTTACGCTTTTAAGACCAAGAGGATGGCTTAAGAACCCAAGGCACAGGTCCAAAATGCCCAGGCTCCTTGAAACAGGCCTGAATCCCATCAGGGTTCTCTCCACTCTTTATCTTTCTGATGCAGATAAATTGTGCTCATTGGGGTTGCAACTGGGTCATGGCCAGTGCCCCATCATTTCTAGTAGGGTCACTCCCAGGGCTTTGGGGTAATCAGGCCTCTTAAAGTAAGGTAGAAAAGCAAACTAAAACAAACAACTGTCTCTCACACACACAGAGAGACCAGTGCTTCAGGCTGCTTTCCCACTGAAGGCAATGAGAGAAACCCCCCAAAAAAGGAAACAGAGAGTCAATCAGTAAAAAGCCCTACTGAACAACAGAGAATCCTTGCCCTCCCTTGTGTCATGGGGAAGGGGGATGAAGGAGATAGCCCCAATCCCTTTCTCAGGTTCCAGTCCTCTCTTGTCTGCCAGGGAGGACGCTCTACTCGTCCTTCCAGGAGAAACTTTTCCAACCCCCTGAAAGCCTTTGGCTGGCATTTTCAAAGGGGCTTAAGGGAGTTAGGTGTCTGAATCCCATGGACTTTCAATAGGAGCTAACTGCCTAACTCCCTTTGGAAAGTCCCTGTGTTTGTTTTTTATGGACTCCACCCTTCAACTGACTAATGGCCACAGCCGCCAGCCCCTGTCTCCGAGCTTATGGGATGGGTTTTTCTTCTTAGCTTTGGGAATGTCTAATTCCTTTGTGGTTCAACCTAGGAAAAGGCAGGTAAACCCTGCTGTAGGGGCCTTAAAAATAAGACCTTAACACCGTGGATGCTAAACTCCCATAATGCTTTTCCCAGATGTTTTGGTGAAAAAAAACGTATAAAACAATCCAGTCCATCAGCCTTGGAGTAGGGGATTAGGGGCTTGGCCAAGTGTCCCTGGCCATAACTTCCCCTTCCTTTTCTCGTGATGTGAACCAGGTGGTGCTATATCAGCATTATTATTCCCCCGAAAACATTCAAATTTTGTGAAAGGTGCCAGCCTGACACACTCTGAACTCCTCTCTCTACAGCATGGGGAAAGCATGCATGGGGCAGGCCAAGTTTCCCTCTCCCCTTCTCTTCACCATGCCCTTCTACCATGACCTCTTCTAGGGTGGAGTTCATTCCCCATGGCCCATTCACTATTTGATCTCTGTGCTGAGATCACTCAACAAAGGGATTAGTTAGTGCTACATGTGATAGCGGCTTTTCAATATGGACACTTCACTAGGAAGTAGGCTGGGACCATCAGTCATTTTCATGTAGGCCATCATTGGACGGCAATGATTTCTGGCCATGTGTATGGCTGACTGGATTTGAGTACATGACCTAGACTTGAAAGCCTCTGTCATGCATTAAGAGCCACCTGAGTTATCAAGTGCCAAGGTCACTTGTTTTTCTAACTGTTTTCAACCATGGTCTTATTTTGTTTTATAGTGGGTGCTGAAGTCATCCAAGCATAGGCTTTCCAACAGCCCAGGACCTAATCAAGGAGCCTTTGCTCAGGAGAGGTCATCAAGAGGTCAGTTCATTCCAGAAGTGGTGTTCCTCAAGATTTTATTCAAGTCAGTCTACCTGCCACACGCTTTCTCACGCAGCAGCTGTCCTTTTACATTAAATGTCTGAGCATTAACACAGGTTGCTTGCTTAAAAGTGCTAATGCAGCTCTCTAACCCTCTTTGGGCTTGGCATTGCAATGAAGAGATCTGGCAACTTCTCTCAAGTGGGTATGAAAAGGGCTCTTCCTTCTCCACTGCCTTGGATCTTGTGCTGAGACTTTAACACTTGTGCAAAGCAGATGTAAAAGGCTAATCAGACTGGTAGTGGCCTACACCCATTGCACACTTACTGTGCATAAGTGTAAATGATGAATAAGGTGTAAGGCAATGGGAAACCAACTCCAGAGTTTCTTATATGGGTAATTAACCTCCCCTCTTTAGTCCCTTGCTTGCAATTCCTAGGTCACCCTCACTCCTTGAGCCCGATCCTCAGCTGGTGTAAATTGACATAGTGCCATTGATTTCAATGAAGCTACACCAATTCAGAGCAGCTCAGGATCCAGCCCTAGCTCTCCAATATGGTGTAGACTGCCACCGCAGAATTTCATTGCCAATGTGTCCCTTTCTTGCACTGCTTTATCACAAAGCCAGTATCCCTGGCCCCGCAGGTCTATGGCAATGTTTAAGACTCACAATAGATATCAGACAGCTTCACTCACTCCAGTCCTTGCACCTTTCCACCATGACAGAAAGCCTCCAGAAAGCATCCACCTCCCGCCAGCTGTTACTAAGCATGGGCCGTCCCGGTTTACAAACCCAGGTGTAAATGATTGAGTTCAAACAGTAGCAGGCCATAAAACAGCCAGTTCTTCTGATCCCCCCAGACATCCACTTGGAGTTTCCATCCCACGAGCACAGAAATGTAGCTGCATTTCTCTTTTATAACCAACTTCAGCCCAAGACCACCGCCATTGTTTGTTTTTGACGTGGAGAGAGCCTCAATGATACTCTATCTACAGCTCTAAGTCAGGGTGGGCTTAAATCCCATTGACTTCAATAGGACTTAAGTGTGTGGTTAAAGTAACACACATGCTTAAGTGTTTTGCTGACTAGGGATGCTTTTCTGAATCAGGGCCACATTTAGCTCTCTCTCCAGCTATCATTCCTGTTGATTAAGAGTGCCCATTATAAATCCCTATGGAACTCTCTTTAGACAAAATAAACAAGACTGCATGTTTGGAGAGCTTTAATTTTAAACCCAACGGACCAGACTTTAATGGAGCTAGGCTGATTGACACCAGCTGAAGATTTGGCCCAGTAATTCAGCTATTTTACATTTTTATTTCTCTCAAATAGCCCCAAAGTGCCAGCCCACATTCTGCGCTAATGGGCTGTTAAAATCTAGCATCAAAAAGCAAAGCTTTTCTTTTATTTCTTCATGTTGGATGTGGCGGGGCGGGGGGGAAAGGCATCTTTAATCAATATAATTCCATTGGGTGTTTTTTGTTTTGCTTTTGAAAGATTTGTATAAAAGAAAAGTATGTCAGTGGTGTTTGAACATTTTCATGCTGACAAGATTATATATATACTTGTGTGCATATGTATGTGTGTGTGTGTGTGTATGTACACACACACACACACACAGAGTAAACCTCTGCACCACATTTCAATCTAGATCCAAAATCGATGCCAGAGTTATTAATTATTAGATGTGATAGTAGATTGTAAGCATTTTGGGGCAGGGATAATCTTTTCGTTCTGGATTTATTTATACAGCACCTAGCACAATGGTTCTTATTCCATGACTGGGGCTCGTAGGTGTTCCCGCAATGCAAAATACTAGTAGCTGAAAGCCCGTGCTCTTGCACGGGTGTAATTTGTGAAATCATGTGTGTAAAAAAGCCAAAAATGGGGGCTCTTGTTTCCATGGGCTGTGTTGTAGTGAGCAATGTTGACGTTTGTACGTTTCCCAACATCTGTGCTCAGAGCTGGCCCCTGGGTAGAGGCACAACCAGCTCTTTGTTACCCTGCCTGGCTGTTACTCCTGTCTCCTGTGATCTGTTACATTTCCAAACGTCACAGAACCTTTGGACTCCAATATTCCATCTGGTTCTCACAGAGTCCAGGCGTGATTGAACGTAGGTGATATTCTGAACAAAAAGAGCTCTCACCTAGGCTTGTAGCTATCTCCATCACTTTACACTGACTCAGGCATTCTAGGCTTCACAGTGACACGCAGACAGAGTGACAATCCTGGAATCTTATTATATAGATAATAAGAATAATTAATAATATAATAGTACCAAGATACTCACAGATCAGGGGTACATATTATGCTAAGTGCTTTACAAAGATATAATCTGTCCCAAAGAAATTACAATCTCAAAGACAGGACATACCACTTTACAGTAAGTGCCGGTGATACCCAGCCAGCAAGCCCATCCTGGTTCAGGAATTTTAATGGCTCATAAAGTTAAATTGGTGGCACAGGAACATTCAAGGGAGTTGTAGAGAAAGATGTCTGTCTGTCATTGTTTGTAGCCACTGGGATGTGTATTCAAATGCTGGTCTCTTTTGTATCTGCATCATCCAAGTTTTTTAGATTCGTGAAATAAAGGAAATATCCTCTTTTCCCAAGATGTGGCATCACCCATTTGTGATATTGCATTTGTGGCTGTGTAACAGGCCACTATTCATTTTGTTAAAGGAACAAGATGACTCAATTTGGGGCTGAAAATGACAGAGAAATTATTTTTGAATGTTCATAACTTCTAGTTAGCAGCAAATTCTCTACATAATTATTGATTAAAAGACTGATTGCCCTAATAAGCCCATTCTTGCCTTGCAGAGCTGAGGTTTACTTGGCTGTGAGTTGTAGAAATAAACCAGGTAGAAAATTTAGATGTGTTGGTTTGCTAATGTCATGGAAGGAACCACACTGTGCGAAGACTATTTACAAATCTCTTTGTGTCTTGCCATCATGCCCCTGTACATGGAGCATGTGTGAGTATGTGCATACGGTCTGAAACCTGTATTATCTACTTGAAGCAATGCTGGCAGTGCCCATTGGGTGTCTGGCAGTGGAAGTAGTTAAATGTGCATTCTCAATGAGCATGACTTCAAAACTGGGATTCAGGAATTCATTCTTGATTTTACAAATCAAATGAATATTTGTACTGATAGCATTACCTTTCCTAAGAGAAGAACTTGGTCAATTTCAGCCATGTATTACATATAATCCTTACCTGTGGGAGGTGCATGCTCAGTACTAGTCTCTAACTGAGCAATCTTTTGGATAAAATAAAGCTTTTGATTGGGCCAATGTGTTCTCTGCAATAGTGTCAGTTAGATGAGACGTACATTTGCTACATAGCATCATTAATACAGAGTCTCACGGAGCTTCTAAAGCCAGTTGAAATCACTGGAAGGGCGTAGTCATTGTAGGCCAAAGAGAAAGCTTTACAGTGAGATTCAGGAGAATGTGATTTTTGTGGATCCGAATGGGGAGGAAAAGAGTTCTAGAGAGTGAAGGATCATTTATTTGTGCCCTTGCCCCAGACTGTGGGGCATTGTAAGCAGAGAATGGAGAGTGATCCAAAATTTTGATGAACCCAATGGATTGGAGCAATGTGTTTGAAAATCAGGAGAGCAATATTGAATTGGTTTTGGAGAAGGATAAAGACCCAGTGAAGGTGATGGAAGAGGTGGAGATACGACTCCAGTTTCTGGAACCATAAAGTGGCTTGGGCACGTCATTTTGCTATTCGGAAGATCATAAAGGATAAAAAGTTCCAATAGTCAAGACTGAAAGTGATTGAAACTTGGTGGTCAAATATCAAACAATGTTAGAATCTATAAAGAATGGGATAGAAGTTAATACTGATGTTATGTCGTTATGTAAACTAATAGTAAATCCTCAGCCGAAATACAGCATTCAGTTCTAGTCACACTGTTGAAGCAGGATATCGCAGAAATGGGGCCTGAGAAGGTCAGAGATTGAAATGCTTGAGGCTTCTGAGGTCAGAGTAAAGGTAAGTGAGAGAGTACATGATAGGGTACAAAATAATGAATGCTACAGAGAGAATCAATTGGAAGTTCCTGTTTATCCTTTCTCATAATGTAAGAACAAGGGAACAATCGATGAAATGGAAAGCAACAAATTTAACATGCATAAGAGGGGAAATACTTGTTAAGATGACAGACAATTAGCATGTGGAACTCACTGCCATAAGATATTGAAGTTAAGAGTTTAGTAGGATTAAAAAATGAAACACATATGGATGATAAAAGCAGGCAGTTAGTTTCGATGGGATACAAAAGATTTTACAGGGGATATAAATCCTCATGTTGGGGATTGGTCCTGCTTTGAGCAGGGGGTTGGACTAGATGACCTCCTGAGATCTCTTCCAACCCTGATATTCTATAATTCTATGATACCAGATGGAAGAGACAAACCAGCAACGCAGGATTGATAAAGCAATAAAAAGAACAGGAGGTGTACAGGTCATATCCAATCAGGGGCAGTATTGCAGCTCCTCACCTGTCTAGCAGGAATCAGATTCCTGAATGGATTATGGAAGAGGTGAGTTATGAGGAGCGATTTGAAGGAAGACAAGTATAATGATGGTTGCTAATATGAAGCCCTAAGATGGATAGACAAGAGAAGAAGGTGTTAATTTGACTCAGAACTTTAAGGACTCCAAAAATCTCTTGTCTGGGGGAAACTGTCTTTAACAGGAGGAAAAATATTATATCCTTTTGCTGAGTATTATACTTTCCTTTCTGTGCACTTGGGTTACCTTGAACCACAAGACAGAGATATATAGTGATTAGGAGAGAGCTCCTATACATAGATTTGTACATAATTCATAGTCTGACTTCTCCAAGTTTGCATAATAAATAGTTTAAACACTGCAGAAAATGTGTGAGAGAGGAAATTAGGATTCTGAATGAAAAAGTTAATTATACCTCCAAGGATATTTTTTTCCAGCTAAATAAAAAATAAAAGCCTAGAAGTAGATAATTTACGCACAAAGGGATGGAAATGCAGGAAACTATGGGAGTGGTAGTAACAGAAGAGTTCTCTTATTAAATGGGATGATTAGACTAATTTAATTTTAAAATTGTGGCACTGCTTTCTAGATAAACAATGGAATAAGTAATGTTCTTGGACAGTGGTTCTTCGGCTACAGGAACAAAATCCTCTACAGACTCAAGGGGTATTTCATTTTCTGCACTTTTTTTTCTGTTGTATTAATTGTGAATTACCACAGTGGGTGGATCCCTATGGAATATCCATTGATGAGTCACTATGTGAGTATCAGAGACAGAAAATTATGGAGGAGTGGGTGGGAATAAATATATCATTAAAGAATCACTGGTGAGTGGACTGAAGGCTGGTGACCGATGGAGCAATGAGTAGGTCCCAGAGCTGGAAGCTATTAAGTACCGGTGTAACAGGAGGAAAGCTCTTCTCTTTTAATCTTGAATGCTTTTGTCAGCGTAATTCTCTCCAATTGTGTTTCTCTGAAAGTACGGAATGCTGGATTTACACACTAGATGGGTGACTGGGAAAGAAAAGAAAGAACAAGCATATAAAGTGGATGCGACATTAGATCAATAGAGTGAGATGGGGATGCATTATGACAAGCTATCACAAAAGCTCCTCTTTTCTGTTTTCCCAGCCCATCTAACAGTAAGTCCTGTGTACACCCATTTCCATCCAGCTGCTGACAGAGATGAGGCAGGACAGGCAGTGACTTGGAGCTCCTCTGATGTCAGGCAACCATCCTGATGCGCATCTAAGATTCCTTTCAACTGGAGCTGCCTCAGCTGTCACCCAAATACTGCTGTGGAGGAAGATAAACTTCTGAATTTGCAGGGTTTCCTTTTGTAAGTTACACTTAAGGCTCATATTAATTCTGTAACGTATTGCAGAGGCTTGGGGCACCAGTACATCAGAGCAAGCTGTATCAAATTACACTGTGATGAAACAGACACCTGCCAGGTGGGAACATTGGGCCAGTCTTGCACGACAGCAGATCACCAATTAAAGGGATGCTTTACGCTTAAAGAGAGGACATCCTTTCCATTTTATGGATGAAGGGGATGAGGATAATTCATAAAGATAGTGACAACAAATAGTGTTTTCATGGGGAAGTGGGGTCTTTGGAAACAGACCTTTCTGAGGAGCACATTAGTGCAGAACGTGGGGTAATAGAGTCTTTGGATGTTTGCTCACAAGCAACTCGCCTTCTGGAGCAAATCAGACATAAATCGACAAGCACCAACAGAAAGAGAGAGGTTCCTTCTGCCAATTGCCTGACAAAATGCCCACAATGGACTTGGATTTCCTAAGTGGAATATAAAATGGCTCAGCAGACTGCAGGGACAATGGCTGACGTTAGTGGGGCTGGATAATGCTGTGGATGAGAAGCTGCTCAAGCCAGCTGCTCCCAGACCATGGAGGGGCTGATTGCAGGGCAAAAGGCCTTTCCCCTTGGGACCCTCCAGCCCTGGCCTGACAAAACCCATGTTTGTTGACTATTAGGGCTCCTCACATGGTTTATCTGCCTCCCACTATTCTGAGTGGTGCTGGGAAAAGTGAGGTCAGGTTTGAGTTTGATCACCAATGTGGCCTACGGGCTGATGGCACAGTATCCAAGAGCATTATGGCTGCAGTGAAAGATGTTGAAATGGATCAGGTAGCCTTTGCGGAAGTATTTATATTAAAGATAGAACATGAGAGGAAAACCTCTCCCCAGTGGTGACCTGGCTCCAAACTTCTGGACACAAGAGATTTTGGTGTCTCTGTCACATGCCTCTTCAACAGAACCTTGGAATCACAGCTGTCAGAGATGGAAGAAGCATATTGAAACTTCCAGTCCTGCTCCCTGAGAGGGCAGCAGTGTTTCCTATATTATTCCCTGGTATTTGATTTGGAAACAAAATGCAACACCCTTTGCAATATAACATGATTTATTCCTCACTACACAGTTTTCTAGCAAAATCTTAGGGCAAGGCAGAAACCTTGCTGTTGTCAAACGGGCCCTCCCCATTCAGGATTTTCAGAAGGAGGCAGCATATCGGGGTGTTGGTCCCTGTTGACTACCTGCTTGTAAGTGTCCCAATGGAAGACTGCTAGGAGTTGAGAACTTCTGAAAACCTACCCTTACTTGACTAAGTCGAAGCTTAGCATCTGCTGCAAAGGTGGTCCCTAGCACTGGATGCTGAGCATATGGAGGTTTGACTCTGAGCTCTTTGTAATGTTGGGCTGCACACGTGTAACCATATAAAATTCCAGCGCTATTGTCATGGAGTTAGCGTGATCTAGGAGAAAACAGGACCTAAATGTTCTTTAGAAACTATTGGGCCTGATTCAGGTGTGATATGCCCTGGCAAAAGTCAGGAGTGACTTCATTAGAGTCTATGGAGTTTACACAAGTGTAGAAATGAGACCATGTCAGACCCTTTACTTGGCATAGTCACACTTTTTATACCAGGTGCAGATGCTTAATGTAATGACCCAAGGCCAGCTGCTGTGCTGATGTAAATTACAGTTCCATTGACGGCAATAGGGTTTGTGCTGATTTATACCAGCTGAGAATCTATTCCTTAGTTTCAAGGCTTTGCTTTGAGACCTTAAGACATCTCACCAATACACAGGGAGTGCCAAATGCTTCTCTCATTTACATGGACGTAAATTTGGAGTAGCTGCAGAGAAGTCAATGGTGTTTCCCTGGATTAATACCAGGGTGAGTGAAAGAAGAATACGGCCTATTATTAGTAAACGTGTGTGGTGTCTTCCCGCTTTTTAGTGCCAACATCCATCGCCCTTTCTCCGACAATACGCATGGCGTGAATGAGAGAGCCCTTATGATGTTATCAAATTGGGGCCAAGATTTAAGATTGATGTTTCAGAAACAAAATACTGTAAAGAACACACATTGTAATTCACATATGTATGGTTCTGTATCTGTCCATGAGCTGCAGGTTTAATGGGTTTTCTGTATATGTGCCTCCCCTTGTTCCTATATTAAATGTAAGAGCCAAGGTGCTTTACTGGTTTCTGAAATGTAATGATCCGTGACTGCGACTTACCCACACAATGTGGATTGGCAATGAGGTGCAAAAACTTTTGCAAGAGGTGACACAGGTCTTAGAAAAGACGCTGTCAAAAAACAGAGACCTGGTTGGCTGTGCTTCCTAGAGGGAATCTTCAGTGCTCTAAACGTCACAACAGAGGGACCCGGAAAAAGAGATAATCAATTAATCTGGCCTGTGCTGGAGTGAGCTTCTGTTAAAAATCATCTATGAAAATTGGCATTATAAACTCAATGGCAGAAGAAATGGATGTTGAGGCCATATGGTCCCCATTCCCAAGTCCTTGATATGCAGTACATCTATTATCATCAGCCTCCAGATGACTTGCTGATACAAATATTTCTGAATTTAACCAGACCCTAGATTACCCACCAGGACTATTTCAATATGTCCAGGTGGGTCTGGACCCTGGAGGAGTGTTCCTTCAGGATCCTGTTAGAGCAGCTGATTAAAGTGATTCAGAGACAACACCTTCAAGACAAAGCATTATTTACTCTATCACCCAAGGGTACACTGATGCAGCAGGTAGACTGTAGTCACTCACTCAGTCTCACTTTCTGCCAGCTAACCTCAAAGGGTTTATTTAGAAAACCCTGTGATGTTAGGCTCAGTCTTCAAAAGGGTAGAACATTCTCGCCTTGATGGAGCCAGCTGGGAAAGTTCTCCCCCAGCTGATGGTCTAGTCTTTCGTATCTGAACTACTTTGAAGCTGGGTACCTGAGGCTTTTTTGTGTGTCGTTGTTTTACCTTTCCTGCTCAATTCTTCAACCATCTCTTTACCGCCTCCTTTCATTTCGTGCATTCAGGCAGGCAGTCAATCCAAATGTGTGACGGCTTCCCTGTTCACAATAGTCAGAAAAGACAATCCAGGCAGCTCCCCCATTCAGCCGTGCAAGTGTGAGGCCGCTGCTGCAGTAGCAGAGATCTCTCCTGGCTTTTTGAAAAGTCACTCCTTCCTTGGCTCCTTTGAAAATCCCAGCCTATGACTTGGAAATGCCTTTGGAAATTTAACAGGGCAGTCTGTGCCCTTTAAGGGGTAGTGGGTCTTGGGGCCAGGAGATGGCCCTGTAAGGAAACAGGGGCTTAAGGGAGAAAATATGCTGGGGAAGAGGGTCCAGGTGTTAATTAGGAAGCAATGTCCTGAGTAGGGTAGAACCCACTTGTTAGCTGACTCTGGAGGAGAGAAGGGAGTCCCTGTGGTATGGGCCTGGATACTAGTAGGCGAGGGAAACCTTCTTTGGTCAGTGCACAGCCCCATGGAGGAGGACAGTGAAATCCCTTAACCAGGGGGATGGAAGAATTGTGAGTCCAGGGACCAGAGCAGCAGGAGGCCTATGGAAGAGACTCTCCAGAAAAGCCAGGTTCTGCAGTGGTAATACCAATGCCTCACCAGTGGTATGCAGCTTCGTTGACTTAGCAATCAAGTATGCTACTTCCCAGGACACTTTCAGAGCTTCTGATGGCACAGTCACTAGTTTTTTTCATCATGCCCGTTTGACCGCTCAATGGCTTCTTATGGTGTTTGGGGGGGGAGGGGGGAGGCGTCCTTATTTGCATGTTCAGAATGTTTTGTAATCAAGTGCCATCTGGGCTTCGATGCTTTCATGCTGTCATTTGCTAATACCTCAGAACACATTTGCTAATACCTCAGGCATTGCTCATGCTTGACCAGAGTCCATAAGTATCCTAGTTTTATATATTCATCTTGATATTTTCTTAGTTTAAAAAAGAAATGTAAAGGCTCTTTGATCTGACTCTTCACAGCAGACTTAGAATCACAGAATCATAGAATATCAGGGTTGGAAGGGACCTCAGGAGGTCATCTAGTCCAACCCCCTGCTCAAAGCAGGACCAATCCCCAACTAAATCATCCCAGCCAGGGCTTTGTCAAGCCTGACCTTAAAAACCTCAAAGGAAGGAGATTCCACCACCTCCCTAGGTAACGCATTCCAGTGCTTCACCACCCTCCTATTGAAAAAGATTCTTCTAATATCCAACCTAAACCTCCCCCACTGCAACTTGAGACCATTACTCCTCGTTCCGTCATCTGCTACCACTGAGAACAGTCTAGATCCATCCTCTTTGGAACCCCCTTTCAGGTAGTTGAAAGCAGCTATCCTGTCCCCCCTCACTCTTCTCTTCTGCAGACTTACTAGCGCCAACTCTTGCTGAAGGTTTCCATAGAAGTCCAGCTGCATTACCACCCATATCAGTGCTTGAAAACAAACAAACTGTGATTGGCATCTGATGAGGAATCAGAAACACTGCAAACTCCTTATAGGGCAGCTGTGAGCTAAAAGAGGACAAGGAGGGAAAAGTGAAAGGAAGAAAGCCAGGAAGGAGGGAGACTCAGGAGACAGCAGCAGGGGGACAGCATGCTTATGGAACACAGAGACAGAGGGACACCGTGTCCACATGGAACAGGACGGTTAGCTGTGAATTAATGATTAATGGCAGGGAGATCTATTAGCCTTCAATGTAGACTAATGGCCTCAAACTTGGTGTGACAAATCAAACTGAAGATTTCTTTAGCCATGGGCCAGAAAGCTATGGACTCAGAGCTCTGTCTGTGCAAACTGCAGATGGGCCAGAGAGAGTTCCCATTTTGTTCCTGAAGATCCTGAAAGGTGGAAAATAGCTGAGGAGAGGCCCAAGGAGAGAGCTCCATGGGAACCCGTTGAGGATCCTGCCACTGGCAGTCACCTTCAGTCTTAGCATGGATGAATTGTAGGCAGTTCCATCCCATTACTCTATGCAGCTCTCTTGTGTTTTAATGTTTACAGGAAGCCACTCTAACAAACCAAATGTGTATTAATATTTACTGCATTAGTAACAAGATCCATAACTCAGCATGTTAGGTATGCCAGATCAAGGGATAATTTCTCTTTTCCCCATGCCAAATCCAGATAGGATGTAAACTGGTGCCTCTATTCCACTTTACAGCAGAACTGAATGTCTCTTTTGCTTTATCTTCTGGATTGATTTCTGAATGTCCATTCCAAACTTTAATACTCAAGGCCATCCAGAGTAAGTTTGAAACACACACCCCAAACATAAGTCTAGCCAAAGAACAGGTTCAAATCCTTCTTTCATGTCTTCACATCACTTTATGAGCATGTAAGAATAACTCCAAAGGAAGTGATGGAAACCCCACCTTCCTGGATTCTTTCACGCTGGGATTTTCAAAGGAGACTAACAGAAAGGGTCAGCAATGAAATCAGCTGAGTTCTGTAGTTAGTAATACACACATTTTGTGCTTTATGGGAGGTGGCTGCTGTTTTTGTTGAAGACCATTTAACCATTCCACCATTTGTGTGGAGTAATGTGGGCCTGAGAGGCCAATTAATACCTGGTTGCACTTGGAGGGTGGGTCAGGCCCAAGATGAGTCCCAGCTGAGGGAGGAGCTGGGTGGTTTCTATAAAGGGAGAAAGCTCAGAGTAGAAGAGGCTGCAGGAAGATAGAGGAGAAGAAACCTCTAGTGTGTCTGTATAGTGGTGAGTCAAGGAGCTCTAGGAGGGAGTTTATACCCTGGTCCCGATAGGAGAGAGGAGCAGGTGAAGGGGACTCCAAGTGAGTCTGAGAGAAGGCCAATCCACAATCAGAAAGCCTTTGGAGGAATGGGGGACTGCAGTTCCAGATCCCAACACGTGCAAGGCTCCAGGGAGTTAGACCCTGAGATCATCATTCTGTAGACACACAGAGAACTGGGGTGGACTCAGGATGGTTTAAAAGTTGAAGCCCATGGAAGGGGCTGAAGTTGCTTTCATTGTGGTTTGGTTAAGCCGCTCTTAGAAAGCCTGGGGCTGCTACTCTTACAGAAAAGTGGGATGGAAGAGGAACCCAAGAGGGGTGGAAAGTGGCAGATTGATGGTGACGTGTACCATGTAGGACACGGATACCCTGGAAAGGGAAAGACTTTAAGGTGACCTGGCTGGAGGACCAAGCCAAAAGAAGAGAGACCACCATGGGGCCAGAGCAGCTGTTGGCAGGGGATGCTAGATGATGAATGAGTTGCTACATCACACCCAAGGTGCACGCCTATGGTGAGTGCACCCTTTCACACTAACCCAACAAGGGGAGGATTAAGATTTATAGGCCTAATGGAAGAAGTGCATTTTGAGTTGAGACTCGAAGGAGGAGAGAGTGGAAGTGTGGTGTGGTGGGTCCAGCAGGGGAAAAGGCATGAAGATGAGCATGGCACAAGGAAATCAAGGGGGAATGGTTTTGGTGTGCAGCCTGGCTGGAACTGAGGGTAACACCTGCTTACCGGAGCTTTTACAACCAGTCATGTGAGGCACTTGCTGTTAAGCTTTTATTATAACTCATTCGGGTGCCAGGGGGCAGCTAAGGGGAGGTTTTGGCCCTCTGCATGTAAGAAGTTGCCACTGTTGTGTCCAGGAGGGTAAAGCAAGGAGGAGGGAGTGGGGGTGGGGAGCAGAGATCCAGTTCCACTACTGAAAGTGGCAAAGAGCTCGCTCTTCCTCTCCCTGTTGGATAAGTAGCTTCTCCTCTCCTCCCTGTCCTCTTCCTACCTTGGGTAATCAGTCTCCTCCACGGAGTCCCCATGTCCTTGGTGGCTGCAGTGAGAGCCCCCTTCCTGTTTCAATGTCCTGTGACCACTGGCTGTGTCTGCTCCTGTTTTATCATTGTCTGACATGTGACGTGCTTTGGGGAGGAGTGATTCATAAGACGTGCTGTGGCCATGCAATGGCTGGATATAGCATTTCTCTCCATAGCTCGCTGGCGGGGAGGCACTCACAGTGTGGGCTTAGTGGGAGTGATTGTGTTCAGGTGTCCATCTTTGAACTGGATGGACAAATATGCAGCCAGTGAGTAACAAACCTGACTCAGCATTTAGGAAATACATGGTGTGCTATATTTCTCTGAACCAGTGGGGTCCATTTGGAGATGTCTTGGTGAGGCAGCGAAAATGACAGAACTGCAGTGTTTGCAGCGGAGAGAAAAGGAAGGAAAAAATCTCACATACACACCGGCTCGTATCCAGATACACCCCCTCCACGCCCACATATACCCAAACCCCCACTTACACTATCCTAAGAACACAGCCATTCAAATACACCCACACATAGCGAGTAGATCAACCAATAGGCACACTGAACATGAATCCGCACAGATAGCCACAAAAATACACCCACATCTACCCAGCCACAAAAATACACCCACACCTACCCAGCCACCTTGTCAGTCTCTCTCTCTCTCACACACACACAAACACACACACCTTCCCACACATTATTATATTATTGCCTTATGCTTATAGAGCACCGTTTCATTCAGAAGGTTCTCAAAATCCTGCAAAGCCTATGCACAGAACTCACTTTACTTATCAGTTCTGTACCGTGCTTTGAGGATGTAATCTGCTTTATCAGTGCTAATGACTATTATTTGCGGTGCATCTCCCTCTGGCAGTCATTGTGCAAGACCACAACTTAGCATGTAATAGAGAAAATAGCTCTAATAAAACCTACACGGGTAATTTAAGGAGATACATCGAGCTCCCTGTACATACAGCCCTCACTCTTAGCATGCCAGGGGGTATATTTCAGCAAGCTCACATCCACACTAACCCCATTACACCCAAGCCTCTCTCCATAAACACAGATGTAAACCTCACATCTGCACTCATGACCTCACACATGCGTACTCCCAAGGATGCGAGCAAATACTTACATGTCCACACACTGGTCCCCCGCAGTCAGATATAAGTCCCAGTAAGCTGCCAGAGGTTTAGAAACTAAGCCAGCCATGCCCAGCTCTGGTGCTGCTGATATTACCAGACAGCATTAATTTAATTCCATTCAAGTTATGCTTTTAAATTTGATTTGAAAAATGTCATAAAATGCTATTGAGAAGTGCAGAGCAGCATTTCTAAGCAGCCTGCAAGATTTCCTGCATTATGGAAGCCATTGGGATGGGGTAAATGAATTCCCACAGCTAACTTACTGCTGGGCACGCCAGAAGAGATCCCCTAAGATGGGAGCAGGGGAAAATGGGGTCCACATGTTTTTGGTATTAAAACAGACATGTAGCTCTGATCCAAGCTTTAAGGGTCTGAAGAATGGGGAGCAATGGAGTTAGGATAGGAGATGAAGACTGCAAATTCCAGATATTTCTGACCACCTAGCATTGAGGCAGGGACAAAGGGGAAATCTGAAGTGATCCCATACAGAAAAGGCTTGCAGGCAGCACTGGTTCTAGGGTCCCGTTATTGGGGGCTGGGAGGTAAGTGGGTATTTTAGGAACCCTGGATGTTGCTATTTAAAAAACAGTCTTCTAGGAGACCAGGGGCTGGTTAGATCCCTGGAAAATCTTGGGGTTTAAAGAGTGTTTTCTTTTTTAAATAAAGGCTGCTGTATCAGTATTTTGCTGGGTCTTAATTTATATAAGTGATGAAGACTTCCACTGCTTTACATTTGATAATTTTGCACATATTTTTCTGACAATCATTTTTGGGCCCCGTGAAGATCTTTGTGGGGGGGAAGGGGGAAGGCAGGTGCCCCCTTTTGTACTGATAACTTTAAAACATTTCATTTTACTCTAATTAGCTTAAATTTCAAACCAAAAAGTCATTCTGAATTTAAAAAAATTGATTTTTACTTTGAAAATATCAAACTGGGTCACTGACCATTTCTCATTTTTTGGGGGGGGGGAATGAGAAATTTGTTAAAACTGACCCTCTCCCACAAGCAGTTTTGGCTTTGATGAATAGGCACTTTCTGGTGCGGAATATAGTAAAAAAAAAAAAAAAAAAAAATCTAAATTGGCTCTGTCTGTAATCCAGTGTCCTGTTATTCCCACATGAAGGAAACATTACTGTCACTTTTAAACATGAACCTAGCCCACCGCTAATAGAATGTAACCCTGTGAGGTACTCCAAACAAGCTGTGCAGTTTTATACAACCGCCACTTTCACATTCCTCCTATCGTTTTTCACTCTCCTTTTCTCGGTCCCCATCACTTCTCTCTCTCTCAACACCCACTAGAGTAGAGAGACTAAATGAATAGCAGTGGGCCTCACTGGAGACACATATGTGCATACCAAAATATTCTCATCCTGGCAAACACCCAATGGCTCCGTGACAGCCCTGAACACCTGACGCACACCCTAGGAATACTGAAAGGCCCACAATTGTACACCTCTGGCATACAGAGTGACAGAGTTGTAGGCTGTCCCTGGAATACTGAGTAACTCACAGCTATCCACTGGAATATTGAGTAATCCACAGCTGCAACACCTCGAGAATACTGAGTGACCCAACGCCATATGCTCCTGGAATATCATGTAAAAGGAAAGTGGAGAGAGGCAACTAGGAATCCACTTAAGAAAGGCCTGTTTCATTAGATTCACAGAGTCAGATGCTGTGGAGTTGGATCCTAGTACTGGGATTCAGGTACCCAAATCTCACTTAAATTCAAGGGGATTTGGGCTCCGAATTCTCTTTGAAAATACTAGTCCAGATCTGAATCTGTTCCTTGGTGATATAGCTTCCCAATAACCAAGAACACAAGTCACAGTTTAACAAGGTTCACTCACCTCTATATCGCCTCCTCCTGGCTGCTCTGGGGATTAACTCCATCCACATCTGAGGCACCCTTCTGTCACTCATTGGTGAGCCCTGTTGTCCCTCTGTCTGTGACTTAGGGTGCTCTGTCTTCATGGTGTGGCCCTCCAGCCATGGCTTAATTAGCATTATGGTGATCACCAACTGACACCAACAGAGATTGGATGAGAGACAAATGGCCCCTATAATGAACTTCCTGTTCCTATTTGGCATGAGCCATGCCCTAGTTTCCTGCTGCTAGGGTTCCTCGGAAAGGAGGCACACAAAAGCTTGTTTGGAAACTCATCCCCCCCCCCCCCCTTAGCATATTAACATGGGCTTTACAAAGGCTTATAATCCCTTTAGACAACAGCAGCAAGAGCTGCAGTAGCTACAAAGCTCTATGATGGGAACTCAGCCCCTTGGGGATGGGCTGAGTCCTCTGTTAAGGTGCAAAGGAAAAGAGGAAGGTGTGAAGACATTTACATCAATCGCATGGAACAAGAGGGGATTTTAATCAAACTTCTTTTTCATCTGTTCTTTCTTCTATTAGAATCTGTTTTTTCTTGTCTTTTTCCTTATCCTGATAAATTCAACACACACTCTTTTTTCTAATTTTTAAAGAGGAGGATTTGGAAAAACAAACAAACGAACAAAAAAGAAAACACCATGAGTATTAAAACTCCAGGGCACTGCATCTCCAAAATCTATAAGACTGTAAGAAGATAAGAGATAAAAACCCACAAGAATGTTTCCTCTCTGTATCTTTGGAAGTTGCAGTCTCATGTATAATACCCCTAAGCCGGGGTAATCTGCTTGCCTCCTCCTGCCTTTCCCCATGCACACGGATGTATTTAGCATTAATATTCCTCACCACCACAGCAAATGAACACCCAGGAGGCAGCTGACTCAATCATTGCTTGTTTTACTTACTGTGTATTGCTGAGAAAAGCCCATAAACTACAGCACAACAGATCTGTAATGCTCATTTCAGTATGTTTCATCTGTTTGTCCCAGCCCTGATGAACTTTCATATTCAGCCCCCACCTCCAATCCTTCCCCCCCAGAAAGACAACAAACATACGAATGGTGTGTGATAAATTACCATTAAAGACTCTGGTTTCTGATGGTGGAAGCATCTGTGAATAAACAAGATTTTTTCTTTCCCTTTTACCTGCTCTAGTATGTGATTATTCATGCAACAATGTCACAGCGCCCATGTGTGATGTCATTGCTGTTTCTACAGCAAACAAAGATCAAAACGACTTTAGGAATCAACAGGGAAATTACAGGCTGCAAAAAAACCCAGAATGTTTCCCCCCTTATAAGGGATACACCTACACAATTTGTTTTCAGTCCATCAGAATTGTTGACTGTTATGTCTGGAACAATCACTGTTGGATGCTTCTCAGAGAAAGGAACTTGTTACTATTGTTTGTAATATGGTAGTACCAAGAGGCCCCAACTGAAATCATGGCCACTGTGGTAGGCACTATACACACCCAGAGTAAGAGAAATGCCCTCCCCTAATATGTTTTCATTCTAATTAAACATGACAGGAAAAGGGAAAATATTATTCTATGATTATACTGAGACTAAGTGACTTGCTCAAGGAAGCCAAGGACCGAACCCAGATCTCCTGAGTCCCCGTCCAGTGCCATAACCACAACGCATCCTTCCTGTCAGTTCATGTCCCTGCTCAGGTGAATCACTTGAACCTGTTCTGCCCCTTTCGTCACCAACTTTGACTTGACTAGGGAGCCGTAGGAGGGACTCTAGTTGAATTTGTAGCTGGAGTAGTTCTGAATGGAGAGTGGCCTCTGGAAAGTGGAAGGAGCTTCACAACACCAGCTGACTAGGGGCAGTGGGATTGAACTTGACTTTGACGCCCTGAGTTGACCAATTCAGAGAACAGACTCAGAATGGTGAGTTGAGTCAGGCAGGAAAAGGGCCTCTGACTGACTTTGACGCAGTGGGGAAGGCTTTTCAGGGGGAGCCAAGAAGGGGCTTTGAATAGTGACTGCGCTCAGGGGCATAAGAGAGACTGTGGCCAATGTGAGCTGATTCCAAGGACAGCGATAAAGGCCTTCGCTTAACTTAGCCAAAGGAAGGATCTTTGGATGGCAATTTTTGATGGGTCAGTGAGTAGGAGATACCACATTTGACTCTGGGGCAGTAGGAGTGGCTGGCCGTTAGGCGGTTGGTTAATTCGTGGGTACTGGAAGGGCATTAGATGGCTAGTCAATTCAGGTGCAATGAGAGGAGTTTTGCTTGACCCCAGAACAGCTGGAGAGATTTTTTTTTGCATGGCCAAGGGCTGCAGGAAGAGGATTTAAATGGCCAGTTGATTCATGGTCATTGAGAGATTAGCTGATTCAGGTGCAATCAGATGGGCTTTGCTTGACTGTACGGCAGTGGGAGGGAATTTAATTCAGTGGCAGTTGGAAGGCGTATTTTGTATGCTCCAGCAGTTTCCTATTTACTGCATTCATTAGCTTCAAAGCCAAGACTAGCTTGTGGGATCCCTGCCTCCTGCCTTGTGACCTGGATGCGTCTGCGCCCCTGTGGTCTGCTGCATTGTTTTCTAACAGCCTGTTATTAGTATAGCCTGCTATTAAAACAGGGACTGGGAGGCTGGAACGCTCATAGAGCCAAGCTATAATTTGAAGACTACATGTTCCTTAGGTCTGATAAACAAACACTGGGTTTGCCTCCTGCGTCTACCTGCTTTGTGTCCTAATTGGTTTAGCCTTGGAAACATGCAAACGGGCTGAGCTGTCTCAGTGACATGTAATGTGCCTTATTCATGGGAATTTGTGTCTCGGTATGGGGCATGCCACTCAAGCCTTTCTGGTTCGGAATAATGACATTTGGTTTCTTTTATGTCTCCTGCCTGTGATAGAAACAATCCCAAATTATGAGGGTCTTCAGCATTTTCAGGAGAAGTCTCTCTTGCATTTTTTGTCTGCAAAGTTTCTTTGTGGGTTCATCTCTGACTTTTCCCTCCATCCCAAGCTTAGGGGTGTTTGAGTCTGGGGTGTAGGTACATCACTTCTGCTGTGTAATACGTAGAAACTACATTAGTGTCCTTCACTCCCCAGCTTCCACCTTCTGCTATCTGGATCCAAAAAATCCCAACAACCACAAGAGCTGAATCAATGCAGGATTGATTCAGAGTTACAAACATTTCAGAGTTACGAACAGCCACCATTCCCCAGGTGTTCGTAACTGAGCTTCTACGGTATTTGGCCATGGGCAGTGTGGCATTCTGTCCCGTGCTGGTGGGATCTCAGAGGTTTATGAGCCTGCTACTTGCCTCAGGCTAGCCACTGAATCTTTTAACTGAGACAATACAGATTTGTCATTTTATATCTGTAGGTCCGGGGTACTATCCCCGCTGCCGATAACCTAGCTGGGGTAGGGTATTACACGTGGTATGAATGAAGGTCAAATTCAGGCCTGAGAAGGCACAGCTCAGTCACGAGGGGCGAGCAGGATGAGTGTTTAGCTGCAAACAGAGCCCTGTGACAGGAGCTCTCTCTTCATTCCTCTCTTCCTCAAAGTCTTTCCGCAACCCTCAGCCCTCCACGATTTTCATCCTGGTGAGAGACCTCCATCAGCTCGTGCTACTTCCGTGCTGCTTGTCAGGTGCATGAGAGAAACTCTGCTTCCAGATTCCTCCCCTTCTCTGGGCCACTCAGTGCCATGGCACCCTCAATTGCAGAGAATCCTCAGGCTGTTCCGACCCAGGGATCAAGCCGGCCTTAGTATCTTACCAGCCAGGAATAAGTGCCCCCCTTCCCGCCTACCGTAGCAAAGGCTGGAGGACAGAACCCAGCTCAGCCTGGCCTGTTTATGCTGAGTCACAGCTCTCGGAGAAGGCTGTGTTGCTAGCTCTGCGGCCAGGGAATGGGTGTGCACTTGGCCCTGCTTAAAATAAAACCTTATTTCTGTGTCAGCACCCCTCAACTCTTGCTGCATCCTTAAAACTTCACCTGAGCTTCAGCGTTTTCTGCATGGCTGCAGGATGCTGAGCTCAGGGGAGGGGGGTGCTCTGTGCCTAGCTAACAATCAGCTCTTCCCAATAACCCTCTCACTTACGCCCCGCGGGAGGCAAAGTAGGGCTTCCAATTTGAGATTACCAGTGTCAAACCAACTTGGTTCCAGGCACCCCCACACGTAACCGGTGAGGAAGAAGGAAGGCGGTATTTCCTACTTGTTATTATACTGGACTAGAAGATAGCAGACCTGGGATTTATTTCCAGCTCTGCCAGTCACCTGCTGTGTGTCCTTGGCTATGTCACTTCCTTTCTCTGGGCCTCTGTTTCCCCTTTTACCCTTCATCTTCCTTGTTGAGTTATATTGTAAGCACTCTGGAGCAGGGCCGCTCTCTCAGTATATGGGGCTACTGTAATTCTAATACGCAGTAATGGTAGTGGGAAGGCCATGCACCTTTGATACCTGGACACTGCCAAATGCACTCACGCCTTTGCATTCCAGATGCTAGTTGTCTGCCTGGATGTGCCTGGTTTTCTTCATAATCCATAATGGAAAATATAAATATAAAGTCTATTTTTCCCCCCTATAGGCACCCACGCTACATCCAACTAATGGACAAAGTAGTGGAATGTGGTCATTATATTTCATTCAATAGCTTATATACAGACACCATCTGAATCATAAGTGTTCCCTCTTCATTTATTAGAAGTGCCATCACAATCTAACCCTGGCCCTGTGCTTCCTTACTGTGCTGTACTGAAGGAAACAAAGCAACCCAGACAATAGGCAACATTATAACTACATTTGAGTTCCAGGGTTACATCATTTTTTTCTGTTAATAATGCACCGTGTGCCACTATCCAAGGCTGGGTCAGTCATATTTATTAAAGGTTCAGAAGAGCATGTGTGAGAGCTCTGTTGCCTTAGACAAATCGCAGTGGTCGCCCCCCCCCCCAAGTTCTTTCTATAGGTTTTATTGGAAGTGTGTTTTGTTTTATACAGCGATTGTGTTGTCTTGTACCGTGCAAGGACTAGCTTGTTTTCCCCCAGAAGTAGCTATAATTCAATCACAGGAGCATTTAGCACTTATACAGCAGTTTACAGCTTGAAAGCTGTGTCCAGTGCTTGGGTGATGTGGTCTCTGATAAGGAGACGTTTACATAATCCATGGCAACAAGTCACAGAGCCCAGGTCAACAGACTCATGCTCGCACCCCGGCACTAAAAACAGCTGAGGAGATGTTCAGGCTCAGGCAGGAGCTCATGGTTTGAAGCCCACCCCCTGCCTAGGCTTCAGAGCCTGAGCTCCTGCCTGGGCTGTGTGGCCTACACAGCTATTTCTAATGCCATAGCATGAGGCATAGTCTGTTGACCTGATCATAGTCTGTTGACCTGGGGTTCGCTGTGTAGATGCACCCTTAAGTACTTTGCAACCTTCTGTTCATCTAGTCCCCTTGCATACAGAAGGGTGTCAATGTCCCATATGCTAATAAACCAACTAACTCACGGACCAGTGCTTTCCTCTCCCTCTCCACCACCTAAGTAAGTAAGTACAGTAGTAATATGCCAATGGATCTGTTTACTAGAGGCAGGTGTGACATCAGGCAAGAACACAGACCCAGAGGTATTTAGGTGTCTAACTCCTATTGATTTCAATGGGAGTTAGGAGTCTAAATCCCTTTGGTGAATCTGGGTCTTAGGTCTTGGAGAAACGTAGATGGATCCCTGAAGAGAAGCTTGATTTTCTTCTGACTCTCAAATGTTGCCGAGGAACATGACCCATAGTCAGAACCTACCTCACCATCTCACTCCATGCTTTGGTTTCAGAGCAGGATGAAAGAAGATCCATCCCGTGTCCACATGTAAGCAACACACCATGAGTGAAATCCAGCCCAAGTTCGTATTGACTTCAAGAGAGCCAGGATTTTGCCCCATGAGTCTGAGGCAATGGAAACTGATAGCTAAAGTGATCCCAGTTGTCACAGGATGAAGCATATCGTGTATGTGTATTATAGGGAATGGGAGCAGGGAGAAGCTGAATTCCTCACAAATGACAGGACATAAAGGCCCCCTGTTCATTCTCCTGCAGGAATAAAGAGCCTGTTTCTGTGCTGCCTTCTTGCTCTAATTTCTGCTGTCTGTGCCTCAGTTTTCTCATCTGTGAAATGGAGATAACGGTAGTGTCCTCCTTTGTGACATGCTAAGAGACCTGCTGATGAAAAGCGCTGTGTCAGAGTTAGCTATTATTAATAAGAATAAATGGCACCACCTTGTAACGGCCTCTTTAGTGGCTGTTACGGCAGCGGGGGCTGCCGGAGTTCATCCACACCTCCTCCCACATGCTCCTTTCCCTGGCATGCTCCTGCCTCACCCCTTATGCTGGGAGTGGGGGACCTGTGTGATGAGGTGGCATAGAGTTAGCATTGGATCTTACACTAACGAGAGATTTTCTTACATTGGAGGGAATGCCCAGCTGTGAGTCACCTTTGCCCCACTGGAGCATCCCAAAGGGGACTCTGTGGCATGAGGATCTATCGTTTTACCTTGATGCAAAAGACAACTCAAGCCGAGGGGGAGTCACTTACTACTTAAATTTTTATTTTGTTTATAAATTAAAAAATGAAGAAGTTGCAGATGTCTGAATGGTCACAGAGGCCGCCCTGGGGTCTTTTAAAGCATCCATAAATAGTTCCCAAATTTCGTCCACAGAAATCTCATCTGCAGATTAAACCTCAGTGCAGGGAAGAGGCAGCAGAATCTTGTTTTGCTTTGAGTCAGCTAGCTGCTATTCAGGCTCTCCAGTCACTCATGGCTTTGCTGGTTAGGGACTGCTCCTAGTCCTATTTGAAATCTATGGCAAAACTCTCTTTGGTGTCACCAAGAGCATGATCAGGTCCATATTAGTAACTCAGTGCTGGGGAAAGGTCCAGGACTGGCAGCATTGTGGAGCAGATGCTGCATGGAGCATAATTACCTGCCCGGGGCAAGAGGCTATTTTGGATCCGGTAACCCGGTCTGTCCTTGGCTTGAGATTGACACTGGAAGGGCCAGTGGCGGTTGTGATTTATGTGCACCTGTGCAATTAGGTCCTAGACTGAGATGTTCCAGCACATTTCACAGAGGCCACAAAATAGCTATGGTTACAATTTTAGCTCCCTTCCAAACTTGTGCTGAGCCCGCCAGCTGTTACTCATCGGAGTGGTCTTGCTGAAGTCGATAAAACAGATTATGTGAGCAAGGAATACTGTAAGCTCTTTGGGGGCAGGAACCATCTTTTCTTCCTGCGTTTGTACAGCAGCTAGCACACCTGGGTCCTGGTCCATGACTGCGGCTCCTGGATGCTATGATAATAATGGAAGCCGTTCGTCTCGAAAAGCCCTCGGGTAAGCACCAAAGCAGTTCTGTTACTGTGTGTCATGCTGCAGCAGCGGAAGTGGCTAAAAAGTCCAATTCTCAAGTGACAGTCCTTGCCAAAGATAATGCAGGCGTCAGGTGCAGCCGGGGCCAGAAGATGAAGTCAGCTCTCTACCAGCACCGAAGGGCTGCTGCAGTTTCCTCTTCGGTCTCTTTGCTTTCCTCTCTCTCTCTGTCAACCAACTCTCTTCAGCCTCTTTTACTCCTTGCTCAGCTCAGCCCTCCAGTGTGGACTGTTGCTAGCTGCATCTTTCCAGCTTGCAAGGTTGATGTTAAGTTTTCGAATCCCCCTTGAAAACATCCCTAAACCGAAGCCTAGGTCAGCCTAGTGGCCTTGGAGCCTCAATAAGTTGTCCATACTGGAGATCTTTTGGAAAGTGTCCATCATCCATCCAGTGTGGATGACCAACCCAACAGATGTCTGTGCTTGAGAACTGTATTTAACTTGGTAATTTTGCTTTCTCAAGTACTTCAGTGTCAGGATCTTTGGTTTCCCACTTGATATTTAAAATATGATAAAGACAGTTGGTGTGGAAGTGTTTAGCCTTCTCTCATGCTTGCTGTAGGTGGTCCAGGTCTCGCCACCATTCGGCAATGTGCCCAGAATGCACAGCTGGTAGACCCGTATCTTGGTGTTCTATGTTATTTTCCTGTTTTCCCATATACACTTGGCTAGTCAGATGCCTTTCTATAGCAAGAATTAAGCCCACCATCTAGAGTTACCAGGTACAGTTGATCCTAGATAGTAGAACTTGTGTGCAACACTTACCATGGCAATAGCAATTCACACTTCTGCTGCAGTCAACACACCATATGCCATAATCATTGTCTTCTTTAGAATGATGATTAGTCCAAATTCATCACAAGCTAGAGGAAAGCAATTCCAAGTTTCTGGAGCTCTTCTTCACCTTGTGCAAAGAGCAAAGAAACCCTGGTGAAAAGTTCTCTTAGCATCATGTGTTTGACTTTGCTTTTTGCTCTTACTCGTGCAATGTTGAGTTTTCCATGTGGTCTGTATGGAGAGTCTGGAACTCCTGGGCACTACAATATTGCTACTACTAATTGATTATTGTTGTTTATTATTTGTAAGAGGGCAGTATCCAGGGGCCCTAGTCAAGGGTTAGAAGTTCATTGTGCTAGTCCCTGTACAAACAAGTAACAAGAAGATCCCAGCCTCAGAGAGCTCCCAGTCTAGGTATATGATAAGGCACAATGGTGGACAAAACAAAACAATTGAGAGGTCAGGGAATGGGAGGACAAGGTAGTAAGTTTGGCACAGCAAGCAATTGTTTGGGCCTGCCATCTGCCTCTCTGTTAGCAGGATAGTGTTTGTAGACATAGTGGCAGAGGTAAGCTTTAGGAAGAGATTGAAGGGAGGGTAAGGTGGTGGCTCACATGACTATCGGATGGTTGAAGGGTGCAGTCCCAGAGTGTGCCATCCTGCCTCCATCCCCCCTCTTGGTTCTCCAGTTGGGTCACACACACCCAGGAATTTAAAAATAACACTCCCTCTCTTTGGAGTTCAGTTTCTAACAATTCCCAAATAAACATGGCCCCTTTAGCCTCTGCTGGCTCAAATCCTTCCTCCTTTAAGGCTTCAGGCCTTGGCTCCCCACTTCTCTCTGAACAGGGTAGCTTTGCTGCTCCTGGACCCCTCTGGAGAGACCTTCCACAAGGGCAATGGTTCCACTAGCAATGGTTCCTGGGATCAAACTCCTCCTTCCCTTTGGGAACCACCCTGTTTTTCTGGGTGTGTGCTTGAATCCTGGCAGGCTTCTCCAGCCCACCATCATCCTTGCTCTGCCATATGAGAGCCTCCCTTACAGGTGTCTCCTGATGCTAGGCTCCCCCTTGACTGAGCGAAGAACCTTTCCTTTATAACCCTCAGTAGCGAGTCACATGACTTGGCCCCCTGAGGCCTCCATCTCACCTTGGTCTAGTGACCCTACTAGGAACTACCCTGTTCGTAAAGGGGCCATGCCTTGGAATATGGTGAGCTGGCCATTGTGCCTCCACAGTCCTTACCGGGGACAGAGCAACCTATCGTAGTGTTTCTATGATCGGGACCTTGTGCTGCTTTTCAACCAATGACCTAGGCGGGTTAAGTTTTGTTGGGAACAGTGGTGAGCCCATCATTACAGAGGACGCTTCCCAGAGACCACAGATAGGTATGTTTAGAGCGAAGGTATTCTCATGCCAAGTGCCATTTGACTGGTGGAAAATGTCGTCTTTGCTGATAACAGCCAATGCAAAGCACAGTGTCTGCAGCTTCTTTTATTTTAATGTAGATATCTGAAAGTGACTGCATGAT
The DNA here is from genome assembly GCF_015237465.2 of Chelonia mydas. Lineage (NCBI taxonomy): Eukaryota > Metazoa > Chordata > Testudines > Cheloniidae > Chelonia > Chelonia mydas. The sequence continues at coordinate 10,402,787 of NC_057857.1, forward strand.
GGAGGGCGAAAGATAAAGGTTATGTGTCTTTGTGGGCTAAAATGGCACTATAATGAATATAAAAGCTATCCTCTCCTCCTTTAATATATTCACTCACCATTCCAGCCTCTTTTCTAGTGACCGTAAACAACATTTGTCATCAGCAATGGGCTACTTTTCATTATCAAACTGATCTGGAAACTGCATTTTTATTTCATGAGCATCAGCGGTAACTGGGAAGAGCAGGGTGGGGGAAAGATATATGTTGCAGGCAGGAAACGGACCTGGGATGAAGCTTGCATGTGGAATTCAGAGGATCACTCATAAGTCTGGCCTCCATGACAGAAGATGGTCTAGTGCTTCATTAATTCCCACTGAGCCAATGATGATGTATCATACCCTTTCAATCTGCAACTAAAGAATGCATTAAAAAAAAGCCCTAATTTGCACATGTTTAATGCATTCATTAAGCTATTAGTCTTTCAACAAGAGATTTAATAGCAAATTAACAGTTTTCATGAAACAAAAAACAACAAATTTCCCCACTTAGTAAAATTACTTTTGTGTCACTAGGCAATGCTGGGGACTGTGCAATCAGAGGTTTCAGGGTGAAGGGCGGGAGGATGGGCTTAATTGGTGTGTGAGTTATAATTAACCTGGACCTGGCGCTTCATCACAGTCACTGGGATAAATTGGATCAGCTTGGTGGGAAAGGCACTGACTGGGTGGAAGGTGGTGAAAGAGGAAGGCAAGAGTTTGCGTAAACCTATGGGCAAAATGCTGAAGTCCTTACTCGTATTGTACTCCTTCCTCACTCAGGCAAACTTCGATCAGACCAGTTTTTGAATTTCTTACTTCATGGTTACTCAATAGTTACTGAGGTCTAGATCCTGTCTCATTGAAATTGATAGGAGCTTTGACCTCACATCAGATAGCAATAGGTTTACACTCACTGGCCCTCATTCAGCAAAGATGCTGATACTTAAGCTCAACAAAGCACTGCAGGATAGGTTTAACTTTAAGCATGGGCTTGAGTCCCTTTAAGTCAACAGAACTCGAACACATGCATAAAGCAAAGCACATGCTTAAATGCTTTGCTTAGTAAAGATGGCTTGTGGAATCGGGGCTGTCAAGGTTCCTTCCCCACTCTGAACTCTAGGGTACAGATGTGGGGACCTGCATGAAAGACCCCCTAAGCTTATTCTTACCAGCTTAGGTTAAAAACTTCCTCAAGGTACAAACTTTGCCGTGTCCTTGAACCCTATGCTGCCACCACCAAGTGTGTTAAACAAAGAACAGGGAAAGAGCTCACTTGGAGACGTCTTCCCCCCAAAATATCCCCCCAAGCCCTACACCCCCTTTCCTGGGGAAGGCTTGATAAAAATCCTTACCAATTTGCATAGGTGAACACAGACCCAAACCCTTGGATCTTAAGAACAATGAAAAAGCAATCAGGATCTTAAAAGAAGAATTTTAGTTAAAGAAAAAGTAAAAGAATCACCTCTGTAAAATCAGGATGTTAAATACCTTACAGGGTAATCAGATTCAAAACATAGAGAATCCCCCTAGGCAAAACCTTAAGTTACAAAAAGATACAAAAACAGGAATATCCATTCCATTCAGCGCAGCTTATTTACCAGCCATTTAAACAAAAGGAAATCTATGCATTTCTAGCTAAATTACTTACTGACAAGTTCTAATACTCCATTCCTGTTCTGTTCCCGGCAAAAGCCTCACACAGACAGACAGACCCTTTGTTCCCCCCACCTCCAGCTTTGAAAGTAACTTGTCTCCTCATTGGTCATTTTGGTCAGGTGCCAGCGAGGTTATCCTAGCTTCTTAACCCTTTACAGGTGAAAGGGTTTTGCCTCTGGCCAGGGGGGATTTTATAGCACAGAATACAGAAAGATGCTGTTGTCTTTATTTGGGCAGGCTCTCAATGAGGGTGAAATTCAGCCCCGTACAGAAGCCTATGCACAACTTAAGTTTCAAGTAAGCCATCAAAATAGCCCTTGGGCTGGCTTGCTGCAAAGGGGTGAGTATCAGAGAGACTCTCATGGAGAGATTATTCAAGTTAACCCTTCGTCTAGAATCAATTCCTGATGCTCTAACCCTGTCCTTGCACTGACTAGTTAATAAACTGATGTTAAATGTGTTTAATCATCTTTTTTGAGCTGTGGGTTGTAATTTTAAATTATTTTTTTTACTTTAAAATGCCTGTTCCTAGTTAGTTTTCAGTCTCTTTTAATTGGCAGAAAGCAATTGGCAGAAAGCTGAACTCTGAATCCACAGGAACCTTTCCTTTTTTTTTGTTTGCTTGGTTTTTGCCCTTTTGTTTTGTCTTCTACCAAAATAATTCTTTGAGGGATCCCAGAATGAGGTCTGAGTTTCAGCCAGAGAGTGAGCGGGAGGAAGTGGTCAAAAATTGATTTCTTAAAGGTCTGAAGAATCATAAAGATAGTTTGAATCAATATCTTGTGTGAGACCACCCACCCACACATCCATTAAGAATATGCTTTCCTATGGCTTAATATTTGCTTCCAGATGTGTAATTAAAGCATTTCTGAATGAGCGATTTGTGGCGCTGGACAGCGTACTCTTTTGCATCTTCATTTCCTAGATGTTTTCATTGCTCTCACTTATGGTGGTTTTGAATGAGTTACTCCTGTTTGAGGCCCTGATTTGGCAAAACATCCTTCAGAACAGCATACTCTTAAGGTCTCTGTGGGCTTTCAACCCATGCTTAAAGTTAAGCATGTGCTTATGTCCTGTTCTGAATAGGAAAGGCAGTCACACCTCAGTAATCTACATTCCCAGAGGATGATCTCACACAGTTAGGACCAACTCTTGATGTCACTACTGACTTGAAAGTGAGGTTTACCTACCTGTGTAAAAAGAAAAGGAGGACTTGTGGCACCTTAGAGACTAACAAATTTATTTGAGCATAAGCTTTCATGAGCTACAGCTCACTTCATGCTTATGCTCAAATAAATTTGTTAGTCTCTAAGGTGCCACATGTCCTCCTTTTCTTTTTGTGGATACAGACTAACACGGCTGCTACTCTGAAACCTACCTGTGTAACAACTCAATAAGTGTTTGAACCTGAAAGTTTTTGTGTCCTAGTGCGTTGGGTTCTGAATGCTGTTGTTCTAATATTTACTCAAGAAAATAGACAGTAATAATAAGACCTTGCATTTCTATAGTGCATGTAATGTATGCATAGAATTAATAACACATGTATTTGTATCTCAAATGGGGGAAGTTCCTGGGTGACATGATCATAAGATATTGTAGATTCTACACATCTCTGTGTCAGATGTTATTGGTTGGTGTTTGATAGGGTATCAGAAGTAATGAGCACATATCTCAGCACTGGAGGTTCTTGAATCCCATAATATAGCAGAGAAAATACCTACGTCTCAGTGCTAGATGTTCCTGGATACCCTACCACAAACCAGCAGAGGTAATGCATCCTCAGTACTATTTCCAGATGTTGACTTAAGTAGCGAACATTGTCAGCATTTTCTCTCTCTACATTTGGAGCTGAATGCTATTTTCCTTCCAACCCCATCGCCATAGTCCCCCATGGAACCATTTCAATTTAGTGAAGAAGAGAAGGCCCAGCAGCCTGCATCCTGTGTTATGAATGCGGCACTTTAAATGGCGGAGTCAATGACATGAGACGCAGTGCTTCATTACTCCCTCATTCACCCAGACTCCATGGTATTCCAGGCCCAAGCGATAGTTGGCTGCTAGGAAGCTGCGTTTGAATTTCATTATGTCGGGTAATTCTTCTCTGGCAACTTGCTGTGTGGGTAGTAGGCTGCTGTTTAAAAGCTTCTAAGATGTTAGAAGTTTCTTTGTCTGTTTTGGGTTGTTATTTTTTTAATTGAATCAGTCAGATTTTTTTTTAAAGGAAAAATAAAAGATTTTATTAAAGGGCCGGAGAAACCACCAGATAACTGTATTGTTCTTTTTAGGAAGGAGCAAGAAAAATGTCCGGTGGGTTTTGATTCTGCTCTCACTTGCATCGGTTTAAGGCTCCAATTCAGGAAAGAATTATGGCAGAGGGTCTGTCTACACTGCGGTCAGAGGGGTGACTGCAGCATGTGTAGACATACCTGAGCTGGCTTTGATCTTGCTAGGGCCGATAACTATAGCAAATGAAGCCGCAACATCATAGGCTAGCTGCTCCAGGTTTGCCGGGGTGGGGTCGCACAGCCCATGCTGCTGCAGCTTCCCTGTCATAATTGTTGCAGCTAGCTAGATCAAAGCGCGCTCGGTTATGTCTCGTTGTGATGCAGTCCCACCTCTAATTGCAGCGAAGACGTATCTTTAGTCTGTGTGCCATTCAGAGGCTTCTCTGCAATGGTCAGGGTGAATAAATTGTGATTTCATTAGGCATGTCTCATGTTTGCTAACGGTCTTTTTGGAAGCTGTCTGAGGGGGGCAGCATATGGGCAAGCAGCTGATAGGACCCAGCTAGTGTAATACTCTGCAGGTATGATGTGGAACAAGACCTCAACCTGGCCTGTGACTCTGTGAGCACAATTCACATTTGCAGATGCAAAAAGCAGCTTATGCACCTTTAGTGATCTGGTTGTCCCTACAAATCAGGCAGCCCCGTGAAACAGTCACCTTTATACCTGCCATTCATTGTGCCTGCAGTTAGCTGCAGGCATAAAATTGCACCCGCAAAATCAGAGGTGTGTTTTGAGCTCAGGCCCTGAACGCCTTCATCAGCAGATATGGGTGACGCTCGTACCACTCAAGCTTTCCACATAAGGCTCAGGTGGGACTTAAACGGGGCATTGGCCTTTGTGCTGGGCCTCTCCACAGGGTTGTATTTCACCTTGACTCTGGCAACACCATATATTTCCCTCCCTCTGAAGGTATGTCTACACTGCGGTTAGACACATGCCAGCTGACTCCAGCTTGCGGGGCTGTTTAACAGTAGTGTAGACATTCCATTTCCCCGAGACCATCCCTCCTCATTAGGTCCTAGAGCCTAGGTTCCAACCTGAATCCAGGGGCAGTTAAACAGCTCCGTGAGCCGGAGTCAGCTGGCAATGTAGACATACCCTGAGAGATCACGCCATGGAGCTGACTGCATACACATGTCTGGGAAATCTACCCATCTTCTCCCCACCAGCGCAGGGTAGCCAGTCTTCCTGTTTAATTCCCTTTCCTTGCGTGTTATATTTTATCAGGCTGGGCCTTTTGGCTGGCAGTGGTGACTGAGAGGGATTTGCATTGCACAGAGCTGCTGAGAAGAGTGGTTGAAAAATGGCATGAAAATGCTGATAAATAGTTCTAAATGGAAGCAATTTTAGCAAGAGAGCCCTTAGGCAGACTCCTTCTTTTGGTGACTCCAGAGATGGGGCTTCCAGCAGCAACAACGATAGGAAGACGGAGCTATCATACCTCATGCTGGGCTGGAAAGTGCGTGCTTATCTTTCCCTTGCTACTGTTTGAGGCCAGCTGGATCAGCTTACCCTGTTAAACACACATTCAAAGCTTTATTTTTCTGCAACTCTAGTGCTGGTAAAAGGTGCCGAGGCTGACAGCCCTGGAGAATGGAGCTCACTGTTTGCCCACAAGCCACTTAGGTTGTGTCTACACTGCAAAGAAAAACCCCACTGCGCCGAATTTCAGAGCCCACGTCAATTGACTCAGGGTTGTGAGGCTGGGGCGATGGGCTTAAAAATAGAAGCTGCAGCCTGGGCTCTGAGATTCTCCCCCATCACTGGATTTCAGAACCGGGTGCCAGACTGTGCCTGAATGTCAACACTGCTATTTTGAGCCCCACAACCTGAGCCCCATGAGCTGCGTCAGTTGACCCAGTCTCTGAGACCCGGTGCTGCAGGTTTTTCTTTCAGTGTGTACGCACTCTTAGACAATAGGCAACAGCAGTGTCAACTTCTCACACGCGTACCTGAGCCCTGATTTGGAAGGGCTGCCTTAGCAGGCAGGTCAATCTGCAAGGCCCACGCAGTCCTTGACTTCCGTAGACTTCTCCGTATGATGACATTGCAAGCCCTTTCAGGCCCACAGAGGCGGCGGGTCAGGAGCAAGTCAAGAGGGAAGAGATGTGGCCAGAGCTTTTCTAGGTTCTAGCAATTTCCAGCTAATGAAAAAGCCCTTTGTTTGTTGTTACTAGATAGAGCAGCCTCAAAGTTGCTCTAAATTTCACCGAGTTGCTTCAAAGGCTGAAGTAGGACTGGAGGACAAAGAAGGGCTATAGGTGCTATAAAGCCACTTGTCCCATGCCTCCCCATCAGTTGCATCAAACTCTGAAGAGGCTTCAGCCCCATATAGATCTATAGATATAACCATTATATAGACATTATACACCAGCATCAGAGTCTCGCTCCTCTTATAGTTCTCAGGTGGGTACAGTTATGGACAGGCCTTGCAGTTAGAACTGATTGAAATTCTGTTTTGTTTTCACAAAAAATCTCGACAGAAAATGAACAGTTTTAAGTTCACTTGTTTTTTTCATTTCTTGCCCCCCCCCAAAATCCATTCAAAAGGAAATTAGATTTTTTTTTTTTTACTATTTTCTCCAGTTTTCACTGAGAAAAGGGGAAAATAGTTCCTTTTTTCACGAAAGTATGTTTCCCCTGCATACACACATCTCTACATTTATTGCCTTTTGCTTCCTTTTTTCTGTGTGGGGGGGGAGGGGTGGAGAGGGTTGAATCAAAAATACTGAAAGTGGGGAAATTTCCCACTCTTTACAAACAAAAATGATTTTAATACAAATATTTTGGGGTTTTTTTTTCTATTTAAAAGTGTTTGGAAAAATGTTAGTCAAACTTTTTTCAGGACCATCTATATTTTCAAAAAAAACCCAAACAAAAACAATTTATAATGGGGAAAAAAAAAACATGTAATAAAAAACAGCGTTGGCCAGCCTTACGTGCGATGCTGGCAGAGCATGGAGTTTGTAAGCATGGTGCAACAAGAGTGCCTGGGCCAGGAGGACTTGCCTGGATGTTCTGTATCATTGCAGCATGCTCGGTTTGGTCCCACCAATGCAAATTAAAGCAGCCAAATTCTGTAAAACATAAGAACATAAGACTGGCTCTACTGGGTCAGACCAAAGGTCCATCTAGCCCAGTGTGCTGTCTTCCGACAGTGCCCAATGCCAGGTGCCCCAGAGGGAATGAACAGAACAGGGAATCAATAAGTGATCCATCCCCTGTCGCTCATTCCCAGCTTATGGCAAACAGGCTAGGGACACCATCCCTGCCCATCCTGGCTAATAGCCATTGATGGACCTATTCTCCATGAATTTATCTAGTTCTTTTTGAACGCTGTTATGGTCTTGGCCTTCTCAACATCCTCTGGCAAGGAGTTCCACAGGTTGACTGTGCGTTGTGTGAAGAAATACTTCCTTTTATTTGTTTTTTAACCAGATGCCTATTAATTTCTTTTGGTGACCCCTAGTTCTTGTGTTATGAGAAGTAGTAAACAACACTTCCTTCTCTACTTTCTCTACACCAGTCATGATTTTATAGACCTCAATCATATCTCCCCTTAGCTGTCTCTTTTCCAAGCTGAAAAGTCCCAGTCTTATTAATCTCTCCTCATACGGAAGCCATTCCATACCCCTAATCATTTTTGTTGCCCTTTTCTGAACCTTTTTCAATTCCAATATATCTTTTTTGAGATGGGGTGACCACATTTGCACACAGTATCCAGGATGTGGGCGTACCATGGATTTATATAGAGGCAACATGATATTTTCGGTCCTAGTATCTATCCCTTTCTTAATTATTCCCAGCATCCTGTTGGCTGGAAACTGGAATTCCTGTTCCATGGAAAACTCTGAAAGTATCTCTATAAAATCTTTTGGAAGTGGAACAAAACATCAACATTTTGAAATATTCCATAGAATGGAAATTCCAGAGTTTCCTTCAGAAAATGTCAAAGCAACTTTTTGTTTCAATATTTTTGAAATGTTTCCAAGGCTTCCTAAACTGCTGAGAGTCCCACCAACCTGTCAGATGGGGAGCTGGGGAACTTAGGGAGACAGGGATTGGGGATCTGAAGTTTCCAGGCAAAAGAGCTGGGAGTTTGGGAGTTTGGAAGCCCGGGGCACCCTGATTCCTCAGCATCCTGCCTGGCAGGCAGGCAAGGAATGGGGTGACTGTGGAACTGAGAACATTTTTCTGATGGAAAATCAACATTTTCTGGTAATTTTTTTTCCTGTGGAAAATTTAGATTTTGCAGAAAGTGAATTTTCCATCAGAAAATCATTCAGACAGAAAACCCCTGACCGACTCTAGTACTTTTGCTCACAATGCCCCTGTGCAGTAGGGAAGTGCTACTATCCCCATTTCACAAATGAGGGGCTGAGGCTCGGAGAGACAAAATGACTTACTAAGCTCACATATGGTCTCCGGGTTGAGCAAGGAATTCAACCCACCTGTTTTGAAACCTACACGTATGCTCTAACCACTGGACCATCCTTCCTCTCAAATGAAGCACAGAGAGTCACGATGCATTGGGAGGGAATCCCATTCCCTTGGTCACTGAGTATGAAATGGGTTAAACCCATGCAAGCAGTATTGTTCCAAAGGATCCAAAACAAAAGAGAAAATTCATTTTCCTAATGGACTCAAGAGACAAGAAACTTCAGCTAACAGAACCTATAATGTGTATATGGAAATAGCGCACTCTAGTCCCCTGCGCTTAAGGATCCATTTGTGCTGCTACCCCAGCTCCTGCCGTGGAAGGCAGTGAGTTGAAAGAGTGATTTAGATGCCGTTAACACAAATGAGAGAAGACAGGCCTGCACTTAGTGCGACAGACTCTCCAGGAAGTTTAGACAAGGGAAAGCTGTTTCTTTTCTCTCTGTCGTTTCCCCTTTACAGCCTGCAGATGAGAATTTCATAGTAGAATAATTTAAAGAGAAGGAACCCCTGGGTAATTTGACTTTAGTCGTCTCACGGTCCTTAAAGTATTTGATTGTCATGGAACTGCCACATGTTCTGTGTCTCCTTCACAACCAGATGCTGTGTATTAATATGTACACTAAAGAGGGATTGTATAGCATAAGTGATAATGCAGACTTTTAAATATCTGAGAAGGGGATTCAGAAGTGTGTTTTATTCAGGGAATACAATTGTATGGGTCAGATTCTGAGGTTCTTACCCCTTTTTTCCCCAGGCAATACTCTAGGATTTGCTCTAATTTGACCTTGATAGAGGAATTATTAGGTGAATTTCCATGGTCTGGGTTATGCATAAAATTATACTGAATTATCACAATGGTCCCTTCTGGCCTTAAAATCTGTTACTCTTCCAATTTATGGATGCACATGGGAGTTTAGATCCATAAGGCCTGAATACGAATTGAGTGTGGATCTTGGGATTTGCCCCACTGATAATTGGAAATTGACATTAAATCTCTTCCTTAAACATTCATTTTAGTTTTGAGATAATAGGGCAAGGAATGGCATTTAGTTATTAAGGGTGGAAGGGGAGAGCCAGCATGAGTCTATGCAGCAATTTAAATACCCCAAATGGGTCTCAGGTAGGATGTAAGAGGTTTATGGACATGAGGAGTGAATTTCAATCCAATGTTCTAAAAGGGTCTAATGCTCTGAGTCTACTATGCCCCTATTGTCCCTTGACAACAGGATCCAGCCTTTGGGACATGTTGAGAGAGCCCCTTTCAGCGCTCTGGATGGAGTCTGCTTGTCTTATTCTGAATAAGAAAAGCAAGATGGGTGAGGTTATATCTTCTATTGGAACAACTTCTTTTGGTGAGAGAGACAAGCTGTTAAATTGACACAGAGCTCTTCTTCAGGTCTGAATAACTCCATTTCCTAGGATACATAGTCAGTCTCCCCATGGCAGAAATGGTAGTACTAACCATTTATTGAATTTTAACTTTTTCCTTTAATGTGAATGAAAGGGCTTGAGACCTGAAGGAAAAGAGGGTCCTTAGTATAGCCTCTTCTGGACTGAAAGGTCAGACCGCTTGGTGGATCCATTGCCATTCAGAAAGTCAAAAGGATGAATGTTCTCAGACAGTAGACAATCAGTGATTTACAGAAGTTCACGTGGATTATGGCTAAATCTCCAGAGGTCTATGTGGTGTCAGTCCCTAGGAGCTCCGACAATCCTTTTCTCAATATCATTCATATAGCATGAGATCTTTGAGTTTTGCTTTGCAATTTGGGGCCAAAAAACCTGAGAAAGAGGGTTCAGGCTGCCAAACTTTGCCTCATTGTTGTGTCAGACCCATGTGTAACAACTGGGCTCTGGATGGTCTCCACCCAAAGCCGTAGACTGACCCAGGCATAATCCAATATTGGTAGAGGTTCAACCACAAGCTTTCACAGTACCTCTCTGAGCAACAGCTCTTTGGTCTTTGTAGGACCAGTGGGGAGAGAATGCACAGCCACCAGTCCAATAAAATCTAATCTAGCCTCATTCAGAAGATCTCACCTTAAATATGATTAAAGTGCACACTGGTTATTAGGGTATCTTTTATGGGTTAGAAAATGAAAATGCATTTCTTAGCTGGGCTATTAGGATTCCAAAGGATTCCCATCCTCTCATCTCTGTAACCACATTAACTTCAGCAGAGTTATTCCTAATTTACACTGATGTAACTACACTGACTTTAGTGGTGTCATTCCTGATTTACACTGGTTTAGATAAACTGATTTCAATGGAGTTCCTTCAAATTTTCACCAGTTTAGAGGAAAATCAGACCTTGTTTCTATATTTTTTCAAGTGCAGCCTTTAAATGCCCCACTCCTGGTCTTGCCCTGATCAGTGGGGAGACCTTCTTCTTCCCCCATTTCAGATTGTTGGCTAAATTCAAAGAGATCTTGAAGTAAGTGAGGTAGCAAAATGGAGTTGGAAGTTTGAAAGTGAGTAGGCCTCTCCTGCGGAGCAGAGTGCAGCGCTGCCCTTGCAGGGATTCTGCTATTAACTGACACATTCCTGTCTGAGACCCATTCAACAGCCTTTATGAGTGTGAAAGGGACACAGATGGGAGAGGGCGAGCAGGGGCCATGTGCAGATTTCATTGTTACCACAATTTCCTGGGCAGCAGCATTATAGCAAGTTCGGGAAGCGGTCAGGGGAAGGGGGAGTGTTGTTGTTTGTTTTTACTAGGAGCATTTCCAGTCGCTGCCTCTGAAGTCAATAACAGGATCTGCCTGATATGCTGAAAGCCACAGATGGGTCTTTGGGCATTTTTTGTCTTTGTCTGCACATGCGCTCGCTCTCTCTCGGTCTGTTTCGCTCCCTCTCTCCCGGCAGGTGCACTTCACGTGTCTCACTAGGGTGCTCTGGAGATAAAGCAGGTCATGTGGAAATGAGGCAGCCGAGCGCAGAGACCCAAGGCGAGGAATGATCACAGGGAAAATTACCGGTTGTTTCCTAGCTGTTCACCTGCTTCGAGTGGTTCACTTAATTAGCGATGCAAGTGTGAGCTGACAGATTTGGCAGAGAACAATAATGCAGGGGGAGTTGATGGAAGGGAGTCTTGCTGGGAAAGTTGTTCCTGATTTATAAATAGACCTGATTATTACAGAGGCGCCCATTAGCGATGCGATAGTTAAAGGTCTGTCAGACTTTCATTTTCACAGGGTTGGACTGAGGTGATAGAAATGTGCTCTGTGGGCTGAATCTCATCTCCCAAAACAATGGTTTGTTTTCATCCATTAAATATAAAAATAAGGTAGTAAATAGAAAGAACATGTGATCCTTCAACTCTAAAAATGCCATGGGAAAAATAAAGCGGGGCCTTCTTTTCCAGTGACAGGGACCATAATAGGATGTCCAGATCTGGTGTTTGGAGTGTGAAATCAGCCCCTCAGAGCCTTTAGGCCAGGCTGCGCTGTGTTCCTAAATAGAAAATCTCCCATCCTGCTCAAGAGACCATAGGTCTGATTCTGAATTCATTTATTCTGGTGTAACTCAAGAGTAACTCAACTGAAGTCAATAAATTAAGCAGGAAAAAAAAACAATTTAAGAGAGAGGAGAGTCTAATCCAACATTTGAACACAGACCTATACATTATAATATTTTTTCACGGTATGAATGGAGTTACAGTGACATATAACCCACCCTCTAAACAGCCAGCCTTTGTAAAGATTTGGATCCGAACTCTTTCTGCGACTCAGGCCAGTCTCTGATAGGAATTAGGAATGGAATGGCTTGCTGAGCCAGCTCATCTATAGCCAAGCCAGCCAAAGCAGGATTGTGCCCTATCATATGTCTGCAATCCAGTTTTAAATCACTTACATGATGGAGTGCCATACTCTGACTGGCCTCACTAATTATACTCCAGCGTCATGTCCTAAACATTCCTCTCTTTCCTTGGTGTTTGTATCCTTCTTGACTAGCTACCACTGTGAGTGGGTTCATTCAAAATATGATGGATAGACTTGTAAAGAAATACAAAGTCCCTGTACTAGATGAAAAATGAATCGGTGATGTCTCAAAGTGAGCATAGCTCTTGCTAACCACTCCTGCTCCCAGGAAGAATAACTCACCGATGTACAAACCGTAGCATGACTTTGAGGCTGCCTGTTTTGTCTCCTGTATTTCTGAAGCAATGGGGTGGCTTATGAGCATGTGGGGCCAGATCCTCAGCTGCTGTAAATCCAAGTAGCCCCATCAAAGTCAATACACCTATAGTAATTTACACCAGGTGGGGATCTGAACCATGCTTCACTGCTGGCTATCTCTGGGAGGAAGGGCTGGTGGAGAAATCTACTTTGCAAATGGAAGAATGAGGCCAAACAGTATCAACAGATGCTTCAAGATGACTTCATGGGCTGGCGGAGTCACATCGTTAGGAGTAGCATAGTCATGGGGGAGAAGGTTTAGCACCCACATCTGTGGAATTAGGCCACACCCTGAGCACGACAACTCAGTTTCATTTCTGTATGCTGATGATACTCATGGGAACTGAAGTCTCCATGGTCTCAAAAAGAAAAAAAAGAGGGATCTTAATCATTCTGTTATCAACTCTAATCTCAGCCAAGTAACCTCACAATGATTCTGATGGGATCCTAAAGATTCTATTATCAAACCTAATCCCATCTACAGAGCACGGTAATCACAGAATCATAGAATATCAGGGTTGGAAGGGACCTCAGTAGGTCATCTAGTCCAACCCCCTGCTCAAAGCAAGACCAATCCCCGATGCCTCTGATGATGTCGAAAGTGAATCCCATCTCTACACAACTCCAGAGCTATTCTCCTGGTATTCCATTGTCAAACCACACAACCCCATTAGCAATGCTGTTGGGGTCCTAATCACTCAATTATCAAACCTAATTCCCTCTCCTTTGTGCCATAACCCCTCTGATGGGATCTGAAACCTCCTATTAACAAACCTCATTAAATGTGTGCCCGGCCAAGGCCTGCTGTCCTTCCTCCTTGTGACTGCAGTGGGAGTTTTGACTATGAAAGGAGCAAAAACCAAGGGTGAAATAGTAACTTTGGCCACAGCCAGGAGCAAGTGATGGTGCATAAATTAAAGTGGAGAGAGTCCAGAGGAGAGCAACACAAAAGAGAAAAGGTTTTATAAAACCTGACCTAGGAGGAAAGATTTAACAAAGTGGGCATGTTTTAGTCTTGAGAAAAAACAGGGTGAGGGGTGAACCTGATAAGTTTTCAAATATGTTCAGGGCTGTTACAAAGAGGACAGTGATCTATTGTTCTCCATCTCCACTGAAGGTAGGACAAGAAGTTTAATTTGCATCAAGGCAGATTTAGGTTAGCTATTGGGGGTGGGGGAAGGGAACTTTTCTAATGGTAAGGATAGTTAAAGTACTGGAATAGGCTACGATGGGAGGTTGTGGAATCCCCATCATTGATGGTCAGGGATAGTTTAGGTATACGTGGTCCTGCTTCAGTGCAGGGGGCTGGACTAGAAGACCTCTCAAGGTCCCTTCCAGCCCTACATTTCTGTGAGACTAAGATACCCCCACCAAGAGGCAATGTGCCTCACAGACACAATTCCCGCCCCATTTCCTCCATACTCTGAGGTCTGGTACCAATACCATCAAGCATCATGTTGTAATACTTCCCATGCTGACTTAGTGATGCTGGCGAATGCACTGGGCTGGGCAGAGCCAGGTCTTCACCCATTCTCTGCCCCTCCCCGCCCATCTGCTCCAGGGTGGGGATGGGAATAGTAGCTCTGCTTGCTCCAGAGCCTAGTTGCAGGTAGCCTACTGTGGGTTATTATTATGCCCTTTTACATATCTGCATGGGCATGCAGTACAAGCCACGATCTAGCCCACAAGGATCTGTCTCTGTAGCTGATAACCTCCAAAGAAATCTAGGGGGAGATTTTCAAAGAGACAAGGAGCAGTTAGGCGGGAGCCCCAAATCCACTGAAAGTCCATGGAACTGGGGTGTCGAATTCCCATATATCCCTTTGCAAATCTGCCTCTAGCTACTATTGCCAAACTCATTGTCTGAGCAGATTTCCTCCAGGAGAGAAAATATGTCCTTCTGATTGGCTGGGGTTTTTAAAAATTAATTTAAAAGAAATTTGGAGGGACCCTGTTTTGTATTGACCAAAATCCTGAAGTCTTCACCCATTCCATCCCCAGACAGAACTCCTATGGAAGTCAGTGGGATTTTTACTTGCATAAGGAGTGACAGAGAAATTCACCAGGTCCCAGAGAGTCTGCAAGAGGCCTGAGCAATGTTTCCATCCCACATAAACCATCAGTGAAAGTAATGATTAAACAGGACTGAATTGGTGCATGTGTCTAGCTGCACAGGGTTTGAACAACACCCCAAGTAAAAAAAAAAAAAAATAAGAAACTCAGGATCCTGGTTGCCTGGCTTTATAGCTATCTAGACACAGACATAGAATGTCATTGGGGTATATTACGTCTTTTTTGTTTTTCCCCCTTTCGAGAGGCAATGAATATAAAGGATGGATTTCTGCCCTCTGACATGCAGAGGCAGTTCATTAGAGGCAGAGTGAGTTTGTTTGCCTGTCTCTGAAGTCAGAAATGGTGCGAATGCTTATTTACTTGTGTCAGAACCTACCATTCTTGGAGTTCAGAACAAGCCACACACGTGGCTGGACTTCAATAGTCAGTTTCTGAATGCATTAGGATACACACACAAGCTCAGTCATGCTGGCTTCGCTCTGCCAGACGGCGCGCAATGGGGTCTCATTGCGGTATGCAACGGTTCTAGGATTCAGTTCTGGAGGTTCAAAAGCCCATATCTTGTTAGTAGATGGATGTGCACTTCCAGGTTTGGGACCAGATTCTACCCTGATTTATATGCCTACAACCCGGTTTAAACTAATGGGATTTCAATGGTTTCACTGGAAGCTGGCCTTCTGAGACAGGTCCTCGCTGTTGCAAACAAACATAACTCCATGAACTGATTTACACAGGTTGAGCATTTGGGCCACCGCAGTGGGACCCACACAGGATGGTTTATATTTGATTTATGTTCCCAGCATCTGAGTGCACTTAAAGTCACACACAAGCTCATCAGCACTGGGATTTATGGCTGATTTTCAAAGGAGCCTAAGGTTGACTGAAAGTCAACAGGATTTGGACGTCCCCTAGGCATATTTGAAATTCCCAGGCTACTCTCCTAGCTTCTGTGCTTACTGAAATCAGCAGAGCAACTCATTAGTGCCAGGACACTTCCCCTCTGCCCCGCCTACCCACAGGAGATCACAAGGACACTGAGTCAAGCAGCCCATCTGTAATGCGGGGGAAATATTGGGGATGAGCTTCCCTTGGGATTAGCACTTCAGCAGAGTAGCATGTCAAGAAAAGCAACACATCTTTATTTACCAAAGAGATTTTGCATGTTCTGCTGTGCACGCAAGCAAGTGCAAGACCGAGATGAGCTCTCCTGGAAACAGAGTGTTGTCTTTGTCAGCACCGCGGCTCTTCTGTTTAATTCCCCAAATCTGCTGTAATCAGAGTGGCTTCACCCATCAGCTCAGCAGCAAGAGAGAGAGAGCATGGAGGCTTCTCTTACTTTCCAGTGCTCTGCATTCACCAGCGTTGCACTGAAGTGGCATGGAGCCTTCTGGGAAAGGGATTTTACTATCAGTCATGTCAGTCCCAGCTACATAATGTTTGTGGATATGATAGACCGAACACTGAAATTATCGTTTGCACAAATGATCACACAATTCCTTCAGGCCTACTATGTCCTGTTAATAGACCAATCTTTCAGTGATGAAATGGAGATCAGGCAGGGCTCTCTGGAAATCCCATCTTTTTTTTTTCCCCCTGTGCATATAATTTGCTTTCTCTCTGAGCAGCGTCCAGCTGCCAGGAGGTTTTATGGAGATTGGCAGCAATGAGTTACAGAATCTCCTCCCAATACCCCACCTCCAGCACGGCAGGGACAATCTGTCACTGCTTTATGCAATGCTTGATACAGGATCTCTAGCCGGTGGAGGGAAGCGCTGTGCAGAAGAAGGTTGCTATTCATAGGGCCTCAGGAAACCACGAAGGCTGGGCAGGGTGTTTTGGGGGAGAAAGCTTTTCCATCTTGACTGGACACCAAACCTTGAGCCCTTTTCTCCATTCTTACTCACCTTCTCCTCAGTTCCCAGACAGACAGCTGTTGTCCTCAGGCTGCAGGGCCAGCTGCTCACCTCATGTAAAATCATCATAGCGCCATTGATTTCAATGGAGCTACGGGCCTTTCCTCCAGATGAGGATCAGCCCAAACTCTGAGTAAAACCTGAGGAAGGATCTCAGGATTCAGCCCCTCAACTGGCTCTTGCCATAGGACAAAATCTCTAGGTTTCACTAAGTTTTTACTTAATCGTTACTCTGAGAAAACTCCCATGGGAAGACGCCAGTTGGGAGTCTTAACTGAGTGAGATGTTAAGGACCCAGGAGGCTTAAAGAAGGAGAGAATTGGGTGGGGCAGGGCTGGTGTACCAAGAAAGAAGGCACAGAGGTTTGCACCAAAAAGAATCTCATGGCTCTGATCCAGCTGGGACAACACACTGAAGAACTGGAAAAGGAGAGCTTACTAAGGGGAAATACTAAGTGGGAGTGAGAGGAAATCACACTGAAATATTCTTCTGCTATTTTAACCCAAAGGGAAGAGAATTACTAGGTAGGAGCTTGGCCTCTGATCTTGCCTTTGCCAAGCAACTCCTAGGTGGTGCTTAGGGCCACTAATTTACATTGAAATCAGTGGGAGCTGAGAGTTCTCTGTCCTTCCCCCAGCTCTCAGCTCCTGCTGTATCACCCCCATTTCTCCAGAGAGCCCCCCTAGTGGTGAGGGAGCTGTTCTACCTACCTTGCCATCACTGTGCTACCAAAGACACACCAGTTTACCTCCCGATTGTGTCGGACAAGGGATTCCAGCCTGGCCATTTGAACAGGCCACAGGCCTGATCCAAAGCCCGATGGAAATCTGTTGAAATATTCTCCACTGATGTCAGTCCCACTTAAGCCCTATTTGGGGGATTTAAGTAGTGCAATGGCCTTGCGCACTGGGGTGAATTTCACTTGGAAATGAGCTAGCTGTGTGTAGGCCTGGAATCCCATCCCTCTCTATAAGACACCATAAGCTCTGAGAAAACATCTGTAGAGTTTCCCAAGGTGTTCTCAGGCACAGTCCTCTATTGGGAGATTCTTTGAGCGGAAGGCCCCATCTCTGCTGCATAGCTCTAGTAGTGAGAAGTTGCCAGTGTATTTGTTTTTAATTATTCCCCCTGTTGTATCCACTCTGCTTTCTTGCTTACATTGACATGGCTCCCCTTGCTGCCTACACTCGGCTGCCTATTTGTCATTTCGGCCGTTTGATGCGCTGCGGTAATCTCTGTGCACCCAGCCTGCCGCATATCGATATTTACTAATGGAGCTTCTTGTATGCAGAGTCTGTTTGCAATAAAAAGATAATGAAGAAGAAAACTCCTTGACCCTCGCTGAGCAGTTAGCAGAATCGACAATGGTGCAGTCACCATCTGCACGCAGTATGTGGAGGGGAAAGGAGCTGGGACAAGGGAGGTGGGGGGAAATGGAAAGAGGAAGGGAGGGGTGGGGAGAAAGGGAGGAGATGTGGGGAAAGAAAAGGAGAAGAAAATAGAGGGGGAAAGAGTGGAGGAGGAAAATAGGAGAGGAAGAGGCAGCCAGAAGGAAGAGAGAAAATAATGTGGTAGGGAAAGAGATGCCTGGGGAGAGGGAGAAAGACAGATACAGAGCAAGGGTTTGTGTGGACGAGGTAGTGGTGAGAGAGACTGGGAGGAGGTGGCAGGAAGGAGAGAGAGAGACGTGGGTGAGAGTTTGAACACAAGATGGAGACAGAGAAGAAAACACAAATACAGCATAAGGAAGTAGGGCCATGTCCCCAGTCGGTGTAAACTGGCAGCGCTCCATCAAAATCCATGGAGCTAGGCTGATTTCCTGTCACGGAGCATCTGGCTCAAGATCTGAGGCTCACAGTACAGTCAGGGGTCCATAGCATCACTCTGCTTTAGGGCAGAATCTCCTTATTGCTCTCAAGCCATCACCATTAACAACTTTTCCGTAGGAGGGATTTGCCATCACATCATCTTGCCAGACTCTCCACTGTGACACTAAGCAGGTGTGAGCAGAGTGGGGCTTCCCAGACAGAGGCTTGGAAACCCCGCCCTGGATAGTAAAGCCAATCAGTGCATTGTGACTGGCACATCAATGCAAACTGGGCCGTCTCAGCTCTCCCATAGCAACAAATAGCCCCATTCTCTTTGAGACGATGGCGGGTTCCTTCACCAGTGGCGTAGCTCCGGAGAGCCAGAAGGGAAGCTTCAGTCCTTCTCGGCTCCACTAAATCCAGGTTCTCTGGGATACATGACAAAGGTACAACCTTGGGGTTTCCACTTCGAGGGACTCACTGCCTGAGAGGCCTGTTGTAGTCATGGGTGGGGGGCTTCTCATCTGTGAAGAGATTCAGTTCTATCATGTCGAGACTTGGGAGGACCGGGGAGATGGTACATTTATGCCCTGAGCTAGGTCCCATGAAAGTCAATGGAGAGATTCCCATTGACTTTAATAGGATTTGGGTATGGCCCTTACTGTATAAAGGCAGCAGTGGAAGTTGCAAATGCCCACACGCTTGAAAATGTACCTAGGTAAGACATTATGGAGTTTTAAAAGATACTAAACAGAACTTGTGGGTGGCAGGAGGTAGAGGACCTTCTTCTCCAAAGTGCTACTATTTAAGGCAGGCAAGGATATATGTGGCCGGTGCTAGGACTGTGTACAGAGTTGCAGCCATTTCAGTTGGCCTACCCTGATATCAGGTGCCAGGAGTACACACAAAGTTGCAGATTTATTTCTGCTGACTCACCATGGGACACAGACTAGATTGGTCCTAGTAGCTCCAACCAAGGTGTATTAAAAAGCATGGAGTGTCTCCTTCAGGCAGGAGAAATTAAGGGTCCTGCAGAGAGAAAAAATCTGGGAATAACTGAACTCGAGAGGAAGCTTAGACTGGGACTCATGTTTCGTTATTCTCCAATTAAGATTAAAAGATACTTAAAGCAATATGAAAAGGAGTACTTGTGGCACCTTAGAGACTGACAAATTTATTTGAGCATAAGCTTTCGTGAGCTACAGCTCACTTCATCGGATGCATTCAGTGAAAAATACAGTGGGGAGATTTATATACATAGAGAACATGAAACAATGGGTGTTACCAGACACACTATAATGAGAGTGATCACTTAAGGTGAGCTATTACCAGCAGGAGAGCGGGGAGGGGGGGAACCTTTTGTAGTGATAATCAAGGTGGGCCATTTCCAGCAGTTGACAAGAACGTCTGAGGAACAGTGTGTGTGGGGGGGGAATAAACATGGGGAAATAGTTTTACTTTGTGTAATGACCCATCCACTCCCAGTCTTTATTCAAGCCTCAGTTAATTGTATCCAGTTTGCAAATTAATTCCAATTCAGCAGTCTCTCATTGGAGTCTGTTTTTGAAGTTTTTTTGTTGAAGAATTGCAACTTTTAGGTCTGTAATCGAGTGACCAGAGAGATTGAAGTGTTCTCCGACTGGTTTATGAATGTTATAATTCTTGACGTCTGATTTGTGTCCTTTTATTCTTTTATATAGAGACTGTCCAGTTTGACCAATGTACATGGCAGAGGGGCATTGCTGGCACATGATGGCATATATCACATTGGTAGATGTGCAGGTGAACGAGCCTCTGATAGTGTGGCTGATGTGATTAGGCCCTATGATGGTGTCCCCTGAATAGATATGTGGACACAGTTGGCAATGGGCTTTGTTGCAAGGATAGGTTCCTGGATTAGTGGTTCTGTTGTGTGGTGTGTGGTTGCTGGTGAGTATTTGCTTCAGGTTGGGGGGCTGTCTGTAAGCAAGGACTGGCCTGTCTCCCAAGATCTGTGACAGTGATGGGTCGTCCTTCAGGATAGGCTGTAGATCCTTGATGGTGCGTTGGAGAGGTTTTAGTTGGGGGCTGAAGGTGATGGCTAGTGGCGCTCTGTTATTTTCTTTGTTGGGCCTGTCCTGGAGTAGGTGACTTCTGGGTACTCTTCTGGCTCTGTCAATCTGTTTCTTCACTTCCGCAGGTGGGTATTGTAGTTGTAAGAATGCTTGATAGAGATCTTGTAGGTGTTTGTCTCTGTCTGAGGGGTTGGAGCAAATGCAGTTGTATCTTAGAGCTTGGCTGTGGACAATGGATCATGTGGTCTGGATGAAAGCTGGAGGCATGTAGGTAGGAATAGCGGTCAGTAGGTTTCCGGTATAGGGTGGTGTTTATGTGACCATCGCTTATTAGCACCATAGTGTCCAGGAAGTGGATCTCTTATGTGGACTAGTCCAGGCTGAGGTTGATGGTGGGATGGAAATTGTTGAAATCATGGTGGAATTCCTCAAGGGCTTCTTTTCTATGGGTCCAGATGATGAAGATGTCATGAATGTAGCGCAAGTAGAGTAGGGGCATTAGGGGACGAGAGCTGAGGAAGCGTTGTTCTAAGTCAGCCATAAAAATCGCTTGGCATACTGTGGGGCCATGTGGGTACCCATAGCAGTGCTGCTGATTTGAAGGTATACATTGTCCCCAAATGTGAAATAATTATGGGTGAGGATAAAGTCACAAAGTTCAGCCACCAGGTTTGCCGTGACATTATCGGGGATACTGTTCCTGACGGCTTGTAGTCCATCTTTGGGAGGAATGTTGGTGTAGAGGGCTTCTACATCCATAGTGGCCAGGATGGTGTTTTCAGGAAGATCACCATTGGATTGTAGTTTCCTCAGGAAGTCAGTGGTGTCTCGAAGATAGCTGGGAGTGCTGGTAGCGTAGGGCCTGAGGAGGGAGTCTACATAGCCAGACAATCCTGCTGTTAGGGTGCCAATGCCTGAGATGATGGGGCGCCCAGGATTTCCAGGTTTATGGATCTTGGGTAGCAGATAGAATACCCCAGGTCGGGGTTCCAGGGGTGTGTCTGTGTGGATCATTACACAAAGTAAAACTATTTCCCCATGTTTATTTCCGCCCCCCCCCATTCCTCACACGTTCTTGTCAACTGCTGGAAATGGCCCACATTGATTATCACTACAAAAGGTTTCCCCCGCCCCGCCCTCCGCTCTCCTGCTGGTAATAGCTCACCTTAAGTGATCACTCTCTTGTTACAGTGTGTACGGTAACACTCATTTTTTCATGTTCTCTCTGTATATAAATCTCCCCACTGTATTTTCCACTGAATGCATCCGATGAAGTGAGCTGTAGCTCACGAAAGCTTATGCTCAAATAAATTTGTCAGTCTCTAAGGTGCCACAAGTCCTCCTTTTCTTTTTGCGAATACAGACTAACATGGCTGCTACTCTGAAACCTGTCATTAAAGCAATATGTGGGTGTTGTGTTTAGAGTGGGGAGCAGACCCACAATATGACTATGGGGAGCAGAGTCAGTGAACGCAACAGCGACAATAGAGAAACAATGACTAACAGCAGCTGCCTGGGTAGGAAAGAATGTTGCTCAGGTCTAGAAGGATCAAATCTTCCTCAGTTAACACCAAGCCCCAGCTTCTAGCCCCTTGCCCCACTGCTTCTCCCAGAAATTCAGGGCAGGGGAAGGAAAGAGGAATGGAAAGAAAAAGAAAGATAGAGATTGTAGTGGAGAGATTCCAGTGGTCAGTGAAATCCACAAGGCAGCCGCATCCCTACAGTTATCTCTCAGCAGGGTTCTGACATGAGATGTGCATTGCATCTTTAAAAGATGTCCCCATCGCCTCTGTGAGTTGAAAGAGCTTTCCGGAAAGCTACAAGTTTCCTCTGTTCCTGGCTGGAATGAATTAAAATGTGAGCTGTTCAATGCAGCAAATGAAGTGAAACGAGGCTAAATTCAATGCGTAAAATCTTTATTCTGTCTCGGAAGTAATGGCCTTTCCAAAGTCTCCTCAGGGTACCTGCCCCTCCCCTGCCAGAAGCAACACTGGCTGCCCTTCCGACACAATGCTGAGTCACCTCTCTGCAGTCCTGGGCCATTGAGGTCCCTTGGGATCATACCTGGGAGCAGTCAGCAATCCAAAGGAACTGCCCGTACCATATGAGGCCCTCCATCCTAAGTTCTTGGCATTAATCAAATAAGAGCACTACTATTGTAACCTTTCTTCCCACTGGGTTCCCGAAATAGCTTGATACACAGTGTTGTGTTAAGTCTTGCAAACCTCCAAAATGAAGTAACTAACTATTATCCTTCCCATTTTACAGCTGAGGAAACTGAGGCACGAAGCCATGCAATGATCTTCGCTCAAGATCACACAGCCAGTCAGGTGCAGAGTTGAGGATTGGACCCATTAGTTCTGAGGCCCACCTCAGTGCAATAAGCACCAGACACTTAAAACCCAGTTGGCCAAATGCAGAAATGATGTGTAAGGAGGTACAGTTGGACCAACGTAAACTCCCTTAGGCTCTGTTGTACCCAACTAGACCTGTTAGTGCAGAATATGCATCCCCTTAGCGTGTGGCCTTCAGTGTGTGTGTGAGGACAGGGGTAGGGAGTGGGACTCTCTCTGGGATCCCATGAGTTTCAGCTTAAATTTCCCACCTCTCCTTGTATTGTGCTTCGCAGCACTGGCAGGTATCTGATGCCATCTGAGGACTGCACTTTGTTGGCATGCAGTAATCCTTCTAGAGGATTTCACACAAGCAGGAGGAACGGGGCTGAGCTGAAGAGGATTAGCAGGAGTAATATACAGGCTAGGATTTTATTCAAAGATATTCCTAACACAGCCTGGGCCACATTGATCTTTGGGTTTCAAAGAGTCTCTAGCACAAATACAATTACCAAGGAACCAGTCAATACCAGGGGGGCTGTAGTCCATAGACTCTTTCATGGTATCACTCTATCCTACAGAGCTAGCCAAAAAAAAAATGACTGAACTGTTTGTTTGTGTTTTTGTTGGGAAAACTGCTGTTTTGTTGAAATCAAAACACTTTGTGGGAATGCATCAGTTCGGATTCATTATTTTGACTCTCTGGTTTTCTTTTAATAAGGTAAAAAAAATGTTTTGATAAGGTAAGATTTCAACGTTCTTGTTTCAATTCATTTTGTTTTGTCTTTTATATTAAAATATTATTTTATACTATATTTTATGTTAGGTTATTGTATAACATAATGGTTTGACATTATCAAAATGAAACAGTGAGATATTTACAAATAGAAATTTGTCTGAATTTCTGTTTCACAAGAAATTTTGACTTGTCATCCTAATTTGGAATGAAACAAAGTTTCTAAATGTGGGACCTTCTCCTGGAATGGAAATTCCATTTTCCATCCAGCTCTAGATGCAGATTATCCTTTCTCCCGTTCTCCTGATATGTCTACACTGCAGTCAGCTTTGATGTAGCTAGCTCAGGTACCAATAGACATGAACTAGTGTCCGCATGGGCTATCCATCCAAGTACGTATCCACACTCCCTGGTGAGATTATATTTGGGCTGCTAGCTCATGCTGTTTTATCTTCACTATTATTAGTGCCCAAGTTAGATATTTAAAACACGCGCTGCAATCATGCCTCTGATTGCAGTGCAGGCAAACCCTCAGTCTCTCCTCTTCCCTCTCTTTCTCATTTTCAAGTCAATCAGATTTGTGCTCCTAAATCACTCAGGCACTTTTGAAAGCCTCCCCTTGCATTCAGTGCCCAGCAAGAACTCCCAAACTTTGATGCAGAGGGTAGAAAGAACCTTAATAACATCAAAAGTGCCCCCCACCAACTCCTTCTCTTCCTGAGAGCATTTGGATGAAATACAAAGAGTGGGGAGAGGATCTGTAAGGTGTTTCCCCCTCCTCCAACATCCGTTTTCACCAGAAACATGACCCTGCTGCATTAAAGTCAATGAGAGAGTGGCCATTGGCTTCAATGGGAGGAGGATTATACCTTCTAGCAGAGCACTAATGGGCAGAGAGCTGGGATAAAGAAAACAACCTCTATGGGGACTGGATTCCTTGGGATTGGTGATGGGCCATAGAGCATTGCACTGCCATGTCATATTGCACTGCCATGTCATCATATTGACTGATGGAATATATGGGCTCAAAAAGTCAAAGGTGTTAACATAACCCTGAAACTGTCCCACATCAAACAGTTTGTAAAAAGTTTCAGGGTTTGGTGTACAGAGGCCTCAGCCTGCTTAGAACTGTGGCAAAAATACCATTAAAAAATCCTTTTAACCTTTTATTAAAGATACAGAAAAAGAAGGAAAACCAGTTAAAGCTTTTGAAATATAAAGTATTAAGTCTTTCTTTTTAACACTATCCCTTATTCCCTCTCCCGTTAGCTGGAGAGAATCTTTAAAGGAAAATAAAACCCTTTGTTTGACAGCCTCTTAGATGGTATCAGAGATGATAATAGCTGTCCTTATTGGGGAAAAGAGAAGGACTTATTTGAAATGGGGTGCAGCTGTTGTTGCTGTTGGTGTTAAAGTCTGATCCCATTTCCTAAAAGCCAAAACTAGCTAGACACACACAAAAGGGGAATGAAAAGAGCAGCAAAGGTAGAAAATGCAGCTTCTGTTTCTGGTGTTGACTCTCTCTTGCAACTTCTCTGCTGGAAAAATAGAGGCCTGCACATGGTCTTAACAGCCACTCTGAGACCTGGCAAACGTGTACCAGCATTGGGATGTTTAGGGCATTGCTTTCAGATGCCTCTTTCTGGTCACAGGCCTACAGCAGTGGTGCAAAGTATACAGTCTTGGTTGGCTACCCCAGACTCTTATCAGACAGAAGGGAAGAGGAGAGCGTGGGTAAGAGAAGAAATAAGGTGGGGAAGGAAAAGAACACATGGGGGAGGGGCAAGAGAAAGGGGCTGTGACAAAGTCTCCTATCCCAGGTGGTGGTTGGGACTTAGCCAGAGCTGGAGGAGGTGGCCGTGTCATCTGGCTCCCTCTCTCTCTCGCCTAGCCTGGTGTCTCTGGTCAGGACATCTTTCAGGATTAGGATAAAGAAGACCTGGGGTCCCAGGAACTGGTGGGGGTGGCAGATATGATGGCGAAGCTCAATCCTTCCTCTTCTCTTCTCTTTCACTCGACCAGCATCAAAGTAGCCAGCTTTCCCCCCCCCCCCCCCGCCACACCCGCCCAAGGGCTTGTTGAGGACCCCAAAAGAGACTGATGGGTGGAATAGCCCATCCCCGCATTATTTTGTCCACCAATTAGGCCTAATTTCCGACACACCAATTTTGGTTCATTGATTTCTGGTCCCACACTGTTCTTGTTTACAAAGCATGGTCTTAACTCAGTCCTTGAGTTATATCAAGGAGCCTTTTTGTTGGGACTAATTCAGTCTTTCTGTCTCTTTTCAGCACCTTTTCCAATCGACTTTTGTTGTTACAGATTATTGTGACATCTTATAACTTTTCACTCACTCTTCCCAGTTGAACTCACAATTCAGGTAAATGTGTTGGCCCAAACATCACAACATATCATCACCCGTTTGCATCCAGCTGAGCTTGGTAGCAGCCAAAGCCATAACCAGCTGTAGACTCTTTGGTGGCCTCTGAAATGAAATGATGTGTTGGAGCCCTCCATCCTTTTACTACCAGATAATGGGGCTGGAGACTTAAAATCCCCTTCCTGTCGTGCAGGAAGTGTCTGTTTTGTATAGTAATTCAGTGTTATTCAATGGAAATCCCCTGCGGGCAGAAAACACCCTGCAGCAACAGAGGAATTTTAGGACACAAGGGGGAAAATGGATGGTGTAATTCCCATGGATGGGAGTTGCATCCAGTTATGCCACAGCATAGACTTGTTCCCAGAGACCACCCATCCCTCCATCCGCCACCCCTGCTGGCACTCAAATGATAGCACTGACCTACTATACCATTCTATTAAGGTTACATGTATAAATAGTTTGCAAAGGATTAATAGATGTTTTGATAAATGGTTAATTGATTGTAATAGATTGGTTGCAAGCAGCCTCTTGACCCTTTGGACTCTGTAACAATCATGGTTTATAATACCCATCTATAATCCCTTTCAGTGCTATGCATATAACCATCTTGGACACCTACCACTCGTGTCTGTGACATGCTCATCGGATCTACGCATCACTAACACTTGATAAATATCCCTTCAGTAGAAACAGTGACTGCAAAGGGTTAAAGCAGGAAACACAAGCAGCAAGGAGAGAGGGGAGAGGAGAGGAAGGGGTCTTGAGAAGACAAAGAAGGACACTGGTACCAAAAGAGTCCAGAGAGCATGAAGGGATTGGAATGGGTGAGGGACAGACACTGAATAAGAAGCTGCTAGGATGACAAAAGACTCACTTTAGCAGGTTTGTTTTCCCCTTTCTATTCCCCCAGCAGATTGGATGACAATCTCGTTTCGGCTAAATTCTCCTGTGTCGCACATCTATATATTTCCATCTCATTTTCTCTTACTTCGTTTATTTCCATTCCATTACACACACTGCCTCTATCTCGCCAATTCCCTCCCCACCCCCTAGACTGCTCTGTTTTCTCTCTGGGCTCCAAACCATCCCCACAGACACTCCTGCACACCTCATCTCCTCTCTTCGCCAGGGAGCTAATAGCCCTGGCACTCGCTCCCCAGCTGCCCTGATGACGTGACGTTGCTTCCTGACTCACGTTTGCCATGGGTTAGCAAGATCTGCTGCTTCTCTGGGCCGGGGAGAGGAAGCAGAGGGTTCAAGGAAAGATAGAGAGGGAGAAGGAGAAAAGGGGAGAGCGTGCAAAGGAAAAGATAGGGAACCTCTGCCCTGGAGAGAGGATGAGGCGAAGAATGAATCACTTGCAACAGATGCTATTCACATCACTTCAATGCACTTTTGGAAGCTGTCAGACACTCAGGTGAGGAGGGTAGTACAAAATAGAACAAAATAGGACAATGTGGGAAAGAGAGACAGAGCAAAGAAATGTTTGGAGATATAATGAGAAGGGTTGAGAGAACGATAAGAGGGGGTGGGGTGCATTTCACCCATGCTTCATTCCATTACAATGATTATCTGCGGCCTGAGATGCTGATGTACCTAGGACCTGCTCAGAACTGTTCTGATACCCTTGGGCATTCTGAAATGCTGAATCTGGAACCAACAGACACATTGCAAATGCTAACAAAATGAGTCCTGAAGAGTGCTGCGTGGAAACCGGTCATTCTGTTTGGTGGAGGATTTCACAATTTCATTTCATTACAATTCAGAGCCACCCCACCCCCCCGCCCCCAATTTTGAAATGCTCCATGGAATGGAATTACCCTTCTCAGCCCAGCTCTGCTAGGAGCCCTGGCTATGTGCAGCCCATCTGACGGGCTGCCCCAGAGCTGGGGAGCCTTGCAAGCCCGAGTTACAGAAGCCTGGGAGCTGGGACGCCTAATATATCCAGCCTCCTGCTGCTCATCAGCCTGGCAGGGGGGCTGCCAAGGACCTGGGAACCGTGGGAGCCCAGATTCTTAAGGAGCTAGCAGCCAGGGTGCTTCCAGGCTCCCTGTAAACTTACCAGGCACGCTACCAAAGAGCCAGTTGTGCAAGCCGGCAGGAAACCAAGCAGTGCATGTTCTCAAGAGTCCACAGGCCTTGTATGTCTGGGGAAGGACTTGGTATTTTGCAACCAGCTCTAGTGTGCAGATGCCCAATTTTCAACATCTTGGGCCCAATTTTCAGGGGTGCCAAGTGCACTTAGCTCCATCCGAGGTCAGTTAGTGCATGGGATCTCTGACCATCAGGACCTTACGGTGTCTCATGTTGGGATCCCTCCAAACTTGGAAGGCATCTGAAATGAGAGGTCACCTCGGAACATGTTGCACTTATTTGGCCACAATCTGTTCTGTCTTATTCTAAATCAGGAGTGACTCCACTGAAGCCCACAAAATGGGCTTATATAAAACTGGAGTGAGCGAGAGGAGACCCCAGGGAACTTACAGCCCTGGGTGGAGCAATCTACAGAGCCAGGATTTTCAGGAGACAGCAGCACTTGCAATCAGGGCCAGGTTTTCGAGAGTGTAATTCTCATTTAGGAATCTAAATAACAGCCAGATTTTCAAAGGAGCTCAGCATATTGCATGTGCATGTGGAGTGGGGAGTGACAACTGGTCCCTGGATGTGGAGGCTGATGGCTGGGAGTCCTATGACCAGGGAGGAGTATCCTGTCGTTTCCCATCGGCCTGTGAGTCGGTGGCATGTGACGCTGTTTTCCGTCACTCACTATTCTTAGGCCTATTCCCCACTTTAATACAGGCCCTTCAGGTTTGGTTATGAGGCCAAATAGCTTTTGCCTGAGTGTTACCCATCCCAAAGACCTTGCGAGTGTCTCCTATCCTTCAGCAGCAATGACTGCGGCTGGGCGGCCATGCTTCATTTCCCGCAGAATTTCAGCTGCTTCGATACTTATCAAGAGCATCTGTTAAACAATCTGGAGGGGAAGCGGTAATGGGGCCATTAGCGTGTACGTGGGGAGGGAGGTTCACCGTGGTGCCGGGACAAGAGGCGATGAGCCTGTGCATGGTGCATTTTGCCGGAGAGGGGGCGTGACCTTGAAGCCTCTGGGATGAGCGATGCCGCGTGTCTTGGAGCAGAAATGACTGGGATAATGTCCGGGATAACGACATGTTTGTCTGAACATCATACAGTCACCAGGCTTGGAGATGGATGTGGGGCATGGAGCACCAAAGAGAGAGGGAATCAGCTTCAGAACCACAGCCCTAGAGCTAGACGCCTACCTGAGAGCTGAGTATGGGAAGGAAATGCAAGCAAAACAATGCAAAAGCAAACATTCCCCCAGTCCCAAAGATCAGACAGGGATCTTCCCTCACAGTGAGACCCTCTCCCTCCCCTCCAGCTTGTACCTCAATTCGCCTCCCCAGAGCTCCACATATGACATGGCACAGGGGGATCATGCATTTGAAAGACCAACAGATTTAGCTACAGCCAGGCACAGCATGTGCAAGCTTGGTGCAAGAGGCCCCAGATAAATAGGAGACCTCAGCTGCCCCCCTGCCATTTCACTCCCGGGCCCCTACACAGTTCCGAGTGCACTGCAATACAAGCGATGCTTTTCCCTGATTTCATGGGAGATTTCCAGCACTTCCCAGTATGTCCGCAACCCTTTCCCCAACCCCATCTGGAACCAGGAAGTGGAATGTGCTTGAATGCCAAGGCTTTGGTTCAGGTTGGAGTTGCCAAGGGTAGGCTGGCTTCTGACACAACTCAAGGAGACACTGTGTGTGGTGGATCTTTTCCCCTTTGAACCACAGGCACCTAGTGGGACTCCATTGCGCTAGGCACTGTACAAACATAGAACAAAAAGATGGTCCAGACCTCAAAGAGCTTAACAATCTCTGTGTCTTATGCACAAACCTGGCAGCCAAGCTGGGAGGAAAGAGAAAGTCGACTGGCGTTGGTGTTTCTCTGTTGTGTTATCCTCTCTTAACATTTGCATCACACACACAGACTCTCACACACATTCAAACGTCACACTCTCTCTGTCTCTCACACATACACACACATGAGTTCCCTGACAAACAGTACTTGCAGTCTCACTGTGTCTGTCTCGCTACCCAAGGAGGGGAGGGGAGAACCTCAAAATCAGAGTTGGCTGGTGTTTATTGAACCTTGAAATATGTACAACATTTTAAAATCTGAAAGAAACAGGGAAGGAGGGAATTTTGCAAAAAAATGTTCACAATCGTTCCCCTCTCTGCTTCCTGTTTTCCCCCAGGCACGTCTGCTCAAAAGTTTAGAAGCTTTTGGTGTAAGCACTTTAAATCTGGAAATTTCTCAGAGACAGCCAACCCTCTTGAGTCAGAGGCTGCCGTGAGATTGGGCTCTAGTAACACACCTTAATCCACCTTAACCAGACACTTGAAGATTCACCCTGGGCAGGGGGATTCTAAGATGGTGGACAGCTGCCAAAGCATCTCTTACAGTAAACTCCCTGTTTGCAGACAGTGATGCAGAGGGTGTTGCCAGGAACAAGGTGTGTGATGTATACATCCATATGTCTTGATTATCCCATGCCTCCAGAATGGCCCTCTGTGGGCTGAGGGCCGCTGGTGAAAAATAGAACAGCCCGGAGGCTGCTCTAATTTATGCCAAAGACTGATCTGGTAGCTGGCCAGCTCCAGCATCAGATAAGAGAGAAGGTGGCTTAAAGCCACCTTTGTTCTGCCCCTCCTGAGCTGTGTTATGCACAACTTGGGGTCTGGGCCATAAAAGTTGAACAGTGGGAGAGAAATCTCATAACAAAGTCTGTGCTGGTGAGAACGCGGACCTTTCTTGATTCTACTCTGACTTGAAATGCCCCCAAAATAACCTGTGTCATGGTACAGCAGTCACCATGAAGAGGTCATGTTTGGCCATAGTCACCGCAGTATCAAAGGCACCACCATGTTCCACATTCTATTTAGAATGAGAGGGACTGATGGGCATGTTTGGTACATGTTGACTTTTGAACGGCTTCTAACATACATCGGCAGTTTTGCTTTCTGTCCCAAAGGGAACCTGGGTTTAACAATGGTCAAAGTTTGGACTGGGGCAGGTGCTTCTTTCATTTGGTTTAATCCTCTTTACCACATACACAGTCCCATTTCTTCAATGGCCTGTCAGCCATTGTATTCCTGCCTGTCAGGATCCTTTTTAAATTTTTTTCTTATAATAAATATAAAAACATTTAATGAAGAAATAATGATTTTTTTTCATGTCACTGACTATTTTGCCTGTCATCTTTGATGTGCTTGTAATGTAGGCGGACAGATTATTTATGGCCAGGGAAATTAAATATTATTTCCCTTTTTCTAATGCAATCTGTGTCTTCTCCCAGTCCCCAATTTCTTTCCATTAAAATTATTGTCTTTGCTGTTCCACTTGACCGTTCTCTGCTGGTTTGTAACAGCGCTGCTAGAAGATGTAGAAAAGACATAATGGGGAAAAGAAATGACATAATTTGCAGGAGATGCTTTTCTCATCTCAGTTAAATGAAGACAGTTTGTCCCTGAGATTCAAACATGTCAAGAGGAAAAACAATGTGGAAACTGGCAACTTCCCACACTAGGGAAGCCTCAAAATTTTTGGGGATTCGGTTTGGTTCTGATAGCCACTAAAGATAGGTTCAAACCAAACCTGATCTCCAAACACTTTCAAATAGAGCTTTGTGAAGAATAGATTTGTTTGATTTTTTGTTCACTGGCAACTCTGGGGTAGAAGAAATTTAGTTTGGGATCAAACCAAAATAATTTTTTTGGCAAATTGAAAAGTTGAAAACAATTTAATTCGGGGACAAACGAAACATTTTTGTTTGACCTGAAACAAAGCATTTCAGTTAGATTTAGCAATTTTTTTATTTTATTTTTATCAGAACAATTTGGTGAAATCATCAGAAATTCTCAAAATATTTTGGTGTCACCAAATCTGCATTTTTCACCCCTCCCCCCCCCCCCAAAAAAAGTTTTACTTGAAAGATTTTGCTCAGTTCTAATCTCAAAGACCAGAGAGATTTACATTCAGATCTGAATTTTACAGTTTATTGAACTCAGTGGAGTGATAGTTGATTTATAACTCATTTGCTGATCATCTGCAAAATTGACCCAGAGAATACAAAGTAACAGTCTCTGGGTGGGATTCTTCTTTTGTCCTTCAGCTTGTGGAGTCATTTTGCACCAGTGCAAAATGCCTATGAAATATTACTATACTGATTTGATAATCACATTGCATGCACATTTTCTTGGTGTAAGTGGTAGCACCAGGTGCAAGGCAATGGAGAATGGAGCCCTCTATAAGATTACCAGCACTTCCTGCTTCCACTAAGCCAGAAGGTCTCTGTATAAACACTTCCTCCTGCTATCCCTGCTTGTCCTTTCTGAATGGAGCCAGGAAGAGCAGAGCAGTGTTAGGAAGAGGCATTCCCCCACTTTTCACCTATTTCAGGGGCGGCATCAATCTCTTGTGGGCATCAGGGTTAGAAACCCTAGAAATCTGAGGAATAAAAGAGCCCCCCTCGCTGTTTTATCTCAGAGTATCCTTCCACTTGTCAAGCACCTTTTCACAGTTCTGCACACAGTAGCTCCCGTTGCTGTTGCATTCAGTTCTGTATATGAACCACATCTATACAGAGACATTTTGTCTGCATTCTTTCAGTGCCTTTATTTAATTCATGGCGCCTGGGTTCTTGTGTTTGAGGCAAACCCAAATGGCCTTGTATATCACCTTTCTTCTCTTTTCCCTTCAGAATTTTTATACATCTTAGCAAGGCAGCCTGTTAATCTCTTCTTTTGCAAAGATTAGAAACCCAGTTTCCTCTGACCTTTCTGAACAATCAAGATCTCAGAGTTCCCGAGAAGGTCCCCATATCTTGTCTTCTGTCTTGCTGAAAATGATTAGTGAGGACAAAGAATGTACTTAAAGTCTCTGAGGGCCAGGTTATCCTCGTGGAACAAGGGAGAACAAAACCGGTCAGAGGGGGAAGCTTCAGCAAAGAAGAAAGAATCAACTCTTAGAAATACCCGTTTCTGCCTGGTGCTTTGTCATCTTTCCAAATATATATGGCCAAGATCTTCAAAAATAGGCTCCTAAGTCCATATTTATGTATGTAACTAAATGGGTTGATTTTCAAAAGGGCTGAGAACCCAGCAGTTCCCACTGAAGCTCAAGATCAGCATCTTTGAATATTAGGTCACATAGAGAAGCCTAACTTTAAATCTATTTTTTGTAAAACCGTCATCTATCTATCTATCTATCTATCTATCTATCTATCTATCTATCTATCTATCTATCTATCTATCTATCTATCTATCTATCAACCCCCAGACACCTCCTCTATTGATCTATCTATCTGTCTAAGGTGTTTGGGAAATCGTACTTTTCTTCTGTGAAATTTTTTGATGAACACTACCCAAAAAGTTATTTTTTTAATGAAAATTTTCTATAAAAACTGAAGTCGTTCTGCAAAAATTTCCATTTTGTCAAAAAGCAATTTATTGTTTAAAAAAATGCATTGAAAACATTTTGACGGTTTCTTTCTTCCTTCCTTCCTTCTTGTCTGTCAGCTGATGATCTCAAAGTGCTTTATAAATCTTAGCTCGGGGTAGATTATCTTTTTACTTCTAGACCAGAGTAAGGGTGACCCACAGCTGTGGTACCTCCAGAGCAGTCTTTGCCTCTTGGAGATGGGATTTCTTTCCCACTTCCTCCTGGCTCCCAGGAGATGGTAACCTTTCAAGTAGGAGACTGCTAGCCCTGCCACAGTAGGCTCAGCTGTGCTGGCCCGTGCATTAACGGGGTGAAGTAAAGGGTCTCCCAGCCCATGCAAAGTATTGAACTTGGAGCCCCTGTTTGTCCCTGCCCTGCCTTCAGCAAAGATGCAGGGATGCCACATGTCTTACTCCCCCTCATGACCTTACATAAACCAGTCCATTATCTGGCCTTCTGAAGTGAATATAGTAGGCATGACAATAGCCCTTTAAGACAAGTGTGTTTTATTATCCCCGTTTAACAAATGGGGAAACTGAGTCACAGAGAGGTGACAGGACTTGCCCAAATCACACGGGCCAAGAGTGGGACTCAGAAGTCCTGACTCTACAGTCCATGACTCTATCCACCAGTCTGGGCTCTCTCGTCAAGCTCCAGTTGCTTGTTATGAGGTGATGGGCAGGAGATGAAAAGAAGGAAGCAGAGAGAGGCCTGGATCCTCAAAAATATTTAGGCACCTAATTTCCATGGAAATCAGTGGAAGTTAGGAGCCTAAATACCTTTGAGGATCTAGGTCCGAGAGTCTAAGCCCTTCATACAGAGATAGCTTGCCCTGTTGACTGTCCTTTTAGGGCAGTGAAGGCTCTCTCCTCTGCGGTCAACCTGCTGTCAGGGAACCCCATGCAGGGAGAAGGGAAAGCAAAAGAAGGGATTTACAACCAAACAAACCCAAGCTGGAGATGAAATATGAAGAATGGCCCCTGTGAACAATTCAGCCGTTTATCACCATTTCATTGACATAGAGTATGAATGATAAATGCCACATTAGAATGGAGTAATAGCTCATCTCCCTCCCCGATGGAGGGTCAGCGGGGCTGCAGTTTGGGCCAACTGTGGTAGCTGAGAGATTGCTGATGATTTTGCTGGGAATTGCTTTGCCAACTCTTCATCGGCGAGACAGTCGAGTGGGTCAAAATGCTTTTCTGATGGCACACAGCTTTGGGAGCTGTTTTCTGGGGATATTTTTTGGTTTTGGTTGAAATTTTCCCTTTTTTTTGACTAAATGAAAATAAAATAAAAAATGTTGGTTTGGGCTTTGGGGGGATCTTTTCTTTTCTGTCCATTTGTCCTTTCCCTCCTTTTTTCCTGCCAGAAAACAAGGCAAGAAAGGGGAGGAAAGGAAGAGAAGGTTTGGGGAATGAAAACTGAAAAATAATAATTTTTTTTTTTGGTCAAAAACACCAGAAACATTCCACGGAAATTTAAAATGAAACAAACAACACTTTTCATCCAGTTGAAATTGTTCATGGACAATCTACAGAGGTTTTTGGCCTGCTTTACTGTCTGAGTTTTGCTGTTGCCATTCCAAGAGTTTGGAGTATGTCATTGCTGAGATACTGTAGCGACTGGCACTCTAGGGACCTGATCTAAAGCTCATTAAAGTCACTGGGCATCTTTCCATTGACTTCAAAGGGCTTTGGGTCAGGCCCTATGCCCGAGGTAGACAGACTGACAAACACACAGAGACAAGATACGTTCCTGATCAAGCACTGGCTATAGTTTGGGTTCTATAAAGAAAAGCTTCCTCTGTCTAAATGGAGTTACAAAGGTATCCCTCAAAATAAGAGGGAAGGACTCTGGTCCAGGAAGATTGTCCAGTGTCAGAGCTGGAATTTGATCTCTGGGGCACCTGACGCCTGTACCTGAACCCACTGCCCTAGACTGTGCTGCCTCTGAAAAAAATTGGCAAATATTGTCTCAGCGGAAGAGTCTGCTCCCACCCTCTTGCAGCCCTGGAATCTGTACAAGCTTGCTTGCCATGCCCACCGAAGGCACAGACTAGGGCGGGCTTAGGATAGAACCATGAGACATGGCTTGGAGTGCAGATTCTCACTTGGCACTGGGAGGCATCACGGCATCAGCTTTTCCACCTGTCATCACTCAAACCACTTTCGAGTTTGTTTAAAAAAAGGTGGGGGGGGGCAGAATCAATTCCTGATGCAAGAGGTTCAAGGAGCTGTGAAATCAATTTTATTTTATTTTCAAACAACCCTTGCAGCGGTTTTTCAGACCTTAGAAAAGAGCCATCTCCAGGGAAAATGAGACACTCACTGGAGAAGCTCTCCCAAGCTTTGGATCAAAGGGAAGCTGTGTAGTTAGACCCTTTTCCCCATCAGGATGGCACTCCTCCTTCAAATCCTTGCTAAGGATACATTACTTTTGAGCCATCCCCCAGTAACCTCCTCTGCACCCTGATTTCTCACCTCCCTTCTATTTAGTTCACTTTAGGACACAGGCATTAATAAATAAACAAAAATGCCTTGACACGTGAAAACCAAACTGCTCAGTCATTTTGCTTTTCTGCTGTAGCCCTGCCCTTGCTGACTTCAGGGGAACTCCATTTGTACACAGAGGTCGGCACCACCTGTTCCTGAGGCAGGTTCAGGGCTTTTGTACATAATCTCCCTTGTGCAGAGGTCTGTCTCTTGCATGGCAGCAAAATGGAATATGCCGGGAGCTGTAGTGTGGGCTCAATTTTCATTTAAAGCAGCATTTTGAAATGAATTGCCTTTATTTTGTTATTCATAGGCGGTGGGGGGGGTGTCTTTTAATCGGCATGATATACGGAATCACAGTCCATCAGAAAATAGCGACAGCTCTAAACACCAAAAAACAAGTTTCCACCCACCTTGAGTTCCAGCTTTGTCTGCTTTATCTACCCATGACCACACCCGGTGTGGAACTCAACACAGACTTCTAGTGCCTCGCTAATATAGCATTGCACCACCCCAACCCTGCACTGTCCAGTGAGATGAGGAAGGGGCTGGGGCTTGGAAAGGCTCTCCAAAGCATGCTGCTACACAGGATCAAGATTTGAACTCAGAGCAGAAGGAGTGGGGAATCCTTGTGAGGGCAGAGGTTCTGGCCTGGAGGAGAGCAGCTATCCCAGAGACATGGTGATTATAGTCCCAGCCTTTACATCAGAATTTGCTTTAGTGGGTTTGCTAGTTTCCAGGGCTCTTCACTGTGTATTGACACAAAACTTCATCCCCCATCACAGCTCCTCTCTTGCTTCGAGTGGATCCTCTGAGAAAGGAGAGGAGAATTCTGTGCTGAGGGGGAAAGTCCATAATGAGAGACTGTTTGAAAAATACATTGGGGCTGATGCTTGGTTATTCTGTCCCTGTGCTTGGGGCAGGGGCAGGGACCAGGTGGGTGGGGAAGAAGGTGGGTTTAACCTACCTTTGTGGTCCCTCTATTCTGAGGCCTTGTAGGAGCCTGCCTGGTTCACAGTGTAAGAGATTGTTTCTCATGGACATTCTGATTCTCAGGACCCCTAAGGGCCCTGGGAAGCAGAAAACAGCCACACTAGCCACGCATGAACACTCTCAATCTCCCCTCACACTGGGGGCTGGGATCAGGGCACTGACACCAGCTGAGGGGACCCTATGCCCAGGTGAGAGCAGAATCAGGCCCATTCCCTTTCAAAGGTCACGGCATGGTGAACATTGTGCCTATTTTCATTCCCCCGGTTGAATGAACAAGTCATTGGTGAAAGGAGGTTGTGAGCCCTGGAGACCAGAGGCCTCTGTTCATTCACGGAGCAGGCAGTGTACAGGTGGGGGGGGGGGGTACAAACATCTGCATGCCCCCCCAACATGTCTCAACTCCAGTTAAGAGTGACCCCTTCTGGGAGTGAGGGGAGGAGTTTGCCAAGACCCATTCAACCCTGTGCTTCTCTGAGATTGCCAAGAAGGGCTTTTTTTTTTTCAATAGGGGAGGGGAGCAGCAAAGAGAAGCTGGACTGCGAGCCTTTCACACAGCCCACCTGCAAGGGGGAGTTCAGACCCTCTGCCAGGTTTGGTGGGTAAAGGGTTAAAAGACTGTCTCAGAGCCAGGTGTCTGCCCTGGCAGTAGGCATCTCAGAGGAGCTCAGACATTGGTGGGGGGAGAGAGAGAGAGGGAAGGAGGCCTGGGCTCAGCTGATGCTGGTTTTCCCCATTAGGCACTATATAAGGAGGGAGAAGCCACAGGCTTTTGCTGACTGACATTTTGAGACCGAAGGGGAGTAAAGTCTCCCTGAAACAAGAGAGCATTGTTAGGGGCTGGCATTGTACATTCCTTTGCTTTTGAAAAGTTCTGGCTGTAGGAAAGCTTAGTCCTTTGACTCTGGCTCTGAGAAGCTGTTCATTTTGTACTGGGCTGCAACCAGGGCCTGATTAGCATTAACAAGAGGCAGCAGTGAGTGGTCAGTCCTCTCTGGGGATGGCTATGCGGCTGGCCGTGCTGTAACACCATGTGGGGATCTGTGATTGCGTTGCATTGGGCCTCTCTGCCATATACCTTCACAGGCTCCATCAGAAACTAGGGGACCTTCTGTAGGAACTTTTCTGCCCTTTGTAGTTATCTACCTAGCTCAGAAGCAGGCAGAGGCTGTCCTGGGCTTATGATTAGCTTAGAAGCCGAAATCACTTTCTTTCCCTCTTGTGCCCTATTCCCAGGTCTGCCACAGCACTTCTGTGTGACTTTGGGCATCTCACTTCATGGCTCTGAGCTATGCAGTGGGAGGTGCCGTGTGCGATATCACAGCCATAGGCCCCCGTGTAACTGAAGAGAGGGAAGCCAATCTTAGCTCCAGCAGTTCCCCACACAGTACGATTCAATGGAATTAAGGCTATGCTGCACAGGCCGGGTATAAAATGAGCACGGACGATGCACTATGAATGTTAAAGCCCCCCGATGTCCCCAAGGGCCAGTGCGGTATTCTCTACTCTCCCTTCGCCCTGCAGACTCTCCCCCTGCCCACCCCACAGCAGTTGCTGCAAACCGGTGTTGCATTCGCTCCTACAAATGTGGCCCCTGAAAAGGGTAGCATTACCGTCCCATAGATAGCTAGGTCATCTCTCAGCAACATACACTAAGCTGTACTCAGGCCAAAGTAAATGGGTTGAGCCTAGCGGGGAATTAATTACCTTACGGCGTAGTTTCCCACACCGAAATTGCTCTCCCTCTGACCAATTAAAGGCACATTTTACAAATGAAATTGATTCCGAACCACGAGGTTCAGTTCAGTTCGGTTGTTAAAAACTCAATGCACACAAGACATGGGGCTCAACTTCAGCCCGTGTGTGGCAGCTAATGCTGGGAAATAGGCGCATTTCACACTGCTTTTGCTCCTTTCATCTGAGGTTTTTAAGATGCAACACAAAAGAAGTTAGGTCCTCTTTGCCCTGTTTTACAAATGGAGAAATTGAAGCACACAGACTTGCCAAGAAACTAGTGGTAGGATTGGAAACAGAGCCTAGGTCTCCTGATTAGCAGTCCCATTAGAGCTTGCTGCCTCCCCGGCCTGACATGTGACCTCTTCCAGAATCATTTTCCTGGCTAAATCTACAGTGGGGCCAAATGCAAAGACATTCAAAGCTGGGCACATCCCTGAGCCACCATGCAGGGACCGACACCCATTGCCTTTGTCAGAGCAAAGGAGGGTACATAAACTACAGCATCCCAGGAGCAGCCCTGACAGCCATGGCCACAGAGACACAATTCGCTTCTTGTGTCCCTCTTGCTGTGGGGGGAAGGGTTGTAATTGGCTTCGGGTCTATATTAATTATAGAAATTATAGCTCTACTGACTGGTCTTTAAGGGTCCGGGGGCAGAGGTCAAGCCCAGCCAATGCCCATTCCCCCCATGTACACACTTAAGTGGGGCATAACTGGTGAACGAATCCCACTTACTCCTATATGCACCAAGGCTTAGTCAGTCCAGGCAAAGCGGCAAGTAGCGATCTTACCCCGCTGGGCAGGTGCGCATTCCAAGCGACATTTCAGCCCTCGAGATCCAAACTGATTTGATCGAGCAGCCAAGAGCAAGCATCGAGAACGCTGAAGAATTCCTGCTTAGATTATGGAGTAGCTGGTCAAATCGGGAGAGTCAAAATGTTGGTACTGTTCCTTTAAATATGTTCAGCACACTATATATTTTTCAAAGAAATAATTAAAGCAGAACACCGAAAATTTGGTGGTAACATTTCTTTTTTTTGTGGGGAATCTGCTATTGCAACTTTGCAGTCGTGTCAAGCCTGGAATAGTTTTTCATTTGTGTCAGATTAACCAAGTTAAAATTCCCTCTCACGGACTCGGCATTTAGGAGGTATTATGCCAGAAGTAGCTTAATAACTTTCACCTTAAAACCTGAAATTCCACGGCACCCTGCAAAGTAAACAAAGTAATGCGATTTTACCAAGCAAGCTCACTTAAAGGAGAGCTGCAGCAGCAGGAGCCGGGGACTAAGACTGGGCTTTCTGATGAAACAAGGCTGCGTATGAAAAAACACATTATCTTCAACCTCAGGCAGTGATCTCATCTGCTTTCCGATGCTAAGCTGGGGCAGGCCTGGGTAGTACGAGGAAGAGAGACTTTCCATGCAAATAACAGATGCTGCAGGAAGATGTGTTCATTTGGGGGCCGCTATTTTATGTAGGTGCTTAAGCTGTGCTCCACAGTGTCTGAGCACCTTCCAATAGTGCATCAAGCAACATGACTAATGTCTGTCATGCGTGGTTTGTTCTTTCTCTCTCATCCTCTCCCCAGGGGCAGAATTGTGCATGCAGCGGAGGGATTTGTTTTGTTTGTCGTTTTTTTTTTTCTTCTTATGTACATCCTGCACCATGTTTATATTAGACCAAAAGGCAGTGAGGTTGTGATGGTCCTTGGCTATTGTAGGATTTCATTCCTCAGACCAGCCCCTCAGAAAGCTCTGTCTCCTTTGAAGATGAGCTTATTGTAGAGAGCTACATTGTGCCAGAGGAGAGGTAAGGCCAACCATGGTCTTCATCTGAGGTTTTAGGCTCTTTTAGTTATCCTGGACCTACATGATTGAGCACCTAGAAAATAGGGCCCAAGACCTTGCACTTGACTTGATATTCCAAGGGAAGCCAGTGTAGACAGTGGAGAACAGGGTTGATGTGCCGGGCCAGATTAATCTTTTTGTGGGCCACAGTGCCTGGAGTGTGACCCCACCCTCGCTCCAACCAGAGGCCCTTCCCCCACTCAGCCTCTTCCCCCAAGACCCCACTCCCACTCTGCCCCAAGACCCCTCCCCAACCCGTTCTCTTCTCCCTGACGCCTCGCCAACCACTCACAGGGCAGGGAGGGGACGGAGAGGAGCAAGTGGCAAGTGAGGCCTTGGGTGAGGAAGAGGCCGAACAGGGGCGGAGCCTCAGAGCAGCGGGTGGGGGGGGGCACGGTCCGGGTACCAGGGCCCATTCTGAGTGTGAGCATGGTGCCATTGGCACCATTGTAAACCCCGTTCTGTTGACGTGCTCGTGGTCGCCCGTGTGGCGGAGGAGCCGTGCTTCAGAGTTCTGTGCTAGCAGAAATTTGCTAAGTGCTGAGTCTGTACTGATGCAATGCCCTAGCGTGATGCTCTCCAGCTGCTACCAGTGCTGTCTTTTGGATGTATTGAAAACCAAAGGCCCTGACCTCTTCTGATCACTCAGCACACAGTGCCACATTTTCCAAGAAGAGGGTTGTTAACCTAAGTGTCTCTCACCAAATTCCAGTTTCGTTAATTGCATTGTGCAATTGCCCCTGCATTTTCAATTGGATACATACGGACCTTTTCACTGTCTGTCCTAAATTTTTGTAGAAGGTGGGTTATTTACATCTCCTGTGTTTCACCCTATGACAAATGCCACTGCATTCTACATTAATGGTTCTTGACACAGCAGCAACATTATCATAAAATGCTCGGTTTTGCAAAGTTACTGTAGAGCACTTGTCTTTAAAAAAGAGTGGCTGCATTTCAGTGGTGGCTGAAATGATCCCTGAATACAATATGTGAGTCAGTTTCAGTGTGTAAGGAGTACCAGGATCCTTTGGGATGAGAAGGTGCCGTATAACTGCATGACATTATTATTGCCATTGTCTGTCTTTAAATGTTTCATGACATGCTCGGTAGAGGAACCATCCCTGATGATGTGATATAAGGACTAGGGTAAAGTATCTTCCACATGGGACTCAGCAACCTGAATTATACAAGACTCGCATTTCTAGCATATCTTATGGTCGCTGTCTGCTTCCCGTAAGCTTTGCTCAAAGAAATGACGGGGTTTGGGCCAGCCATCTGGCATGACCACATGAGAAACCAGACTCAGATTCTTAGACTCCTTTCTGGGCTAGTGTCAGATGCAGAAAATATTGAGGA
Source organism: Chelonia mydas (assembly GCF_015237465.2). Classification (NCBI taxonomy): domain Eukaryota; kingdom Metazoa; phylum Chordata; order Testudines; family Cheloniidae; genus Chelonia; species Chelonia mydas. The sequence continues at coordinate 10,444,615 of NC_057857.1, forward strand.
CAAGGATGCCTGTGTCAGTTCTGGATGACTGAAGAATCATGTCTGTAGAAACTGTAGGGCAATTTAACCAGTGGTCTTTTGGCCAGAGGCTGGAAGCTTTGATGAGCCTCTTATATTGCTGGAGAGGGTTTAAAGAGAGAGGAAGGTAAAAAGGATGTTAAGATCCTGGCCTGGTTAACCAAAAATAGATTTTAATCTTTGGGCTGCTCCCATGTTTGCAGTTCTGTTGTGGAGGAGGATCTTCCACGGGCAGCTCAGCAAACATGATAAAAAGGAATCTCCTTTTCCTATAAAACTGTGAGATTGATTCCCTATTGCCCGAATACACAAACCGGGGGGAGGTCTGTGCAGGTGTACAGGAACCCTTGTTAATTTTGTTTTCTCATGAAGCTGAAAAATCGGCAGTGTTGGCTGTGAGCAGACACATAATATGGCCCAAGCACTACACAAGATTCTTCCGTCCTGCTCTGCCAATGCATCCCTCCTGTCCCGCAGTGCTGACCACCAGCACGCCCTGTTATTCCAGTCCTAGGCTCCCCAGGCCTGCCACATTCAGAGCTGATTGGTGGGTTACCCAAAAGCTGGGTGATATCTGAGCACAGTCACCCATCAGGATGAGGCTGATGGATGATGGTTTTTAACGTAGCCTGGGTTAAGGAGGCATTGATAACTTAAAAGTCTACCCACCAGTTTATAAATAACTGGTGTGGGAGATGCGAGGCACAGCAATATAATCACACTTGTTCAAACCAGGGAACAAATTTCCCACTGCATGATGAACAAGCAGAAGCCAATGGCATTTCGTTGCTGGAAATCCTGCTAAGAGGGAATTGTAGTAATCAAGCCACATGGTCATAAAGACAGGTTTCAGAGTAGCAGTCATAAAGGTACACGTTGCTGCAGTGAAGTCACTATGTGATAAAGCACAAGTGCTGTAAATGGGAAAAAGACACCTTTGCCCTGTTATGTATTTTATACACACGGAACAAACAGAAACTTTCCCTCTCAGTGATCGTTAGTTTACTGAGAACAAAACAACTAGAGAGAGCAGCATGTTATATTTCCACTAATAGTCTGCACTGAACCACATACAAAATGGCCATCCATCTTTGCAGCCATCAATTTTCCTAGACAGTTAATTGTGCAGCATACAGAAAACAAGGACATTTGAAGGTATATAAGCCGCCCATAAGATGTCTGACGCATGGGACATTGCATGGAAAGCTCAGGCCCAAGAAATGACAGTGAAGTTCTTAACCTTACTTTCTTCTTCTAAATGGAGTTACAGAGAAATCCTCAGAACAATAACCTGTCCCCACCAGAAACACTTCTGCTTTCACTAGATTGAGCCCAAGATAGTTCTGACTCATCCTGCTGCTATCACCCAAGTATTTCTTCAGGGCAGAGATTGAAGTTACAGAAGCCATGGGACAGGATTTATACAGCTGCCTGCTACCAAGACATTGGCATTAAGACCTTCACCCATTCACTCATTGTGCCAGCCAGCTCCCTATGCTAGGAATGTTCATGGCCTGATGTATTTCCCCTTTAGTGTTTGCTCTCCTTTCCTTCCTCTTGGTTTCAGAAATGCTTTGCAGATACAGAGCCAGTTATGTGAGCTCTCCTTTGATGGGGGCTGAGAGAGGGGAGTGGATGGAAGAGGATGGTGTAGGAGAAGTTTTCTTTTCTTAAAGGTGAGACTGGAACTGAGATATTCACTGTTTGTGGAACTCCCCCTTTGACTGGTGTGTGGAACACCTCCTTGTCCAAAGGAGGAAAGCTACACGCAAAATCTTGAGTTACATGTAAATAGACAATGGCCTTGCAGCATCCTAGCTGGGCTGCTAAATCTGTTCATGTACAAATATGTCCATCATCTTCTCTTTTTTAAAAATTGCTCCTACAACTATGCTTTATAGTTTTCCTCTTGGGAGGGTGAGGAACTCTTGGAGTTTGGTGGAGGAGGATGGGCATGGAGATACTGGGTTTGGTTATTTCACTTTCAGCCCACTTACCTTCTCCAGGGACTCTCTATCCCTTTTCCCCCACCCGGTTATCTTGATCATCAGGGAAATGGAGTGTGTGTGTGCGTGTGGAAGGGGGGCGGTTCCTGTGTTGTGTGAGAAGAGAGGTCTGATCTCTGATACAATGGATGGTGGTGGTTTGGGGGAGGGGGAATAGGCAAGTAATAAATGAGTTTATTGTGTTGCTGGCTGCTGACCACCCCTAGGGGATTCCCAGCAAGTGTGCTGCTTTTTTTATTGGAGTTTTGTGCTAGAGTTATAAACCCTTTAAATGAGTCAAGATCATTAGAGAAGCTCGGCTGATCACTGATTTAAAAATATAACAATTAAAACAAAATGCTGGAAATGGGAAGCAGAGGGAGAGGGAGCTGGGGGTGAGCGATTTTAATACTTAATAACAAATACTAATAATGCCACTGAGTCGGGGACTAATTAAAAGTTTCTAAAGAAAGAGAGAGAAAGAGAGAGAGTGGAATTAATCTGGAGTATTTTGTTTGGCAGCTTCCATCAGTGACTGAATAAAGTCAGTCTGGAAACCCTGAGAGCAAAACCAAATGTCAGGAGGAGATCAAAGCTCTAGAGACAAGTAGAGCTCAGAAAGTTTGTAGTGGGTCTGGGAAAATGTATTCTGTACCTACTCCAATGCCATGCATTTGAATGCCCTGCCGGAACGCAATCCGTATTGGGTTCCCATGGAGATCAGATAAGGGAAATGGGGGGAAAGAGTAGCAAGGGAGAAATTCCACTTTAAAAATAGGGAAAATTGGAGAGGAAGGACATTTTCAAGGATAAGGCACTAGGCTGGGACTCAGGAGATCCAAGTTCCGTTCCTGGCTCAGTCACAGGCTCCCTGGGTGACCCGCGGCAAGTCATTCCACCTCTCTGACCCAGATCATGACCTGTGCTCACACAGGGAGATTTGGGATCTGCAAAACTGAGCTATAAAACTTATGGCATCAGAGCGGTTGGTGCAGGTGGAGATATCATGAGAACAGCAGTGGTCCCAGTGTTCTGTCTCTGCTGCGTCCAGTCCTGGACAGGAGCAGGAAGGAGAGAGGCTGGGTTAGAAATTCAGTTATATTGGGGACTGGTGGATTTTAACCAAACTTCTCAGCTCTTGAAAAAGAAAACAAGCGTGTGCAAGACTGGGAGTTTGGGGGATTGTTTCTGCCATCCCAGCCAAGGCAACGGGCTGCCTTGGGTGAATGTGCTTATTGAGGCTTATTGGTATTGACAGTTGTTTTCTCCGCACAAGGCTGGCCATTGCATCACACCGACTGTTGACTGGCTGTCGTGCAAGTTGCTAATGCTGAAGCAAGCAGTGGGGAAAGGGATGGGAATCGTGGGACTGATGCGGGACGTCTGACTGCATGTCCCTGCACATGGCAGTCATACCCCTCTGCCTGCGCTCGTGTTGCCCTGTCGTTCCCTCCCTTCCCCAGCCTTGCCCTCTGTGTCAGATTCAGAGCTGCCCAGGCCACCCCTTACTGGTGACAAGTGAGTCCCGCCCGTTGCACTGTCTTGGATTCCTGACAACGGTTGGATGAAATAGTCTCTGTCAGGGCTGCAGGCAGAGCCTGGCCACAGGCAGCTTTGCTTCGCTCTCAGTGTGACAGCTGCAGCAGGAAGGCCAAAGATCAGGAGGTCTGTGAGGGGGGCAGATCTCTGCTCTCTGGCCAAGAGAACATATCCCAGCCTAGCCCAGCCCCATGCATCCCGGCTGGGCAGTAAAGTAAAGACAAACAGCTGTGGGCTTGAGGCCTTTTTATCTAGGGAACACTCATTGCCTGAGCCCTATTCTTTTCGCATGTGCTCTAGGCCAGAGCCAGGCCTAGGCCAGACTTGAGCACCAAGGCAGTGTCTATTCTTGTTTAGGAAATCCAGAAGCCCTCCTTCTGCCTTTGCCAGGGCTTTATGAATCTGGGAGGGGAGTAGCATCCTGTTAGATCCCCTCATTGTTTGGAGCTATCCAGGGTACTGGCCCCAACTGGCAAGGCCTCCTCTCCAGCCTTCCCTTCCAGCATAGCCCTATTCCTTAAGGGCAGGAGTATCCAGGAGGACACACATCTCAGCGCTGCGGACTGTAGACGTGTTCCAGGAGGGGGCTCCAAAGCAGCAGCCGGCCTTCACCGAACAGCCCATCAGGGCCCTTTCAGAAGTGACCACACGTGGCCTGTTACACTGCCCCCATCTGAACTGCAGACCTAGAGCCATCACAGCTGTACTGCTGCCTAGATAAACCTGGCTTTGTGGGCATGACAGATTTAAACACAGCACCCTTCCCGCCCCCAGCCCTACTTCTCTTCTCCTCGCTCGTCTGGGAAGGCAACACTAAGTTTTAATTATTGTTGCTTTTTGCTGCCCTTTATCTTAATTAACTTTGACTTGCTGACTCTTACGGGGGAGATTATGTCCTGAAAATGCCTTCCTGACCTGCATTGTGAACTGCACCAGGTACAATATGTGACCCATTGTCACTTCAGTAGGAGGTATCGGGCAACATAGTCTGTCCCCAGGGGTTGGGGGGCGGGCATGATGAGAAGGAAGTGCAAATTGGAGCAGAATGGTGGGGATGTCTCTGCTAAAATGCACTGATCCCCGGGCCTCTTGAAAGCCAAAACCAAGGAGCAGACATTAGATCACTGGATGCCTTTTGGACAAAACACAAGACTTCAGTGAGTCGACACTGATTTACACCAGCTGGGGATCTGGCCTCTCTGTCTTCCCTCTCCCTCATTTGCCTGCCCTCCCCTCTCTAGCAAAGAATCAGGAAAATGCATACTTCCAGTTACAGGGCAAACGCTGAGAGCGTGTTCCTACGAGTCCCTGAATGCCTCCATGAGTGGCAGTGAACACCCATTCTGCGAGGGCACATTATTCTCTGTGTCTCACATGGCTTCGTACGTGGCCCTGCCTGCTGGGCTGCATGCATTATTCTGTCCTGTGTCTCGGGGCTGAGCCTCAGACAGTACTGCAAGAGGCATTGGCTGCTTGGGACGGATGGGTGCATTAGCCTGTCTTTTCATCTCCGAGGCTATTCTGTAAATGGCAGCTCTGCCAAAGCCCTGTACTTTTCATTATTCCAGACCTATGTAATGGAGATGGCTTTTTGAAGGGCCGCCGTGCTGTATTGCTTGAGAACTCTATCTCGGCAGATGATGTAGTTCTGTAATGGGCAGCAGCTAGCTTTGCTATTCTATCCCAGGGCTGTGTCTGACTGTAAATACTTCTATTTCAGAGCTCTCTCTCCAGCGTGACAGATTTGCTATGAGCAGCCTAGCAGCAAAGGACTTTTTCCCCCTCTGACAAATGTATAAAATGTATTAGCTTTTCATGCTCTAATTTATGATGTAATAAACTCCTCCATGCTCCGGCCTCTTTAGGAGATCAGAAGTGAAGTGCTCCGCTTGTCTGCTTCAATTAAACCCTATGAAACTGTTATTGCTGGCTTCTGGTCGGGAGAGAGCGTGGTGGGGGAGTGGCGTGGGCTTTGGAAGAAGAGGAGGGTGAAGGGGGTGTAGTGAAAGAGATCAGGGGACAGAGGTGGGAAGTTTGGAAAGTCTCTGTTATTTGGTGTCTCAGCTCATCAAACAGCGTCTGTCTCCCTCTGGGATTTATGCAGTTGCACTGTCGTTTTATTGCTGTTGATGCTTCATCCGTCACACAGGGAGGTTCTCCAGGTGACTGAGCCATGCCCTGTGCCTAGCCTTTACAAAGGGAAAAGAAGGAGGGCATGGATTCAGATGATCTCATTCCTAATGATACAAAGGAGAGAGAGCGAGAAAGTAGGATCCAGGAAGGAGCTGGGATTAGATTTTACATTCAGCGAGGGATTTATTTAATATTTAAAGAGCCATATTTTAAAATCCAGAGGCCTAAGGTCCATGCTTAGTCTTGTGTTGGCATTTGCATGCCCAGTCAGCATGATTGCACACATTAATGTGGTATTTGTATGTGCATCATTATAATGAGGAAACCTAAATTACCAGTTGTATATGCAAACTGTTGCTTTGCACTGTATTTGCCATATACGGCTAGAACCGTAACTCCTGTTCTTCCTAATGCCTTCCCCTTACTGTTTGCCATTATGGCTGACATCATCATCCTTAAGTGTAGATTATAAATTCTCTGGGGGCAGGTTCCTCGTCTTTCTCAATCAAGCTGCAAAGTGCTATTTTGGGGGCACTATAAAAGTAGAATATGTTTCACATTTTGGGCAAATGCACATGCAGGTTTGTGAGTGAATGAGTTTTGTGCAGGCACATTTTCCAAACAAATGTGGTTTGTGTTTATTGTGTGTGTTGCTACCCAGTGCATTGCGCATGCATTTTCTGCAGATATTGTTGTACACCCAAGTGGGCCCCTACTTTAGATACATTTGAGCCAATATGTCTATTTCCCAACAGCGGGGCTGATTTTTATTAAAGTGTAAAATAAACAGGAGCCCTCCAGGATATGAAAAGTCAATGAAAGAAGGCCTTGAAAAGAAATGCAGGGGAGTACCTGGTGACCAAAGAGAGGCAAACACGGTCCCAGTCCTGTCAGTCATAGTAGAAAGGCCTTTCACCGCTTTGTGGAGACAGCTGCAGAAGGACTCCAATGTACATACTCTGGGAGGGGCTTTCCAAAGATGAGGTCTCTAATCTAAGAAGCCCCTGGTCTCAGCTTGTATATCAGGAGAGAGAAGAGAGACCACCCAGAACGTCTCAGTTTGCTTGGCAAGACATAGAGGTGGTTATTGATGTACCTTAATCAAGACTTTGAAAGGATCCGCAGGTTCACTAGCAACCAGAATAGATCCTCAAGAGGGGTGGTGGGGTATAATTTTTGTCCTTTGACTAGTCCTAAATGACTCTACAAGTACTGCAGCTTCTGGATCAATTCTAAGCGATGCCCAGTGAGGAATGGGTGGCTTGATTTGGAATAATCAGAAACCACAAGCCTTCTGCCATCTTTAGACTTGAACCTGAATCCTAAACCTTTCTGAAGGGCCTGAGATGTCTGGCTAACCTTTATATTTCATAGGCATTTCTGCCCTTTTGAGTTCTGAGCAGTCTGTGGATGTGGAGTGCACACTATTCTTGAAGTGTTTCTACCATTAGTAGAAGAAATGCCAGTATCTTGGGCCTCTTATCATGAGATGTGCATCCAAACTGAACCTTCAAACCTTTTCAGCTCCATTCCCTACCATGTCAAAGGTTATCCTCAGGAAGGTCATAAGCTGAATGCAGTTGTTACTCTTCTACGATCAGATCCAAAGACCAATGGGAGGTTTTCTATTTCCTGTGCTATGGAGCCACCCCCTAGTGAATCAACTGCTGTTATCACTGGGAGATGTATCTGGGTATCTTGACACACATTTCCCCAGAGCTGAGGCATTTGTCCACAGTAAAGCATGGTGGAAATCTGAGTATTTTGTTGTTCTGCTCACCTGGTTCATTCCCCTAATTGAATAGTTAGAGGGGCAAGTGTTCAGAACGACCCCCGTAATTCAGCTGTGCATGCAATTTGTGCCCGCAGTTCAATCGTTGATGAACACTTGTGGGCACTGTTTTGTTCTGTTTCTACAAGCTCAAATAGAGCCTTTTAAACAGCCGCCCTTTAAAATACTACCCCATTGGTACCCATGCCCCTGGGGAGTGGCTATATTCTAATTCTTCAGCTGACTCAGTCTCTTTATCCATTTATCCTCTGTGCATCTGACCCAACTCCTGAGTTGCAATGCCATGCTCAGTTCCCAGGTGCAAGCCCACTGAGGGCTTTATGCGCTGCATGCACTGGCATTTAAATCCAAGCTCCTATGAAGGGAGGGAGAGAGAGCTCCAGTGGTTTGAGCATGGCCTGCTAAACCCAGGGCTGTGAGTTCAATCCTTGAGGGGGCCGTTTAGGGATCTGGGGCAAAAATTGGAGATTGGTCCTGCTTTAAGCAGGGGGTTGGACAAGATGACCTCCTGAGGTCCCTTCCAACCCTGATATTCTATGATATGTAAAGGCTGCCCCATCCAAAGCCCTTCAGGTTAATGCAGTGCTGGAGTTGGGTGGAAAAGTTAGGAGAATGTTTGAAGTTATGGTTCTCATTTGCTGTAGGAACCATAGCTTGGTCTGCTAGTAAGTATATAGGGTTTTATAATACTGAGCATGTGGTTAAAATTATGCCTTCTATATACTGACACATAATATGGAGATACACCTATCTCATACAGCTAGAAGGGACCTTGAAAGGTTATCGAGTCCAGCCCCCTGCCTTCACAGCAGGACCAAGTACCATCCCTTATTTTTGCCCCGGATCCCTAAATGTCCCCCTCAAGGATTGAGCTCACAACCCTGGGTTTAGCAGGCCAATGCTCAAACCACTGAGCTATCCCTCCCCTCTAAAGTTGTGGCTGAGTTACAGTTACAAGCCCCCTTGGGCGAGGGGCATGGTGTGTGTCTGTAGGTCCCCTGGCACAAGATTGCTGTAGGTTTAGCTCAGGTGAAGGACCAGGCAATGTGTCTGTATGGATGGATTGGCTGTGGGATTTGTTCAAGTTTCACATATGAGCCCTGATTTGTATCCGAGTTCACATATGTAGGGCCCTGGAGATGGGTTTGCTCCAGGATTTGCCTGAGTGAAGGACTGTTGCATATGGTATCCAGGGCCCTGAGGATGTTTGCTGTAGGATTTGCTCAGGGGTGTAACACCCTGGAGATAGCTATTGCTGTAGGATTTGTTTGGTGTGAGGCAAAGGCTCAGACGCTAAACCAAGCAGATATGTTACTCTGCTTGGCACCCTCGTCCTCATCCCATTCTGACTTGTTGCTTGTGGAGTTGTTGCGATCATCAAGGCAGATGAAAGTCTGGCTTGAGTAATTAAAATGCTAATTGGAAATTCACCATTCATCAGAGGAAATAGCAATGAGGTGGATTTTTATTTATTTATTTATTTATTTTTCCCCAAGCATTTTCTCTCTAGTGGTGGCAGATGTTGGGGTTGTGAATGCATTGTGTGCCAGAGACACAGCAAAATCCTCTCTCCAAACTAATTTTCTGTATTTTGTTGATTGTCTGTTTAAATTAACCTTCTCTAATGAGATGAAGGTACGTGGGGTATGTCTGTAATTTATTGGCTGCAAAATTAGTATGGATATAATATATCCTGTGGGTGACAGGGAGTAGAGAGCTGTGTGAGTGGCCAGGTACGGAAGGAGAAGAAGGCATATAGCTAAATGCCATCTCTTCCCCCGCCCTTCCCTTCCCTGGCTACTGTATGGTTCCCAGTGATATTGTGGATTATCTCTACCTCTGTCTCCATCTATATACATACACCCACAAGGTGTACTTAAGCTCATAAGGATCCAAGTTGCCCAGAACCCTGCAAATCACACCAGTGCAAATTGGGCCTAAAAATCTATCAACTCACAATGATACTGTTTTATACCCATTATGCAAGACGGGAAACTGATTGATGGGGTGCAGGGCAACAGAGAACTGGACTGTGGATTAACCTGTCCTGTCCCTGAACTACTTTTCAAATAGGAAACAAAACATCCCCTGAGATAAGGGGAGGGATAGCTCAGTGGTTTGAGCATTGGCCTGCTTAACCCAGGGTTGTGAGTTCAATCCTTGAGGGGGCCATTTAGGGCAAAAATTGGGGATTGGTCCTGCTTTGAGCAGTGGGTTGGACTAGATGACCTCCTGAGCTCCCTTCCAACCCTGATATTCTAAGGAGACACACATGCTCCTTATACAGCTGACCCCTAGATGTTGCTCTTACTCAATATTAACTGGGAACGAGACTGAACCTCTCTGGCAATAAGTAGCCTTTGCAAGAGAGATTTTGCACGCTTGTAATGCAGTCATTGGTGTACGCAGGCGTCGCTGCCCTCCCCTGGATGAAATTAGAACCACTGAGGGCTTTACCTTAAAGTGCTGGAAGTCTATAGGGCACCTTCTGCAAATGAGTGTGTGCAATTTCACATTTGTAGCACATAAAGATATCTGAATGGTTGAAATCCTGTAAAAAAGACAGAGGGCTCCTGATGAAAAGGTTAAAGTTTAACCTCTGGACAACCCCTCCTCCCCGTCCTCAGTGGCCCATACTGAATATGGATTTCAAATTGCCATGTTCTAGCTCAGGGGGAATGTGGGCTTGGTTCTTCTCTCATACTACAGCAAATCAGCGTAAACATTTTCCATTTCGAAAATCCAACCAGGCATCTATGAGCAATGAAATTTCAGAGTAAATTTGGGTGCGCGCAGCGTACATGCAATGGTGCATCTCAATGCCATACACAGTTGGTATATAATCCCCGCACCAGGATGGAAGGGGTTAAGGAGCTGCTTTGGGTTGGAGCTGGCCCCATCCCTCTGCACTTGCAGATTGGGTCAGGACTGGAGGAGGGAACTCCCCTGAGAAGGGGGCAACCCTGGTAAGGGATAGACTCTTGAGCTTCTCCAGCTCTGAAGAGAGGGATGGCAGTCGGCAGAGCCCCCTCCCTAACGGGAAGGGAGCGTGGATCCCCTGAGCTGAAAGGGGGAAAGAGTGAGACTTGCACGGGACTCCCCTGTGAACTCTGAGGTGTGCAGTGATACCCTCTGGAGCAAGCAAGGCCAATAGCCTGAAGGGAGCTGCCTACACATTTTGTTTTCCTTCCTTTGCTTACCCACATTTGCTGTGGGCTGTTTCATTGTTTCACCTCACACCCCAAGAGGGGATAAAAACCGCCAAGAGGGTTCGTCCAGAGGGTTGAGAGCCTGCCCGGCAGAAAGACACAACCCCACGGCACCCGCTGGGGTTGGGGGGTAATTGGACTCTCATGTGCAAGCTCCCCATGTACCTCTCCCCTGGCCAGGCCCGTGAGCGTATGACTCCATGCACAAATTGTGTAACGGCAGTTGGTGCTTCCAGCTCTAGTGATCTGATCACTAGTCTCATGAGATTACGATTTTTTCCTTAAAGCCCCAGTTTCTGTGATTAAGACTCTCAGCTCTCACTTTAAACAAAAGTGTCTCTCCCCGATGGTTCTGGAGAAAAAGCTTGAAAATGTGACCCAAGTGCACCATGAAGGTTGAGGAACCAAAAGACATACCCCACTCCATGTATTACTTTAAAAAAAAGAAAGAAGCTTACAATTTGTATGTCAGTCTCATAATTTTTGAACACTTGGGGTTAGCAATATTGTAACTGTGGGCGGATCTGTGCCTGCAGATACTTCTCTCCCTCCTGCTGGAGCACTCTCCTTTCCCTCCTCGCCCAAGCAGTGCGGTCACCTGCCTTCAGGTAACGCAGCCTCTCCGGCATGGCTGGTTTCCTTGCAAGTGCGGATAGTGAATGAACTGCTGGTGAAAGTCACTACTACAGGGGATCCATTGGAAACATTGAAAAACAAGTGAGCGAAGTTGTAGGGGAAGAGGGAAAGGGACCTGCAGCTGTTCAATGTCAAAGGATGGGAAATAAATCTGCCCTCCCAGGGGAACGTGGAATTGGAATTGTGAATTCCACATGGCCGATGGGATGTGTTTTAAAGGTCATTTCAGATTTTATTCCGGGGCCCAATGAAGCACAAGTTGGCTTTAGCATTAAACTTAAAAAAAAGAAAAACACTTCGACCCAGTGGCTCCTCTCCTTTCCCTCCTCCTCCTTGGATCTAAAACAGTTTGTGCCAAGTGCAACCTGGGGCTGCTTCTTTTGGGGAAATGCTAATGACCGGATGATGAGGATGTGCACTCGCTGCCTTCCCCACTGAACAGCATTAATCATGTCAGTTCCCCTTTCTACAAGAGTGCCTGGTTTAATGGGAAACTCCAGCCAGCCTCAATATCCCGAGGGGAGGAGGCAAGGTGGGGAGGGGGGGGTGGGGAAATGGAGAAGAGGAGCAAAGCAGATAGGAAGGAAGTAGCTAATGGTGGAAGCAGTTACAGTCTGTTTTGGAGCTGGGATTTACTCCGGATACATCCAGGAGCGGAGGGGTTTTTCTAATGGCTTAAAGCATTAGATAAATCATCCCCTATGAATCCATGTAGGTGGAGCTAGAAGAGATCAACAGAGAAACAGAATGGATGGAACCCCACAGGAAATGGCAAATCTCCAGTGAGACTTGCAGCCCGAGGTGGAGGAGAAATAGGGCTGATGCAATAGCATTGGGGCCTTAGCTTCATCTCAAGATCAGAGTGCAATCCAGGCAGGTATCGAGATACAGGTGGCACGGCGGTAGAGAGCCGCCTTGGGAATGCAGTGCTCCGCTAGGATGGTCAAGGCACCATGGAGACAGGGTGCATCACTGAGAAGGCTGAGGTGGAATGGAAAGAGAACTGAGCTTGGACCCTCCAACTGGGACTGCGGAGATGGGACCGGTTGCTCATGTAGGTTTTACCTCTGTGTGGCCTTTGTTTCACTGCCCTCAGAGTGGGATGGCTGAGAGTGATGGGGATCCCCAGGTGAGATCCCCAAACTTCATCAGGCACAAAGGGAAACCATCTTGGCAAGGAGTCATGTCTTTATACAGCAAAAGGCAGCAGGGCCTGAACCTCGGGACTCCAACAATTGGAGGGAAGTCCCATGTGAGCTATTGCAAAGGTTCAGTTCTTAGCTGGGTATGTGGGTAACTCAGGAGAAACCTAACTGGATCAGGAAACACACCAGGGGCAGAAAGAAGGCTCTGTGTGTGTGTGTGTGTGTGTGTGTGTGTGTGTGTGTGTGTGTGTGTGTGTGTATACACACGCAGCTGGGAAAGGGGCGAGGGATAGTGAGTACCAGTTTCACCAGTGACTAAGCACATTTGTTCTCATGCTCTCTCTCCTCCTCACTCTCCCTCTTGTCTATTGCCCTGTCTGTTCCCATGCTCCCTTGACAGCTTGCTATTAGAAAAATTCCTGCATATTAGCTGAAATTAAGTTAAACTCTGCCTTGTAAACCATTGTGTGACTGACAGGTTTCTCAATGTACCTGAACAGATAAGCTCCACCAGTTTGCATAGCGCTGTCATATTCCATCTCTGACTTTGCTTCTCTCTCTCGTCCCACACTTTCTTGGTAGGCTGAGCAGCAGGTTAACCAGAAAATGTACATCTTAGGTGAGACCCGTTCAGTCCATCCCTGGATTGCTCCCCCCTTGGTTCTTAGCAGCTCCCACAGGAATTCCCTAGCAGAAAGTGGCAGCCATCAAAGATATTGTGCATCTTATGGGGATGATTCAATGCCTAGTTAAGTCAGTGGAAAGGGTCCTATTGCCTTTAAAGGGAGGTGAACCAGACTACATAACAAATGCTGCTTCCTTTGCTCAGGGGACTAGATCTTCCTCTCTCACATCAGGGCAACCTCCATGGTTGCACAAAGTGAGTCAGGGCTGGATTTGAACAGAAGTGTCTTAAGATTGACCTAGCTGTGAGAGTCTGGAATAACACCTAGGACAAACCATGGAGCACTTTGCTGCACAGGAAAGGAGCCCGTCCATAGGCTAATAGCTTTATCAGAAGGATGGTGTGAGTAAATGCCCATAGTCTGAGCAACTGGAAAAGCCTGTTTAAAAGCTCTGAGTGCAAAAAATGTCCAATACTTGTTAAAATTAATAGGTAGCAGGTTTAAAACAAACACAAGAAAGTATTTTTTCATGCAACACACTGTCAACCTCTGGCACTCCTTGCCAGAGGGTGTGGTGAAGGCTAATACTGTAACAGGATTCAAAAGGGAGCTAGGTAGACTTCTGGAAGATAGGTCCATCAATGGCTATTAACCAGGATGGGCAGAGATGGTGTCTCTAGCCTCTGTTTGCCAGAAGCTGGGATTGGGTGACAGGGCATGGATCACTTGATGATAACCTTCAGAGGACAGAATACTGGGCTTGGTGGCCATTCTTATGTTCTTATATGTTCTTATGTTAATGGCGCTATAGCCATCCAGACTCCCGAGCTGTCACTATAGAGTGCACGCCGCGGCCACCCAAGATGTTGGAGTCATAAGCAAGGAGAGAGCTGGGTCTTCCGGTCCCCACAAGGCTACACCCTACTACTTGCACCAAAGGAGACTCTCCTGTGGCTATAGCATTACTAGGGCTTCTGATGGCACTCACCTGAGCAAGTGTGACATTCCCAGCACTGGGGGAAGTGGTGCCTAGTGATGCATGCATTCAAGCGGGGACACGACACAATGCACGAGGCGCATGGGGCACCATATCTACGGAGTGTGGAGCTGTGCTTTTCTTCTGTGCAACGGAAACCTGCGGAACGGATATTGCTGAGGCAACTAACTGAGGAAAAGTCAAGTAAAAATCGGATCCCTTTTTGAATCTTACTAAGACATCAAGAGCAACACAATATGGGATAAAATCATAATGGTTCTCAGGCTTCAGGATGACAGGTTTCAGAGTAGCAGCCGTGTTAGTCTGTATTCGCAAAAAGAAAAGGAGTACTTGTGGCACCTTAGAGACTAACCAATTTATTTGAGCATAAGTTTAAGAATATAATCTAATCACCAGCTGGGGTCAGGAAGAAATTTCCTCCCCCAGAAAAGAAATGCACAATTAGATGCATTGGCGTCATCCAGCATTGGGCTCCCATCAGAGACAGGATGGTAGAGAAACAACCTATTGGTCTATTCTACTATAGACTTTCTTATGTTCAGCCTGCATCTCCCCTTCAAGCTTTATAAACGATGTGATTATTCCCCATCTCACATGCAGAGCTTTGCAAGTAATGCATCAGAGGCAGCAGGAATATGATTCCACACTTGTGAACACATAGCCCCTTCTGCCTACTAGTTCCCAGCTGGCTGGTCAAGTTGAAATGCCATTGCTCAATTAACTCCTTAGCTCCAGGGATCTGATTCCCTCAGTATAAATTACAGGTTTCAGAGTAACAGCCGTGTTAGTCTGTATTTGCAAAAAGAAAAGGAGTACTTGTGGCACCTTAGAGACTAACCAATTTATTTGAGCATAAGCTTTCATGAGCTACAGCTCACTTCATCGGATGCATACTGTGGAAAGTACAGAAGATCTTTTTATACACACAAACCATGAAAAAATGGGTGCTTACCACTACAAAAGGTTTTCTCTCCTCCCACCCCACTCTCCTGCTGGTAATAGCTTATCTAAAGTGATCACTCTCCTTACAATGCGTATGATAATCAAGTTGGGCCATTTCCAGCACAAATCCAGGGTTTAACAAGAATGTCTGAGGGGGAGGGGGGGTAGGAAAAAACAAGGGGAAATAGGTTACCTTGCATAATGACTTAGCCACTCCCAGTCTCTATTGAAGCCTAAGTTAATTGTATCCAATTTGCAAATGAATTCCAATTCAGCAGTCTCTCGCTGGAGTCTGGATTTGAAGTTTTTCTGTTGTAATATCGCAATTTTCATGTCTGTAATCGCGTGACCAGAGAGATTGAAGTGTTCTCCGACTGGTTTGTGAATGTTATAATTCTTGACATCTGATTTGTGTCCATTTATTCTTTTACGTAGAGACTGTCCAGTTTGACCAATGTACATGGCAGAGGGGCATTGCTGACACATGATGGCATATATCACATTGGTGGATGTGCAGGTGAACGAGCCTCTGATAGTGTGGCTGATGTTATTAGGCCCTGTGATGGTGTCCCCTGAATAGATATGTGGACACAGTTGGCAACGGGCTTTGTTGCAAGGATAGGTTCCTGGGTTAGTGGTTCTGTTGTGTGGTGTGTGGCTGCTGGTGAGTATTTGCTTCAGGTTGGGGGGCTGTCTGTAGGCAAGGACTGGCCTGTCTCCCAAGATTTGTGAGAGTGTTGGGTCATCCTTCAGGATAGGTTGTAGATCCTTAATAATGCGGTGGAGGGGTTTTGGTTGGGGGCTGAAGGTGACGGCTAGTGGCGTTCTGTTATTTTCTTTGTTGGGCCTGTCCTGTAGTAGGTGACTTCTGGGAACTCTTCTGGCTCTGTCAATCTGTTTCTTCACTTCCGCAGGTGGGTATTGTAGTTGTAAGAACGCTTGATAGAGATCTTGTAGGTGTTTGTCTCTGTCTGAGGGGTTGGAGCGATAAAACCGCACTTGCAACAAAGCCCGTTGCCAACTGTGCCCACATATCTATTCAGGGGACACCATCACAGGGCCTAATAACATCAGCCACACTATCAGAGGCTCGTTCACCTGCACATCCACCAATGTGATATATGCCATCATGTGTCAGCAATGCCCCTCTGCCATGTACATTGGTCAAACTGGACAGTTTCTACGTAAAAGAATAAATGGACACAAATCAGATGTCAAGAATTATAACATTCATAAACCAGTCGGAGAACACTTCAATCTCTCTGGTCACGCGATTACAGACATGAAAATTGCGATATTACAACAGAAAAACTTCAAATCCAGACTCCAGCGAGAGACTGCTGAATTGGAATTCATTTGCAAATTGGATACAATTAACTTAGGTTACCTTGCATAATGACTTAGCCACTCCCAGTCTCTATTCAAGCCTATTTCCCCTTGTTTTTTCATACCTCCCTCCCCCTCAGACATTCTTGTTAAACCCTGGATTTGTGCTGGAAATGGCCCACCTTGATTATCATACACACTGTAAGGAGAGTGATCCCTTTAGATAAGCTATTACCAGCAGGAGAGTGGGGTGGGAGGAGAGAAAACCTTTTGTAGTGGTAAACACCCATTTTTTCATGGTTTGTGTGTATAAAAAGATCTTCCGTACTTTCCACAGTATGCATCCGATGAAGTGAGCTGTAGCTCATGAAAGCTTATGCTCAAATAAATTGGTTAGTCTCTAAGATGCCACGAGTACTCCTTTTCTTTTTAGTATAAATTACGTTAAGATAATATCTTTCACCCTAAGTTACAGGAGCTGATCCAAAGCTCATTGAAATCAAGGGAGAGTCTCCCACTGATTTCAGATCATGCCCACAGTTGCTTCTTTTTGAGGCTCCTAAATTGCTTCTAAGCCTCTAAGGCACAGTGACGTCCAGTGAGTTGTTCAAGGTCCCCACAGTGCATCAGGAATCCTCCTCTAATCACTAGGCCAAACCCAAGTACTGGATTATGGTTGTGATTCTTTTACATAAGAAGCAGAACAGGGTACCCGTCAAATCTATATCCAACATCACTATGTTAGTCGTTATTGGATTGGGTATCACTTTTGTGTTGAATCTCACTCCACCTTTGTATCAGCCTATTGTTTGCTGTCACCATTGCTTTGCTATTCATATTACGTTGCTGCAACTTGAGAATTGTATTCATAACCCACCAAAAAATGCCTTGCCAGGGAAAGAGGAACTCGTTTTCCCTGCCATGCTTTCCAGGCTGGTAGGCACAGTGCATTCACATTATGTTCCCTGTCTGGGTCTGTGTATGATTACGATCAAAGTGAAAATCCACATCAGAATGACAATGTGTCGACTACAGCAGCAGGGAAACGTGCTTGGTAGGAGATATGCCCCACGTCTGTAATCAGCTGCAGAACCAGAGGGCTGCAGGCTGACTCTTTGCCTGCTCCCACATGCTCAGAGCATTTTTACAAACACTGATGATTGCAGACTGCAGTGGTTCTCTTCAGCAGCTGAAGTCCAGGTGTTGTTTTATTTTTAGGTGTATTCTGGAGGAGTCCACTCCAGGCTGTGCTCTGGCATCAGCAGGGCTGAAATGAGTTAAGTGCCTCACTTCACTTCCACAATGTCATTTCCCCCCATGTACCTTCCCTCTCAATGTTACTGTAATGTGTTGCCTAATGTGCAGTTATACCACTGCCTTCCACTGAATAGAATCAGCATGGCCAAAATGTGTATCATAGTCCCTATACAGCAAACAGCTGAAGGAGATTCTCCTTGAGCTCAAGTGACAGGAATCTGTGCATTTGGGGCAAGGGGGATCTGTCACCATAGAGTTCTGAGTGGTGGTGGGGTGCAGTATCATGACGGCTCCTAGAAGGCCACAGATTTGTTACTCAGGGCCTGCAGGGAAGCACACGTGCAGGACTTGGGGTCGTTTCATGCTAAACCCCAGCAATGATGCTAAGATCACAGATTGAACGTAGATGATCTTAGGTGCTACACAGCACAAGCACACCCCTGGGAGTCCCCTCAGCATCTGCAAAACTTAAGTGTCTAATCCTTATGGTTGCAAAAACAACTTTCTGGAGGTGACCTGCTGCATTGCTGCTTTCCTGGGGCAGGCTGGCCGAGCAAATCAGTGGGCTCAAACCTGCCTTGCCAAAGTTTCATCTCGACTATGCTGGTTTTACACTGTAGTTCCTTTGACTTCAGGGTCACTCCTGATTAATTCTGGTGTAAGTTCAGAATGAGTCTCAACCTGATCACGAGCACAGTCAGTGCACTTAGATACAGCGTCTGTCTCCAGACGCGTGTTAATAATAGCTCTGGTCAGGAACAAATAAAACCTTGATCAAAATTAAAACCTGTAGGTGGGACGTTTGCTGGCATGACTGTGTTTTGAGGGGTCATTGAGGAATCAGTTGTCGAGTGTGTGAACAAGGCCCAAATACTTTCATCAACTCCGTGAAAGAAATATTTCCTCTCCTGTCTGCAACCTGCCCAGCTCAAGACTCCAGCTCTTCTTGCTGTGATAATTTCATCAGCCAGCTCATGCTCTGTTACCTTGTTTGCTGGGGAAGCCAATACCTATTGTATTTCAATAACAACCCCAGCCACTCTTTGCCTTAGTGGGACACCAGAACTCTTGTCTGCATTATCATTATTATTTGTATTCCTGTTGCACCTACAGTCCCTGACCGAGATTGGGTTTCCGTTGTGCTAGGCACTGTACAGACACAGAGAGTCAGTCCCTGCCCCAAAGAATTTATTATCTCATTAGGCAAGGGGTGAGAAAAGAAACATAGAGGTGATTTGACTTGCCCAAAGCCACACAAGAGTTAGCAGCAGGAATAGAGCCCAGACCATCTGAGTCCTAGTTTAGTATCTTACCACCTGGGAAGCACCATCACCCTCTCAGATCGTGGAATCTTCTGTCTCTGCTGGTTAGAGAGAGCGCTGAAGGGTCACCAGAAAGACACTCTGTCAGGAAGATTTAATCTTTCTGATCCTGCAGCGGAAAGGAGCACGTATGCACATTACTGACTGCACAGCCACTTATTGTGTACGAGAATCAGCAGACGTCAGCTTCCATATAGGTGATCCATCAGTGCAGCGTATCCAAATGGAAGGAGAGGGGCCTATAATGGGGCCTTTCAATCCCTTTTAATTACTCGCCCCAGAGAGAGCCTTTTCCACATCTCCCACATGAAAGGCGGTATCCCAGTTCTATAGCTACTTCGTTTCTGGGGACAAAGCCCACTGAAGCCTTATCTGACCTATCGAAATGAAGTAGGCATCTTTTCAGCTAGTCATGAGGAATACAGTGTTCCAATGCATTGTGCAAATACAGACATGCCGTGCTGCTCGGTTGGACTGATGAAGAGCTGTGTCCAGAATGCCACAGCTAGAGGAGGGATGTTTATTTGTAAGGCTTGCCTACTTCGTGGATATAAAGCAGAGTGACACTTAAATTCTGCTGCATGTGGGTGCCACTTTCCTTCAAATGCCCTCCCTTGTTACGTTCATGGCACACAAACAGAGAAGGTAAATTTAAAACATAGAAAACTCTTTTTGGAAAGTTGCAATGTAACGTGATTTTATTTCATGGAATCCAGAACCCTAATACACAAAAATCAAAACCAGAGAGAGACAAAGCAGGCTGCTCCCTAAGGGAGCAAGAGACAGCTTCCCCTTCTTGCTCCAGGCTGGCTCTTTGCAGATTGACTGCTGAAGACCCAAAACACATTCTTCCCAACTTAGCCCCTTCGTCTGCAAGCAGGACCAGGAAACCCCTTACACTTGAAGTGGCAGCTTGAAGTTTTAACACAGTTTTCAGTACACCACTTCCCCAACATCTGGTCATGCTGCAGCCAGGGAAAGATCAGAGTGGGTCAAGGCTGGGGTGGAGATATTTGGGTTCAGGGGCTGTGTTCAGGCAGTGAAGCAAGGATTCACCTGCAGCATGATTCAATCCATGCCTCTTCCCACCAACCCCAAACAAAGGACCTGAGTGTGTGTGTGTGTGGGGAGCGGGGTGGGCGGAAGTGGCAGGGAGGGAGCTGGAGCAACAAGGGAGGGGTTGGAAGTAATGGAAAAGGCAGGGCTGCCCATTCTTCTCTCTGAAGTAATGTCTCTCTCATGAGGCGCCGTCCCATTAACCTCTTATTGACAACTCTCATTCTTAACGGCATTGGTTTTAGCTTCAAAGCTCTATCGTATTTTTTTTAAAAATCTGACTAAATCAACCTCCATGGTAGTGCAGCCCTTTTATCGTTCGATCTGCCTCATTTCTGAGCCTCTCCTAGCAGGCATCCCTGTGGGAAGGCAAAAGTGCATGAATTGTGGGTTGCTCACAACTACTCCCATCCCAGGTTCTTCGGGCAGGAGTTGCTGTGGTATCAATAGCACAGAATCCCTTGGAGGAGGGTGGACTATCAAGGGTTAAGCTTCAGCGGGAAGCTTAACATTGCCGGGCATGCTGTCCTGTTGATAGGCTTCTGTTGGGATTCCTTTTTCCACTCGACTTATCCAGAACTCCTTGCCTGATTTCAGGAGAACGCTTCCTCCAGTTCTCTGGGATCTGAAACGCTCAGTTTGACTCTGGATTTCGTCACTCGGGTTCCTTTATTTGGCATACAGCAAAGTGACGCTGAGTCGATCAGACTAAAGCGTAGGGGGTGAGTATAGGATGTCCCACACCTCCAAAGTCACAGAGACAACTTCTTCCTGTTACACATCACATTGCATTTGCTATACATTAAATCACACCTTTTTAGCTTGGCTTGGTGACTTTGCAGGAACCAATCCCTGTATGGCATGCTCTGTCCATGTGCCATTCACGTGGAACCTGATCGTTACAAGTTTGTCTTGTCCATAGTCTCTAGCGTTGGGGGGGGGGGGATTGCTGCTTATCTTAGCTAGCACAGACATCCTGACTCCAGCGTACTGTTTGCTAAGCCCCTATTTACAACTTGACCTTCCATTCTCCTTGCCAATTATGCTCACAAAGAAATGAGGCAAGTTACTTATGTCAAGTCTGGCCTACAGCTCTGTGATACAGGAGGGGATTGCAGAGAGTGACAGGGAATTCAGCCAGGCTAGACTCCCCCAGCATCAGTGTCTCATAGCCCTCATGGATCTTTTCTTGATGCTAGTTATATAAATATTTAGGCTAATGCCTGCCTCACTCCACACTGAAATGCCACCTGGTGGAAGCCCTGAGTGCTAGTTAATCCAGGAAAAGAGCAACTGCATTGCAAATATCTGATGAAACTGACACTCATTCACCATTAGAAGAAAATTGCAATTAGACACTTGTGTTGGATGGGATATTGTCAGAGCGGGAATTGAGCCCTGGGCTTCTGGATCTAAAAGCATTGGGGATCGACTGCCTAAGCTAAAAGAGTAACTTTTGTTAGCTCACAGGGTGCAGTGAACTCAAACCTCTATGAGTGGCCCAGCCACTGTAGGGTGACAGAGAGCTAACGCTTCGCAAGCATGGCTTAGAAAACAAAAATGTCTGTAGCAGAGGCATGCAGTTACAACATGTAAATTCCTCCCCAGCCCTAACAATTATGGGGAGATGCTGAAGGGACCAGGAAAAGGTTACACAGGCGCCTAAATTGCGCATGGAAACCACGGGGGCTAGTAAAATGGAAGAGAACCTCAGAGCGACACAGGCTTTGGCAGTGGCCAGCACAAAAGGTTTTTGGACTGAGATTGAGGAGGAAAGGCACGAAGGCTTGGAAGAAGTAACGGAAATGTTTGAGGATCCCTAGAAAAAAGTTATCTATAAAATATATATCTTCTGGGCACAGGTGCAGAGAAAAGGGGAAGTTATATAGGAGTTTGTAATGGATTTAAAATTAAAAGGTGGGCCCTTTGGAGGTTGAAAATTACAAGATTTCATTAACAGCCAAGTAGCAGTTTTGGAAGCACAACGAAAGATATGTGAAGGGCCACGCAGAGTCACAGACTTGGTGCTGGAAAAGGCAATGCTCATATCTGAGACAGCAGAGCAATCGGAAATGCAAATACAGGCCTCAGCGAGACAGAGGCGAAGAGCACATGACCATTCACCCTGCGGTTAACCATAGGACACGCTTATAGATTATTACACAGCAGCGGAGAAATTAACCCTATGTCCAACAAAGAAGTGTCAGGGATGTGGCAGCTGACACGTGCAGGGTTTGGGCAAATGTAGAACCCCAACCACTCAACAAAACTGCAGGGAGATGCACGAGTTAAGGAAGGAACAAGTGGATTGCTCAGTAAAGAAGGAAGCTGCAAACGCAAAAGAATGGCTAATAAAACACACACACAAATGGCCCTCAAGTGATAGGCAGAGGAGCTTCAATCAATGTGGCAAACTGAAACAGAACCATTCAGAGACAGTCTAAAGCTTTAAAAAGTCAAAGGTGAAATTGAAATCCTATAATTAGTGATCTGGTCTGGCTATTCCAATGCTCCTACTTACTACAGTCCTAGTCTCCCAGCCGGAGTTAATTCAGGGAACGATATAAGAGGGCTGGCTATGGAGAAGCCCACAGATGGTCCTTCCCATCTCCTTGCAGTTCTCATAGGAAGGGATGATGCCAGAGCACTGACTGTGGGAGAACTGATAGGTATCCCAGCTCCAGTCTCTTGTTTATTCATACGGCAGGAGGAAATGAACACCAATGGCTTTCCAAAGTGCGGCCCCAGTTCAAAGCTGTTGCAGCCATTTCTCCTGATAAGTGGGGGGTTTCGGGGTGATGATGCTGTTAGTTCTGCTGGGGAAGGCCTGAGGAAGCTTTAAATGGAATATATCCAAAGAAGGTAGGAATGTGAACGCCTTTTCTTTTCCTGCCAGTGGGCTCCCCACTAAATGATGACTTTGTGTAATTAAACTGAACAAAGTAAATGGCCGTGTTCCATCTTTGCAATCACAGCATTTTCCCCTTCCCTTTGTTTAACTGCTTTGCTCATCCAAAAGTGGTCAAAATAAATAAATAAAAATAGACAGAAATAGAAGTTCAATGGATGCCTGCAGGGGCTGTATTTTTAGCAGCTCATCAGTTTGTGAAGAAGCCTGGAGGTTGCAGATGCTAATTACGAACCTGAGAATGTGGAAAGCAGGACAATGGGAGGGAGGGAAGGAGAGAGGGAGGGAGAAAGGGTTGAGTTAGAAGCAGAGGAGGGAGATATAACAGGTGTTAGGTATGCCCCTAGGAGAGAAGGTGCAGGGCACTATACTACACAAGGGGCAGTGGGACAAATGGAATATCGACATCTTCCACCTTGATGCCTGGCCCTATCAGGAAATGTGTCGCCATATGTCCTATGCTTGGGATACCTGGGCAGGAGGATCCCAAAAGAAAAAGAAAAAAAGGGGTGGAGTGTTAGGATATAGATATTCAGGCCTGTCTGTAAAGGCCTGTACTCTAAGAATTTAGGTGTATTCTTATCACTTGGCCAGTTCTAGAGGTATAAAAGAGAGAATCAAAATCACTGTCTGCCGGTGTAAGAGCCTTCTCTTGCTGTGACAGTCTGAGGCCCTGTTCTTAGGCTAAGGCCTTTGGCTAAGCAACAGAGGCAGCCGTAAGCTGGGAAGCGACCAGGTCACATCCTCACATTTCAACCTAGTCACATTG
Source organism: Chelonia mydas (assembly GCF_015237465.2). NCBI lineage: Eukaryota > Metazoa > Chordata > Testudines > Cheloniidae > Chelonia > Chelonia mydas. Next base: position 10,468,275 of record NC_057857.1, read on the forward strand.
AAAGAAGGTGCTATTGGGCTGTTAGGAATACAATCTTGTCCTGATAATGCCTATCGCCTCCAGAGAAAGGGAAGTGCCTAGAAAATGTAAAAGGAAACTTAGTTTGATAGCATCCTGTCTGGCAAGAACTCACTTATCAATAGCTGGGATGTGAAATCCTCACTTCTGTATTGTTTTGTCATTATAGTTCCCACTTTGCTATTGTTTGTCTGTATAATCTCTGTCTGGTTCTGTGATTGTTTCTGTCTGCTGTATAGGTTTCAGAGTAGCAGCCATGTTAGTCTGTATTCGCAAAAGGAAAAGGAGTACTTGTGGCACCTTAGAGACTAACAAATTTATTTGAGCATAAGCTTTCGTGAGCTACAGCTCACTTCATCGGATGCATACTGTGAAAAAGTGCCACAAGTACTCCTTTTCTTTTTGGTTCAGGTATAGCTAAGCAGAACTCAAGTTTTACTATATAGTCTGCAGTCAGTCAGGAAGTGGGTGTGGGTGTGTGTGGGGGAAATGGGAACAGGGAAGGGGGTGGGGAAATTGGAATCATGTTTTGCTAAATGGGGAAACTGGAATCAAGTTTTGCTAAAGGGGGAAATGGGAACAGGGAATGGGGGTGGGAAATTGGAATCATGTTTAGCTAAAGGGGGAAACGGGAACAGGGACACAGGTAAGCCTCTGTGGTGTCAGAGCTGGGAAGGGGGACACTAAGGAAGGAAAATGGAATCATGCTTGCTGGAAGTTCACCCCAGTAAACATCGAATTGTTTGCATCTTTGGACTTCAGGTATTGTTGCTCTCTGTTCATGCGAGAAGGACGAGGGAAGTAAGTGGGTGAAGGAATAAGCTGCCATGGGAACAGGCTATATGTTCCCTTCTCCCAGGGTCTCTGCAAAACAGCAGTAAAGCCCCCCAAAGGTTAGCTGGCTGGGAAGCAGCCATGACTGAGGCAGCAGGGGGATGGTTGTGCTGATTCCACTCTAGCAGCGTTTGCAACACATCCTGGCTATGATTCTCTGCTAGCACTGGGCTTGAAATGGAGTTTGCAGGATGGCTGGTGGTACATACACAACCCAGCCAGAGCACAAGGCCTTTGGGACCAGCTGGGGTTGGAGGAGAGGAGGTAGCGTTTTTGCCCTTGGCTGGGCAATGTGACTGGCATTCTGCTTGCTTCACTCACAAATCCCTTTCATTTCCCTTTCTCCTGGTCCCTCCAAACAGACCTCACCCCTGCTGGTTTGCACAGCAACACTCTGTTTATGGTCCCCCCAGTTCATCAACTCCTTGGAGCATTCCCAGGCAGATGGGCTGGATGATCTAATGGGCCTTGCCCCTCTAATTCCCAGGACTCTCTGACTGTGAAAGCTGCCCGGTGTACTCTATGGGCTCTCCCACCCAGATGGGAGCCCATTGTGTACACACCCTCCTGACAGCTGGAAACCCACACACTAACTGACGACCTACGGATCCTGGTGCGAGCCAACAGATCACACCACAAAGTCAACATGACCCCCAAGTGAAAGACCCAGGTCCTTCTCACACACACACACACACACACAGGAAGGTCCCAGGTCCTTCACATACACACACACGGGAAGGATCCCCTTGTGGCAAAGGAATGGTATATATGTCCCCCCATTGAATCCTGCTGTACAGACATGGGTCTCTCCCCAGGGAACTAAAGGAGATCCCTAATTAGTACTAATTAGTAGAGGGGGATTATAAAGAGGTGGCCAAGCCTGACACATTGTATCCAGTAGAGATCTGTGTGGCCCACACTCCAGTGCATCACAGACACCCACCTGAGCGGCTCACTGCGCGAGCACAACCATGGAATTGGCCTTTGGTTGGCTACCGAGTGGAAAAGGAATCTGCGCTACTGCTGTTCTCCGGCTTTTAGCTGCCTGCAGGGCTGTCACTTCCTGAGTCTTCAAGGAAGAGCCAGCAGGCTGAAGAGGCTCCAGTCCCATCTGTCTGAAAAACCCACAGCGGCAAAAAGAGCAGTGGGGGTGAGGGGAGGGGGGGAGAGGAGGAGGAGCCGCCGAGTGTCTTTGAATCTCTTGATAATTAATGCAGCTGCATCATTGGTTATGCAAACAGTGGGAACGAGGAGGCTTTCTGCAGCAAGGTGATGCCAAGGAAGCATCGAGGGCTGTTAGGACGGGGAGTAGCGGCTGTCACCCATTCAGAAAAGCTGACCCCTTGATCTTTTAGGGCTCTTTCCTACTAGCAAGAAGGGCATGAGCAGGGGGTTGGTGAAGAAGAGTCTGAGAGGCCTCACTCCCAGGGCATCCCAAGAAGGGTTCGGCCCACGGGGCCTGTGTATGAGCTACCCCTGTCCCCCCACAATCAAAGCAGAGTGACGGAGGAGGGGTTCTGAAACCAGAACCATCATGCAAGACTGCTAAGTCGTCCAGCTTCCACCCTCAGGGCCCCACATCTACCAGGCCTGGTCACTTCATCCCACCCTGGAAAACACCAGCATCATACCGAATCCACGTCCACCTAGCAACTTCCCAGCCGCCACGTGCTGCATGCAGTGGTGACAGCCAGCTCAGGATTCAGACCTTCCCACACCTCCGGAGCAAATGGAGATTTGCTAGCAGCAGGCCCATGACACATCGCTAAGCAGTTCTGATTTCATCCAGTAGAGGGCAATAGTGCACATCCACACCGCCAGAATGTTATTAAAGCCGGGGCAGCCAAATCACATGTGGCTGAAAAGAGGGTAGGTGTGTTTCACCTACCTGGCTCATCCGTGCTCCAGGGAAGATGATCTTGAGCAGGGTGACAAAGACCTCAACAAGGATGCAGTGCTGCAGAGGAGCTGTGAGCTTTAGAGCTGCATTCAGAGTAGCACAGACTCAAAGAACTGGAAAGTCTTACTAGGCTTAGCTCCATCAGCCAGTGCAGGATTGATCCCTGCAAGACACTTTCTATGCACTGTGCAGTCTAGTTTGAAATGTCCCAAGTAATGGGTCTCTCAACACATCCCTTTGGACACTGTTCCACAGCCCAGTAACAGCAAACTTTTCCTGATGTTCACCCTAAATTTTCCTTTGCTTCTTTTCACACCATTTACTCCTATGTGCCCAGCCCCTTTCAGCCCACACGATAATTTTCATTGCCTAAGCCAGCCCAGCGATGCTGTTGTTGTTATTCTATTCAAGTAGCACCTAGAAACCCCCCCAACTGAGATCAGTCCTCATTGCACTAGGTGCTGTACATGCACAATAAGAGAGAGCCTCTGCCCCAGAGAAGACAGACAAATGGGGGAGCTGGGGAAACTGAGGCACAGAGCAATGAAGCGACTTGTCTGAGGTAACACAGGAGGTCAGGGGATGGGAATAGAATCCAGAGCCCCTGTGTTCCAGCCCAGGGCCCCACTCGCTAGACCACACTGCCTGCCCTGCTCCTTCTTATTCTGCATAGTGCTTTTCCTCTGTCACTTAGGGTTAATGCACCCCCTCCCCCCACATGCATACGTACACATACATGCACACTGGGCGAGCAGAGACTGTTAGCCTTTCAGAGTCAGGACAGACAATGTTTAACTGCAGCAGCTTCTTTCTCTCTCTCGTTGAATCCCCGACTCTCCCAAAGCCACGTTCGTGTTTGTTTTCCACTGTGCTCCTGTTACTGGGCAAGGCATCTGTCCGCTGTCCTCAGTGGAGGAGTTCAAAGGAAAGCGGCTCTTGGCCGCCAGCAGTGGCCACCTCTCTCCATTGCATTTGGATGGCCAGGCAAGTCCGCAGATGGCTCTTTTATGTGCAGCGCTGCTTATGAGTTTTAGATGCAGAGATCTCTGCCTCATCTCCACCCACGTGGAATAAGACAGATCTTGAAGCAGCCCATGGCACCGAAGCAACAGAAGACCTTCCATCATCTCCTATCCTCATTTTGCCTGCCCCCCCCCGGCTGGTGGGGGCACGGAGCACATGGAAACCTCAACACAAATGAGTATGCATGATATGGTGACAGAGGCCTTTGCAGAAAGGCAGTGCTCTGGTCCTGATATGTGTTGGGGTCTGGAGGCAGAGACCTGTCCTTTGTGCTGATGCTTGGGTTTGGCTTTAAGCAGTTTTACTAAGGGAATTGATATAGCCCAGGTTACAGGATGGGTCCATCAATGGTTATTAGTAAGGGATGCAACCCCGAGACATCTGTAAACCTCTGACTGTCAGAACCACAGAGGGGAAGATGGGTGGGTCTCTCCAAATTGCCATGTTCTGTTCATTCCCCCTGAAGCACCTGGCACTGGCCACTGTTAGAGACAGGATCCTGGGCTAGCTGGACCATGAGTCTGACTGAGTATGGCTGTTCTTATGTTCTCTCCGGCACCAACATTCAGATAAACTGGCAATGAAAGAAAACTATATGGGCCTGACAGCTCTGCAGGCCAAAGTTCTCTGTTTAGGCAAACCATCAACATGTCTCAACCATGCCCTGGACAGGCCACCTCTATAGGGTGGTAGTTTGAGGACTATTCAGTGCTTGTCCTCCCTAGGGGGGATGCCATCAATGGTATCCATTAGTGGCAGTTGCAATCATCATTTTTGTGATGTGGACACTTGTCCCCTAGAACCTGGACTTGGAAACACCAGCTCATTCCCCAGGGGCTGCCGGAGATTCTGTTGCTGTTTGGTGGCCGAATGAGCCATCTATAGGGATGAGAGGAATGATGCTGGATGCAGCATTCGCTGTCCTGCAAAAGTAGGGGACTTACCCTTGCTGTGCATCTCTCATCTAGGGAGGTGGGGTGGGTTCCATGTTGCATCATTGCAGATTAGCTCTTTAGGGCCAGTACTGTCATTGGCTTTAATGTCTGTAGAGAGCCAAGCACAAAAGAACCAGTGCTAGTGAAGGCATCTCAGGGCTACTGCATTGTAAATACTAATAATCCCCTTCTCACCCATGCTGGTACTGAGATAAGAGCAAGGGCTATAGCCTCTGATGTCACAAGTACCAGGAATCCTCCGGCATGTGCAAAAACATGGAGGTAGCAGAACTAAGCTGTCAGCTGCTGCAGCTAGTGAATTTCATGGCAGCTGGGTGCCTTCCACATCTGCCCCACCTCTGGGGCTGAAAGGGAGGCCCACGAGCAGAGCGCTCATTGTGCAGGATTCTCTAACTCGTCCCTGGGCAGGATTATGTAGGGACGCTGAACCCATCAACGCAGCAGCTCAGGATCCTTTGAAATGACAACAGCCCGTTGCCACTCTCCAGAGAGGTCAATGTTAGGTGATATTGCAGACTGCACACTGACACACCACTCTGAAGACAGGGAGGGGAAGAGAATGTCCATTTTCTGCTTCATCCGTTATTCTCTGCCGTTGCCGGCGGGAAGTGGGTCAGGGGTACGTTCCATCCATGCAACTTGAAAACATGCCTTCTGGTGACAGATTCAAAGAGCTCAATCTGTTTAGCTTAACAAAGGGAAGGTTAAGGGGTGACTTGATCACAGTCTTCACGTATCTACATGGAGAACAAACATTTTATTACAAAGAACTCTTCAATCTAGCAGACAATGGTCTAACAAGACCCAATGGCTGCAAGTTAGACAAACCCAGACTAGTAATAAGGAGCAGATTTTAACAGGGTGAGTAATTAGCCATTGGAACAATTTACCAAGGGTCATGGTGGATTCTCCATCACTAGCAATTTTTGAATCATGACTGGATTTTTTTTTTAAAGATCTGCTCTAGTTCAGATAGGAATTAATTCCGGAAAGTTCTCTGGCCCATGCTATACAGGATATCAGACCAGATGATCACAATGGGCCCTTCTGGCCTTGGAATCTGTGAATCTCGACACAGGAACCCCCAAATGTATTCCCAGAGAGTCCACCATAGAGAATTCTCAAAAACCTCCCACATTGGAGACCTGCCAAATGTCAGAAAGCACCTTGGGGGAGGTCTCCACACCACAGAAGGATGAGAGGCCTCCTGGAGGCCTCCACACCCAGCTCTGAAGTCAGTGCTGCTGCCAGCAGAAGTGCAGGAGGAAGGGTGGCAATACCAGATCATGCCACCCTTACTTCTACACTGCTGCTGGCAGCGATGCTGCCTTCTGGGCTGGGTCCCTGGGTTCTAGCCGCCCAGGTCTGAAGGCAGCGCAGAAGTAAGGGTGGCGATACCGTGGTACCCCTACAATAGCCAGATTTCATGGGGAAGACCAGATTTCATGGTCCATGATGCATTTTTCATAGTTCTGAAGTTGGTAGGGCCCTACCTATCGGTCTGCCAAAGAATCACTTTCTAGGGATTCCTGGGGGCTGAAAACCAAATGGTCCCCATATGGAATCCCAGAACCCCAGAAATTAACATCAAGGGAATGAATCTCACATCCTGCCCAGACATACTTTCAAATGGTTGAATCCCTGCAAGTACCCATGGGAAATTATGCCCTGCCATACCCCCATAGGGTTCTCTGCAGGAATTTTGTTCCCGGTATTACCTCAGAGGGAACTCCCAGGTGATGGAAACCATGCCTTATTGCTCATCCACAGGAGCTGGAAATTCTTGGAGGTCTCTTCATTGAAATCCTGGCTCAATGCCAATTGAGCAGCCTAATTAAAAAAAACAAGGTGCTGGCCCAAGGTGGCTATTTTTTAATACAGGGCAAAGAAATAACCCAGTCCACAGAGCGGTCGGTGTTAACTAGCCGGGGCTCTCATCAGAATCCATGCATCTCCAATCATTTCTCTACCTCATCAGAGAGAAGTTATTTATTTCCATCTGCTCCCTGGCACGGATCCTGCTGAATCAGGAGTCGCCCACCCAGCCCAAATTGATTAGGTTATACCCAAAGACTGCATTTTTTAACCACTCATCCACTGTGTTACATAAAGATGTATCTGCATTCCCCCCACCCCCCCTTCCCCCCCGTGGCAAAGAAAGATTGGCTCTTCTCTCACTGCCTTGGAAAGTGATATTTGATTTGATTTATGTGAAGACTCACTGAGCTAATTTTGTTATGATGAACTGGTCTCCGATAGACATTTGTATCATTTGTAGCCCTGTGCTAACAATGCGCACCCTTGCGTCAGCTGCTGTGGGATATGTACTCATACACACAGACAGAGTCATTCTTCTGGCTTGATGGAGATTGTGCATGTGTGTTTGTGCTGGAGAAGCAGATGAATGAACTTGCCTCCACCCACTGCACCCTACTCCAGGAAGGATATAAACTGGATTCTGAGCTAAGATGCTTTCTAAATAAGGCTGCATGTTTTCTCACTCGATGGAAGGGGCTTGGCCTGGGAGACTTGTTTCCTAAGCAAACGGCCAGGGATTACAGGTTAAGGATCTATTTCCACTGGGTCACATTATACAGATTTAGGGCCTGTGCTCAGGAGAGGCTGAATACTCTCAATTCCCACTGAAGGAAAGGAGGAGTTTATTTATTTTCTTATGATTCACAATACACCTTTAACAATAGGCCTCTCCCGGGCTCTAGGTGCCTTTGCCATGACCTAAAAACACACTGACAGAAGGAACAAAGCAAATCCCGTGGCAGCTACTCACCCTCCACCCCAGAAAATAAACAAATGGGAATGAAAACAGACCCAAAGAACTTATGCCCCAAGCATGGAATAGATGGGTTGACAGGGGGAGAGTTGATTTTTATGTTTCTCAAACACCAAATTGCAGCCTGTATCATGTCCCTCCATTTGCCAAAGCCCTGGAAAATAAAGAGCACCAGTTTTAGGATATTTCAGGAGCTTCCTGTCTTTTATACCAAGAGACCTCAAGTGTCTCCGAGGACAGTGGCTGTGGCAGAACTTTGAGCAGAAGGCAGCGTGCAAACTGACCTGTTCAAGTGGAGGCCAGTGCCACCATTCTCCCCCCCCCCCCCCCCCCCCCCCCCCCGCACACACACAAAAGTGGCCTCTTATTTTGGGTTCCTTGCTATGTGGGGTGCAAAAATTTAACTACCTTGGACCTGATTTCCAGAGTAGCAGAGCACCCACAACTCCCATTGTCTTCAGCTGGTGTTCTGGGTGCTTAGGGCCTGTGGAAACCAGTTCCCAAATGTCTACAGCTGGGCATCAAGAAATGGGGAAAATTAGAGAGTGTTGCTTCATGGAATGGGTGGAGTCAAACCGTTCTGGGCGCTCTCCATGGTCCTGACCACATTCTCCAAAGAACTTTTCACATCAGCCTCACCTCTGGGCCTGAAAGTGAGGACCATGAGCAGATTTCCCATAGGGTAGGGTTCTCTTTAACTCAGAGTTTGGTCTAAGAGGGCTGTGGGTCCAAACTCCAGCTCTTATTCTCCTGGTGTTCTTGTAGCTACACCTTGGGCTCATTCCACCTGGCCACAACATCCAGTTCAGGATATTTTTTCTTACAGTGGTGGGCGGGGGATGGGGGGGGAGTTAGAGAAAGAAAGCTCCCAATTTAGAACCAAACACCCAGTTTAAAGATCTTCACCCAGACCCACCACTGGTGTAAATAGATGCAGTTCCATTTATTCCAAGGGAGTAACATCAGCCAAGGGTCTAGCCCTCCCAGCTCAGATAAAAGACTGTGTGCAATTGAAATACACTTTCCCAGGAAAAAATGGATAGTGTTATGGTTGGGGATGTATTGCATTTTAAAGAAAAGTGAATAGAATCTTACAACCCTGAATAACCTTGGAGTCACTTGTAGCTCCATGATCCTTGGAACAGCCTTGTTTCTTCTCTGTTTTAGTGGTTTCTTCTCTTGCTATCACTATGTCAAATCAAACTGCCTTGGGAGACTCCCCTGGGTCGTCCCCCACAGATGTGCAAGTGAATGGGAGAGACTTTAATGCTGACATTCACTGCTTCAGAGGACATACCCTTCCTCCATAGTTGTACAGTCCTTATTTAGGCAGAGCTCACGCTGGCATCAGGAGCCAGATGCTTCAGAGGGAGTGAACAGAACAGGGCAATATATCCAGTGATGCATCCATCCCCTGTCATCCAGTCCCAGCTTCTACAAGTCAGAGGTTTAGGGACACCCAGAACATGGGGTTGCATCCCTGACAAATAGCCTTTGATGAACCTATCCTCTGTGAACTTATCTAGTTCTTTTTTGAACCCAGTTATACTTCTGGCCTTCATCTCCTGGAAATGAGTGCCACAGGCTGACTGTGCATTGGATGCAAACAAGAAAGCAGCTCATCTAGCTACTGCCTTTTAATAAAGCAGAGGTTTCCCAGCTTAATTCTTCTCCTTTTGTCTTCTGTGTGGTACACAATAAAGGAACATTAATGCTGAATGGCTCTTTTCGACACTGGGAACTCTCACGGCAAATGCAGAGCTCACGGGAGAGCTCAAGGCGTGATGAATGACTCTCCTTGACGCTTGTGCAGCTTTAGTCCCACCAGATAAGAAGAGGAAGCAGCATATGTGTGTTGGGGGGGCGGGGGGGACAAGCCCATCAGAGGGCTGTGCCTCCAGCTGAGAGCCGCTTGCGTGGGAAGGAAAGGTTGGTCAGAGCTGAGCCTCGGCAGCTTGGGAAGGCCCACCATTCGAAACCACTGCAGAAAAGGTGCGTTTATGTAAACATTAAAAAGTGAAGTCTGCGGAGTCCGGAGTGATCCGTCTTTTAAATCTTGCGTTTATAGCATTATTATGGGAGACAGGCTCATAAAAAGCTCTCTGTAGATGTTATTACTTCACATTGTGGCTTTGGAAAGTGAGCCGACGAAGCTGTGAGTTTGTGCAACAGCACATGTTAGCATGAGTTATAATGTGTCAGGGGCCCTGTGTTAACGATTGGAGAACCTATTCTGCTCCTTTAAGGTTAATCAACTCGGCATTTGTGTCAGGTGTAATGTCTAATTAAAATGATGGAAGGGGTGAGAATGCCTCCTGGCAGAGGAGGGAAATGGCACAAAGAGGCAGCATCAGTGCCATATTGGTTTGGAAAATCAATAAGAGGAGCTCATTTTATCCCAGTGTATCTGTGCATTTGCCATTCAGCGGCTCATTTGAAAAGGTGCCAACTGGCTGCCTGGGAGGCTGGAAACTGCAGTGTTTCAAAGCACTTAAAAGGAAATGCAGCTGGGGAAAGCATGGGATTGACACAGAGTCATCGGGGGCAGGGAGCTGGCCTCAGAGGAGACGGAGGTGGCCTTATGACATAACTAAGGGGCAGGGAGAGGGATATGGAATAGTTGCTGGATAAATAAGGTGGCTGGAATTTTAAAGGGTTAGGAAAGGAAGAGAAAGATGGGTTTTAAAAAGGGAAGGTTTGGACAATGGAGACTTGAAAGAGGAGGAAGGAAAGGTTGGGCAGAGGGGAAAGCTCTCTTTTATGATAATGAAGTGGACAGCCCTGAAACATACTAATTACCTTCAGTCAATAAAGTCACTGTCAGTCATTTCAGCATCCCTATAACTTTTGGATAGAAAAGATAAGGAATATTACACATGAGTAGGTAACATGCAATAACGCTCTTTGGGGAAACTGATATTTTTTTTTAAAAAAAGGAGGACTTGTGTCACTTTAGAGACTAACAAATTTATTTGAGCATAAGCTTGCATGAGCTACAGCTCACTTCATCCGATGCATTCAGTGGAAATGGTAACACCCATTGTTTCATGTTGTCTGTGTATATAAATCCCCCACTGTATTTTCCACTGAATGCATCCGATGAAGTGAGCTGTAGCTCACGCAAGCTTATGCTCAAATAAATTGGTTAGTCTCTAAGGTGCCACAAGTACTCTATTTCTTTTTGCGAATACAGACTAACACGGCTGCTACTCTGAAACCTGTCATTATGCAAGATATATTTTTAGATCAAAAAATTTTCATCCAAACATTTTTGGATGAAAAATGGCCTTTTGACCAAAATGAGTTGTGGGGTTTTTTTGTAGAAATTTTCAATTTTCAAAATCTATGACTTTCAAATCAATGCTTGAAAGTCAATGCTACTTTCAATTTTCAATTTTGGTCAAAACTTCCTGGGTTTTGAAGAACCAGAAAATGAAAAATTTTAACCAACAGTTGTTGTTGTTTTTTAATTTATGGTTTGGGTTTTTTTTGTTTCTTGTTGAACAACTGAAACATTTTCATAGGAAATTAAAACTAACAAGTGAAAAACAAGCCCACTCCAAAAAACAACTATGGTTTTCAAAATTTCCTGTGAAAAATAATTGGCATTTTGAGACGCAGTACAGATTTTTAAGGGGTGGCCACTGTACATGTGTCTTGATTAGCTAGCTAGGTATAGAATGAGAGCTATAGCTATAGATAGATAATTCTTCATGTAGAGCACTTTTTCTGGAAATATAGAGATTTGCTAATTATCACCCTGAAATTTTCATCTCCACTGAATTTTTAATAGTAGGAATGATAAATTATTCATTGCAATTTTTTGGAGGAAGTCTTTTTTAACTAATTTACTCCCATTGGTTTCTTTAAGTAGCCTTCTGCAGCAGCATCTCTCCCCGGCCTTTCCACCTTTTTAAAGTAGGACACAAACGGTGTGATTTTCAGAAGTGTCTAAGTGATTTAGGAGCACAAATACGATTGTGCTTTTGAAAATCCCACCCAGAGGGTTCACCCACCAAAATGCCATGCACATCCCCTGGGCTGGAATAAAATCACATTTGCACATGCTAAAAGGGTGATTGTGTGAATAAGAACCTCTTAGTGGGAGCAGTTACATATTTGGCATGCACAAAAGCTGCATTTTATTGTCACACTCCTTGCATTAATATCTGGAAATTTGCTTAGTCTGGGGAAGTTATAGAACCTACGACAGTTTCCCTGAAGTCTCAGAGAGAACAAAAGGAGATGGTATTGTGGATGGTAACAGGCCTCCTTGTTGGTGGCATAACCTGCTTTTGTCCCGTCTAGCATTAAAAGACAGCTGCCCTAAAGCCAGGAAGGGTTCCTCTAGCCATGAGACTGAAACAGCCTCCACACAGCAACTGCACAGGATTGAGGAAAAGGCTGCATTTGCTCACATGCCTTTTGCACATTCCCAGAACCCAGCCCAACAGCTCCAGTGGGACCACTAGCTCCTTGAGGTCTTATGTGACAGGAAATTGGATGGGCTCTGATATGTAGCATAGATTCTGGTGAGAGAAAAGGTTTGCAGTCAGGGGAACAGAAAACTAGCCCCTGGTAGCTAAGCTTGAGCTGGACCCAAACCACTGAACGAACATCTCACTCCACTTCATTCCTGGCACAAGCATCAGAGATTGAGAAGAAAACATTCCAGGATCATCCTCGTTTGCAACCTTTAAGTGCCCTAGACAATGACAGAATCTCTCTGAAAGCTCTTTAAGTTGAAATTAATTTATGCCTGACAGTGATTAAAGGAGAAAGTGAGAAGAGATGGAAATTAACAAATCCATCTTTATTGCCGAGATCCCATTATGATTATATGGAGAAGGAGAAATCAGCATTGCGGGTGTCAGCTGCAATCTGGTGCACACTTTGAACAGCCCATCCCACCTGGGAAGCTTCCTTGAATGGTTGGATGTGCCTGTCACATAGGTTTGTCCGCAGATGAGTCAATTTCTTAAGTGGTGGCAGAGAGTGAAAGGGTGGAGAGAAATTGGTTTGGCACTGCGCCGACCTACGGCCAATTTCAGGGTAAGGAGCGTGCTCCATTTTGGGCTGAGGGACAGCCAACTTAGTGTGAGGACCTAAGGCAGGATCCACTTTATGAAACCGGGTGGGAGATTGGGAGGGGGTAATTAGTATTATTCCAGGTGGATGCTCACATGGAGGAAATTCCAGCACTGAGCTCCATGAGGATGGGATGGAAGAGGTAAGGGGAGAAGGGTGGGGTTGTAACCTCACTGGATTCTTCACCCATCCTTATCCTCCTGCACTAAGCATGACATGTGAACTCCCTACCCTGGAGACTGCCAAAGAGTGCATTCAGAGGTGGTGCTTGGGGAGCTGGCTGGTCCCATAACACTAGCTCCTCCTCTTTGTTTCCAACGCCTAATGCCAGGTAAAAGACTTTCCCTGGTGCTACTTCTTCATCTAAGCCACTGCTGATGGTGGCACTGAGATGTGACATAATCACAAAGGTGGGGCTGTGCAATAGTGAACTCGAAGAGAGATGCCCACAGGACAATCTCCCTGTTGAGATGTGGGCCACACGTGGCAAGTTTGCCAGTCCCACCTTTAAACACCTCGGTGACAAATTACCCTCTATCTGCTCCTGGCGGATTGCTGTAGTAGGGATATGAGTGCGTGTCTGATAAATTGAAAAATGGTTGTGAAAAATTTCCCTCGAAATTTCAATTTTTTGAAACATTTCAACTGGCTCTAATTATAAGTGAGATGCAGGTACTTCCAGAAAGGCTGAGAGTGGAGATGAGATGAGCCCAGACAGCCCCTCACTGGGTCTTTAATAACAAGAAAATGATTAAAAAACATCAACACAGGAGATGTTCCAGAGACAACACACATCTGATCTCAGGTCCTTGTTTTCAGGCTGGTAGTTAGCTGGAATATCTCACGTTGCTCTCTGGTGACCCTCTATGGCAGACGCAAGGAATTTCATCGAAGGCTTCCGATAGAGCCATATTTATTAATCCATAGATCCATAAGCTAAGGTTTAGAATCCCTGTGAGGTGTGTTAGTAACAGGGAACTTAGTGCCTCTGTGGGACCAGACATTAGACTGCAACGGTCACTTGCACATGTGCACATCCACACTCACTGCTTATCCATGACACCGTACTTCTCCTCTGCTAGGTGTTGGGTCTCTCCATATCATGGGATTTCAAGGCTAGATAGGAAGAATAAGGGGACACCAAAAGTAAGGGAAGCCCCATGGCTCTGCACTCTCTACTCCTGTTTCTCAGAGAGCATTTATTTTGGGTGTTATCACCATTCATAGGAACGTGGGACTAGAAGGGACCTCCTGAGTCATCCGGTCTACCCCCCTGCTATCACAGGCAAACCCATTGCAGAATCTCATTCATAAGTTTATGAGCTCCATCTTAAAACTAGGCTGTTTGCTCCCCTACCCCCTTTTCTATAGAGAGACTGTTCCAGAACCTCACTTCTCTGATGGTTAGAAACTTTCTTCTGATCTCCAGACTCAATTTATTTGTGGCCAGTTTCTACCCTTTTGTTCTGGTGCCAGCATTGTCCTTTAGCTTAAATAGCTCTTTTCCCTCCTTGGTGTTTACACTCCCCTCCCCTGATGTATTTATGGAGATCCATGAGCTCCCCTCCCAGCCTTCATTCTTCTAAGCTAAACAAGCCAAACTTTCATTATCCTCTCATCAGATGGGCTCTCCATTCTTCCGATCATCCTAGTAGTTCTTCTCCGCATTTAACTACCCACTGATGTCAGCAGGAGTTAAGGGATATCTCAGCACCACACAGAATGTGCTCAGGACCTCATAGGCTCACCAACTCGTAATTCCTCAGGTTGGTTGGGGTTTGGTTCAATAAGAAACCATTTGGGAGGTGTGGTCAGAAGTTCCTTGCATTGTTCAGCAGAGGTCTCCTCACCACTCAGGACCATTGTTGTTGTTATTTATTATTTGTATTGCGGTAGCACCTATGAGCCCCGAACATGAACCAGAACCCCATTAGAAGCATGGAACCGTAGGGTTAGAAGGGACAGCAAGGGTCATCTAGTCTCACCCCCTGCCAAGATGCAGGATTTGTTGTGTCTAAACCATCCAAGGCAGATGCCTACACAGCCTCCTTTTGAAAACCTCCAGTGATGGAGCTTCCATGACCTCCCTAGGCGTCTGTTCCATTGTTCCTGCTGTTTATTGTTCTAAGCGCTGTATAAACAGGCTCTTAAAGACAGTAAACCCCTCATCCGCAAGGATGGAGAAGGAGACGGGGGGCTGTCATATCAGAAAGAGGTAGGGTGACACTCCGAAGTTTGATAGAGGTGTAAAAGTTGCTCACACCCTGAAAGGGAAGATGATTACTGTAGCTCAGCATCCTTTGATCCAGGCTGCCCCCTCTGAATATTGGAAACTCCGCTCTTTCATTCATTCCTGGCTCCTGAAAAGCCTGATTAGGGCAATTTCTATCTTCCCCGCCCAAATCCTGCACATTGAAGAGATGCCTAAATACATCACTGTCCCATTCAAGGAAGCAAAGTATCTATGGGTCTGTGAACTTTCTTGTATCAGCAAAAATCAGCCACAGACCAGGCCTGGAAGGATGAACGACACATATCAGAAAGAAGAGAGGTTCCTCGGCTTGGAGCAAGTAGGTGAAATTGTAAATTAATTCATAGGCAGGGAGAATAATATGAAGGAGAAAGATTAGTTCCAAGGCTGTGTTTCAATCAATGGCTTTCCCTGATTTTACAGGGCCCAGGAGTGAAGATGAGCTGCCCTCAGACAGACACAGGGGCCTGCTTAGTTAATCTCTCCTGTATTCTATAATAAACAGGGCCCAGGAAGAGGTGCAGGAAAACAGAGCAAATATGCTGCAAATTGAAGTCCGGTAAGCACATGAGCTCTAGAATGCAACGATTATAGCACGCCCTGACTGCCGCGGGGACAGGCCAGTGCAGGCCTGAAAGGCTGACTTGCCCAGAGGCAGCTGTGGAAGGGTTTGGAGGATTATGATGATGATCATGTAGGGTGAAGGTCAGGACATGAGTGATACAGACCATAGGTGCTGGAACTAGGGGTGCTGCAGCACCCCCTGAATTGACGTACTTTCCACTATATCCAGGGTTTACAGTTTGGTTCAGTGGCTCTCACACCCCCTCTATAAAAACTGTCCCAGCACCCCTGATACGGATGCATGATTAGGATGGAACTGGTGGGGGAAGGGGGTTGATTGTCTTAACGATGTATCTG
Source organism: Chelonia mydas (assembly GCF_015237465.2). Lineage (NCBI taxonomy): Eukaryota > Metazoa > Chordata > Testudines > Cheloniidae > Chelonia > Chelonia mydas. The sequence continues at coordinate 10,484,057 of NC_057857.1, forward strand.
GAGACAGGTTACCAAAATCATAGTAATAAAGGAGGGAATGGATTCGAATGCAGACATTCAAGAGCCTTTATGAAGAGGAGAAGGGTAAGAGACACAGCGCAGAGCTGGGGTGGAGAGGCAGTGCCTAGCCTTAACTAGAAACGGAGACAAAGTTTGCGTGGATTCAAAGATTTTAAGGCCAGATCTCCCAGGATTTTGAATACCTCCACACTTAGAAGGCCAGTTCAGCTCCCACTGAAGTCAATGAGATTTAGGGTTGTCAGCATAGGATTTCAAATAAAGGGGCTGTTTTCTTAGCCCCCTTGCCCCACCCCTCCTCCCGAGCTCATCATCATGGTTATTATTATCAGCATTAGTAGTAGCGGTAGCAGTAATATGCAGCACTCAGCTACATTCTCCAGGGGTATTGCTTGCTGCTTTTTGCAGCACTCAGCAACTCCCGATCTTGTTGTTCAGAGATGAAAAAATAAGGGATGTCCCTCGTAATAAGGGACTGTTGGCAACCCTAATGAGATTCCGTCTATGAATGCTAATGGGAGATGGATTGAGGTGCCCAACCTGGGTCTGATTTTCAGAGGCACCGAGTATCCACCGGAGGCCAGAGGAGTAGGGGTGTGTGTCAGGGTTCCCTTCCCACTCTGAACTCTAGGGTACAGATGTGGGAACCCGCATGAAAGACCCCCTAAGCTTATTTCTACCAGCTTAGAAGGGTCGGTCCTGGGGCCGGTTTTGTTCAATATCTTCATAAATGATTTGGAGGATGGTGTGGATTGCACCCTCAGCAAGTTTGCAGATGACACTAAACTGGGAGGAGAGGTAGGTACGCTGGAGGGTAGGGATAGGATACAGAGGGACCTAGACAAATTGGAGGATTGGGCCAAAAGAAATCTGATGAGGTTCAACAAGGACAAGTGCAGAGTCCTGCACTTAGGACGGAAGAACCCCATGCACCGCTACAGACTAGGGACCGAATGGCTCGGCAGCAGTTCTGCAGAAAAGGACCTAGGGGTTACAGTGGACGAGAAGCTGGATATGAGTCAACAGTGTGCCCTTGTTGCCAAGAAGGCCAATGGCATTTTGGGATGTATAAGTAGGGGCATTGCCAGCAGATCGAGGGACGTGATCGTTCCCCTCTATTCGACATTGGTGAGGCCTGATCTGGAGTACTGTGTCCAGTTTTGGGCCCCACACTACAAGAAGGATGTGGAAAAATTGGAAAGAGTCCAGCGGAGGGCAACAAAAATGATTAGGGGACTGGAACACATGAGTTATGAGGAGAGGCTGAGGGAACTGGGGATGTTTAGTCTACAGAAGAGAAGAATGAGGGGGGATTTGATAGCTGCTTTCAACTACCTAAAAGGGGGTTCCAAAGAGGATGGCTCTAGACTGTTCTCAGTGGTAGCAGATGACAGAACAAGGAGTAATGGTCTCAAGTTGCAGTTGTGGAGATTTAGGTTGGATATTAGGAAAAACTTTTTCACTAGGAGGGTGATGAAACACTGGAATGCGTTATCTAGGGAGGGGGTGGAATCTCTTTCCTTAGAAGTTTTTAAGGTCAGGCTTGACAAAGCCCTGGCTGGGATGATTTAATTGGGGATCGGTCCTGCTTTGAGCAGGGGGTTGGACTAGATGACCTCCTGAGGTCCCTTCCAACCCTGATATTCTATGATTCTATGATTAGGTTAAAAACTTCCCCAAGGCACAAATCCTTCCTTGTCCTTGGATAAGTACTGCTTCCACCACCAAGTGAGTTAGACAAAGATTCAGGAAAAGGACCACTTGGAGTTCCTGTTTCCCCAAAATATTCCCCCAAGCCCCTTCCCCCCCTTTCCCGGGGAGGCTTGAGAATAATCTACCAACCACATAGGTAAACAAGGTGAGCACAGACCAGACCCTTGGGTTTTTAGGACACTAAAAACCAATTAGATTCTTAAAAAACAGAACGTTATTATAAAGAAAAAAAAAGTAAAAGAAGCACCTCTGTAAAATCAGGATGGAAGGTAATTTTACAGGGTAATAAGACTTAAAACACAGAGGATTCCCGCCCTAGGCAAAACTTTAAAGTTACAAAAAACAGGGATAAACCTCCTTCTTAGCACAGGGAAAATTCACAAGCTAAAACAAAAGATAATCTAACACATTCCTTGCTATTACTTACTATTTCTGTAATATTAGATGTATCATTTCAGTAGGAGCTGGATTACTTGCTTGGTCTGTCTCTTTGTCTCGGAGAGAACACACACAGAGCACAAAAACAAAGCGTCTCCCCCCTCACCCCCGATTTGAAAGTATCTTCTTTCCCCATTGTTCCTTCTGGTCAGGTGCCAACTAGGTTAATTGAACTGATTAAGCCCTTACAGGTAAGGGGATTCTGTACCTCTGGCCAAGAGGGATTTTACATTACTGCACACATAAAGGTTGTTACCCTTCCCTTTATATTTATGACAGGGTGCCTGGCGCTTTCTGAAACTCAGAAAGTGTCTGAAATTGGGCAGCCAAAAATGGAGGAACTGACACTTGAGTGGCCACTGTGGAAAATGCTGGCCTGAAATCATTAGGGCAAATTCCGCCTGCGTGGCAGGAGTTAGAAGGATCAAGACAACAGGGAAACAGCAAATTCTACCTTTGACTCTGGTCCCATGGGCTACTCCCAGTGTCTATTCGTGGGCCCAACTCACAGAGTTCAGGTTCCGATCTGAACCATCCCAAAGTTCAGGGATGTGCAAATCTGGGGATTTGGTTTGGGACCACCATCAGTCCAGAGAGTGTGACAGTCTAGCTCGGAGCTGCTCCTCCCAGCCGCATCCCTACAGAATACTAGAGCTCATTGCAAGCCACAGAGAAATGGTGTTCAGGTCCTCATTCTGGGACTTGTGTATAGGTCCCATGCCAGGTAGGAACAGAAATCCACTCCTGTTAAATCATTCTGTTTGCATGGAATTCTTTAATTCTTCATTTAATTCTTCCTAGGGCCAGATGAAGGCCTAGAAACTATCGACTCAATCTTGGGCCCCAGCTCCTGGAGTCAGGTGATGAGGGCAGAATCTCAGCTTCCAGTTTAGCCCTTGTGGTTGTAAAGAAAAGCTTACAAACGTAACCGACGCAGCAACATCTACCTGAGTGTACAGAGAGCCTGACACAATCATTCTGAGACAACGGAACTGCCCCATGCATCTCCATGGGAGCAGGAACTCCAAGGTCCGCTCCTCTGGGGGCCCTGCCAGCACCCCCCTAGCAGAAGACTTTGGATGAGTGGAGCGGTCCTAGCCCACCCAACCAAGCAGATACATTCCATCTGCTGCAGGAAGCACTGGGAGGGTCCCTACTGAGGCTGCTGCTGCTCCGTCGAGGACAGGGGTTCCTCCTGCCACTCCTACAGGGTGCCACTACTCCTGCCTCTCTGGGAAGAGAGGCCCCTGCCAGCCACTGCCCCTCTAAGTGAAGGGAAGGACCACAACATAGGGACCCCATGCTGGGATGTGCCTCTGGCCTCAGGTTGCTTCCCCCTGGCCCTGACTGCTGCAGGTGGGCTCATGAATCCTCGTCAGGATTTCCTGCTCCACCTTCCCTCAAGTGACAGAGCAGCTGGGGAGCACAGCCCTGCTCGGGACTATTCATTAATCCCACTCCTGTTGTTATGGCCATGGGTCCTGCGGGACCGGTGAGATCCCAGTCCCGCTGCAGGGCTCTACCAGGGAGTCCTCTCCCTGGCCCTTGGATAGCAAAGACGGTTCACTTGGCCTGGCCCTCGACACTGGGCTTGTCTGGAACCCCGGGCCCTCATTCTTCTTCTCCTTTCAGTGCAGGGTACAGGAGGCTGTCTGCACAGAGATCAAATGACCCACCTCCTCACAGTTCACATGATGCCCCGCTGCTGGCATGTGGGCAGCCAGAAGAGAGCCAAACAGGAGGACACCGAGTAAAGCAGAACAGCCGAAGGGCGGGGGGAGGTCTCTCTCCTGAGACGCACCAGAGAAGGGGACTCATGTTGTAACAACATCCAGAGACTGGGGGGGTGCGGGGGAATCAAACAAGGAGCGCCTTACAAACAAGAACATGTGTCTGCATTTATTAACCTTTCCAGCACAGATTTAATTCTTGGCAAGTGTTCCTGCCTACACAGAGCCCGGTGCGTTGCACGAAACCTCTCGTTAAGTTCCATACGAGCCATCGTTTTAGTACGTCCTCCAGGGGAATCTTCAAACAGATTCCATAATCTCACTGATAAATGGCTCTTTTGCAAGACACTATTTACATTCCATCACCAGAAAGGCTGGCGACTCTCCCCCTCCCACCCCTTTTAACCATCTCCTTCCTGCAGCCCTATGAAATGATTCCTGAACCTTTTCGGGGAGGGAGCAGCTGCTGGTGGGTTCCTTAAGGAAGAAATAGAATGACACTCCGGGGATGACGGTGAGCTTTCTAGGCCAAGGACCGTCTCTCATACCGTGTGAACACAGTGCAGCTAGAACAGTAATCCTGGTTGGGGCCTTTTGGGGTTCGACTGGAATACAGTCTATAGGAAGGAAAGCTGGGTTTGTGGATAAGGCACTGGTCTGGGACTCAGGAGAGCTGGGTGAATTTCCTGGTTCTGCCACAGACTCCCTGTGTGACCTTGGGCCAGTCCTGCATCACTCTGTGCCTCAGTTTCCCATCTGTAAACAAGGGACCATGATGCTGCCTCTTTGTCTGTCCAGTCTGTGTAGATTGCAAACTGTTTGGGACATAAATTCTCTCTGACTATGTACAGCGCCTAGCACAATGGTATCCTGCTCTTGATCAGGATCTCTAGGCACTACTGTAGTAGAAATAAATGCTAAGGGCTGAATTAGCACCTTGCAATCAGCCCAGACTAAGGGGTCATGTGTCAGAAAGTCATGGCTTGGTCCCTGCTTCCCCCGTGCTTCATGTGAGTCATAAAGAGTATGTCTACCATGCACACTAAACCCGGGCTCTGACTCAGGTTTGAGTCCAAGAGGCCCCCTTCCATCCACACACAAATCAGTCTGACTCGGGTCAGCAAGCTCTCAGGACCTGGGTGCTACGACCCTGCTGGGGTGGGGAGGAGTGGGTCAGAGCCCAAGTTCCTCTGCAACTCGGGCTCAAGCCCTGCCATTTTGTGGTGTGGTTGCAGCTCAAGTCGCAGTCCCGCGTCAAGGTGTGGTCATGTTAGCACGGCTGTGAGACTCGGCTCCAGCAATTGTAAATCCAGCTTCACAATGCAGTGTGGACACTCAAGCATGGGCGTGGAAACCCGCAGACCGCAAGCCCGGGACCCACAGACCTGGGCTGAGTGTGCGTTGTAGGCATACCCTAGCTGTCCAAGCTTGTTCGCTGCTTACTTCCCCCTTTGTTGCGTCCCAGTTGTGCGGGCCAGTGGTTTGGAGGAGCAGAGCCCAGAATCCACCCACCGCACACACACGCACACACACACACACACCTGCATAGGAGCAAGAGTCCGAGCCAAGCGGTGGCTGCTTTTCAGCTCCCTGGTGATGTGGCTAGCCAGAATAAAGGGGCACCTTACGTTCTGCAGGAGCATATCGGGCACATCACAACTGAGCCCTACCTAAAGATAGCACAATGATGAGTATGGGATAAGTGCCTGGGCAGATGGATAGACAGTGATGTATTTGCAAGCATGCTTTGGTGCAAGCGAACATTAATTAAGCCTTTCTACACCCCTGCAAGGTCCTATGGGCAGTGAAGTATGACGACGTCCGATTTACAGCTCGATGAACTATGTAAATTGAGTACGTCAGGGAATCAGTCACTACAGGCCACACTGCCTCCTCCTTGCCACTTCCCTGGGACAGACACATTTTTGGAGTTAATAATAGGCAGCCACTTCCCACAAAGCTTGCAAGTGCCCGTCGGAAATGTCTGTTTGTTGCAGCCCCCTGGAACGGGTTCCATTTACCAGCTCAGGTTCTGCCATGAGGTTGAATTGATGCACCGCCGGGAATTCGTTTTGCTTCGGAGCGGGAGGGGAAGGGGTTGAGTTTTGTTCTCCAAAGGTAGAGAGGACCAGATCCTCAGTGGGTGTAAATCAGCACAGCGCTGGGGATTCCAGTGCTGATTTACACCTGCTGAAGGTCTGGCCCAAGAATGCTGAGAAATAATGAACTCTCTTCCTCTCTCATTCTGTCCATGCAGGAGGCCACGTGATCCATACACCAGGGGAAAAGCTGCCTTTGCAGACACAACCAATGCAGGAGCCCTGGAAGAATAGTGGATTGTTATTTATTGGGTCTATCCCAGTGGCCCCAACTGAGACCAATGCCCCATTGTGCCCGATACTGACAGTAAAATATAATCTCTGAGCCAAAGAGCCTGCAATCGAAACGGCAGAACATTTCCAATGCAACATTTGTTTTCATCAGAATATGCTGCTGTGTCAAAGCCAAAACGTTTTGCAGCAATCTATCGATTTTTTTGGATGACGTTTTTGACGGAAAGATTACTATAGCCCAGGATGGGTTCCCTGGTCACCTCCAGAGAAAGAGGCCCGCATTGGAAACCTGACCTTCTCGATCTCAAACAGGGACGTTTCAGCACAATTCCATTTGGGGAATACATTCAAAAGGGTTTGCCTTTGTGCCAAAGTGAAGCCACGTGTCTTATTTTGAAACCCCAGAAGCTGTAGCAAATCGGAATTGCCACTCTCTGGAGGGCTCTGCTTTGAGCAGGGGGTGGGACTCGATGACCCCCTGGGGTCCCTTCCAACCCTGAGATTCTCTGATTCTATGAACAGGCAAAGACTGGGAAAAAGGAAGTAGGATTCTGGATGGATTTTTTCCTTCCTGTTTTCCTTCAATCAGAGGAATCCTCTCTCTCAATCTGTTCCCTTCCGTTATCTTAAGCTCCATGTTTCCTTTCACTTTCCCGAGTAAATTGGAAGGAGACAGGTAACCCGAATGCAGCCTGGACAGCTGTGCACTCTCCCCTTCAGGTCAAACAGCCACCTCCTCCCATTCCTTGGTGGGGGCGGGAGGGGTTTGCGTTGGCAAGAGAAGGAGCATGATCATTATCCAGTAATGGGGAAGTCAATTAAAAGTCAGCCATTGCAGACCGCTTTCTGATTACTCTAATTACCCAATCATTGTATTATCTCATTCAGCGGTGCGACACGGCGCAAGGGACGGAGGGGGCCCAGGCCCCTTGCTCCTCAGCAGATATTGCCACGTGTTCAGTGCTCTTCATGGCTCTTAAAGGGGACTGCACCTCGTCTAAGCAGGTTGAGCCAGAATGGAGGAGACCTTGCCAAACAGAGACGGTAAGCAGTGAGGCCCATTCAGTAGGCCGTGCCTGTCCCTCTCTGAGTCCCTGGCTGCAGCGATGCGGCAAGGTAGCCCGAGGGAATGCTGTGCTGATGGAGATGCTGCCTTTCAGGTGAGCAGTGAAATTGAGGTCTGAACCCCTCTTTGTCTTGATCGTCCCCGAGCAGTAAGTGTGCTCGTTCCTTTGGACTTGTCTAAGTTCGAGAAAAGCCACGAGATCAGGTACAAGAGCCAGCAGAAATCGACTCGTACTAATCCTACTAATAACAACCCTTGGAGTTTCTATGGTGACTTTCAGCAGAGAATCTCAAAGCCTCAGACAGGCATTAATTAACCATCAAACCCCAGCCTGGATAGCTACAAATTATCCTCCTTTTGCATAAGAGGAAGCCATGGCACAGAGAGGTGACATGACTTGCCCCTGTCTCAGCGTCAGGAGTTAGAACCCTGGAGTCCTGACTCCCAGCAGCCTGCCCTAATCATTAGCTAGCACTTCCACTCCTGATGCATCACAGAGGCAGCTGGCAGGGGATTTATCAGGGCTTGCATTATAGGGATACATGACTCCCTTGCACCTATTTCAGGGTGACAAAGGCCTGGGGACACCTCGGGAGCTTTTCTCAGGCAGAGTCGACACCTTCTGGGCTTGCAGATAGGTCGGTGAGCAGACAATGAGCAGCTGTGCTGTGTGGGGTTTACCAGAAATGCCTCCTCTCCAGCATTGTTCTGGTCTGTCCCTTACTACTCCTCTCTTAACCAGTGACCTTGCAGCAAAGGTTCCCATCTAGTGGTTGCATCAACCCTAACTCTGTATCTGTTAAAGCTCAGGCAATTGCTTTTAGATGGGTGTAATTAAGAAGCCATTAGTGTAAAGTTTCATTTCAGTTTACGCCTTGGTCTCCATTTGAGCAGAAAAATATGAAATTAAGGTATTAGCTCCTTTCAGAAAGATGAGTCATGAGCTAATACGTTTCAAAAGTGGTTTCTCAGCTGTAACGATTCTGCTTTTCTCTTTTCAAATCCCGCCCCCTTCCCTAGATTCTTGCTTCTGGATCATTTCTTTTAATCATAGTAATAATAATTAATAATAACAAGAGTAATAAATGAATGAATCACAGACAGAATTGGAGAGAGAAATTACGAAGAGGACCCCAGCAGTGCGAGCGTCTGCCATCAATGCCCTGTCGGGGCAAACTGGAAGTGTGGTCGTATAAGGGTCCTCCCAATCCTAGCTGGGAATCTAGCGGCCGCTGTTAGCTGTGTGTGGCTTCTTCACAATATTGATAAGTGTTAGCTGAGCCTCAAACGGCATGAACTTATGTGAGCTTACCCACAGTGGCACCCTGTTAGTGCCATCTGGGAACTCCCAGCAGCATGACCTTTCCCGCACTGTCACTTGTCACTGCGGTACCATGCCCACACCAGCTGAATAAATGATTCGCTTTCCTCTCACGTTCGGGATCCTCCTCTTCATTTGCTGTGTGGCTCCTCCGCTTCTCCCCAGAGCAGCACTGGCCGGGTGCTTCAATCCAGAGACCAGCTCCAACTTTACCGCTGTGCATGCCAAGAAACCGCGCCGGACAGATGTGCCCTGGCAATCACAGCAGGCAGCTGAGACTTCTGGGGGGTGAGCTTCCTTAATAACGGCGCCCTGTCTCTGACAGTGAGGAGTGCAGCTGGCAGCCGGAGAGGTTCTAGAACTAAATCAGTGACAGTTAGAATTGTAAATACTGTTAATCAAGGCTTAATTAAACAGTTCAATCTCTGAGCAAGGAAATGGGGAGGAGGAAAAAAAAACCATCCTCGGTTTGAGACGGTGAAATGCTACTGATCATCAATAATGCATCCCAATAATGTTCTTGTATGAATTGGAAATGCCAGACAATCAAAGGCCATATGTATTTAGCTTAGATCCACACAATGTCCATGTATTTTTAATAGTGTGGCATCTTTGAAGTGTGTTTGCAAAGCCAGGCCTTTCATGCTGCAGTTGCAGAGGAGAGAGATCTCCCCCCAGCTGGTGGAGAAGCTCTCATTGCAAATTATGCCCCCCCATCCCACCCCCACACCTCCGAGCCTCCCATCTCCAACAAGGATGCATTTGCATCTCTGCCCATGCAGGAATGCATGTGGGAGGGGATGGAACTGGTCCCCAGCATGGGATGTTCCTTCATTACATTTAAAAACTAAGTATCAGGAAGTAAACAGGCACAAAATTCAATAGTGTAATGAAAAAACTGGATGAAATTCCCCTGGTATATACATCTAATCTAATCTCTCTCTTCTGTCTGTCTGATCATTTCTAATTCACCTTTCACGCTGGTACTTGTGTGCAATTTGCTCTATCCATAGGGGGAGAGGGTGACTCAGGGGATCCGAATTTGCATACAGAATCTTTTGCCTCTAGATTCAAAATCCAGGGGTTAGTAGTGGAAGTTAGACAATTCAAACTGGAAAAATAAAGCACGCCTTTTTAACAGTGAAGGTAACTAACTATTGGGAAATCTACTGAAAGCGGTGGTGGGTTCTTGAAGTCTTTAAATCAAGACTAGAAATCATAGAAGTAGATATGCTAAATTTCAACAAAAAAGCTTGATTCGGGAATCTCTAGGTGATATTCTCTAGTCTGCACGAAGCAGGAGGTCAGAATAGACCGTTATAATGGTCCCTTCTTTCTTTAAAATCTAGGAATCCATGAACTCACTCAGCTGGTTTTGACTGGCAGTCCAAAATACGCTCAGAGACAAACTTAGCACAAACCTTCCTGACTAGCTATATGGATGTTGATAATTTGCACACCCAGTTCAGCTGCTGCCTATGGCCCAGGATGATTCTTGCTGACATTTTGGCTCTGGTTTCCGAGACTGGGCACCCAAAAATCAGTAGCCCCCAAATTCAGTAAAGGCTTTTGAAACATTGGATCAAATGACGTTGCCACAATGAGTCAGTGGCAGAGACCACATATACAAGATCACACTCTATCTCCTTCAATAGGTGGGGTGACCAGATAGCAAGTGTGAAAAATCGGGACACTTTTTTATGGGGTGGGGGAATAGTTGCATATATAAGACCAAGCCCCTGCTATCAGGACTGTCCCAGTAATATAGGGACATCCGGTCACCCTATCAGTAGGACATCAGTAGCACCATGCTGGATTTCCCCAGCTACACGGCTGAGGCTCTTGTCCTTCCCTTGGCTCTAGTTAATGGACAGAAAGTGCAGTTTCCTTGCAGCTCCCTAAACTGACGCTTCAGAGCCCAGCAAGCAAAAAAAGAAGAAGGGGTGAGAGAACTGGTGGGGGAAGAAGGTGCGTTAATACAAAAACTAATTCTGCTTCTATTTTAGGTTGTGAACCTGCTAAATTGCCTGTTGGGTTATGTAAGAGAAGTCATTGTGTTTGTGTTCAAAGGGCAGCCGTGTACGAAAAACTCGGGACACCACTTGAATTCTAAGTGGCCGTGCTGCACGAGGGAGGTGGAGGGAATGGGCCTTGTTCCAAATTGATTAGTTCTGCTGGCTTCTCATTATTGTTCCGTGTGAAGTTTGGCATGCGAGCAAGGTCATTCCATGTATGGGCCTGTGTCAGTGCAGGCAATTCTGCCGCACGCTTCTCTCCCCCCCCCCCACCCCCCGGCCTCTTTTTCTTTTCCCCTCCTCTCCGTACCACAAACAGCATGCTGCCTGCACTAGAGAAAATTAAAAAACAGCCCATACATTTTACATGAGTTCCTGAGACCGAAGAGAAATTAATTTGATGTTGTCTTTTGATAAAGATGTAGGCCTTTTTAATTTTTTTAAGGTTGCAATTCTGTTCTTGTGATAATATTAATAAATAAAAAACCCCACTTCAAATAAGCCCCGGCTTGTAAATATGAAAGAAAGAAATAACAGAACACAAACCAAAGAGGTCAAAATAATAAACCTACCACTTCTGTCTAGATTACGGTGACCAGATGTCCCGATTTTGGGGTCTTTTTCTTATATAGGCTCCTATTACCCTCCACCCCCTGTCCCAATTTTTCACATTTGTGTCTGGTCACCCTAGTCTAGATTAGCTGGGTGTGAAATTCCAAGCACCAGCCCTATTCACTCCCCTTGGCCAACCCATACACACATGTTCTGGGCTCTGATGCATGAGCCACAGTTGATGTGGGTGAGCAGAACAGGGGTGGGCAGAACCCACTAGGAACTGCCAGGAGCATGCTGAAGAATGATGCTTGTAGCAGCCTGCATAGAATTTGGTGGGAAGAGCACAGGTTGCATGAGGGATGACTTTGGAGGAGGCCCGGGCAGTCAGTCTGTGTGCCCATGGCTGGAATGCTAAGTGCAGTTGAAGCACTTCTATTAATAGTTCTCTTAATAAAGACTTTGTGTAGTTTTAGAAACGTGGAGTTCCCTTATGCTATCACCCATCAAGTGATACATGAAATAGTGCTGGCATCTGGTTTTTAGAGCTTGATGTTATGCCAGTCACAATGCTCCCATCAATGCAAAAGGAAAGGGAGGAGAGGTAATGGTTTTACCTTCACCCTTATCAATCCATTTGGATGTTTTATGAATTTTCATTCATTTGTACCCTTCTAAGGATATTGTACAATAAATGCCTGGCACAGTAGAATGCACAGTGAGGTTACCTGCACTGTGCTGGACCATTGCTAGAGTTCTGTAGTATTTTCATAAGGGTCCTGGCACAGTGGCTCCCCCTTATGGGCACAAGGGGAGCAGATGGATTAGGAAGACCGTTATCCCCAGCATTCCTGTTCCCACCCCCTGTCAGTGCCCCTGTTCAGAGCCAGCCACAAACCGTCCCCTTATTTAGACACAGTGCCTGGTTCTGCTAGATTCGCCAATTCTTCTCTCCCCTTCTTTCCAGACATTGCTTATAAAACTGTCATGAAAACGAGAGGTTGGCTTTAGAAGTGTTTGTGTGTGTCACTTTTTTTCTTTGTATCTAGGATTCTGCCTGTCAGCAAGGTCAAAGGCTACTTTGTGAAGCAGAGTTAATACAGAGGAGACAGACACACTGTGCTCTCTCCTGGAGACTTTACTTTGGTTCTTTCTGAATTTGTTGTTTTTATCCTTAATTTTAAATATCAGCCATTGAGAATGAAGGCATTTTGGTGCTTTTCTAGTCTGGAAAATAAAATATTCTTCACTTACTGTCCTCAGCTGTGATGTAATGTTAAGTTGTTGGGATAGTGTTCAATGCAGGGTCTACTGCAGTCAATGGAAAAAGAGTAGTCTCCACGTTCCACTTCAGAGGTGGCTGCATTTCAGTGGAACGTACAGCGACTCAAGGATGCTGAACCCTTTGCACATCCAAAATAATGGAACTTTTGGGTGCTAAAAATATACAAGATTGAGTCCAAAGTGCATAAAATACCTTGGGATACTTCAGGATCATATCAGTACATGGAAGGTTTTAATAATATTCAGAGCTGGCCAGAAAATGTCAACATTCTGATGAAAAATGAGGGGGAAATTCGGCAACTTTAAAAAGAAGTGTAAAATCTCAAATATGTAATTTCCCCCCACACACACGTACGCTCTTTTCAACCAAGCTCTGATGATTCTGAAATAAAGCCCCAGCAAAGAAAACACATCCTCTTTGGAAATAATTCTGTAGATCTCCAGGAACACGAATGTGACAGGCAGCTGGTGCAATGAAATTATGTATGAACATGCCCTGATCTTTTAGCTGAATACTAAACAAGCACCTGAGATTTCTGATTCTGCTGCTCAGAACCCGCCCTCTTTATTCCTACTGTGTACAATGACTCTTAAAAGATATTATAGGGAAGGTGCTATAGAGCACTTGGCAGGGCTTAACTTGTTTAACTAGCTTCAGGGCACAGCACAAAACATATTCGTTCACATGGGCCTTTAATTAAAGACTATGGACAAATCTACTGTTTATTCATTTCAGTTGTTTGCCTCTTGGAGGCTCTTTTAACCTTTATTTTAAGACTGCCCTAATTGCATTGCAAAGAGAGCCACGTGAAGATACGTATTATGTTGTGTATAACAGTAGCACCTTAGAGTCCCAATCAAGACCAGGGTCCTATGCTGCGAGATGCTGTACATACACAGAACGAGGGACAGGCCATGCCCTGAAGAGCTTACAATCTAAATAGACAGGATAGACAACATGTGTGAGGGAAAATGCAGTGTAGATGTGCCTTGACTGAAGTCATGCAGCGGAGTCAGGAACAGAACCCAGGACATCCAACTTCTAATCCACTGCCCACTCCAGGCTGCACTGGAGTGAGGGGGAATGTAGGTTGACTTTCTTCCCTGTTTTAATTTCCAGCCTTATCAGGCAGGTTTGCTTTCCGCACCCCTAGCCACCAGCACCACGGTCTACCATCCAGCAGGTGGGGAGTCTCCTAGCTCTTGGTTAAAAGCTAATTTAGGGACCCGGAGGGGGTACTTAGCAGTCAATTCTTTTTTCTTCTTCTTCTACTAAGAGACAAACCGGACGGACTCTTTCAGAAAAGGCTCCCTGTCACAGGAAAGGGCTCTTTTGTATGCGAGTTGCGGTGTCTGTTTTTCAAGATAACCTTTATTTCATGTACCGAGTGTTAGCTTTGCTGGAAAAGAGAAAAGCCAAGATAACTCCTTCACCTGTGGAACATTATTAGGCTTTCTTGAAAAAAGAAAAATGAGACGTTCTGGTGCATGATAATGGAGGTGGAACAAATCAGATAGAGGCGACTGCTGAATTGCACCTCTCCCTCACTGTCTATCTTTGCCATCGCTCTCTTTCTTTCTTTCCCTCTCTCTCACACACACACATTTTTCCCTCTCCCGGCTTCCTACACATTGATTCTCCTTCTCCCTCACACACACACACTCCCAAATTCTGCTCTCAATCTCCTCCGTGTATATTTCGGGAGCGTCCACTATTTATTCTTTGCTCCGCAGTGTTGTTTAGAGGCCCAGCCCCATTGTGCTTGGTGCTGTTCAAACGTAAAACAAAGGGATTGTCCCTGCCATGCAGGGCTCACAACCTAAATAGAGGAGGAGGAGGAGAGATGGACAAAATATTTTCAGTGGAATAGTTTTCCATCTGAAAATGCTGTTTCATCGACAGCTCAGTGTTTTGCAGGAATATGCTGATTTCAGTGGAGAAATGTTCAAAGCAATTTGACATCGAAGGGGATGTTGTGTGTTGACTCTCTTGTTCTGTTTCATTCTGGCATTCACATTTTGTTTCACCTTCTGCATTATAATCTTAATCTTAATACAGACTATGCTATATTTTATATTAGAATGTTTTAATGTTATCAGAAGAAAACATTTCAATAGGATTGCTTTGACGCTTTCAAATGGAAATATTTCTGTTCAGTGAAATATTTTGAGCTTTCATCCCAAATGGATAAAAACATATTTCAGAATGTTGGAATTCCATTTTCCGATCAGCTGTGAAGATGATCTCCAACACCCCCTGAGTTTCACCAGCTTGTACTGGATATGCTCCGGCACAAACAAAAGTTGTGAGTCTGATGCAGAAATTTCTGGATCTTTGGCCAGAGTTGCACAGGGGATCAGACTAGATGATCATAATGATATTTTCTGGCATTAAAATCTATGAATCTCTGCAAGACAACAGCAGGGTACCACAGACAGATGGGGGAGTAAAAGGGAACAATGAGATGGTTTTGATCAGCCTCTCAACCTCAAACCAGGCCTAAAGGTCCCTCAGAGTCCGATGTGCAAATTTAAGCACCCAAGGAGTTTCCTGCTTGTGGCTAGAAAGACAGTGGTTCAATATCATCCATAGCACCATATCCCCCTCCCTTTCTAGCATCCCACGTGAGGCCCCTCAGTGAAGTTCGGAGTGCCTGCCTGCAAGGGTGTGCAGTATCCCTACCCACAGTGGTAATCCCTGCCCACAACTGGACTCTGCAACTCTGCTGGAGCCATGTTCCTGAGGGGCTGCAGAGGGTAGCAGGGAACCCCATGAAGTGTGAAAGCACAGAGTTTCCTGGGTCTTGAGGGAGGTACAGCTTGCTTTGTTAGGGACAAATTTTTCCACTGGAATAATTAGGGGAAAACGCCACCAGGGAAGTCGCACTGAGGTTCTCTCCCCTCCCCCGGGTTTTCCTGCAGGAGGGGGCTCTGGGTATTCAGGTATTTGTTCCAGAATCAACGAGAAGTGAATTTAACCCATTGTCTTGCTCTCACTCTTTGTCCATCTGCTAGATAAGAAGCTTCAGATGCCCCCTGGACATAAAACACTTATAATTAAGGGAAGGAGAAGCCTGAAGGGAGAGACTGTGACGTGGGTATAGTGTTGAACTGGGAATCAAGAGACTTGGATTCACGTCCCAACTCTGCCCCTGAGCTGCTGTGTGACCTTGGGTGACCCCTTGCCTGTTCCACCTCCACCCTTTGTCTATCTTGCCTATTTAGACTGCAAGCTCTGCAGGGCAGGGATTGTCTCTCACTTACGTAGAGTGCTTAACAAAATGGGACCCTGATCTTGATTAGGGTCTACTCTAATTTAGCGCTAGGTCCCCCCGCCCGTGAAGAAGTAGAGAGCATGGCACTCAATCAACAGTACTACTTGTGGAGTCAGCATGGGTCAGCAAACCTGGGCCTTAATTCGTGCTCATTGTAGCAATTTCAGCAGGTGGCAAACTACGCCGTTTTATCTATCCTTTCCCATCAGCAAACAGACCTCCAGCCTCCAATATGGAGCAATGTTACTCCATCAAAATGAGAGGCACCATGGGACACTGCAGGCAACGTGCATCATTCCCCTGGCATCCCACCTGGGATTGGGGTTTTAAACAAAAATTGGAAATAAAATTAATGATCTGTTGTAAGTGTATTAGCGGCAGCTTCTCCCAGTATGCTGGAGTGGCGCAGCTGTGCATTGTGTAATGTAGGGATGGGTTTATGCTGTAATCATGATGCTGTATATTTACAGAGCTTGAGGTTTCACATTGACTGGATCCTACCAGCTGGGGAAAAGTTCTGGGGCTCGTGTATCTCAGCAAGCACTTTGCAGATATACCAGCTCTGAAGCTGCTACACAGGATCCGTGCTGCACCATAAATTACAGGATCGTTATTTCTTAGTTATTTAGCACTTACAGTGTAATCAGTTTCACTTAATGTCAACTCTTGCCAATATGTCTTCCATGAGCCAAAAAATTAGAGCTGGGTTTTAAAATGGTGGTGATGTACTCACGGCTTCTGGACTCCAGACTGGCTCTGGGAAAAGGGAGGAGGAGATGTCAAAGGGGGAGAGAGAAGGTCTGCTGTGTGAATGTCAAGCCAGACGCCTTTACTCTGGACTCTAACAAGCAAAAAAACCCTCTTTCCCAGGATCAATAATCATCCCAGGCTGCAAGGAGGAAATCCATATAGGGAAACTTGATTTGAATGATTGTGGGGAGGGATCGCTCAGTGGTTTGAGCATTGGCCTGCTAAACCCAGGGCTGTGAGTTCAATCCTTGAGGGGGCTGTTTAGGGATCTGGGGCAGCAAAAATTGGGGATTGGTCCTGCTTTGAGCAGGGGGCTGGACTAGATGATTTCCTGAGGTCCCTTCCAACTCTGGTATTCTAAAACAGGAAACAGCTTGTTTAGGATCATGTCACTGGCCTACATATTCAAACGTTACTTGTAACTTTGGGTTCCCAACTTGAGACAATATAAAGAAGCCTGATTTGGGGAGGTTTTCTGAAAATCAGGCCCCTTCCCGGCCTCTCGAATCGGAAATCCAAAAATGGAGGCAACCAAAATCACTAGTCACTTTCAAAAGTTAAAATTTTAGGCTTCTCCCTGGGTGGAATTCTCTCCCCATAGAAATCCAGAATGGCCAAGGAAAGTGGCGATCGCAGGCTGGGTTTGGAGGGTCACAAGCAAATGTCTCCCTTTCTCCTGGCATTCTGAGTTTGGAGCAGCAGAGAGATTAGGAAAGGTAAGAAAACAAACTGCAGAAAATCTGTGGCCAGAGGTGGGGCAGAGGGAAGGCAGCAAACACATTGCTGCTAATACTCATTCTAAATGTATAAAGAATGTGCATTGTGCCAAAAGGTATCCACCGTAAGGCCTAGCACAATCGGGCGTCTTGATTCTACCATGTTATAAACAATTATAACAAGAAAGTTTTTACAACGGAGTTTCCCAGCCCAAACTGAATTTCAAAAGTTGGATACATGGCTATTCATGTCGGCAGTGATTAGGCCTTCATCCTGTCAGGAGACAGGAACAATACCATGTGATTCAGTTGGCCAATCGCAACTGAAGCAATCAACCCAGATGGAACATTCAAGATTACAGCAAAACTGCTCATGATAAATCCTTGGAGATTATATCTATCTATCTATGTATCTATCTATCTATATATAACAAATTTACCGAATAAATTTAAATAATGAATATAGTCAGAAGAAATCGTGATCTGCAAAACTCCGCAAACAGAAACAGAAGCTAAATTCATCTGATAAATTATTCATCGCAAATTATTCGCTCAGTTTTAGACCATTCCAATGGAAGAGATTTAAATTGGCATCCAAAAACTGCCCCACTTTGTCCTGTCACTGCCATGGGGCAGTCAATCTGTGTGATGTTCTCCCAAGCAGAAGCTTGCAGAAGCCTTGGGTGTGGTCAGTCAATAGAAAGGTGGAAGGCCCTTTTTCGAAGAGGAGGTTAACATAGCGCTACTTACCATTGAGTCTGGGGTCACTCAGGGTTGGGAAGGAGATGGAGTTTCATCCCACAAAGAAGGGAGGGGACTAGATTCACCCAAGCTAGTGATTCAGTTTAGTTGTCACTTACACCTGCCTGGACCACAAGAGCTTGCATCATAAATAGACAAGGCAGACAATGAATGGGAGGGGAAACAACTGGCCCACAGTCATGCAGCAGGTTAGTGGTGGAGCTGGGAATAGAGCACATGTCCCCAGCCTCCTCCCACTGCAGTGCCCTGCCCACGCCACCACCTGCCCCTTGTGATGGCATCACTTCCCTCTTGTGGGTTCATGCACCATGTTGCTCTTTCCGCTCTCCCTCTGTGCCATTGTGTGAATGCATTCCTTGATTCTCTCCATGGCACATGCATATCCCACTTCCGCATGCATCCCTGCTTCCTCCTGGGTGCACCTGTCACTGTGCAGATCTCATGCTACCCAGTGTGGGTGCCTGTATATACACCACCATCTTCGCCACGCTGCTGTCTGCCAGCCTCACTCTCTTCCTCTGTGCCTCTCAACCACATCTCCCAAGTCTGTCTTTATTTACTGGCTAATTATATTTATCGCCTGCGTAGGATACGGTATTGTGGGATCGCACCATTTCCACTGCAGAGAAACCTGCTGTCCACACTGACCCTTCACACTCATTTTCTTCTGCTTCATTTTTCTTCCTGGAATGAAATGTGACTTTGTATAACAGTTCTGCCCCCAGACACCTGCCATCCTTCCCTGCATTCTCACCCCCATAACTCTGCCAGTCAGAGGGCTGACAGGGGAGGATGATGGAAGTGGGGAAGTTAAGATTAGTGCTTGACAGATTTAAACCTAGACTGGATAAACCACTACCAAATCTACTGGGCCCAGATTAATCTCCGGCTCTGGGAAGAGATTGGAAGGTCTGTCGAGGCAAAAGTGTCCACCAGAAGAGAGGTTCCAAAGGCCCACGGTGATTGAATCCTACATTCCACAAGGTACATCCAAGCAAGGCAGCCCCAAAATTGGCTGTGCAGGGGGCCTGGCTATGGCAGGTTGAGGATACACTGATTCAGTGCATCCCTGCAGCAGCCGTTTTGGTGGGGTTCGGTGGCAGAAAGTAAAGCTGGCCACAGCTGATGGAACCCCTGGGGAGGGTGGCAGTGGATACATAGTCTGGCCCCTACGGGGCGGCATTTCTGAATCTCACCCCGAGTCCCAGAGGCCAGATTGACACTCTTAGCAATTCAGTTCAAGGAGATTACATTGACATGACAAGATAGAGAAGTAGCCAATACATAACAGAGACAGTCCCTCAGGTCTCTGTCAGAGAGAGGCAAGCTCCACCCAAGGTAGGGATGGACTCTGTTCTGGGTTATTCCCAGCATCCAATTGTCATTGGCGTCCATTCCAGAGCCGGTGGCCGATTGGTACTTAGAATGGTGCCGTCTCTCTCCTTCCTCTCAGGGCCAGGAACAGAGTTTCATTGTTGCTTTTTGATGGGAAGTCTTTTAGGATTCCTGACCATTTGAGGTAATCTCCCTCTGTCCCACTCCCCTGTGTCTGGGATTTGGGAGTAGAAAAGAATCTCTTTCTCCCAACCTCTGCTTGCACGCTGGCTGCACAAACTGTGTTTCGATGGTGTCTTATCCCTTCCAGTTTCCACCTGTAGTGCATGGCCGCTGCTTCCGTATTTGGCTGACCCCCCTTAGGCTTGTACTGCAGCGAGGTAGCCTGATGGCATGCCGGCTCCCCGCAGGGATCTGTGGCAGTCCAGAGTGTTGCTGAGTTTGATTTGTTCTTCCCCGTGACTTGTGTGTTGGTGATTTGGGCACTGAAGTAGCACTTTGTTCAAGGAAGGTGCAATTGGCACCAGGTGGGGTGAAACTGGGCCCGGCAGAGGGAGGAACCTTGCACTGGTGGAGTGGGGAAGAGAAGAGACCAACAAGACCTGTTTTCTCTGTTCACATAAGCGCGAGAGAGCAAGGGACAGGGGGAGTGAGAAGGCCTAGAAGAGAGAGGCTGAAGGGGGAGTGGAGACTGTGTGTTCACTTAAAGAATCAACAAAAAGTATAAAAAAAGGGAATTACCCAGGGGAGTGGCGTCTGTGTGCAGAGCCGAGAGATATTTTATGGAAGAAAGATATTAAGGCGAAGCAGCCGATATTTGAAATGTTATTTGAAGGGAAGGTTTAATCTGATAGGGTGCAGACAGAGAATTAATGGATTTTCAATGAGTTGTGCGGCACTCCAGAATGGCACGGGAACAAAGCGAACGGTCTGTGGCTGCTGCTGCGGGAGGTCAGCGCCGCATCCCCAGCAGCGAGCAGGCAGCTGGAGCAGAAATCAAAAAAGCAATTGAGAAGTAGTCGGCTAAATCCCAGAGACACCTGGGAGGGGTAAAAAAAAATGCCTTCTGGGGCTGCTCGTCTCTTAATTATCTGAGTGTTTGGTTTGGATAGAGCCAGGGATGGCTGTACAGAGAAATAGTTCCCTAAAGCAGCACTGATGCCCTGGGGGACCTGAGGGAAGCCAGATTGGCCGTGGAAGGCAGGGTCTGGGAGGGGTGTTTGTGTGTGTCTGTGAGACAGTGTGTGTGTGTGTGTGTGTGTGTGTGTGTGTGTGAGACAATGGAGTGAGGAGGTGGGATCGTCCATATGGACAGGATAGGCAAACTGGTCTGGGAAAAGCCAGTCACCATCCCCTACCTCAGCTCTTCCCCTGGTTGGCTAAACAGGACTTAGCCAAACAGGACTCCTCCCCACACAAACCCCCTTCTCTGTTGCAAGGCTCAGCAGTCAGAAACTTGGGAACCAAACAGCACTCTGGTTTACATTTCACTGGGCATTTTCATGCTTTGGTGTCAGTCAGAGACCCTGTCTACACCCAGCAAGCCGGAGACGTGTACTATACAGCAGGCTCATTCCCTCGTCACATACAGACACCTGACACCGACGCATTCTGAGAGTCGGCTGGGAGCTGATCATTGCCTTTTCCACATGGAACTGGCATGTAATTCTTACCAGTGAGGCTGCCCTGCCCAGGCTCTGTATTGGAATGTTTCTCTGCCCAAAGAACTATGTCATTGTCTGACTGAGGTCTGGGGTAAAGGGTCAAAGTCCCTTTTGACTTCAGAGGACCTGGATTTGGCCAATGAAAGATTTCTAAAGACTGGGTTAAAGTGATTTCCCTCCTTCCTTAGTTTGGGCCTTTACCAGTCTTCGGATCCATCTAGCCCCCTCTCCCCTCATACCAGAACTGCCTTCCTATTTAGTTTCTGAAGCCACTCATGGCTGAAGAAGGTCTGTGTTATGATTCAGGCACTGGACTGGGTCTCTAGAGATCTGAGTTCGGGTCCCGGTTTTGCTGCAGACTCTCTGGGTGACCTAGGACAAGTCACGTGGTCTCTCTGTACCTCTGTTCCTTATCTGTAAAATGGAGACAATAACCTTCCTTTTCTCCCCTCTTTGTCTGCCTCATCTAGTTAGATAGAGACTGTCTTTCGTGACACATATGTACAGCGCCTAGCACAATGGATCCCAGATCTCGGTTGGAGTCATAAGGCACTACCACAATACAAATGATTAATAATAATAAAACTGTGACACAGTAAGAAGATATGGGTGAAATGAGAAGATGGAGCAGAGAAGCAAATTCCAGCCCTGTCCAAATAAACTCTCTGAATTTAGTGATGCAGAGTGTGGAATGTGTAGTGTGAACATCATTCCACTGGCAAATGCTATGTACAGCTCCTAGGTTGCCCATTCTTGTTTCTGTGAAGGCACCGACAAATAAGGCTGGTCTGATCTGCAGCAGGAATATGAAGAGCAGAATGTCAGGTCTCTGATCCCCAGCTCTTTTCACAAATACATTTATAGGCAGCTTCTCAGAGCCATAAAGATTTTTTTTACTAAAGTGAAATCTTTAACAAATAATCATTTTACACAGTACAGTTCATCAATAAAAGCAATAACACAGGGTTATGTAATAAATTAAATATGATGCACAGTTTGAGAGTAATAGCACTTTCAGGCATCAACTTGTTGTCACATTAAGGGCTCTGGCAAGTGGGTTTAATATTTGTGGAATTAACAGAATTATTGAAAAGCAGAGAAGAACCAAGACAGCAAGAGAATGCCATGTTAATTTTTCAGACACAGAGATTTTGTTTCTTGCTGAGAATGCAACAAACTTTTGGGGTTTTGGAGAGTTCCCTGGAGTTGGGGGAGGGAACCGTTGTATGTTAGGAAGGAAGAGAGAACCTATGATAAATATGTTAATAATTCATAGAATTTAAGGCCAGCTAATCTGACCTTCTATGTTAACGATTAATAACTCTTTGCATATTCAGAGTCAGATTATGTTTTCAATAGAGCTGGTTGGGAGTTTTTCAACAAAATACTTTTTCTTTGGAAAATGTTGGTAAAATCAAACCCAAAACTGCTCTGTGGGAAAAGCCTGGTTTTGACAACTTTCTCAGCTCAAAAAAAAAAAATTGAAAAATACGTTTTGAAATTGTTGAAATGTCTTGTTTTGACATTCTTGGAAGGAAAAAATGTGCTTTTTCTGGTTCAGAATGACCTTTGCTTGAGAAATATAAACTAATTAGAGCAAAAAGCATTTATAAAAAAGTGTCACCATCAAAACAAAATGTGTTAAAATTAGCTTGACAAAATGCTTTGATTGACCTGAACCCTTTTTTTTCTTTTAATATTAAAAAAAAAAAGACAGGATGGGAAATCATTTCCTGCCCAGCCCTACCCTCATCTATGCCTAACCCACATATGCCTAACCCATACTTACACAAAGTGGCTCTGTGTCCAACTCTAAGACCGTGTACAGAGGTTTATGAATATGCTCTAGTCTTCGAGCGAACAGATCTACGCCTTTGGTTTAAGCACTGGAGATATTTTAGATCAGAGGTGCAGGGCTCAGTTCCTGTAGATAACCCAGTCAGGGTCATTGTTAGCAAGTGTGAACCTTCTGGGTAATTTGAACACCTGGAGCTCAGCACTTCTGAAAATCTGGGAGCCAACGAAGGAGCCTGCAGAAGAGCGATAAACTGAATCTAGGTCTCCTGAGTTCCAATCGAGTCCTGTTCCTCAGGATTTAAGGCTGAGTGGAATGTGGCCCCACAGTTCACTGTTTTACGTGAGGATCTCTAAGTGTTGTACAAAAGTGGGTGAGTTCTTCAAGATCATACAGTTCTTCTGGGGCAGAGATGAAAACAGATTGTCTAGTGGTTAGAACCCATCGCAGGAGTCAGAAAACATAGGCAAACTCCCTCCCTAGGCCACATACAGTTTGTTGCCCAAGAAAGACAATCGGGCAGTAAAGTAAAATCATCAGTGTCTCATTCTTTCCATTGATGGGAAAAAAAGACCTCACTAGGGTCCCTCGTCTATAGTGGAGCAAACATATCCATATGTCTCCTGCAGATCACCTCTTCCACTTTGGGAGGGGTGGTCTTGTGTTTGTCTCCAATCTGAAGTAACGGTCACCCTTCTTCTGTCTCAGCTTCTTGTAGCATGGCCAACCCATTGGCAGTGCAACTTCTTCACGGGTGTAGAAGGATGGAAAGGGGCAAACCAAGAGGAAGATATCAAAGGACAATGCTGGGATCATAAAGGCTGATTTCAGTGGTGCTGTTCCACCTTTTCTCTCTACTGTCCCCTCAGAGTCCAAAGCCATGAGTGTGTTCATATTATTGGCAGCCTGGGCAATTCAACAATGAGCTGGGCAAGTTTTTGACCTTGGCAGCGCTTTAATGTGATTGGACAGGAATCAGTTATGTTGGAAGGGAATTGTTTCACAAGCCACAGCCAATAATGCGAGGGCCAGCTTTGTTCCTCATGAGCCGACCTCTGAGTAAGCGGCCAAGCTTTTGGTAATGACCTTCAAGCTCTCTGAGTTAGTATGTCCATTTGGAATATCTACTGCCACCTCTCTTTATGTGTGAAACATCCCAGCCACCTAATCCCCTGAACAATAATATTTTGGCTATTTAATGTCTCTGAATAAATATCAGAGGGAGCTGCAGACAAAGAGGCAAGGGGTGAGATGGGAACTGTTCATGCTAATAAGAGTCGGAATAACAACAACGGAAAAAACCTGTCACCAGAGCAGAGGTGGATATTTGCAATTGAAAGTGATGCAGAGTGGAAGCTGCAGAAACTGGAAGAGACATGAACTTGCCAGATTGATAGATTCTGTCAGCACTGAGGTTCTCCCTGCGATGTTCCTCTCTGCTGTCATAGAGGGTCACCATATCCTGGGTAAAAAAGGAAAACTCAACTTCCATCTTCTTAGAGCATAAACTGTTCGGGGCAAGAGCAGTCTTTTTGTCCTGGGTTTGTAGAGCCCTAGCACAACATGGTCCTGGTTGGGGCCACTAGGTATTATTGCAACACAAACACATAATGCATTTATTCCTGGAGTAGCCCCATGCTATCCCTCCAGTGCGCTTCATCCTTGATCCAGCCTTCCGAGGCAGGGAGAAATTGATTCTCCGTCTGTGATCATTTGATTCTGAGCTTCCCCAACTTGCGTTATCAGCTATTTCTCTAACATCCTGGAGAAGAACATCCGAGGGGGAAATTTATTCTACTTGCCAGTGGGAAGAATGGGATGGCCATACAGAGGTACTGTCTCTAAAAAACCCTAACTCTCTGATTCCTTTTAGTGCTTGACCTTGGAGTGTGCA
Source organism: Chelonia mydas (assembly GCF_015237465.2). Classification (NCBI taxonomy): domain Eukaryota; kingdom Metazoa; phylum Chordata; order Testudines; family Cheloniidae; genus Chelonia; species Chelonia mydas. The sequence continues at coordinate 10,508,718 of NC_057857.1, forward strand.
GTTAAAGGGACGGTTTGCTGGGAATCGTCATCTTTCTTCCACGCATGAGCCATATAGTTCTCCCTTTGTGTCCATGCCTTCAGTGGCTTCTGTAGACTTAACACAACCACGTGGGGGGAGGGTGTGTGTTGGCAAAGTGGCCAAATATTTGACCTAGTTCTGTTGGAAAGGCTTATTCGCTTTCAGAAAGGGCTGGCCATTTACATGGATCACGAGAATATCCAGAGTTACAGGTGGTTTGTAAACACTCCTGCTTCAAGGTTTAAGGCAACCTTTCACTAACTGGAGCTGTGAACAATTTTTTCCTGTGGGTAGATTATTCCAAAATTGTCTGTTGCAAGACTGGTATGAACAGGACACAGGACTAGATGGATCTGTTCCACTCCAGCAATCACCTGAGTAATCAGCTTCCTCCAGTTGAAAGGATGGTTTTGGTGTTCACTGGACTCAGATCAGGAGATCCCAGCTCTGTCTCTGTCACAGCCTCCCTGGATATCCATGTCTTTGTGCTGTGTTTCCCTGTGTGTGGAACAGGAGTAAGAATCCTTCCCTACCTTACACGGGGTGTTCAGAGGCAAATGCGTTAATATTCAGGAGGTGCTGAAATACCCGCTTGGGAGACAGAGTGGTATCCTGATTTGCAGGAGACAGTGGGAGCGAGAGACCAGGCTCAGACAGACGTGGGGATAGGATCATGGATTTAGTAAAGAGCTGTTTTACAAAATGTGGAAACTGTTACAATTTAGAGAATCAGCTGTGTGTCCTAATGGTGTATTAGCCACCTAATATACCTTGGATAATGTTTTTTATAGGCAAGGAACAGAATAAATATAGGGAAAGTGTGAAAGAAATGTTAACTGAGGTAGAAGCTGCCTGAAATAAGAGTGTGTTAGTAAAGTGATCATGCAGGAAGCACAACGTGCAGGAAAAGGAGAGTGTTTGAGACGACCGGGACCTGACAGGGACACCTGTCTGTGTAGGGGCAGGAGGAAAAATTATCTGTTTGTCCAGATCAGGGAACAAGAAAAAGCAAAATGTGAATTTCCACATTGTTCCTCTGGGCCTATTACAATAGAACCAAGGCCAGTATTTTCAAAAGAGCTCAGCCCATTTGAAAATCTGGCTATAATTGTCACAACAGAACTGCTGAGCCCTTTTTAAAAATCTCGTCCCAAATGTTAACGTCGAGGACTTGAAAAATCTGCTCCTGGGTTCTACTGGAAATTCAGACCTAACAGCCTGCTCTGGCTGGGACATACCTGCAGTACCTACCTGAAGAGAGTCACTTTTCTGCACCGGACATTGACTGTCACTGAAGATGAGAGAGAACGTGTGTGTGGTGAGACTATCTAGCGAAGGCATTTATCTGGTCTCCACCACTGCAGTATTTGAGCAACTCACAGTCTTTAATGTATTCATCCTTACACTGCTTTGAGGTAGGGCAGTGCTATTATCCCTCCCTTGTACAGATGGGAGACTGAGGCACAGAGCGACTAAGTGCTAGCTTGTAAAGGTATTTAGGCACCTAAGGATACACATTGATGTCGAATGGGATTTTCAAAAGCACGAAGGCCCTAAGTGACTTCCCTAAGGTCACGCAGGAAGTGGGTGGTAGATCAGGGGATTAAACTCAGGTCCACCCAGGTTCCAGGCCGATCCCACAACTTCCAGGCCATCCTTCTGTCCAGTGCGAAGCAGACAGAGGTTACAGAACCTCTTTCACAGCTGTCCCCACTGGGAGAAACGGTGACATTCCTCATATTTTGCCTTTCCGGCGACATTTGAAATGTTTATTTTTGAGTCAAAACCACACAAAATGCAAATAACCAATTTCGAAGGTGCCTTTTGCATGGAATCAGATTCATTTTTGTCCCTGTGACTCCCTTGCATAGTTCTAGTCATTGTGCCCAGTTCTGAACTCCACAGCTCCTCCTTAGCATATTTTTGGGTTGTTGCTCATTGTGATCCATCCTTTGCTGTGTTCACTTTCATATGAGCCAAATTTTGATCTTGGGTACTGAGTCATGCATAAAGTGGATCAAATTCAAAGGGCCAGATTGTGTCTGGGCCTAACATGGCAGGAGAACTAAAGAAACCTTCCCCTACTTACTCCCCTGCAGAAGGGTCAGACACTAGCAGTCACTACACTAGGGGAAGCGCAGAGACTGCTCCAGTACCAAAGGACAGAAATCCTCTGAAACTACCCATTCTGTAGGGACTGCATGTTTTTACAATTTTCGGGGGTGGGGGGGGTAAATGTTTATTTTGTTTTACTTTTGTTTTGTCCAAAAAGCTGAACAATTTCCACACCCCCCCCCAAAAAAAAAAAAAAAAAAACGACGGGAACTGTTTTTTTGCAACTGAAAACTGGGAGAATAAAAAGGGGTTTTGAATGGAATTTTTATTTTGTCGTCTGCCAAAAACCAAAAATGTTTCAGCTTTTGGGAGGGTTTCAATGGAAAAACTGCCAGTTTTTTTTGTTGTTGTTGTTTTTTTGGTGTGCGGGGGGGAAGCCAAAACTTTTGTAGGAGGAAACAACATTCCCCGAACAGCGGAAGTGAGGAGGGAAGGGATGGAACTGGGGTCATGGCACCCTCTGCACTGGGTGACAAAGCCTATGGACGGGGCCACATATGCACCCGCTATGCATCAGGGTTCTGTGCTCCCTTCCCAAGATCCCCATGGTGAAATGAGACAGTACCACTGCCAATGCAGGCTGTTATGACAATATTGTAAGGCCATAGTCTGACTCACATGGAATTAAGTGTGAGCATCTGAGGTCAGTTCAAAGCCACATCCATGAAATGTTATACCAGGTATGTCTCTGTCTTCTTAGGTGATGCTAGGGAGCCTCATCACCTGCTATCTCTCCCCCTTCACCATGGTGTCTGAGCATCCCACAGTCTGTATTGCATTTATCCTTGCAGCATCCCTCTGAGGTAGGCACTACTATTCCCCAAAGGGGAGAATGAGTTACATAGAGGTTCACTGACTTGCCTCAGGTCTTACAAGAAATGCCTGGTAGAGCAGAGAGCATTGAACCCAGGTTTCCCAACTCCCAAGCTAGCCCCCTAACCACTAGGCCATTCTACCTCTCTATCAGTCATCCCCGTCAATACTTTTTCTGACTCCTGAATGTTCTGATACAGAATTCAAAAGTCCTTTTTCAATGTCACCACTGGGTGCCAGCTTTCCGCACCATCCTGCTAGGAGTTCTCTGACAGGCATGTTGAGATGGACGAGTCAGGCAGAGAACCCCAGATTTACCTGGGATGTGCCCAGGTGGGCCGGACTCAGCAATCAATTCATGCAGAACAAACTCCTGACTAAATGGATGTTTTGCTTGTTATTTGTGCTGCCCAGCTGCTCACCAGATGAAAATGAGAAGCCTCGCACAGCGGTTCACAAAAATCCAGCATGTCCAGGAGTGTGTGTGTGTATGCGAGCGTGTGTGTGTGTGTGCACTGCAGAGCAGGCTGCCCTAAGCAAACAGGAAATGTATGCTCCTGACAATGCACAGTCATCCATGCAATGAACAGCTTTAAACACTGTGCTGCCCTAGGCAACTGTCTGCATGCTGGAGACAACTGAGTGTGTGTGTGTGCATTAAAGAAACCACAACAGACAGACAGACAGACAGCATCCTCCTGCTCTTTGTAACACCTTCCACTGGAGATATCGTCTCCTTCAGATTTAACCCTGCCGTGACTGTGCTAGAGACAACATTGCCTCTGTTCCAATGAGATGGATGCCAGAGCCTCTCATTACAGACCCACTGCATCCTTGACTTGCTGGAAGATAGGCTTTAGTCAAACCCAAGTTCTAGGGCTTAATGCAGATCAACTCGACTAAGTTCTCTGGCCTGTGTTGTACAGGAGACCAGACTAGATGGTCTAGATCTGTTCCGGAGCTAGCGAAGAAGAGCAGCAAACCGGAGTGTTGCGAGGTAGTCCTCCAGGTGAAGGAGGAGTGACTATGTGACCCGTGGGGTGAGTCTGTTGTCTGTTGTTTTGCTTGTTGTTGTGTGCTTGCTCGCTCACTGTGTGCCCATTTGATTGAAGTTTGTAGTGTGGACTCTTTGGGGGGCTCTGTGCTGAGCCTAGGCAAGGCTGAGAGTTTTATAACGAGCCTCTAGCCTGCCATCCTTTGCTCCCTAATCCCCTTAGGATACCTGGACAAGGCAGCGGGGCTGACTCAGGAAGAACAGGGGTTTAAAAAGCCAGCTCCTAAGTGACCAGGAGCAGCAAACGGGAGTTTTACAAGGGCGAATGAGAGCCAAATGCACCTTAAAAACGCTCTCCAAACCAATAACACCAAAAAGAGAGAGAGAGATGAACAAACAAACAAAAAAACCCTGCATGAGTAAAAATAATGCAGGCAGCAGTCCAGCAGCAGAGCGGAGGCTATCCAGTTTATTGCACTGAATGCAGCATGTGTAATTCCCTGCCTCATGGGTAGGTGGTGTATGTGTTCATTTGGTGCAAGGAGCTCATGGCCTTCAGAGACTGAGTGCATGTTCCTGAGACCAGAGTAGCTGAACTGTGGAGGAACTAAGAGACACAGAGAGATACATGGACAAGACTTTCTGGATCACAGTAAATAGGTCCCACCCCCACTACGACAAACTCTGTGCTGTTGCAGAGGATGAAAATCTCAGGGAAAGAGAACATCAAGCTGGAGCGGAGGGAAACTATCCCATAGTTGGATCCTCTTCTTCCAGATGATGTCATGGGGTAATAGAAATATTAATGAGAATTTTGATCATTAGAGACATAGATAGCTGGGTTTTGTGATGACCAGGAGAATGGCATGGTGAATTGCCTGCCAGTTGCAAAGGTTGCAGATCTCTCAAGACATCTAGAAAGGCTTATGTGCAGTGCTGGGGAGGAGCCAGTGGTCGTGGTACACATAGGTACCAGTGACATAGGGAAACATAAGAGAGATATCCTGGAAGACAAATTTAGGCTGCTAGGTAAGATCCTAAAGTCCAGGACCACCATGGTAGCATTCCAGTTCCACGCACAGGGCCAGTTAGACAGGCAGAACTTCAGGGTCCCAATGTGTGGAAAAGACAATGGTGTTCCAAGGTGGGATTTAGATTTATTAGGAACTGGAGAACCTTCTGGAAAGGAGGAGCCTATACAGGAAGAGGGGGGTCCACCTAAACCAAAACAGAACTGACTGCTGGCATGTAAAATTTAAAACATTGTAGAGAAGTTTCTGAACTAAGGGTTGGAGGAAAGCTGACAGGTGCGGAGGAGTACATAGTTCAGACAGAAACATCTCTTAGAGGAGGATTTATTAGAGGGGATATCTCTATTCTAAACAGGGGAGGATAGAAGCTGATAAAGTACTGGTAAGAACTGAAGAGAAACAGTCAAACGAAAAAGTGTCCCATTCAATTACATCACCTGAAGGCAGACAACTCAATATTGACATATTTTATAAGTGCTAGCATAGAAATGCTAGAAGTCTAAATACTAAGATGGGTGAACCTGTGTGCCTGGTGTTAAATGAGGATATTGATATACCTGGCATCACAGAAATGTGGTGGAATGATGATAATCAATGGGAAACGGTAATACTAGGGTACAAAATATATAGGAATGACAGAGGAGGTCGTGCTGGTGGGGGAGAGGCTCTTTCATGTGAAAGAAAGCATAGAGTCAAATATATTAAAAATCTTAAATGAATCAAAGTGTCCTACAGAATCTCTATAGGTAGAAATTCTATGCTTGAATAATAAGAATATAGCAGTAGGAATATATAACTGACCACCTGACCGTGATGGTAATTTTGAAATGTTCAGGGAGATTAGTGGGGCTACAAAAACAGAAAACCCAATAATAATGGGGGATTTTATCTCTGCATCCCATCTTGAGATTGTACCCAGTCAATAAGGGAATAGTTAAAGTTTCTAGACACCATAAGTAACAGCTTCTTGGACCAGCTAGTCCTGGAATCCACAGGGGAGAGGCAATTCTTGATTTCGTCCTAAGGGGCATATAGGATTTGGCCCAACAGGGGAATATAGCTGAACTGCTCAGCAATAGTGACCATAATATAATTAAATTTAACATCTTTTTTGGGGGGTGGGGGGGATACCAAAGAAACACACTAGAGTAGTATTTAAGTTCAAAAAGGGGAATCTCACAAAAATGAGGAAAGTAGTGAAATGAAAACTAAAAGGAACAGTCAAAAGAGTGAAATGTTTGCCAATTGCATGGAAACTTTAAAAACATCATAACAGAGGTTCAAATGAAATGTATACCCCCAAATAAAAAAGACAACAAGAACAGTATGAAGACCAAAAAACGACATCATAGCTAAACAGCAGAGTAAAAGAGGCAGTTAGAGACAAAAAGACATCCTTTAAAAATTAGAAGTCCAATCCTAGAGAAGAAAGTAGAAAGGAGCATAAGCTCTGGCAATTCAAGTGTCAAAGTATAATTTGACAGGCCAAAACAGAATCTGAAGAGCAACTAGCAAAAGACATAAAAACGAACCGTGATTTTTTTTTAAGTACATCAAAGACAGGAAGCCTGTCAAATAATCGGTGGGGCCACTCGATGATCGAGGTGCCAAAAGAATACTCAGGGAAGACAAGGCCATTGCAGAGAAGCTAAATTAATTCCTTGCATCAGTGTTCACCGCAGAGGATGTGAGGAAGATTCCTACACACCTGAGCCATTCTTTCTAGGTTCAAATCTGAGGAACTGTCCCAGATTGAGGTGTCAATACAGCAGGTTTTGGAATATATTTATAAATTAAACAGTAATAAGTCACCAGGACTAAATGGTACTCACCCAAGAGTTCCGAAGGAACTCAAATATGAAATTGCAGAACTCCTTACTGTTAATGTAACATATCACCTAAATCAGCATCTATACCAGATGCCTGGAGGATAGCGAATGTGACACCAATTTTTTTTAAAAGGAATCCAGAGGTGATCCTGGCAATTACAGGCCAGTAAGCCAAACTGCAGTACCTTGCAATTGGTTGAATCTGTAGTAAAGAACAGAATTATCAGACACAAAGATGAACCCAATATGTTGTGGAAGAGTCAACATGGCTTTTGTAAAAGGAAATCATGCCTCACCAGTCTATTAGAATTCTTTGAGGGGGGTCAACAAACATATGAACAAGGATGATCCAGTGTATATAGTGTACTTGGTCTTTCAGGGAGCTTTTGACAAGGTCCCTCACCAAAGGGTTTTTCAGCAAAGTAAGCAGTCATAGGATAAGAGAGAAGGTCCTCTCATGGATCAATAACTGACTAAAAGATAGGAAACAAAGAGTAGGAATAAAGTCAGTTTCCACAGTAGGCAGAGGTAAAAAGCAGGGTCCCCCAGGATCTGTACTGAGACCAGTGCAGTTCAACATATTCATAAATTATCTGGAAAAAGAGGTAAACAATGAGGTGGCAGAGTTTGCAGATAATACAAAATCACTCATGATAGTTTAGTCCAAAGCTGACTGCAAAGAGTCACAAAGGGATCTCACAAAACGGGGTGACTGGGCAACAAAACGGCTGATGAAATTCAGTGTAGATAAATGCAAAGTAATACACATTGGAAAACATAAAACGAAATAGTAGGATTTAAATTAGCTGTTACCATTCAAGAAGGAGATTTTGGAGTCATGGATAGTTCTCTGAAAACATCTTCTCAATGTGCAGCGGCCGTCAAAAAAAGTGAACAGAATATTGGGAACCATTAGGAAAGAGCTAGATAATATGACAGAAAATGTAATAACACCACTGTATAAACCCATGGTATAACCACACCTTGAATACAATGTGCAGTTCTGGTTGCCCCATCTCAAAAAAGATAAATTAGAATTGGAAAAAAGTACAGAGAAGAGCAACAAAAATGATTTGGCGCATGGAACAGCTTCCGTGTGAGGAGAGATTTAAAAAACTGGGGCTGATCAGCTTAGAAAGAGACGACTAAGGGGGGTAGAATCAAGGTCTATAAATTCATGCCTGGTGTGAAGAAAGTGTTGTTTACTCCTCCGCATGGCACATGAACCAGGGGTCACCAAATGAAATTAATCTGCAGCGGGTTTTAAACAAACATAAGGAAGTACTTCTTCACACAAAGCACTGTTAACCTGTGGAACTGGTTGACAGGGGATGTTGTGAAAGCCAAAACTATAACTGGATGAAAAAAAGAACTAGATAATTTCATGGAGGATAGGTCCATCAATGGCTGTTATTCAGGATGGTCAGGGATACAACCTTATATTCTGGGGGTTCCTAAATCTTTGACTGCCAGAAGCTGGGACTGGACAACAGGGAATAGATCACATGATAAATTGCCCTGTTCTGTTAATTCCCTATGAAGCATCCGGCACCAGCCACTGTTAGAGACAAGGTACTAGGGTAAATGGGTCATTGGTCTTACCCAGTACGACAGTTCTTATGTTCTTATCTGATGATCCCTTCTGGCCTTAAAATCTATGAATTTTATGGAGGATATCTAAGAGTTTGGGAGGAGTGGGGGTGGAATTCAACCACATGCACGATGCTGGAGTTGGAACATGTGCCAGCCTGTCATGGGTCCCAGAAGGACTCATTTCATTGGTGGGCAAGTGGTACTGTACTGCAATCTTTCAGGATTCCTGCTGGGGTGGGAAGCACCTTCTCTTGGTGAGATGCAGGAGTATTTGACGCATGCCAGTGATTCAGATCAGCAGAAACAGTGGGGGTTCTTTTCACCAGCTCCCTCTACTGCAGTGTTTCATGATGTTTTGGAGAGAAAAGGGGAAATAGCTTGTGGAGAAGCCGGCACCCTACATCTAGATTAGGGATCGGCAACCTCTGGCAAGCAGCCCGTCAGGGAAATCCGCTGACGGGCCGGACCGGGTTGTTTACCTGCAGCGTCCGCGGTTCGCCATTCCAGGGCAATGGGGGCTGCGGGAAGTGGCGGCCAGCACATCCCTCGGTCCACGCCACTTCCCGCAGCCCCCGTTGGCCTGGAACGGTGAACCACAGCCAGTGGGAGCTGCGATCGGCTGAACCTGTGGATGCTGCAGGTAAACAAACCGTCCCGGCCCGCTAGTGGATTTCCCTGATGGGCTGCGTGCCAAAGGTCGCCGATCCCTGATCTAGAGTGTGATATCAGAATCGGTTCTGATGTCACACTGATTCTGATATACACTGATTTTACATCAGTGGAACTCTATTGCCTTCAGTGGAGTTATTCCTGTCTGACCCCGGCGCACGGGTGAGGATGTTTGGCCATAATCTCAGAGGGTGTAAAACCCCCATAGCTTCACTGATCTGAGGATCTGCCCCATTGACTCCAGAAGAGTTACTTCTGATTTAGGCTGGGGAGGGGGACAAGAGTATGAGGCACTGACTCCAGCTGCCTTACATCAAGTTGAGTCTTAGACTAGAAAAAAGCCACTAGAGAGAGAGAGAGACAGAGTGGAAGGAGGAGAAGTTAAAGTCGCTGCCTCGCAGATTCCAGCCTCTCAAGTCCCTCAGGTATCATAATCATAAACAGCCTCTTCAAAAACTATGACTATTCTGTTCCTTTCTGTCAGCTTCCCCCCACCCCCAGTTTCCTTCTTCACAAGCAGCTGAAAAAAATAAATATTTAATGACCCACTTCAATATTTTAATGTAGGTTTCTTGGTTAAAATGCCACAGATCTCTGTGTGACAGGGAGACAATAACATTACTGCAGTGATGAGTCTTAGAGAGAGGGAACTTGGAGAGGGGGTAAACCAGGAAGCTGGCGAGGGGATGGGGAAGAGGGAGTGCGGGAGGTGAGGAGAGGGGAAAAGCAGTGAGGAGAGGCTACAAAAGGTAGAGCAAGATCCTCAGCTAGTGTAATCACCATCGGTCAATTGACTTTGATGCTGATTTACGGTGACTGGGGAACCAGGCTCATACACTCCCTCCATAATTGTAGGTGAGTGCGAAGACTTGAGTGCTTCTCTATATCCTTGACTGGGCCTTTATAGAAAACAAAGCAGAGATTTCCTCTCCCCTACCCAGTTCATCCACCCTAGGGTTTACAACGAGCCTGGTGCATGCTGGGACATGATTTTGGGAGCGAAGGGAGGGCTGGTTGGATATTTGTTCAGTGCAGGCAAGACCAATAAAGCTCGTAATTTATGGCCTTTGGCATCTTGATTTCAGGAATTCCCACCTTGCTGGGCTCACCCCAATGGGCACATGGCAATGTTCAGTTTCCACCATGCCATGGCAGGTAGTATTCAGTTTCCAATGTGTCATGCCATTCAACGTTCAGTTTCCAGTATGCTATGACATGTGACATTCAGTTTCAAATGTGTCATGCCCTGCATTTCTGTAGCTGGGCCAGGAGCAATACATCAAATAATGTTACTTATGTGAACACTTGCCCCTTTGTTCTTCTTGCAAGGCAGAGAGATGGACACAGGAAAGGGAAACTGGAATAATACAGTCAGAATTGCCTGTGCAGAGAGACAACCTGGGAGTAAAATGTTAGACTGGTATCCAGCATGAATATTCTCTTTCCATCTCTCTCAGTCTCTCTCTCTCTCCTCTGTCTGATCTCAGCCGGAGTCTCCAGCTGACATAATTCTTTGTGAGTTACTTTCGTTACTAAAACCTTTCACCCCATGAAGATGTTATATTTAATTAGTAGAAGTTCAGGGTTTTTTTTGTCACTGACAGTGCCCCATACATCATCACATCTAGAGAGTGATTTAGCTATAGAATTAATCAGGGTGGATAATGGCTGAATAGAGCCGGAGCCTACTGCGCTCTTTCCCACATCTCTGCCCCAGACGTGAGTCCCCTTCTCAAGAAGTGAAAACCCAAAAGGCAGCTTGGCACGTTCGTTCGTGAGGTGAGATGTGTTGCTGCTCTGGCATGTGACATGGGAGCTTTGGCACGACTGTTGCTGAGAAAGAGTGACTGGACAGGGAAGGGAATCTTTGGATAGAAGACAATAAACTGCAGTCCATTCCTCTTGGACACCATAGGCTTTCTGTATGGCAGAGGTTCTCAACCTGAGGGGCTGTGAACAGGTGTTAGGGGGGTTGTAATCACCATGCCATTCCCATCTTGTTAAATAGGAGGGATCCTGGCTAGGTAGAAGGGAGTTAATGGCAAGTCCGTGTGTGGAAAAGGTTGAGAACCCAGTGCTCTGTCTGTCCCCAATGAATTCAAGCTCAGCACTAGAGTCTCAAACCAACAAAAGGCTCAATCTGCTACATTAAGGTTAATAATAATCTACACTAGCTTTCCTTATGTGGCATAGAATTTGGTTCATATCCAGAAAGAAGAGCATCCTGAATTAACTCTGGGCCTTGTTTTGTGGGGAAGAGAACAAGTTGATTTGTGAATTTATTTTCTTCAGGAAAACTCCGCTCAAATGCATTGACTACAGTTTTCCACAAGGTTCTTTCCCCCCCCCCCCCCAATTTCTAGTTGGGTGGGCTGGCACAAGAAAACCAAATGATTTGCTTGGGTTCACAGAGTCGTTCTGCAAGCTTTAGAAGTAATATAGGTTCTTTATCTGTATTACCCATTAGACCACATCCTTGGAATGGAATCTGTGCCTGTCTCCTGGACAGGTTGAGCCCATCTATGGTTGCATGTAGGTGGATAAGGTTGTATGAAGTTCTGATGAGTTGCCTGGCTGCTTTTCAGGACTCCTTGTCAGGTGTGGTGGGTTGACTGTCTTTCACTAGGAGAAAGCAATTCTCACAATATTCCTGTTTCCCCACGATAGCGTGCATCAAGTTCAATTAACCAGCTCTTCACATGCTGGTGCTTCTTAAACTCCCTGGCTCTTTGGCGTGGCAGCTTTGGTTGTGGTGGCTAGCTCTGGTGACAGAGCATTCTACGAATACACAGAACTCTTCATTAGGTAGTTTGAAGGGGAAGGGTTTTATTTATTTATGGGTAGGAACATAAAATAATCACAGACAAAACAGCTGGATACAAGTAGCTTTCGGTCAAACTGGGAACTGTTCATAATACTTAGAAGCAAATAATTTGAAAATGGCTTCCTATTATCAGACCTAACTGTCCCCCCCCATCCCCCTCCAACACACACACCCCCCACAAACACCCCTACTTCCCATGGTGCAGATATTATAGAGTTCAGGACCAGGCAGATGGAGGATGGCCAAAAGAATTGGGTTTGCATGGCCAAAGATATGTCTCCCAGTTTCTTATTTTCCCCCGAGTAGCCCTCTTAAACACAGACACCGCTGGAGTGGCTTTCATACATTCCCTCTGTAACTGCCCTCTTCTTGGGTGTTCCTGCCAATGCTTACAGTGGTGTAGCATTTTGGAGTCCTTGACTAACAAGCGGCTCAAGGCCTCTAGCTCTGCACCCATGCACCTATCTCGTCTGATTAAGTAAGTGCATTAACAATTGGAAGATGATTTCTCAGCCACTTCCCCTCAGGGCATGACTCCCACCCAGCAAAAGTCACGGACACTGAGGCCTTGTCCCTAGGATGAAGTTTATAGCCTAGTAAATGTTTCTGTCCCTCGTGACCTGTTGGTCTTCAAGGATTGTTTTGTATGTGTAAACGGAGGTGGGTGTAGAGAACGGGGCTTCATTCCTCAAACCTGAGTTTGCTCCCTCATATGTAGAAGTTATCCACCACTGTTTGATGCTGTTCCCAGCCAGCATTCCCCAGCAGCCCTTTATTGGCAAGTGTTGGGAAGGTCCATAGTACGCTCCCAAATAATGAGGACTTTCAGGCATGAGAGAGGTATACCTTTACATGGCACTAGGCTCCCATAAATAGGATATGGGTGCATCACTGGAATTATGTCACTGACCCACAGACGGATGTTCCATGGGTACTGTGGTAATCATTCCTGGGTAGGTGCTAGGATCTCATATTTAAGATTGCTGGACTATAAGCACATTGACAGGTAGTATTCCTGGATGTGCAGTGCTGATTGAGGCAGAAGAATGAGACACTATCTATCCAGGATTATGGTGGGGTAAAGATGCCATCAGGCTGTTTGTTTTGTATGTGATGTTCAGCAAATGAACTAATTTATAAATGGGATTAATGTGATCTAAAGAACAGAGGGTCGGGAATGGAAAGCAGAGTCCCAAACTGCAGAAACCAGAGACTGGATTTGTGTAAACAAACAAACAAACAAACAAAAAAAAAAAAGCCAAAGGAAAATATAAACCCCCGAAGTGAAAGAAACAAAGTAACCTCATCTGAATTCTATCACACTGAAAAAAGAGAAGTGTTCTCATCCAAAGAGCTGTTTTATCTGTACTTGTATGCCTTTGTGCCTATTCTCTTGGGTGTAAATATGCTGCATCATGTTGCCAATTTGGAATCGTGCAAATGGAGGAACAAAGCTGAGCTCTTTTGCACTCTAGCACTGCTTGCATCCTAATGCTCGGGCCATGTCAGTCAGGTCTGGAACTTGCGCAGCGTGAGCTCCCTCACAGCAGTGTACTGTGGATGTCTGGAGTTCCCGACAGCATGAGCGTTCTCACCACAAATAATCCATAGGCTGAAATTTGACAGTCCAAGCAATATTTATGTATAGAGCTGGTCAGAACACTTCAAAGCTGTCAGAATCCATGAAATGAAAAATGGGTGGATTTTTATTTTTTTTTACCAGTTCCACTATTAATAAGAAAAAACACAAGTTAAAAAACAGGATAGATTCACAGCAAAAACTGGTAACCTGTGTGGCAACTGCAACTCGTAATGAATAAATCAGCCAGCTCTTGTGGTGATCTTCCTGAAAGGGTTGCCCTCTTTCAGAGCAAACCAGGATCTCAGCCCTATGAACTCCCTTGCAGAAGGGCTCCCTGACTACTACCCATGGCTCCAGTAATGTAAGCCTCCTCAGAGCAGTGTGACTTTCTTCACAAGTGCCCAAAGTGTGCCAGCCAAGATTTCAGGTAGGGTGACCATTTCCACAGCAGTGGCCTGCAGTCCATATACCAGACCTAGCCGGTGAGCCTCCACAGAGGAAACTTGCCAGATTTCAAAGAACACAGCGTGGTCTGGTGGATAAAGCATTAGGCTATGTATCAGGAGACTGGCACTCTAGTCCCCGCTCTGACACTGGGTTGCTGTGTAGACAAGCTGCTTTACCTCTCTGTGCTTTTGTTACCCATCCCACCCTTTATCTATTTAGACAGTAAGCTCTTTAGGGCAGGGACTTTCTCTTAGTATGTTTGCACAGTGATTAGCACAACAGGGTCTTGCTCTCAGTGGAGGTCTCTAGACTCCACTCTAACAGACATAATGAAAGTTAACACCTTTTGTCCCTCCTACTCATGTTATTTCCAGAAAAGATAAGTCTGTAAGTAAGCTGGTGTTTTTAAGAAGTTTGAAAAACAAAATGCACTCCGGTTGTATTTTCCCAAGTGCTGAACTTCACACTATCAGAATAGACAGGCAAACACAGGGACACACGCTGCAAATTAAGACCCAGAAAGCAAAGCAAAGTGGGTGCTGGTGAAATTTTCCCAGAAAAGAAAGAGAAATCTGGAACAACTCACTGAAAAGTCAGTTAAACCAAAGAAGCACTGGCAGGGGATGGAGCCAGGAGGAAAGGTTTCTCTCCTCCCTATCAAACAAACATATGTATTTAACTTGTGCCGCAGAAAATCAGCTTCCCATAATTCTTTCCAGACTCATTGTTGTCTCTAGCCCCCTTCACACAGAACATGGACATTGAGCAAATCCCCTCCATTTGCGGCATTGTCTGTGTGGTGCCATAATTCATACACCATATGGCACCTGAGCTCGCCGCTGGAGCATAAATGGGTCCAGGTGCACCAGGGTCAGTGGGAGAGGTTGAGGAAGATGGTTTGGTTGCCCCTTCTAGCCATAAAGTTGGTGACTAACCCTCGAACTGCGCAGGGGCAAGTGCGGTACAGAGGGCCAGATGGATGGATAGATGGAAGCCTGAAAGGACCATCGGGGGTGACGAGTGAGTAGAGCCTAGTCAGCTATTTGCTGTGAACAAATTATTTGACAAAGTTAACCCCCTTTTTCGGATTTTTACAAGTCTGGTCATTATTCTGAATCATTTGGCAGGTGGCTTACGCAAACACAGCCCAGCCTGCTGACTCCTCACAAAACACTCACTGTGACCCCGAGGAGTGTTAGATTGGCCACCAAAGTCACGTGACGTTATTTCTAGTCCCTGGTTGGGTGACTCCCAAGCCTACCCAGAGCATTCAAGCTGGCTATGCTGGCTGTATGCCAACAGGGGAATCCCATATATCACAGGGATCCCTCATTACCCTGTGAGCCAGCTCTCCGCCCCATTTAGGCCAACTGGCAGCGCAAAGGGATTGGAGCTGGGGCCAGTGTCTTGCCTTCGGTGTGGGGTTTTAAGTCTTGAGCTACCAGTGACACACAATAAACCCATAGGGATGTGAGGAAAGCAAAGAAGAACCTTCCTGTCCTCTGGCTTTTTCAGGACGCCTATCTTTCCCAGGTTTCAGAGTAGCAGCCCTGTTACTCTGTAGCCACAAAAAGAACAGGAGTGCTTGTGGCACCTTAGAGACTAACAAATTTATTAGAGCATAAGCTTTCGTGGGCTACAGCCCACTTCATCGGATGCATAGAATGGAACATATAGTAAGATATATATATATATACATACAGATAAGTTGGAAGTTACCATGGTCTTTCCCAGGTAAATGTCTCCCTGTGCACCATGCTTTCACTGACACCTGCCCTGCTGGGTTTCGCCCCTCCCCATTGCAAATGTTTTCAATTATTGTTTATCCCCAGTCCAAACAAACAATTCTTTATATTTATTTTTCTTCCCTTCATAATGCTTTGGAAAGCACACACACACACACAAAAGCCATCTTAATTATACATAAGCAACCAAGCAACACAAAGGAGCCGTTAACATAATCAACAGAAAGCACTAATTCTACCAATCCTTCCCAGGGCCCCATGTGGCGTGTAATGTGCGAACAGCCCGTTATATCACGGTGCTCAGGAAAAGGGGGTTGCCTCTCCAAGCTTCTACCTCCCAGCCCTCTGCCCCTCTGCACCTCCCTGGATTTCACCACAGGATCCTAAAACCATGGATAACATCTCCCCTCCTTGCAGCCTCCCCCGGCTCTTCTTCTGCTCCCTTTCTCTGTCTCTCTCAGGGAATCTGCAGGATAACACGATGCTTCCAGTTGAGCGGGCATTGCCTACCAGTTGGCGGGTGGAGACGGCGGACTGGATGGGAGCAGAGAGGGGGTTGAATTGTTGCCATTGGAGATGGCAACAGATGCTTCCTGGCGGAGGCTGAGCTGGCTAATTCAGGGCTTTGTGGTTTGAGACAGAATCCCAATTATTTCCAATTAGGAAATTGTAGCGACAGCTGCTCCGAACGGGGGTCTCCGCTACTGCTGTGGGACCTGCCTCATTGAGCTGGGTTCAGCTACCTGTATTTCTGGCTCGAGGCTGTCGAATATATCCTCCCTCCCTCCCCCCTCCGCCCACCACCGCAGTCCCACCCGGCGCGTGTCCACCCCTCACAGAGCAAATCTTCTGCCCTCACACACAAAGTCACTCCTCACAAGGGACTTGGCAGAAGTAGCCTTATCTCTCCCCGACCGAACCCTTCATTTTTGCCTTTCTAGCTCCAGCATTAAATATTCCTGTTGCACTGCCCAAAACAGCCTCCCCCACAACCTCTGCCTGCCTTGTGATGTATAGAGCTTTGTTTTGGTTTTTTTTTTGCCTGGAGCCGGCCCAGCCTGCCAAAAACTCAAAGCAGAGGACAATCTGTTTTATTTTGCCTTGGCAAAACTCATCCCAGAAGGAGTTATGTAAGGAAATTGGGGCCAGAGGAGGGGAGCAAACAAATCCCGGTTTAGTGTTACCGAAGTTGCTTGGGAAGATCCGGAATTCATTCTTCACCATTCCCCACCTGTCCCTCCTTCTCGTACCACATTATTATACAGCTGTTATCCAGACCAGAGGGATCATGGCAGCATATCGGTCCATTATCAGCCCCTCAGCTTGGGAAGGCTGGAGAAATGACCCAAAGAAAGAAGGGGAAGAGTGGCAGACAAGCACCAGCTGATGCGCTGTGGATTTTTTTTTTTTTTTTTACTCATAACCACAAATCGCTGGAAAATAGAATCCTAGGAATACAAAAATAGGGAGATACTGGCAAGACAATCCGGGTAAAGGTTTTAATAAATGAAATGTTACTTTGGTAAAAAACTCATCAGTTATAAAGAAGCCACCGGAAAGCCCATGGATAAGGCAGGGAGCGTGTCTCAGGGGTTCATGGGAATCTCCCAAAGCATTGGTGCTTTTCTCTGGAGCTTTCTTTGCTGCCATTGGAATCCCTAGAGTGTGAGTCTTTCCTTACCTCATTGTTCCCTTCATACCGTGCTCGAGAGAGAACAGAGGGAAGGAATTCACTGTGAGCAACATGATTCGAGAAATATTGCCATGAGCAAAAGAGGTCCACATGGCTCACGAGCGAGCGAGAAGCAAATGTGTTTCTGATCGGGGTCACCTGTCCAGTGCATCTGGCCAAATCCAGCTTTGTGTTGCCCCATTGACTCCAGATGGCCTTATACCAGGCTTCAGTTTTTCCTATGGGGTTGATACAATTTATGTAAAGATCAGTCATGGTGTCTTCCTCCATCATGGCAAATCCATAATGGAGGCAGTCATAAAAGAGCTATTGGGCTCCCTGAGTACAAGGCCACAGGCCCTCTCTAGAAGCCCTGGTAATCTCTCCACACTCTAAAAAGGGATGGCCCTGAGCATTCTAGGAAAATGGCCTCACCTCTATGTACTCTGGGAAGGAGACCATGCTCCAGCTTTGTACAGGTGTAGTAAGAGATGCTGTGAGTATGAACCTCTGGAATAATTAATTACGCCTTGTGTGGATTTAGGTTTAAATTCTCTGCTGGAATGAACTTCAGAATTATGCCAGTAGAGTTTGGCCCATGATGTTGTCCTCCAACACCACTCAGTGGAGTTCCTCATCCTTCCACTGAGTGGTTTATGGGCTTCATCATTCAGTCTATTGTACTTCTAGTGGTTTACTGTCAGTTTTGATATTTCATTTTCAGCTCCAAGTGAAAGGGAAGCAGTTTGTTGGTGAAAGATTAGGATGGTCTGGTAACATGAGAACCAATCTGAATTTCTGGCCCAAACTAGAATCAAATCCCTTGCTGCTCTCTCTTTAGTTTAATAAACTGGTAACCATTCCACCCCATTTATTTACAATTTCCAAACCATGGACCAGTTCCTCTTGTAGGAGCAGGATTTTATAATTGTACTATAAGAATAGAGGTACTAATGTACGTCTTGATTTCATTTTACCAGCCACCCTTTTTGAATAGCAAAAAGGAATGATCCTCTGGGACATTGGTAGAAATGCGTCTGACAGACTGCCAGTGTCTGTACTGATGTTAAGGCAGAGACAGACCAGAGCAATCCTTATGACTGATTACGGTCACCCTTTTGTTTTAGGATAAGTTATAATGTCTACTATGAAAAAAGAAAAGGAGTACTTGTGGCACCTTAGAGACTAACAAATTTATTTGAGCATAAGCTTTCGTGAGCTACAGCTCACTTCACTGGATGCATGAAGTGGAAACTATGGTTTCCTATATGTATTACAAATTAGGCACTCTAGTTAAATATACATTTCTTTGTTTTAAGGTTTAGTAAATAAAAGACAGGATTTTGTATTGTGTCTATAATAAATAAATTAGACAAATGTTGAGGACCTGAAGCCCCAATGTGAATTGTTTTAGTTATAAAATTTAGTAAGACTTAATTCACAATGTATTCTGCATACCTTTGAAGGTTTCTGGGAGAGACTGTTTGTGTGAATGAGGGAATGCATGCATCAGGAAAAAATAAGGTGTGAAAGCCATCACAAATGTCCAGATGGTCAAGAAAAAGTGAGAGACTTGAAAACACCAGGAGACAATCAGAAAATATCCATTGTATCTGAGGCTAAACGTGTTAGCAGCATTGAGGACCTCAGAGATGAGGCAGACACCCCCGAAAGCAAGACAACAAATAGGAGATAATGATGGGAAGCCCGACAATAACCATCAAATGATAATAGCAGAAAACCCCAAGATTAACACCACTTAAGGACTAATGATTACAGGATGACATTGCAAAATGCATGGAGTCAAATGGGAATTTACAACTATAAAGATGGGGTGTTTTGCCATGGAACTCTGGGTTCAGTCCTGCAAAGCCTCGGCGCATCGGATCACGACCGACAGAGCTTAGCTCCTCACTCACTCTCAATCTAACTGGCCATTAGATTGACTTGAGCTACAACAGACTGGTAACTATAAAGACCATCTGCAGGGCTTGTGTGTGTGTGTATGTTGTGTGACTGAAAAACATATGCTAACTTTTGTATTTTCAATAAATATGGCGTATTTGCCTTCTCTTTTATAAAAGATCCCGTGTGTTTTGTATAGCATAACACTCTGATGATGCAGATTGGCACGGGGCATCATTCCAATAGACATCCGTTGAAGAAGGTCTGTCCCTAGATCCTAATTTAGCTACACAAAAGGGAAGACTGAAAGGTGTAGACATAAATGTATAAATCAGCTGGGGGGTTCCAAAACTAAACCAACAAAAATGTTTTTTCTGAAACAAGTGAAAGTTGTTAAGTAACAACGGTGCACACTCCCTGCCACATCATGTTCAAAAGCCAAATGCTTGAAAAGGCAGGAAATGAACAAGTAAGGATGGCATAAACCTTTGATTGCCTACGTAATAATCATAAAGCGTGAAATCCTCCCCACACCCCGAAATCAGTGGCCAAGCTCTCATTGGCGTCAGGTGAGCCAGAACTTCACCCAAGTGCAAAGAAATGCCTATTTTATCACAAATCAGCAACCTTAACCCTGACCCAGAATAAATACTGTTCTTTTATCAGTAATCTCAAAATACGAACTCAACACAGAACCCTGAGAAATGCACACACGCGTACAGATCAATGGCACGTACCGGTGCAAGTACGCATATATAAATCCATGGTTTACCACAGCTAATTTGCACAGTTTTCCTATTAAATATACAGCATTATTTTAAAGTATCATCACTTAACAGTACTTGAACTAACTGATATTTCTTACTTCACAGTATTCCTTGGAAGAAAATATTACCACACCAAAACACAATAAAAATGATACATAAGAGGGGGGGGAAAGCCCCAAACACAATAATCCCTGAGTTAAACTGAAGGTTGTTTTGCTGAAATAAAATGTGCCTCTATTCGTACCTGGTTTACAAATATATATTTATTACTTGGACAAGGTACAGTTTCTGAAGTCCGTAATCATTCATTTGCTCGCTTTAAAGTGTGAGGCGTTTGCAAATGATGTGATAGGTAAGTACATTGTTGTCACTTAGCAACCTTAACAGGCTTCTGAAGGGAAGTTGTTTGTTTCTGTAATAAATGAGACTCGCAGATACCATGGTGATGAGCTTAGTAGACAGTGCATGCCTAGGCAGAGCCTTGTCTTGATAAATATGCTATTGTTCAGATGTACAGCACCTCCACAAGCGTGGGGTCACTCTTCTCCCCTGTCTACCAGATCTAAATCCTTGTGAAATTAAAGGGAAGACTCTTGTTGACTTCAGTGGGCTTTGGATCCAGTTCCTTCGTGCTTTCCTCTCTGTAACCATCCTCCTGCCATAGAAACACCTGATTCCTCTGAGCCCAGACGTGCCCTCTGGCTCTGATCCAGCCCCATTCATGATACTTAATCCCTTGATCCCCAGTCAATTACCCTGGAACTGCCCTTTATGGGTGCGATCGTGTCCCCCCACTTTAGCTCCTTTGTGCCATTCAGTGATGTAAAGCTGGCTATCTCTGCTGGTGGCAGATGTCCTGCCGAGGGGAATAGTCCTGCGATTTAGAGCTTCCTTAACATTTCCTGTGACAGTGTCCCCCTTCCCCTACCAATCTGGACCCCAGCACAGGGAGATGTGATTGGGGCAACTCTAAATCCAGCAATTTGTGGCTTCCAGAATGGTCCTTTGGGGCCCCACACGGCTGGGAGTAAGTTAGAATAGCCCGCAGGCTGGTGTAATGTTCAAGGGAACCAGACTACTTCAGGATCAGGTGTTAAACTGGCTTAAAATTCCCTCTCCCCCCATTCTCAAAATTTCTGCACTCGGCTGGGCAGAGTTCTATTGAAACTCAGGGAACAGGCTACTGGCTGCAATCTCACCCAGTTTTTCTTGCATTTCTGCCCCCCCCCCCCCCCCGAAACACACCTGACGCCCCCACTCTCTCTGCTCTCTGCCCCCACATTGCTCATTCTCTCACTCTCAGTGACTCCTGACTTCACACTTCAGCTTTAGCAGCTGCTGCTGCTTCTCCTTGGGTTTAAATTATGTTTTAAATAAGGGTGAGCCATGTAAAACATCCTTTTGTTTTTTAGAAATCACATCCATATTCATAACCCACTAATCACGTGTGATAAATCAGAATTCATTGTGAAACATATTAACCTCTTGTGTTGTCCCACATTTTAATCTCCGAGGAAAAGCAATGACATATGGCAATGTAAAGGGGGCCGGACTCAGCTGTCTCATGGTGGCTAATGGAGTCAGTACTTTTGTTTGGCAGGATATTGTGCTTCAGAATCTAAACTCTAATTTAAAGGTATAATTAAGTCCAGAAACTTAGGGAGGTGAAAGTGACCTTCAGAATGTCAAGGGAGTGCAAGTGGTGATGTCTGTCTGAGTCTGCAGACATCCTGGAATAATAGCTCTGAGAGGTGTGAACTGCTCCTACGCATCTCAGTGGGGGAATAGCTTTGAAACGTTATGATGATCTTTTATTTGTCAACATTGTTAACTCTTTCACTGCTAGTCAAAGTATGCAAGAAAAAAGAGGGATGATTGTGAGTAACAGTTATTTAACCTCTTTTACAGATGAGTGAAAGGAAGCATGAAGAGTTTTATTGACTGGCTCACCCAAAATCAGGGGCAGAAGCAGGAATATAACCCAGGAGTGTGGATGGCAGCTCTGCCTGTCTGTTTAATTCACAGACACTTCACTCACCATTGAAATGCAGCCACCTCTGGAGTGCTGATGATTCAAAATAAAAGAGATGGGAGGGGAGACAGATAAGGGAAGGGTAAAGATTCCTTGATCACCAGACAGTGGGCCAGTTCCTTTGGGTGATGTACATTGGCCTGGCTCCATTCAACTCAATGTATCTGCTCTGACTTATACCTGCTGAGAATCTGGATGCACACTCTCTTCCAAAGAAATACAGCTGCTGTACCCTGCAACAGCTTCTGAGCTTCCTGCACTTAATAATTCAGTGGTGAACTTTAGAGCTGAGCGCGGGTTGAGAAATATCTTGCCGACTTGGTAGGTATAAAATCTCCATCTCTGGCGTCGTCTCCCACCCACCCCCTTACAATCTAAACATTCGCTCTTATTATTCACTGGAACAAAGGGGGAGGGGAGGTTGGGAAGTAATTTCCTCTCCTTAGGATGCTTATTGTTTTTTTTCTGCTCCCTCTGGTCTGAGGTCTCTGTCGTTTTACGTGATATTTTATAAGAGGAACTGTTCTCCCAGGCACCAGTGAGTTTATCTGCAGAGATATGCGGAGCCTGAAGATTTAAATTTAGACCTCCTAGATGCAGCTGTAATTGGGATTCCCGGGAGAGGAAAACCGTGACAAGTGACACAAATAAACTCTGCCAGGCCCCCGCCAAGACCTGCAGCATCAGAAACCTCTGGAGGAACCCCGTGACCAAATTACTCTTAAATAAATGCTTCTGCCATAACTAAGGATGTAGCTGCCAAACGTCTGCAGCACACTTACCGGGTTTATTTCCAACCGTTCTCTGCCAGGGAGCTGCAGCGCTGGAGAAATGGAGCTGGGAGAAGCTGGGGATCTAATCAAATCCTGTTACTGGAATATTTAATTAATTAATTTATTGAGGCCTTATCTGCACACGCAAGTTATACCGCTTTCGAGATACTGGTATAGTTAAAGGATTACAACTCCGCTACTGCGGATGCAGTTATATCAGTCTGTGATGATGATGATGATGATTTTAGTAGTATTATATTTAATTTATTTGTCTTATTATAGCACATATGAGCCCTAGTCATGGCCCTGGACCTCACAATACTAAGTGCTGAAAAAACACAGAATAAAAAGCCCCTGATCCAAAGAGCTTGCAATAGATGTGTGTGTACCCGTATAGATTATTTCCAGACAAAAATAACCAATATTGCTATAAGGAACATTTATACTAGTATAACTGAGTCCACATTAGGAGTTGTACTGGCTAAATTTACACCCATAACTGACGTACCAGTCCAGCAGCTGTGCGGAGACCACGCCTTATAAAAACAATGAATGTTTCTTTCTCACTGAGCTGCATTAGTGCAGCCATAAGTTACTGGGCTCCATGCAGGAATCACTGGGTGAACTTGTCTGGCTTGGGTTTTGTAGGATGGCAGACTAGATGATCACAGTGGTTCCTCCTGGCTTTCAAATCCAGGAATTCGCACATAACATATACTTTCAATAGCAACTATAAAGCTGCTGTTTCAGACAGCATCATTACATAGACCTGAACAGAGCTGGTAGACTAAATTCAGCTCTGGGGTAAGCCCTGTATCCTGATAGCTTGGTGATATCTTGATATTTTAAAGAAGATTCTTAGAGAAAATCAGCCACAGAGTTGATGGATCAAAATTCAGTTCTGAATTGATGGATCAGTTTCAGTCCTTTAACTGTAGTGGTAGAGGTCTGTGCTTCAGAGCTAAAGGTCCTGGACCTAGTCCCCAGTGATGATCCATCTATGGGGTCATTATATTGATATGCTGTACTTCCCCTGGGTTACCCACACATAGGACCATTCCTTTGAGCTGCTGAGCACCCTCAGATCCTATTAAAGTGCAATTACTCAGCACCCATTAGTCATCTCCGTGCAGGTGGCAAGAATTCCAGGCTCAGAACTGAACTTGTGTATGTTTCCTCTTGCTTACGAAGACAAGAAGTTGATTTGATTGTGTGAGAAAATGTTCCTTCTAATCTCAATGAATTAGTCATCTCTCCCTCCCTCATCTCTCTCTGTATTTTTGGTTAGAGAGACTGAAAATCTTAATATGTCAATGACATTTATAACACACGTTAATATCATAAAACGTCAGTGCTCTATTTGCAAAAATGAATACTGATGTGATGGGAGCATTCTATTATGCCAATGACTTTTATTATAAATATGATCATACTGTGTCATCTTTTTTTCCCCCAAATAAAAAAAATAAAGCCACCCAACCATTTATCTCAAGGTTACTGTGCTGCTACCTGGTTAATTTATTCCACAGGGCTGTCTTTTACAAAGTTTTGTGATGGATTTTCGTGCTTTTATTAAATGTCTCTAGTCTCAGGTACTGATTGCTGTTATTATTTACTTATTTATGTGGGGCTTGACTCAGGCTCCTTTCTGTGCAGTGCTCAGGGGAGTAGAGATGCATTATGTCTCCTGGAGTGGCATTAAGTTGAAATCATAGAGCTCTCATTCTTTCAGTTCCCAGAGAGGTATAAAAAGTGCTAATGGATCTGATTTTTATCTTGAATAATTGTTTGTTGGATTATATCCTTAATGGAGGAAAAATTTATAATTCTAAAGACAGTGAGATGTGGAATCAAGTTAAAATCATAGAGTTCTTGATCCTCCAGTTCCTGGAGAGGACCAGGGTGCATTCTGTCGGGCACTTCTGAGTTATTGTCATTAAAGCTTCTCCACCAGTTGTGGATGCCTGTGCCTCTGTGTGCTCCTTGTTTCGGTGTGCCGGACCTAACTGGACCCAGAGCCTGGGTGAAGGGCGGAAGGAAGGTTCTGCACAGCTGCTTCCCCTCACCACTCTTGGAAATAGGTGGAGAATATCAGACCCATGGCTCTGGCCCGGTCTTTTCATCTCAATTCTCCTATCCTTGTCATTTTTACTACTGTGAGTAAAAGGGACTGCTCATGGTAGTCAGGAGTATTGCCGACTCCAAAATCATGAGGCAGGCCCCCAACATCATGAGATTAGCTTAAAAATCATTGATTAAAAAATAATACTTTGGGGGTGCTTTTTTCCCGTCTGGTTTTTGATTTTTTTAGGATACACTGGGCTCAGGTTTTCAAGTTTTTCTCCACAGCCCACAGGGCTAGAAACTAACTTTAAAAACACAAACAAAACAAAACAAAAAAAAAGAGAGAGAGAAAGAGATGTGAGAGTCTCACGAAATAACATGTCTCCTGGCGCTGAGGCTTGAAGAAAAACTACAAATATTGTGAGACTTTCAATAAAATCGTGAGAGTTGGCAGCACTAAGTAATGACTATGCTTGGTAGTGACTGCATGATTGGGCCTTTAGTTAACACAGAACACAATGAGGGATATAACCCTAGGGAGTTATAAGATCATGCAGTTGCTTTGTCTAGTAATATGCACATCTGGAAGTTTTCTTAGTTTTTCCTCTCTCGTAAGATACTGTTCCTGCCTAGAAGTCTTTTTTAGCAAGAGGCTCAGAGGAGGAGAAGGATGGGTCATAGCAGATGCCTGTCGTGAATCATCATGCTGTAGGCAACAAACACAGGACAAATCTCAAAAGTAGGAGCTTAAAAGTGGGCCTCTAAAAGGCACACCACCACATCGGGGCCCACATCCGCAAAGGTACTTAGGTGCCTCACTCTCACTGATTTCAATGGGAGTGAGTTGCCTAAATGTCTTTGCTCTGGACCCTAGTCTGAGTCTGAGAAAGGCTGAGTACTCACAGCTGTTGTGGGCCCTGAGACTTGTAAGTGCTCAGGACCTTGGGAAATCAGACCACACTGACTGGGAGAGAACTGGGGGTAGGACTGTGTGCAGCCACAGAGACTGAGGTGGGGGGGATTGTGTGCATTCACACAAGGATGGATTGGGGGCTGTATAAAGTCAGAGAGATTGAGGATTGTGGGGCTGTGTGGAATCACAGGAAGGGTGGATGGTTGGGGGGGGGTGGGCTCTGTGAAGTCACAGAAGGAGGATTGGGGGCTGTGCAGAGGGAGGATTATGGAGCTCTTGGATCTCACAGAGGAAGTTGGAGGGCAGGAGGCAGTGGGAAGTCAGAGAGCCAAGGTGACTGGGGTCCTTTTAGGTGCCAGAGAACTGAGGTGCAGCAAGGGACAGGCACATTCCATTAGCTGCCCCTGGAGGGAAAAACACGGGCAGTAGGCAGTGGGGGATGAGTGCCCTCACATGCTCCGCACGTCCGATGCTTTTGGGGAATGGCTGTCATTTTGTCCCTCCTCCTCACAGGCTGCAAACTGCCCCTGAGGTAAGACAAAAACTAAGAAGTCCATAAAGGCCACTGCCACTTGGGGAGGGCGACAGCAGAGGGCTGCAGGCAAGCTATGCCAGGCCCATCCCCTCCCTGTGCCATAATGGGAAAGCTGCTGTAACACTGCCGAGGTGTTATTATGCTGGAGGATACTTCCCTCAGGACTGCCAATTGAAGTAGTGCGTCACCTAGCCAGCGAAGCCTTCTCTTCCCCGAAGTGAACTACAGCAGCACTTTAGCTGGGGACAGCTCTTATAAAAGGAGAAGTGGCAGCCTTTTTAATTTTTTAAATGTCCCACTGGGTTCTGGAGAGGCTTGGCGGCCACCTGCTTGGCTGTGGATTCTAAAGGACAGAGGCGCATGGGAGTCGGCCACAGTGGATCAGAGCCGCCTTCCTCCTCATTCACTGCCAGGTGCGCGAAGGTGCAAGAAATCCTGCAGTTGCGACATAGGACACGTTCACTCAAATGTTCAACTGCATTTGTATGTTTACCTCCTCCAGGCTCCTCCCCTCTGCAACCTCAAACCTGGGGCTACTTTCCCTCCAGCTCCTGCAGCCATGGGAAAACTTGTAGCAGGCATGTCTAGTGGGGAGGAAATCTCATGGACAGTTTCCCCTATGAAGGAATCCCCCACCAGAGGATTTAATACTGAGGGTTGTGTGTGGGGAGATGGCAGTGGGGGAGGGATGTTCAATACAGGTTATGGACAAGTCCTGCCGGATCTGATAGGGATCCCTGGGCTTAAATAGGGTTTGATCAAAATTCCTGTCCAGACCAATATGAGAGCCTGATTCTCCTCCCATTTATAGTAGCTTTACCCCACTGATTCCAATGGAGTTACTCCTGATTTCCACCTGTATAAGTGCAAGGAGAATCAGTCCCACTGAGTTTAGCAGGGAATTCTATCCCTGCTATTGAAGTCTACGTGCTGATTGAAAAGGCCTTCAGAAAGGTTATCATTGTCTTTTACAATTTAAGCGACGTTTCCATAAATATGTACCCATCTCTTGCCCCATCTCCATTCACTTCCTTGAAGGGAAAATCCCTTCCTGTAGTGGAATGCCTGACTATGGTGTTTCTTTGAGAGCTTTTCCATCTTCGATGGTGCTTAACTGCTGATTCGCTTTGGTGTCTGCCTAGGTAATGGCTCACTTTTACATGATGGCCATGGGGGGACCAGCCATGTCCTGACCTAATTTTTCATAAAAGTCTTTAGTGTGTCCACTGGCCACTGAGAGAGAGAGAGAGGTCACAGCGAGGCAGGACAGTTCAGTACCGTGCAGAGAGAACTACCAGAGATGGTGTGCACAATGCCCCGCAAGCCTGATGGACCCCTGAAATTAAATAGTCTCTCGCAGTTCAGGCTATGCTGGAAGGTAGAGGACGGAAGGAGAGCTCCCATGAACCACAGCAGAGTAAGAAAGTTAGGCCAAGAGGGCGCTGCTGGTGAAAGAAGCATGTGCTTAGGTTGAAGGGGTGACTATGACGGTGCGACTGGAATGGAGGAAAGCAAGAGAGATGGAGGGAAGCATACAAAGTCCTGAGAGATGGGCTAGTCAGGGGATTACATCAGGAAAGAGGGAAAATGGGTGAGCTGTGGGACAAAGTCTGAGCCTGTGCTGCTGACAAACGAGGCTCAAGAGAAGGAAGCTTAAAGGGATGGGAAGCATGGGAAGGGGGCAGAGTGTGGTGAGGGTCACTGGCAATGACAGAAGAGGTGGGACTGGAGATCTGGAAGAGAAAAAAGCTATCTAGAGACACCGAAGAGCCTCACCGGGCTTGTACTGAGGCAGAGAGGAAAGACAGAAAGACTGGGATTGAAACACTGGGGATTGGGATTGATTTATTGGGGAGAAACGGAAACGTGGGACTGAGGCATGAGGCTAGACAGAGGGACTGGTACTGAGGCGCTGGCAGGAAGAATTTTCATTAGGGATGGGTAAACGTCTTGGAGACAGAGGGTTTGCAAATGGCTTGTATTCTTTTTACTTCAAGTTTGTGACACTTACTTCCTGTAATTCCCCTTTCATCTTTTATGGGTGACACGATTTTGAAAACAAGAGCAACTTATTTTGTTCTAAAACAAGGGGGAACCTATGTTCCCTGTTGGGGCTAGCAGAATCCCTCCAACTCTCAACTGGCTTTAGAGTGGTCATTCTTTCATTGGCATATTTCTCCCGCCCTCTCTCTGTTCCTGATTCACAGTTCTCCTTCTAAGAGGAAGGCAAAGCCAATACTGGTGGAGTTTGAGTTGAACTGCCAACCCCATGATTTTGGAGTGGGTTCAGAATGCAGCCAAAAGAGTTCCCTCAGCCCTGATTTAGAAACTGGCTGGAGGCAGGTGGACATTTGGGTGGACGAAGCAGCTGAAAGAAGAACAAGAAAACCATGTATTTTGGGAGGGCAGGAAGGAGTATTTCTGGTCCACGTAACTAGGCAGGCACAGCACCTGGAGTTCTGAGGATGCTGCATGTGGGGAAATGAATCAGAGTTAAGGCTACTCTGGCAATGGGCCAGACCCCCAAATGAAATCCACATCCCTCTTCCCTGAAGCATGACCCCGAAACTATGGTGGCTGTGGGTGACGATTAATGGTGACAGCTTTATGAGCAAATCTGTGTGCAGTGATGAGGAGAGAGAGAGCTCCTGAGCAGCTCCGAATGGAACTTTTAAAGGCCATTAAACCTGTAGTGCAATATTTTACGTTTCATGCGAACAGCACCAGCTTGGCCTGTGGGTATGAGTGTGTGTGTATTGTGGGGATGGGGGGTTCCTGTAACTTTAAAAAATATCACTTAGCACATGTAATCCATTCTCTAAAGCTCAGCATTCTTTACAAAGGAAGATAAGTACCACTAGCCTCTTTTTATGGATGGGGAAACCTGAGGCACAAAGTGGCCACCTTATCCATTGTACCACCCTGCCTGCCTTTGGGAACTTCCAGGAAAGGCAAAGCAATGAGAAACCACTACTGGGCAGAATATGCCCATTTCCCTCTCCCCTTCTTCCTTGCCTTTGACCTTCCTGGGTCCCCTATTTCCATCTGACTGTCCAATAGGCCCGTACACCTTCCCTCTGAAGCCCTGACCCGCCAAGAACCTTCCCATGCCCCGAGGGATCCTTGCTGCTGAATTCCAATTTTCAGCGTTCTTGCTGTGTACCTGCCCCAGAGTGAGTAAGCTTTTAATTCAACGGCTGACGGGATCCAAACAAGAGGCCAACCAAGCTGCTGTGCTTTATGACGAGGCCTCAGGAGGGGGAGTACAGGGTTAGCTGGAGGGTCATGAGAAAGTGTCTGCCAAGGATTATTGGCACAGAGGAACCTGTGGTCTTATTGGAGGGATGTGGGTAGGAAGCTAAGGGTCTAGTGGAGGTTAAGAAACAAAGGGCCTGATTCTCCGCTTACACAGGTACCATTCCATTGTCTTCATCGGAATTACCTCTGGCTTACAATGTGAGGAATGAGCCTCTGTGGAGTTTGTTGGGAAGACCGAGCCAGATTCATTGCTAGGATCTGGAAAATTAGGGGCAAGGTGGGAGTTCGTTATCATGTCCTGAAAGGCAGTTGGGAGTCTTGAGGGGTGGTGAGAAAGTCTGGATTGCTGCCCCCACCTTCTGAAGAGTCTCTCACATCCCTGTCAGCTCAAAGCATGATGATTTTCACACTGCTGGTGTGATATCTGGAGCAATTCATGTGCCACCTGTCTGCATTCACCCCTGGGGACACTGACTGAAATACAGCTCTGTCTGCTCTCCTAAGTAATATTTTGATCCATTTTTTTTTTTAGAAAAACTGGGGGTGAATCCAGAGCTCCTGATACTGAAGAGCTGATGGCTCTGCAGTGGTTCTCAAACTTATTTGATCATGCTCCCCCTCTTCTTAGTGTCGATAGTAGTTGACACGCCCTCCCCCTCCCATCACACAAGTACATATGCCGATAAAAAAACATGCAACTCTCGCTAAAGATTAAATCAATAAGGCACTGATTGAAACAGATCCATTACACAGTAATATACATGTTAAGTGAGATACTGGTTACTAGCATGACACTGTTGTGACTAATGTGATGGGTGCGCCTGTTTTTTGGAGCCGAGCAACTCCACGAATGAGCCGACGATCCATTGTAATAAGAGCAAAAGCCAAACTGTGATTGTGCGCAATGCTTACAATTAAATGTGCACACCGCGTCGTAGCAAACGGATTAATGTACAGACGGTGATGAGTTTGTATCATGCTATGCAAGGTGAACAGAAATTCGTCAGAATGCCCAGTGCCATCTAGAGTCAAATGCATAGCACCGTCTGAGGACCCCATATGTCTGGAGGAATCAAGGTTGCTAGTTATTCATTGCTGTGGGTAAAATGTGTGCAGTACATTTTTTTCCTAAAGCTTCTCACTCCCCCCACCCCAGAATACGTTCCATCTCTCCCCAGTTTGGGAACCTCTGGGCTAGAGTCTAGCAGAGTGTGGGGACGTGATATTTAAGCCCTCCTCCACCTCCTATTCCCTTCTTTGCAAATAAGCCTCATTCCTGACAAGCAGCCCCTGTTATTCCAACCCTAGAATCTCCCCACTCAGCTCTGCGTCTGCTGATCCTGCTCAATCCTCTTCTGCAGCACCTCCCGCTCATCTAGTCCTTGGGCCCCCCGCAGTTCTGCCATCACAACTTGCAGCTGTTCTCCAGCAGCCTCTTCTGTTCCAGAACTGGTGTATTTCACCCCTGTCCTGCAACTTCTCTGCTATCCCAGCCTTCTCCCCATCCAGCACACACAGTGCTTGGCCATTTCATCTTACTCCTCGTGTGACCTGCCACTCTGTTCTTCCAGTCTGGGACCCATACGCACCCATAGCTCAGTCCTGACCCGCAATACTTTCTACTTTCCCATCCTGGCCTAGCACACAATTCTGCTGATACATCTCAACCCTAACCTTCATTACTCCCTGCTCTTCCAGTCTGGGATCCATGCACAACTCTTCGACAGCATCTCGTCCCTGACTTGCAGCATCCCCCTGTTACATCAGTCCCATTCTTCTTTGCTTTTGAGACGCTTAGCTACTCTCGATTTTGCCTACTTCCAAATAATATTGTACATCTGGAATCAGGACAAGTATAAAGCCAGCAAATATACTTTTGATTGTGACTCAGCTCTGTTCAGCTTTCCTGAATAGGCCAGTGTTCCAAAAGATGCGTGCCTCGTGCACCTTTCCGGGCCAGCCTGTGTTAATGTTCGTGAAACACCCATGGTGATCCACAAGCACCTGGAGAACCACAGAGAAATACCCCGTTCTGATTAATGTACTCGGTGGCTAGGTGGTCTGGTGCCAGAATTGGAATATGCGTGCCATCTATCGCCCCTCTGCAGTTAGGGAAGCCCATTTGTGCAAAGCCATCCACAATGTCATGCACGTTGCCCAGAGTCACAGTCTTTTGGAGCAGGATGAGATTAATGGCCCTGCACACTTCCGTCAACATGAGTCCAACAGTCGACTTTCCCACTCTGAACTGGTTAGCGACCGATTGGTAGCAGTCTGGAGAATCCAGCTTCCACAGTGCAATCGCCACGCGCTTCTCCAGCGACAGGGCAGCTCTCATTCTCGTGTCCTTGCGCCGCAGGGCTGGGGCGAGCTCATCACGCAGTCCCACGAATGTGGCTTTCTTCATCGGAAAGTTCTGCAGCACCCGGACGTGCATGTTGTCGCTACTTCACGTGGCGAGATCAACATCGAACTCCTCTTGCCTTTGTAGTTTAAGGAATAACTCCACTGCCACTCCTGACGTGTTAGTGAGAGCGAGCAGAATATTGGTCAACAGTGCGGGATCCATTCCTGCAGACCAAAGAGGCAGAGTGTGCAGTACACAAACCGTTGAAAGATGGTGCCAAATGTGGATGGAAGCACAGGGATTGCTGGGATGCGAAGCAGTGCATCACGGGGCATTGGGACGACAGGACCCAGGATGCCCCATGACCCCCTCCGCCTTCCCACAGCTCTTAGCAGCAGAAGAGAAAGAGATGCTCTGTGGGATAGCTGCAAGAGTGCACCGCTCCAATACCACTGCAAGTGCCACAAGTGTGAACATGCTATTGCACAGGCAGCCGACAGTGTGAACACATGACAGCGGTTTCCCCTCAGTGCTCTCTGAGCGGCGCTGTAACTCTGCCAGTGTAGACACACCCTAGATAATATACTTTGGGAAGGTGAAGGGAGGAGATGGGCACCCGACTGAAGAGATGGACAAAGATGGTGAGGAGAGAGAGGAGCATGACACAGAGAGAGAAGGAGGAAGGGATGTAAGGAGTTTGGGAGGACAAACAGAGGTCTCTAGTTTCCTTTCTATCCTGCATGACTTTTTTAAGGCACTATCATTGAGCTTTCTGGGCCACTGTAGAGCTGCAAATTCAGAATACACCTTCTGCGGCAAAATTCATGGGGTGCAGCAGGATCCATTGTTCAGTACAGTTCTTGTCTTTTCTATGCTTTCCTCCTTGTTGTCATTCTGTATGGAGCAGTCAGGAGGCTGCTATCTCTTTCACAGTGGGTTTGTTCTGCCTTTTCCTTGGGACCAAGGGGACTTGTTTGCATTAACGTAATTGGCAAACACATTGTTCAAATATTAGCTGTGGCAGGAATACCATTGTGTGGGAGTAGGCAGGGCAAGCAGCTCCTTCACTTGCAACAGTTAACACCCAAAAGCCGCTGCCAGGCAGCTTAGGTGCTGAATCCGATCCAGAAACACCAGCCAGCTCTGAAGCAGGCTGAGCAGTTCCATTATGAATCGTTGTTGTTGTTATTATTTGGGAGAAAGCTAGACACTCCGATTCTGGGACAGGGGCAAATGTCTGCATTACTCTATACTATAGGGTCAGGGTCTAATCTCAGTGGGTTCCCAAAGGGAAACAAAACCCTGAAGCCCCCTAAAAGAAAAAGGGCACTAGTGGGGGGAAAAATAATACCTGCCGTCTGATGCATTCTAAGGGCAATAGGCCAGATCCTCAGCAGGTGTAACTGGCATAGTCCCAATGAAGGAAAAGGAGGCAGCTATGCTGATCTGTACCCCTTAAGGAGCTGGCCCCAAACATTTTGCTCCCTAGAGGTATGTTTCCCAGCTAGGTGTGATTCAGCAGCATTGAGAGAAGAGGAGTCCAGGAAATTCCCCTCCCTTATCCCTTCAATTGAAGCACGATGCAGAGAAGGCTGGCGGAGATCTTTCAGGCACTTTGTAGAATCAGAATTAATGGGAAAAGTTTACATCAATGGGTCAAATTCCCAGTTTCTCTGAAATCAGTGGAGTTTTATTATAGGGATTAATTTGGCTCAATGTTTTTATGAGGATTCCTTCATTGATATACTGGTTTTGCTTTAAAAAAAAAGAATAAAAATTTATCGTAAAACATGGTTTATGTTTAACCATAGAAACATCTGAATAATGCAGTTTATTGCTAGAACAATAAAAGGGAGGTGCAGATATTTTTTTTTCTTTCTTATTGGTGAATTTAGTGTCGCTGAACTGTGCCAGCTAGACAGCCCGACTGAATTCAAGCTAACAGGTTCAGAACAGGCTGGAGTAAGAGAGCAAATGAATCTCCGTTTGCCATTTGGTCATTCACCTCTTTGCTGAGTCTGCCATGGAGATTGTGGTGATGTGGATAACTGTGCACTAGGAAGAGAACTGCTAGCCCCAAATCGCCTGACACAATTCACCTAATATCTGAAGAAGAATAACAAACACAACAAACAGGTATAGGGAGTTAGAAAAAAGTCTGTTGCATTCACTCATCTGTAGACCAAATCACAAATATTTCCACCAGTGTTGCCAACCTAATTTAGTCTATTTTTGCTTGAAGTCCGAGTGCCTGGAGTCATGTGATTGGATGAGACTCTCAGCTTTCATTTAAAAACATCAAAAAGTAAAATTCTAGCCCTCCTGATTGCAAAGAAAACCTTGAAAACATAACCCCAATGTATCCGAAAGGGTCAATAGTCAGAAGATAAGGACAAAGAACTGCGAATAATAATGTTTGTCTTAAAATCATAAGGTTTTTTTGATCTCATGATTTTTGAAGGGACTGACTCAGGATTTTGGGCACCTGGGGTTGGCCATACTCTGTGCACTGTCAAATCCTCTGCTGGTGTAACTCCACTGGAGTCAAGCGGAGTTACACAGGCTAAGCAGCCGGCCCACAGTTTCCATTAGCGGTCAGCAATTTAAAATATAATCTCTGAAGACCGTGGGAGCCTGCTGCCGGCAATCTCTGCTCAGACCAGCCCTTTCTCTCCTAGCTCCTGCCCAAACCTCAGTGCCTGTTGTCTGAAGTCTCAGCCATAGCACAGACTGGGAAAGGAGCTACCCTCAGCTCTGAGAAATAACCTTGTCCAAATTACCCCTCAACTCAGCCGGGACGAGAATAACAACGTCCCTCATGTACAAAGAGCTGGCTGTTCTGCACTAAGAGAAAATCCAACCACAGCTGCTGCTACTGCTGAGGCTCCAAGCCCCAGTTAGTGTGGTTATTATTATCTATATCCAAGTAGCACCTGAAGGCCCTGGTCGAGATCAGGTGTGCCAGGTACTGTATATACACATAATGAGAGACAGTATCTGCCTGGAGAGTTTCCAGTCTGCATAGACAATTCAAACAAAAGGTGGGAGAACAGAAGTACTATTATTACGATTATACCTCTAGGGAACAGAGGCCCAGAGAGATTAAGGAGTTTGCCCAAGGTCACACACACACACAGTCTGTAGCAGAGAGTAGAAGTGGACCCAAGCCACCTGACTGTCTACCTAAGGTACTTATATGGCCCTCCTAGGCAAGTGCCGCTCACCACTTGATAACCCTTCCTTTCAATCCCAGACTCAAGCTTTAACCAAACAGTCGATTTTCCTCTTAAATTGTTGGACTGGGAATGAAGCTGAAATTTTGGTTTCAGCAGCCTGGAGATTTTAGGATTTGGAAAACCCTAGGGCTCCAGTCGCTTATTTGTGTTGATTTACAATCGATTACAATTAATGGAAAAAGAAAAGAAATGAAGAACCAAAAATCATTCAATGAACCTATTTTTTTAAGCTGAGTAAACTCCAGATTGATGGACTCATATTTTTGTTTTAGAAAAATAACTATTTTGTAATTGTTTATTTTGTCTTATGTTTATCTTAAACATTCAGATTCACAGCAGGGCTTGTATTATTTTCCTGGAAACAGGGAGTCTCCGGTTTCAGGGAAATGCTTTTATCGAACAATTATGACAACTGGATGGATGGAGCTGATGAAAATAGAACTGTCCAGCGGGAAATGCCAATATGCCAATGGTTGTTTTCATCCTGAATCCGGACGAAAACTCAAAATACCCAAACTTTTGGTGGAATGATAAATTCTGGAAACTTTTCAAATTAGAAACGTCAGAATGTTTTGTGTTGGGTTGACATTAATATGTGTTGCTAGAGAGCTTATTCCTTCACTCTCCCACTTCCCTGGTCCTTCTCGCATGAACAGAGAGCAACAATACCCAAAGTCCGAAGGTGCAAACAATTTGATGTTTATTGGGGTGAACTTCCAGCAAGCTTAAATCCAAGTTCCTTTTTCCTTATTTTTGAATCCCAACTTACTTCCTGTTTGCCCCTAATTTATATAGTAATATTCTTAGCTATACCTTAACCAATCATTCTACTGAAATTTAACTAACCAATCCTAACAT
This sequence comes from Chelonia mydas, assembly GCF_015237465.2. Lineage (NCBI taxonomy): Eukaryota > Metazoa > Chordata > Testudines > Cheloniidae > Chelonia > Chelonia mydas. The sequence goes on from NC_057857.1 coordinate 10,544,741, forward strand.
ATTGTAACATGATTAGCTAACTAATTCTATCTCACCACCTTAATTAGTTTACACCCAGCAAAATTAATTATACAGCAGACAGAAGCAATCACAGAACCAGACAGAGACCATGCCAATAAACAATAGCAAAGTGGGAACTATAATGACAAAACAATACAGAAGTGAGGATTTCACAACGACATCTATAAAGACATAAGTGTTTCCCAGCTGTGTCTATTGATAAGTGAGTTCTTATCAGACAGAAAACTATCAACCTAAATTTCCTTTTACATCTTCTAGGCACTTCCCTTTCTCTGGAGGTGATAGATCGGATCACCTTTCCAACAGCCCCAGATTGACTAGGTTGGAATGTGAGGAGGTGACCGGTCGCTTCCCAGCTTATGGCTGCCTCTGCTGCTTAGCCAAAGGCATTGGCCTAAGAACAGGGCCTCAGACTGTCACAGTGAGAGAAGGCCCGTACACAGATTCTTTCTTGTATACCTCTATTACTAGCTAAATGATAAACATATACCTACATTCTTAGAGTATAGGCCTTTACAGACAGGCCTGAATATCTATATCCTAACATGTGTCCTCCTGGGCCATGGTGGTGCCTCATGGGAATTGTAGTTTGGGTGCCGTAAGGTTGCATTTTCTCACATAGGCTGAGCTCCTGTGGTATGTGGTTGCTGGTGAGTATTCGCTTCAGGTTGGGGGGCTGTCTGTAGGCAAGGACTGGCCTGTCTCCCAAGATTTGTGAGAGTGTTGGGTCATCCGTCAGGAATGGTTGTAGATCCCTGATAATGTGTTGGAGGGGTTTTAGTTGGGGGCTGAAGGTGACGGCTAGTGGTGTTCTGTTATTTTCTTTGTTAGGCCTGTCCTGTAGTAGGTGACTTCTGGGAACTCTTCTGGCTCTATCAATCTGTTTCTTCACTTCTGCAGGTGGGTATTGTAGTTGTAAGAAAGCTTGATAGAGATCTTGTAGGTGTTTGTCTCTGTCTGAGGGGTTGGAGCAAATGCGGTTGTATTGCAGAGCTTGGCTGTAGACGATGGATCGTGTGGTGTGATCTGGGTGAAAGCTGGAGGCATGTAGGTAGGAATAGCGGTCAGTAGGTTTCCGGTATAGGGTGGTGTTTATGTGACCATTGTTTATTAGCACTGTAGTGTCCAGGAAGTGCATCTCTTGTGTGGACTGGACCAGGCTGAGGTTGATGGTGGGATGGAAATTGTTGAAATTATGGTGGATACCACACAACAGAACCACTAACCCAGGAACCTATCCTTGCAACAAAGCCCGTTGCCAACTGTGCCCACATATCTATTCAGGGGACACCATCACAGGGCCTAATAACATCAGCCACACTATCAGAGGCTCGTTCACTTGCACATCTACCAATGTGATATATGCCATCATGTGCCAGCAATGCCCCTCTGCCATGTACATTGGTCAAACTGGACAGTCTCTACGTAAAAGAATAAATGGACACAAATCAGACGTCAAGAATTATAACATTCATAAACCAGTCGGAGAACACTTCAATCTCTCTGGTCACGCGATTACAGACATGAAAGTTGCAATATTACAACAGAAAAATTTCAAATCCAGACTCCAGCGAGAGACTGCTGAATTGGAATTCATTTGCAAATTGGATACAATTAACTTAGGCCTGAATAGAGAGTGGGAGTTGCTAAGTCATTATGCAAGGTAACCTATTTCCCCTTGTTTTTTCCTCCCCCCCTCCCCCCCTTCCTCAGACGTTCTTGTTAAACCCTGGATTTGCGCTGGAAATGGCCCACCTTGATTATCATACACATTGTAAGGAGAGTCATCACTTTAGATAAGCTATTACCAACAGGAGAGTGTTTTTTTTTGTGGGGGGGGAGAAAACCTGGATTTGTGCTGGAAATGGCCCACCTTGATTATCATACACCTTGTAAGGAGAGTGATCACTTTACATAAGCTATTACCAGCAGGAGAGTGGGGTGAGGGGAGAGAAAACCTTTTGTAGTGATAATCACCCATTTTTTCATGGTTTGTGTGTATAAAAACGTCTTCTGTACTTTCCACAGTATGCATCCGATGAAGTGAGCTGTAGCTCACGAAAGCTTATGCTCGAATAAATTGGTTAGTCTCTAAGGTGCCACAAGTACTCCTTTTCTTTTTGCAAATACAGACTAACACAGCTGTTACTCTGAAACCTGTAATAGCAGGGGACTGGACTCAGTAACCCAGGAGGTCTCTCCCAGTCCTATCTCCCTATGTTTGCTGGCTGCCTGTCAAAACTGAAACGGCCAATTTATCAGCATGATATTGTACATTTTGCACTTGTATTTCTCTGCATTGTTTTCTATCCTGGTATGGGTTTTTTGAAGTTCTTTAGGAGTCTGCTCCATTGGTTTAGACCAAGGTATAAAAAGATTGTGTTTGGTCCACATGTGGTGTAAAGAGGGGAAGCGAGTAGTTGACAAGATAAGGAAAGGAAAGAAGGATGGAAAGAGATGAAGGAAGAAAGAAGAAAAGGAAAGAAAAAAGAAGGATGTAAGTAGATAAGGGAAGAAATGGATAAAAGTAAACAAAAAAGGGATGGATGTAGACAAAGGGGAAAGGGATGAAAGAAAAGAGGGATGGGTGGAGACAAGGAAGGTGAAAAACAGAGTAAAGGAGTAATACAGAGATCTCCTCAGTGGCAGGTTTTGCAGGTGCATCTCAGCAGGTTGCCTACGAGCGGCTCTCTCAGGGACACAGCATGTTACCTGGACTAATTTATAAAGGAAAGGAAAAGGAAATGGACTAGTTATAATGAACACCATTAATTCACCACTTCAGACTTCACTGTTTGAATTGAGTATCAAACGACTCAATTGTCATTTGTCTATTCCATCTTCTCTTTTGTCTGTTGAAAATGACCAGCGAGCAGATATTCACCCGAATGGCTGCACAGCCACTAATTAGCATATATATTGTTTGTCCTGGTATAAATTTATAGCAAACAGCAATATTTTACACTCCAGTAAAGTTAATAAATGAAGCTTTGGGCTATAAAAATTTCATGTTCTTTTGTGCAAAGGTCAATTATAAATAGTTAAGCACATATTCATCCAAAAGCTTGGGGATCCGACACTGGGAGAATGAAATATATTCTGGTCAATTTACACTCTAGCTGGACAGCCTCCTATTTCATAGCTCTCAAGAAGACAACCCTCTCCACCCAGCCACTATGGCCTGCAGAGCAAGTCTGAACATGAGACAGTTGAGGGTAGCAGAGGGTTCATTTTGTCATTGGGCAGGGGGGCAGCAGCCTTCCAGGGTAGGGCAGAGAAGTCTTTAAAGATGAGAAATAGAGGGATTGGCCATTCTGTGTCGGCAGGAGGGCTGCAGTTAGAGAAACAGAGACACACATATCACTGACCCCTGACCCATCAAGAGACAAATGGACAGAAGGGCACTGAAGATTAGTGGAACAGAGAATCTTCTTCCAGTACAGGACAGAAAGGATTTTGGATGTTAGAGTTTTATTTTAGTATTTGTAATGTAGTATCACCTAGGAGCCTCAGTCATGGACCAGGACCCCATTGTGCTGTACAAACACAGAACAAAAAGATGACCTTGCTCCCAAAAGCTTACAGCCTAAGAATAAGTTACATAGGAATAGAGCCTTGGGGCTGATAGCTGCCTGTCAGAAGCTGTGGGACATGTATATTACGATCGGGCTTGGCAGAATTCCATTTTCTTTTCTTTTCTTTTCTTTTCTTTTCTTTTCTTTTCTTTTCTTTTTATGAATTATATGGAAGTTAATTTTTAAGCATTTTCTTCGCATTTTACTGATTTCAATTTTCAGAGTTGCAAGAAATTATGGGGAGCGCAAGACAAGAAAAAGAGGTCAGACAATAATTATTTAATGACCACCGATGTTGAGATCAAACAGTGAATGCTTTACAACCATTAAAACACAAACTGTCAACATGGCATGTCAAAATATAAAAAGCACAGAACCTTAAATCAAACTCCAGTAAGTTCTCAAGCAGCATTCTCCTTATTTCGCCTACCTATACATGTTGATTATCGTTACTGGAAACATTTTTTTCATCAGTTTGGGTGTGTGCAGTGAAGTCAATGTTTACCGACATTCACTGATAAAAATCTAAGCCTTCCAAGACTAACTATTATTATTACTATTCATTTATATACAGTAGTGACGAGGGACCCAATGAGGACTGGCGCCCGCTTGTTCTAGGTGTTGTACAGACACAGATAAAAGGCAAGCCTTGCTCAGGAGTAGGAGCCCATAGTGATGGGTACCACGAGACAGCAGCAGGGGAGAAAATGAAACCAGGTGCTCCAGGAGAACCCTCCTGCCATGAGACAACTGGGACCTGCAGCGTTTGGCAGTGATCTCGTCTGTGATACTGTGATCAGCTGTTCAAGCAGAGGAAGGTGGAGACCACAGAAATTACTTGACTCAACACATGAAGCAAGAGGCCGGCTGCTGAGAACAGGGAACCTACCGGGAACAGAAGAGTCTGAAGACAGTGCTGGGGAGACTAGAGGCAAGAGGCTGGCCATGAGGAAAGCTAGAGACTGGATGTTGGACGCAGCACTTTTCAACCCACTGTCATCCAGCGTTTGTCATCAATATTAACCTGGTAACCAGGCAACTGAAAGATTTGCGAAGAGCTCACAGCATCATCCAGAGTGAAGGGATGTGTTCGGAGGGGATGAGGATGGGTTTAAGAGCTCTGTGATTTACGGGATCAGCCGTTCGTCATTGGGCGCTGTCAGGCTCATGTCTCCAGAGAGAGATGGCTGTTAGACGATAGATCGGGGGGCCAAGTGGGAAGGTATGGAAATGAAGGAGCAATCAGCACAGATGGGAGCTGTAGCAAGGAGCCTAAGCTTTAATTACTACCATCCCCTGATACCTCTGAGAAATCCCTGGAGTTAGCCCAAAAGCTGTATCTCGGTGCAGCTTAATCCTCTCTGTCTGGGGCCCAGGCATCCTGTGGATCTACTGAGCGTCACACTCACACATAGGGTCAGACGTACTCTCCCTGAGCTGTCTGGGGACCATGTCAGAGAGTGTCAGCTTCCATAGAGGGGGAGGAGAGTCGTCTAACTCCATTTGACTTTCCCAAATGGGCAGTGGAAGGTGAGCTAGCCTGAAACAGGGAGAGGTCTCAAGACTCCCCCAGTCCCCGGGGATAACTCACTAACAGTTTTTGCTGGCCTGTAGCAAGCACAAGGGTAAAGACCCATGTCTGTTTCACCCCTACTCTGGATACAGTCTGGATTTTGTGGTGTTTGGGCAGTCCTTGAAACACAACCCACTGTGTATTCTGGGGCCAAGCTAAGGTCCACGTTTGCGTGATACTCTGCCTGAGCCCTGTTACACCATCTAGCTAGGGGGAGAGATTGTCCCCACTGAATACAGGGCTAGAGTACTTATTGTCAGAGGAAGAGGCTAGCATGGGGCGTTCCATGCAGGAGAGGGTTTGATCATGTCCAAGGGGATGTGTGTCTGAGGATGGGACGCTGTAGGAGCTGAAAGCCAGGAGATCAGGCAAAAGGGGCTTGTCATATAGGGATGGGCAGAAGGGCTTTGGCAATGCGAGAGTGAAGAGGGGCCTGGCCTGGGTAAAGGCTGAGGTATCTCAAGTGTCCTGCTCCATAATGGGCTAGGTTTGGGGTGAAACCTGACATGGAATTTTCAGGGACTGTGTTTCCTTTGGTCGTCCCAAAGCCCCACAGGGATCTTTCCAGGACACTATGCTCTTGTCTGGTCTCACTGGGCATACTCTCTCTCTCTCTCTCTCTCTGTTTCAATCTTCTCTCCATCACTATCTCCAGCTCCTCCACACTGAAAGCTTCAGGGAACATCATGCTATGTAAAGGTTAATTTCAAGTGAATGCAAAATACTGGGATTCAGCCTCCTCCCCTCCCAACAATTTAAATAAAAACACAGGGCCAAATTTGCATTGGTCCTTTCCTTGTCCACTGATGTCAGTCAATGAGAGTCTTTTCCTTTATTTCAATGGGCTTTGGGTCAGGCTGTAAATGTGCCAGCATCTGTTGGCACTGGTAAAATGGCCAGCTGTGCATGTAAATAGGAGCGCGGGCACTTTCAATGAGAGGTGCTTACAAATTTAGCTAGTGCATTTAGGTGCAGGCGACAGGGGACGCAGCTGATAAAGTGGCTCGTCTGGTTTATGAATCCTTTGGACACTACAGAAAGACACCACAGGCCCAAATCTCCACTGCCCTGCACCTTGTATAGCTGTGAACGCTGATGCAAAGTGGGAGTGACGTCACTGGAAACTGCTACAACCCTGATTTGGCAACCTTTGCAATCACCTTGCACTGGTGTAAACAACCGCACAGGGTTCAGGGCTACACAGAAATACACCCTATGCCTTTGCGAGAATCGAAGTCTTGAAGAATAAATAAAACTTCACACACGCACACCCCCACACACCATGTTATTAACTATTTGCTTGGATTAACTAATCTCCATTCAAACACGAAGTAACGCACCGAACTAACACACATATTGGTTGTGCAGAGTGGCGCACGTACAAAGAGGGGAATGAAAACGAGTCCCAGAGCATGAAGAGTTAATGCCATGTACAGCTGCAGGAGGAGACAGCTGAGATGTAGCATCATATACAGCATAAGCTATTAGAACACCTTCTTTCCCCACCCGGGGTAAAATTAGAAGGGGAGGGGAATATGGCTCACACCAAAGAGCGTTAATAATATTCTGCAGGGATCCAGGAGAGTGTGCGGAGCAGCACTGCCTCCAACACACAAACACGCAGCGTGAAATGGGAGGTTGAACGTGTCTCGGCGGGGGAAGCGTTAATAGCGTGCCGTGCTCCAGAAGAAGAAATGACGAGGAGGCATCCCATAGATACCACAGCCTCCTATTAAGGATTTAATGCTAAAGTTGACTGAAGTTAAACTATTTCCATTATAATAGCCTTGGAATTCATTTCCCTGCATTTCAGTGCTATCCATTTTTTCTGCTTGACATTAAGGGAGTTTCACTGCAGCAGGCAATCCGGCAGACTGCGATAACGGGATTGGAAAGGAGAAGGAGTCGCCCAAGGTCAGCGGAGGCCTGCGGTTGCTAGTGCCTGGGTGGTTCGGCAAAAGTCACTGTCAAGTGGGCATAGACGTCTGCTCTGACAAGGGCCAGTTAGCATAAAAAAGCCAGGCTTGTTTGGATCTGGATTCTTGCACTGGGGGAGGGATATATCAGGGAGGAGTCTGGCATCCAGGGAGGCAGGAGACGCTTATGTCAGCACTCCGCACGGAGGAAAGGAGGCTCAGCGAGGAAGACAATCCAGCTGTGACTGTCATGTTGGGTTTGTGTCATTTACGGCTCCCGTCAGTTCCTTCCCATTGATGTTGTGAATTGGACTAAACTCCAGCTGGCTGAGTCCCTCCCTCCCCGCTCTGTCCTTTGTCTGCATATGTTGGTTCTGGTGTGTGACTGAATATCGTGTCTTCCCAGTATTAAGTTCCTCCCATTGAGGTAGAAGGGCTGCATAGACACTTATTTACTGATTCTTTCCTTGCAACTTCTCATGGAGGTGGGGGTGTGCGCACACACGTGCGTATGTGCTGGAACTGATTCTGGTGTGCAAGTAGGAGCCAAGACAGGGTCATGAGGTCCAAGAGAGGCTAGATGAGATGGTGCCATCTGGTCTTTTCTTTACTGCATGTTGTTGTGTGTGCTGGCACCAGTTCTGATTCTCACAGTGTAATCTATCAATTTTAGGTTTAGCTAATGAAACGATTTCATCCCATTTGCCACCAGGAACGCACGCCGCCCCCAGGAATGCTCAGAGATCATTTCCTGAGCCAAGACATTTGCAGTCCAGAAGTCTTGGAGATCAGGAGTTTCCTAGAGCCAGATGGTTTTAGATCCAGCTGTTCCCAGCTGCAGATGGGTTAGGATGCTGTGCGTCTTGAATGTTGGGGGCTTGGGTGCAGAGTGAGAAGTTTCAGATGCAGATGGTTTTGGCTCCAGGCCTTTGTGCTCCAGGCCTCTTTCTTCCCGTTCTTCCGAGGGTAAGTTTGCAGGGCCAGGTCCTCAGCTGGTGTAAATTGGTATAGCTCCGCTGGCTTCAATTGGGCTATGCTAATTTACAGCAGCTGAGGATCTGGCCCTTAAGCGTCTCATTTAGGGCATAAGGCAAAACCAATCCAAATTATTTTGAAAGGCCTCCAGTTTTCCAAAAGGACGGGTGCTGGGCTGACTGTTAGCCGGCTATCAGGAATTATACACCTCATGTCCACCCCATGACATGGAGATATTTACCCTCAGGAGTCTGAAAACTTGTAATGATTGAGAAATGAGGAAGCTCAATACTCGTCTCGCTGGGTGTGTCTACACTGCAAAGACAAACCACAGCACTGACTCTCAGAACTCGGTCAACTGACTCAGGCTTGCATAGCTGGGGCGGGTGGGGATAAAAATAGCAGTGTGGATGTTCGGGCTCAGGCTGGAGCCCAGGCTATGAAACCCAGTGAGGGGAGAGATTCTCAGATGCCGGGCTCCAGCCTGAGCCCAAATGTCTACACTGCTATTTTTATCCCCACAGCCCCAGCCCTGAGTCAATTGATTCAGGCTCTTAGGCTCAGTGCTCAGGGTTTCTCTTTGCAGTAAGAAAAGGAGTACTTGTGGCACCTTAGAGACTAACCAATTTATTTGAGGATAAGCTTTCGTGAGCTACAGCTCACTTCATCGGATGCAACAGTAGCTCACGAAAGCTTATGCTCAAATAAATTGGTTAGTCTCTAAGGTGCCACAAGTACTCCTTTTCTTTTTGCGAATACAGACTAACACGGCTGTTACTCTGAAACCTCTCTTTGCAGTGTAAACGTACTCTCCGTCCTATTGTCTCCACTGCTTGGAGATGCCGAAGCTGCTTAGGGTGGATGATAGAAGTGGCAGGAGAACACACAGCTAGGCCTATGTGACTGTACTTTCCCCTTCCTCGATGCTGCGCCCACTCAAACATCGCTGTCCCTATGCCTTTGGGGATCTTATTGCCAACTCTTTCACTCCCCATCCAAATTAAAATCAATGAGTTAGAACATAAGAATGGCCATACTGGGTCAGACCAAAGGTCCATTTAGCCCAGTTTCCTGTCTTCTAACAGTGGCCAATGCTAGGTGCCCCAGAGGGAATGAACAGAACAGAACAGGTAATCATCAAGTGATCCATTCCCTATTACTCATTCCCAGCTTCTGGTAACAGAGGCTAGGGACACCACCCCTGCCCATCCTGGCTAATAGCCACTCATGGACCTATCCTCCATGAATTTAGCCAGTTCTCTTTAGAACCCTGTTATAGTCTTGGCCTTCACAACATCCTCTGGCAAAGAGTTCCACAGGTTGCCTATGCATTGAGTAAAGAAATACTTCCTTTTGTTTGTTTTAAACCTGCTGCCTATTGATTTCATTTGGTGCCCCCTAGATCTTGTGTTATGAGAAGGAGTAAATAACACTTCCTTATTTACTTTTTCTACACCATTCATGATTTTATAGACCTCAATCATATCCCCCATGAGTTGTCTCTTTTCCAAGCTGAAAAGTCCCCGTTTTATTAATCTCTCCTCATATGGAAACTGTTTCATACCCCTAAATCATTTTTGTTTAGGATCACCTTGCTGTGCCCACTGCATTTTTTGAGTTGGAATCAGACAAGGCAGGTAAACTTTATCAATGAGAAAGATGGGGAGATGAACCAGATCTGGGCCCGTTGATCAAAGGTGAGATAAACAGAGAGAGATCCTATTCCCTCTGAGGTCACTAGCCAAGCTCTCATTGACTTTGACAGGAGCAGAACAGGCTTTCAGACAGCAAATGTGCCACCATCTCAACTTTCCAGAGGAAGTTCCTAATTTGGGAGTACAGCATCCTGCATCTCCGCAGCATGGTTAGTACTGCTACCCACTGGCACTGATCTGTTGTACTCCTTCACTGCTGATGCACAAATAACAAGAACCTAGTCAGGAGGAAAAAAAAACAAGCCTTCCTGTAATCAGCCAGCCACTAGAAGCCAAGTCAAATACAGGTTTCAGAGTAGCAGCCGTGTTAGTCTGTATCCGCAAAAAGAACAGGAGTACTTGTGGCACCTTAGAGACTAACAAATTTATTAGAGCATAAGCTTTCGTTGGCTACAGCCCACTTCATCGGATGCATAGAATGGAACATATAGTAAGAAGAAATATATATATATATATATATGTACACAGACAGAGAAGGTGGAAGTTGCCATATAAACTGTAAGAGGCTAATTAATTAAGATGCTCTATTATCAGCAGGAGAAAAAAACTTTTGTAGTGAGAATCAAGATGGCCCATTTAGACAGTTGACAAGAAGGTGTGAGGATATTTAACATGGGGAAATAGATGCAATATCTGTAATGACCCAGCCACTCCCAGTCTCTATCCAAACCCAAGTTAATGGTATCTAGTTTGCATATTAATTCAAGCTCAGCAGTTTCTTGTTGGAGTCTGTTTCTGAAGCTTTTCTGTCGCAGAATTGCCTCCCTTAAATCTTTTACTGCGTGGCCAGAGAGGTTGAAGTGTTCTCCTACCGGTTTTTGAATGTTATGATTCCTGATGTCAGAATTGTGTCCATTTATTCTTTTGCGTAGAGACTGCCTGGTTTGGCCAATGTACATGGCAGAGGGGCATTGCTGGCACATGATGGCATATATCACATTGGTAGATGTGCAGGTGAACGAGCCCCTGATGGCGTGGCTAGTGTGATTTGGTCCTATGATGGTATCACTTGAATAAATATGTGGACAGAGTTGGCATCGGGCTTTGTTGCAAGGATAGGTTCCTCGGATTAGTGTTTTTGTTGTGTGGTGTGTGGTTGCTGGAGTCAAATACTGTGGTCTAGTGTCAAGGGATGGCCCACTGTAGCAATGTCATCAAATACTGTTGGTTGCTGCTGTCCAGAGAAGGGATGGTATTGGACAAAGATCCTGTGGAAGAGAGACCTAGTGAACCAGGGCTCTCTGGGAGCACAGAGTGAAGTAGCCAAGACAGAGGCAGATGAGAGCTGCCTGGGAAAGACATATTCCAGAGTGGAAAGCTCAGCAGGCCCTGCCTTGGAAGAAGGAGGAATTGGCTTGGAGGCCCACTGGGGGGCTAGCTGTCTGTCTGTCCTGAGTTAATGCTGAGCAAAGCAGGGAGGCTGAAAAGGATCGAGAGCTGGAAGCCAGCAGAAGGAGCCCACCTGCGGACCATCCTGAGCTGACGCGTCCATGCCAAGAGGCGGAAAAGGACTGAGTTGATGGACCATGTTTTAGGTAGAAGAGCTGTGGGACTGGTCTCTCTCAGGGGGCTGCCCTGGATGATGGAGCCCTGGAACAAGGGCAGAAAGGAGCTGGTGGACTCATGGGTGAGGGGCATAGAAAATCGGTGTGCATTTCAAAGTCTTACTGTGGGAATCGTTTTTACTGTGCCGGCTCTATGGATGATTGTTAGTGTATCTGAATAAATTATGCCCAAAGGTGGGGTTTTGAGTGGGCACTGTGTTCTTTTTATGGCTGGACTGAGGGGAAACTGAGGCAGGTGCACCTGTCATGCTGCAGCCTTCACACTCTGACACTGCTGCTCTCCTGCTATGCAGAATCCAGACTGTGGGTTCCCCAAGCGGACACTAAGCTTCAGACTGGTTCTCTGGGCCTGGTCTGACTAGAACAAAGAATGACTCTGAGGGGTGCCATGTGCCCTACAGGGTGTTGGAGGGTGGAGGAGGGACAGAGACTGAGATAGGGAAGAAAAAGGAGAAGTGAATGAGACCAAAAGAAAGTGAGAGACTGATTAAGTGTGGCAGAGCCACATGGTTTGGCCCAAAGGCAGAATGGTGGAAAAAAGAGAGGAGTAGGAGAAAAGAGGGAGTAGGGTACGAAGAGGAGGGATAAAGCCAGCGAGGTACGGGGGGAGAGAATGAAAGAGGGACAGAGGGAAAGGAAATATCAAGAGGAAAGACTTGGGGGAAAAAAACCACAATGAAAAATGAATCCATGAATAACGAAGGGAGAGCAAAGACTAGAAACATGGCCAAGAGCTGGAGCTTATGCCTCCAGGAGCTCACGTGTCCAATCTGGATATACCTCTGGCAGCCTGGCCATGCCTTCAGGTTTGAACCATCTTCCCTGGAAGATGAGCCTTACCTATTAATCCGCAACAGCCTTCTGAGCTCTGAGTTTTGATGGTGGCCTGTTCAGGGGATGACACTAATTGTCAGAATGGCCTCTCCTGCCTTGTCCTCCAGTGGCAAGATGTCCTCCTTGCAGGGGTGAGCGCTTCCTCATGAGGAGACTAAGAACTTGGTTTAAGCAGGAGTGGGAAGCTCTGTCTCTTAATGCTAGAACTCCTTCCTCCAGTGCAGTTGGTCCACTTCCAACTCTGAATTCCACCCGCAGGAGGCATCTGGCTTATCTCATTAAGGGATCGGTCCTGCAAATTGACATAGCTCTTAGGGATGTACTCAGGTTTAAACACATGTGCAAGTGTTTTGCCGAATTGGGGCCAGTGTTCAGCATCTTACAGGATCAACTGCTAAAGCAGCAGTGGGCAGGGGTTTTCATGTGTTTACCCAGAACAAGGGTGTTTGTGTTACAGACGCTGACGAGGAATGTAGACGTAAAACAAACAAACTCACTTCCTGGGGGGCAGGGGGAAGGAGTAAAAATTATTTTTAAAATCGTTAATTTTGGGTCAAATCCTGCAGTTCTTACTGTGTCATTACTCAGCCCTTATTTAGGCAAAGCTGTCTTTGAATCAATGGCGATTTTGTCTCAAGAAGGACTTCTGTGTTTGACCCATCAGACTTTGCAAAACTTTGGGGTAGTTCTCTACTCCCTTTCACCAGTGGAACTTCACAATGGCTTCCAAGTCACACTTAATGCTTATGTTGCATTATTCATCTATGGCTCTCAAAGCACTTTATAAAGGAGGGTGAATATCATTATCCCATTTTACAGATGAAGAAACAGAGGCCCAAGAAAGCAAGTGATATGTCCAAAGTCACCCAGTAGGTCAGTGGCAGAGCCAGAAATCCAACCCTGATAGGCTCCTGATTTCTAGACCCTATTCACTGGAACAAGCTGCCTGGACTAATAAGGTGCAGAGTATAACCCACTAAATACTGGATTTAACCAGCTCAGAGCATCACTTGGATGTATTAAAGCTTGACTGATGTGTTTGATGTAATGATATTTGGCATAGTTATCACTTACTTTCAGTTTTGAATGCAAAGGTTTAATTTCCTATGGTTTCCCCCTTCTTGCCCCTTATTATTTTAAACTTGAAAGTAAAACACCATGCCAAATAGGCCATGTTTCCTACAGAACTGGTGCCCCTGATTTAATTTGAAAAAAATAAAGTAATGGGGTTCCCCCCACCCTCACTCATTCATTTTTGTTCCCTTTCTTACTTACAAATATCAATAGGAAAACAAAGGAGGGAGAGAGAGGTAAAATCGAAAATGCTGCAGGCATAGTAACTAAATCAAAGGTAGAGGGAATCACAGAATCATTGAAGTGAGGGACCAGAAGGGACCCCAATATGTCATCTAGTCCGATCCTTTGCACCGAGGTAGGACTGAGTATTATCTAGACCAACTCTGAAGAATGCCCTTTCCGGAAGAAGGGGGAGCCTGCAATGGATACTGGAACCAGTTGATTTGAAACATGCTTATGGCCTAGGGACAACTGAGTTTAGGTGCCAGACCCTCACCGGGTGTTCCATTGACTTTAATAGAGATTCACTGATTTACAGCCTCTGAGGAATTGGCCCTGGATCTTAAGGGGCCATAATACCTGAATAACCCATAACTCAGTTCATTGTGCAGGCAGAGGAGCATAGGTGTTGTGGTAAACCAAACCTGGGCTGACGGTTTCATGCAGATGAAACTCACCCTTTTGGAGTGAATTTCGCTCTGAGTTACATTTGGGTCATCTGAGTTGTTAGACCCACTGTTCTGCATATAAGATGTTTTCTTGTTCCCATTAACTGCCCGGAGGTGAATTTCACTCTGATGAGATCTTTCCCCGCCATGAGACTGGATGAGCCTTAAAGAGGTGCCTGGTGTGAACAGATAGATACCTGAGTGGTTGTAGTGACATCAGGGCAAATCCTATTCAGTGTCTTTATGGACATAATGGAGGATGTGTGTGGAATGGGAGGACTCCACCCTTTCCCTCTGGTATCTGGTTTTCTCGGATCTCACCAACTTGGCACAAGGAGATATAAAAGAAGACCCATCTTTGAGCGAAATTCTGCTCTCACTGGCGCAAATCAGAATGGATTCCGTTTAACCTAGTGTGGCCAAAATGAAACCCCGTGGCCTTTGCTCCTTATACTGTACAATAACGTTTTTGCACAAATGACCTCTGTGCTCTACAATGGCTTCTCCGAGTGCAGCCGTGTTAACAATGGCCTCTAGCAGAATGGTGTTCAAATATTTATTTCTTCCCCTAAAGGTAAAAGTATTTTTTGTTTGAGTGATAAAATGTCATCTTGACTCTGCAAGTGTCAGCTTGGTGGTCTTCTAAAGAGCCAGGGATGGCTGTGAGATTGTTAGGCCAGGTCAACGGGCCAAGGCGTTCAGCGGAAGGAACAAAGGAAAGATGAGAGAATACTTCAAAACATCTTCAAGAAATACTGGCACAATTCATATTGAAACTGCCCACACTCCTTTTGTGTCCTCTTTCTACCAATATTTCTACGAGTGAGTTTTCTGGCAGTAACGATGACTGAAACAGCAAATTTTAAGTGACTATTAGGAAATATTGGCAGGAAATGAGTTTTGTTTGTAAACCAGGATATCTGCACTGAAAACCTGCTTCGAAAGAGTAATGCTCATCCAGTCAGGAGAAAAGACAGATACATGATCTACATGTTATATTGGTGCTAACCAACACAACTTGAATTGAGGATACTGAATATTCATGAGCTGCCCACAGGGGAGCTGCTGCTTTATTATTTGCATTGAGGTAGAAACTAGGAGCCCCCGTTATAGCCCAGGACAGTGTTGCTAGATGATGTCCCAACACAGGGGGAAAAGGTAGTTCCTGCCCCAAAGAGCAGACAATCCAAATAATCTATGGACCAAAAATAATCCCTGGAAAATAGCTGACAAACAATTCCAAATCACAAATACTTTCAGTTGTCAATGGACAATTTACAAAGAGAAAGAGGCAGAATTAGCCCAAGAAACCATTTGCTCTGAAATAGCAATTCCGTTTCAGCACATAGGTACCACTCCGCTGTCCAGGGGATGAGCTCAAACATGAATATTGGTTCCATGTGGAAATTTTGGATTTACCAGGCAGGTGTTTCATTCTTAAAGGAAACTATTGTAACCCTCTGGTCTGGTCTGCCTGGTTACAGAGCCCATCTGTGTCTGATCCAAGTCTGTTACGGCTGCGGACACAGAGCTTGGATCTTTAGGTCAAGATTTTGAGATTCTCATGCTCATAGCGCTGGAGGTCCCGGGTTCAATCTGTGGTGATGGCGGACATTACACTATCATTTCTCTCATGCTCTTCGGAGACCTCCGGTCAACCAACAGCTTGGGTGCACGGTAATGACATGGAACAGAGCGCAGGCAAGCGGAGGTAGCACTGTGCTCAAAGAAACCATCCCCTGTGCTGCTCAGAGCATCGAAAGCAGGACCCCACTTTTGCATCCCATGAAGCTAAACGTATCCTTTTAGCAGCACAGCAATCCTGACAAAAAACAGGCTTGGGGGGTTGATACATGGAGCAAGTCAAGGTTCCCACAGGCAGAACAGTTCCATCTGCTGCTGTGATGAGGGGTTAGCAAATAGAACATGTGAAGGTCAGCACCTGGGTTTTAAAGCTGAGACCTACTGAGTCTGTGGGAAGAACAGTGTCCCCAGACGTATGCTCAGGTCTTATCAGCTCCTCCAATGGGGCGTTCTCTGTGTCTCCTGAAAGCCAGGTGGGAAAGAGTGAAGTGCTGTCAAACTCTGAGTTGCCTAACCCTCAGCAGCTGCTCAAGGACACTACTTTGCTTAATTGCCATTTCAGTACATTCAAACATACTCTCTATCTCACTATCAGCCGTAGCGAAACACGTATTATCCATCTGCCCTTGAAGCCAGTGATCTTCCTGCAAACTGATGAAAGCAGTCTCGTGCTGGATGAACTGTATGCAGCCTTTTTCCGAAAGCCGTCCCCCCACCCTGCCCCTGTCCTTATGAGTCACGACAGAGCATCTTCCCCTTGCAATTTATTCTGTTAGCACTCATTTGTTTTCCTCTAGACAATCTTTGAGAGACTGTATCCAGTGACCTCTGGCAAAGGAATGGGAACAGTACATACTTTTATCCTGGCATCATGCAGAGGCAGTGACAAATTGGTTTACTTTTTATGCCAGACAGTGGGGATGGCGTTGGGGAAGGGAGGTTATTAGCTCAGAGAACCTCCTGCCATTGCATCCTATAGTCGAGGATTTGGTTGGTTTTTTTTTTAAGCTCTCCCCTGATGCCATTTGAAAATATGATTTCTGTCTCTCTAGAACAGAGGGGGAGTGTGGCAAGTTTCCCCAGAGGGATAGCAAATTCCAGTGGAAAAGAAATTCTCTTCATCAGGCAGTGCAGAAAATTCTCTTGTACAGCCACAGCGAACCCCATCCATGTACAGCAGCATACCCAATATTGCAAGCACACTTATCCAACATGGAAAAACCAGATGCAGTAACACCAAAAACATGCAGCGCAAACACACTCACAGCCATGCTCTCACAAGTACAAAAACATATCGCTTTGCACAGATGAAAAGAGATTGCGGAACAAAAAGACACGCGCAGCCATAAATGTTTACTAAAAGTACTTTGAGATCTTTGGCCACAAAGTGCCGTATATAGGCCCAAACTCGGAAAGAGTCCTATAGACGTAAAAGGGCATCAGATTGATATTTAAAAGTGCATACCAAAATAGTGATTGCTGTTTGATTATTACACGCCATCCTACCCCCACCAGCACTTGATACACACACATTCTTTATGGAAGAGTCTTATAGAACTGAACAGGAATTAAACCAATAAGGTTAATATCCTGTGGAATTTAAATGAGAATCCTATCCCTGATTGATTTAAAAATTCTAAGGAAAGGTTATAATTCTCGAGGACTTTCCCATAAGGGTCTGCCTAGCTATTCCTATAGGAGTATTTTCCTACCTGCCCTATCTTTCTTCTGTTCAGGCTGTACTAGATGTGATTGTTCTGAGCACATTGTTCATCTCACTTTATAGCATTATCAGCATAGCATTTTCACTGGT
Source organism: Chelonia mydas (assembly GCF_015237465.2). Taxonomy (NCBI): domain Eukaryota; kingdom Metazoa; phylum Chordata; order Testudines; family Cheloniidae; genus Chelonia; species Chelonia mydas. The sequence continues at coordinate 10,562,057 of NC_057857.1, forward strand.
CCCATGACGTTGCCATGTCCTGACCTCAAAGGGTCGATCTCAATGCAGCTTACTCAGAAAACTAGAGTGGCATTTTTTTGTGGCCGATGTTATCTTGTGTTATCTTAATTACACGCTTTAAGGACACATGCTGAACAAATCATTGATGGAGTCTGATGTTTGTTAATATCACACTGAGTTATGGAAATCTGGTACTTGAAGACCTGGGTGTATTTTCATAACATTTTGAAAGTGTACAAATAACTGAGAGCTACTCACCTAAAAAAATATATTACTTCCTCCCTCCCCACCCCCCACCCCGCCCCCCATCCCTGCCTTATTAACTCATAAGATCTGATGTTGTTTAAATGAATCCTCCACATTCAGGGCTGGGGTTAAGGGTCAGGATTAGGAGTAGTGTGAATGGTTATGCAAAACAATCATTTTCAACAAACTGCTTTGCTTGTATTTAATTTTTTCCCAAACCAGTGATTTGTTTTGAAGTCCTAACACTTAGCTAAATCAGGTGCAGATGGCTGTTTTTATCAAACGGATGCTGTTTTATCATTTTAAAAGCTTTTGTTTTTAGTCAAGTGAGGGAAGTGGGCAGCCCTCCCTTTTATTTGAAAGACAAAAAGCATATGCTTTTTAATTTGAAATGTATGACTAATAGTATTATCCACAGGGGAGTAGGCTGTGCTATTGTGGATAATACATTTATGCTCAAATATCCTTTATTCCCTCCTGAGTGAAAGAATTTAGCAGTATATTGTATTACCTTAGCAGGGAGAATCTAGTTGATCCTGAGTGAATTTTCTGACAGCTTCAACTATATCTTTGTGTTTGTTTTATTAATTTTAGGGGATATCTGATGAATTTGCAGTGTTCATTTACCGTTAAGTGAAAAGTTAATAGTGTTGATGTGGGACTCAGAGATAGTACAGACAGAAGATGTGTAAATTTCCACACACAGCCCCCTTGACATACCCCAGTCTTTCCTTCTTGCGTCTCTGAATCTCTGCCCACTTCTGATCATGCTGCATCATGCCAAACTGATGATTTTGTGCTGCAGACAGATGTCCAGTTGAGACCACTAAACTCAGTTCACTTGTGATCACATCCAGCTTAGAACTCCTTTCACCCCAGGAGCAGAAGACAAATGGTTTAAAAGCCCATTGTGCCATTGACTTTGCTCCAAGGAAGTTGAAATTCCTCGTTCAGTCTTGCTTACAGGTCCATCTGACAACCTCCTGGGAAAACTCTGAACAAACAAAGATCAAGGTTTTAAGCCCCGGGTGGGATGCAATTGCATTGTTTGGCTTTTATTGTAAGGCTTATTGTGCCATGTCATATGGTTAAAATCTGGAGTCCTGCCTCCAGGATACCAGGGGGAAGTCAAGAAAAGCTTGTATGTATTTGTCTTCAGGTCAGTTTTGTAAATGAATGTGCTGGTGCGGGACAGAGAGAGGTCCATCATCCTCCCTGCTGTGTGGCATTCTAGAAATGAAAAGCCTGCAAGCAGCCCTAGACTTCAGTCACCAAAGCACTGATTTTGCCCCCAGGCTCTTGCTAAGCACTGGGATGGGTGCTCCCACATGCAGACCCTGATGCATCAAGTATGGACAGGTGACTCAAACTGGTAGCACCTAGGAGACCCAGTCATAGTCCAGGACCCCATTACACTGGACTCTGTACGGACACAGAACAAAAAGACAGTCCTTACCTCAAAGAACTTACAGTCTAAGGACAACACAAGAGACAATGGATGGATACAGACAGACTGGCAGGAGAGTACGAGGAAACAATGATAGGCGTTGATCTTAGCACACCAGCAGCCTAGCCTCCTCAAGGTTTTTTATAGGCCTCTCAGCAAAGGAAGGTTTGAAAGAGGATAGTAGGTTAGTTTTGCAGGTGTTTCTGGGGGGCTTCTCCCAGGCATGAGGGGCAGCATGGGAGAAAGCTGGAAGGATTGTGGCCTACGCTCACTTCCTGTGGGTGTGAGGGGACTGTCAGTGACAGCAAGGCAAGGCTTTCGGAAACACTGCCCCTAGGTGATGGGGATAGGAGACTGCTGCTCAGTGGGAAGGAAGCATTGTAGGGCGTGTGGTTACCCAGAGTCCCTGGGGGGAGACAAAGGGTCTCCAGAAGAGAAAGAAGAGAGGACTTGGAGGAGGGTCTGGACAGAGGTAGCTCATGCTGCATCCGCCCACCACCATTCAGGTGTGGAGGGGGTATGGGGATTGTCTTTTCTCCCTTCCTATAAGGAGGTGCAAGAACCTCGGTTGCCACACCCTGCTATGGCACTGTTGGGGCTACCTGCCTCAGTGCTTGGCCTGTCCTCCTCTTGGGGGAGGTTGAGGGTCTCAGATCATGCCCCATAGTGCCCCATAGGGTAGTGTGCTCAATTCACAAGAGGCAACAGAGGGCAGCTGGGGCCCCCACCAAAATTGCCACCACCTGGAACCCATTATCTCCAGTGGTGCCTCCCAACCTAATGGAACTAAATCCCCTTGGACCCTGAAACCACAGTTGGGCAGGATCTAGATCTGAAGTTCAATGGGACCTGTGCTTAATCTGACCCTACTTGGAAGAGTCCAGGTGTCTCTCAACAAATTCCCTGCAGCCCAGCAGGCTACTCAGAGCCTAAGGCTGCCAGTTGGTTTGGGGCATTCATTTGCACATCTGTGGTTAGAACAAGGTGGGGCTCCCTGGCGCAGAGTCTAGCAGTGTTGGTAGGGAGGAGGGAAGCTTGGCAGTGATGCATTGATGTCCCACAAGGCAGTAGCCCACTGGTAACACTACTGCCATCTTCAGGGGGTGTTATTCACCCAATGCACTTTGCTGCCAGTGTCACTAGCTCCTACTGTAACTTGACCATAACAACAATCCTATCTCTCACTGTCTTGTGCGAGGCTCAAAGCTAAGCCTGGACTGGTCCCTTCTATTTCAGCCATTCAGGCTCCTTGGTTTCCAGTAGGGTGGCCTTCTTTTCCAGTGCAAGGCCCATCATAGTGTTCCTCCACGCACAAGGGAATGGTTTCATGGTCCAACAGCTGAACTTTCAGCAGTTTGAATGCCACCCTCACTCCCTATTGAGTTATGGGGTCCGGGTGTTGAACAGCCCTTCTGCAGCCTCTGCACAAGGGCTACTGGCCACGGTTCTGGGGAAGCAGTATGGACAATGTGTGCAAGGCTCCATTTGTCACATGCTGTAAGGTATTTGCTACAAGCAGTTGGATCAGCTCCACTCCTCAGTGAGCCACGGTGCCAGAAGAATGGATGGATACAGACAGACTGGCCGGAGAGTCTGAGGAAACTATGAGAGGGTAGTGGTCAGAATGATAGGCATTGATCTTAACACACCAGGGGCCCAAGGAATAGCGTGGAAGGGTTAGTTGCTGTATAGATGCCACAAGATTCATGTGATTTCCCTGCACATTTCAGGCTATCCATGTGGTTACATGGCTACCTCCTGCCTGCTACAGAGACCTGCCACCCTTGTCCCTAGAAGGGATGGTGAGGTGGGGTTTTCAAGGTTTCAAAGCCATGGTTCTGAGGATGTTTTTGCACTGGGAAGGGGCATGTCATAGGCCAGGGCACTGATCCCATTCAAGTCAACAGGAAGGCTCCTGTTGTTTTCAATGTGTTTTGGATAAGGCCCAAAGACAGCAACAAAGAGGAAACTGAGATGCAGAGAGAAATCAACAGATGAAAGGTAATAACATAGAGAGAACAAAACAGAAGTGACTGAGCCAGGAAGAGAGAGGGAAAAGTGGAAAGGAGATGGATGCATTTGAGTCTCTTCATTGTACACTCTCTGACAGGGTGCCCACTGGAGAGATCTAGTCAGAAGAAACAGAGGCAATATGCATCCCTTAAACATTGCAACATCACTTACATTTAAAAATACCTCGATGCGCTTCAACTTCATCATGGCTGCACTTTGGGGGATAAGATTAATAATTAAGCTTGGGAATAGAATATTGAAACTGTTAGTAGGGCAGAATGCACTGCCAAGTCCTTTCAGAAGGCAGTGCTTGCAGCTCGGAGATGCTGCTGGGTCTGCGTCCCTGACTGCAAAAGCAGGGAGAGCAAAATTATTACGCAAAAAGACATATCTGTGCTCACCCTGCTGGTCCCTATTGCAGCATTTTATACTGTTCCTTGCCACGTACTGGCCTACCTCCAACAGAGGGTGAAGCAGCTCAGGTCCTTCCTTTCAAACGAGACCCCAGGGGTCTGCATGGGTAGTTGCTCCTGCAAAGTCCTCACGTGTGGAGTCCCACAAGGTTCCTTCCTCTCCCTGACGTTATTTGACACCTAGATGAAGCCATTGGGAGAGCTGATGAGACGGCAGGAACTGCAGGGTGCCAGCATTATGCAGGTGACACCTCCTCCTGCTCATCCCATGGGAGCCATGCCATTTTCCAGTTTTCACAATGCACGGCTGAAATGAGCGCCTGGATGAAGAGCAGCTGAAGTCAAGTAAGATGGAGGTGATACTGTTAAGAAGAGGGAACTGCTTCAGAGAAGTCACCTCCTATACAAAATCCCCCACTATCAAGGGGATATGTCCTCACATAGTTTAACTGATCCATAACTTTGGGGGTCCCTTTGGACTCCTCAGGGTGACTGGATGTTAAAAAAAATAATCCCTCTTCCCTCTGTGACAGGCCAGAAGGCTGAATCCTTCTTTTCAGTCACTGACCTAGCCATGGTGGCCCATGCACTTGTGACCTCTAGGCTTGGATGTTGTATAAAATTTAGGAAAGAAGCTACACCTTGAAAAATCTCTAATCAGTGTAAAATGTAGCAGTTAGTCAGCTGAGCAACACTGGTAGCAGCAGACACATCACCCCAGTGCTCCCCTCTGTGCACTGGTTCCCCAAAGTCCAGTTCAATGCCAGTTTCCCATAGTCAAAGCCCAAACACGCACGAGTGAGTGTCTCTCTCTCTATGACCACAGCGTCTCTTGATAATCACTTTCCACAAAACCAACGAAACTGTTGACCAAGAGGGAACGGTTCTGCATTAGCCAGAACTTACTCAATAGGTATACATCAAGTACGTAACTCCCTCCAGCAAGAAATAAGAATGATCTACCTGGGACCATCTATCTGTTCTCAGAACTACATGAAAAGTTCAATACTTCATCATAGTTCTACACACAGACAAAACTAAAAAGCCCTGTAAACTAATCAAGCTATTTCTGCTAGAGGCTGGGAAGGAAGAATGAGAAAGAGAGAGTCTGTTTTTAAGTACCTAGGACCCAGGAGCAGGAGATGAGACATAGATAGGATTTGGGATGGACAAATAGATGGATATTACTTATTTTTAACTTTTGCTATTAAGGTAGTCTTAGAGCACTTTTATGAAACCTCCTTGTACTCTGTGGGGGGATAAGCACTGCTCTGAGTACAGACTGCAGCAGCTTTAACAGGAGTTGTGAATGGTCCCAGGCCGGTGTCCCCTTGCTGCTTTCACTCTCCGTGGAGTGATTCGTTCCTCTCCCCAACTTCCACCCATACCTCTTCCCCTGAGGGGAACTTCAACTGGCTAAGCTCTAGCATGAAGCTGTGAAAGAGATTTCACATTCGGCTTCTCTCTTTTCACCTCAGCACTGAGAGAATGAGAGAGAGTTGAGTCTCCATGGGCAGACATGTGCGAAAAGAGGCCAGAGGTTAAGTTCCAAGGAGCTGGCAAATCTGCAGGCTAATGGCTGCTTCTCCTGTTGAGGGGATTTCAAGGCCATCTGAAGTATTTCTGAGGTGGGGAGGGAAGGGGAGCTCTGAGCGGGTGACAGGAATACTGCAGGATGGAAGTGACTCTCACTGAAGCACCTCGGGTTGTGGCTGAATCTCTGTGTTCGTACACGGCGTAGTTGCTTTCACTGCCTCTCTGTCAATACAAGCCAGTCGACTCCCAAGGGCTTCGCACAGTGCAGAACCCATTCTGGGAGGTGTCTTGCACCTTCCTAAAAGATGCCAACGTCAATAGGAATTGAAGCTTTGCACCTTTCAGGAGGTACTCGGCACTTTTTAGGATCAGACCAGAGATAACCCGTAACTGCCGATAGTGGGGGGGGGAGGAGCTTGGGGGGGGGCAGATTGAGGGTAGCAGCTTCAGCAGATGTTACTGAGCACTCTCAGTCCATGTGAGCATGCTCAGCACAAGCCAAGCAACAACTCTGGGGGGTGGAGGCACGTGACCCTGCGTGCCCTCCCCCCGCCTGTCCCTTCTGGATCAGACACTGGAGAAGCAGCCTCTATCAGCCGCTATGGCTCATTCCCTCTCCCCAACTACAGTAGAAATCAATAATTAACACAATTAGAACAATAATTAATAATTGTAATAGCAAAAAATGAAACCAACCCCTAACCTCCTCTGGGTCAAGTGCCTGCTACAGGCGGGGTCTGCGGATGGGGCGGGGCTGCATTGTCACAGGCGTAGAACAGGAGCCTAGAGTGGTCTTGGGCTCCTAGGAGACCTGCAGATTTTCAGACTAAACCTAATTCATCCCTGGTTTACCTCCATCAGAATCATGTGTAACAAATCCCCATGCTGGAGGCAGAAGACAGTTATTATTAGAGCTGAAAAGGGGATAGTAGCATTACTCCCCCCCCCACCTCCCACCAATATCCCAAGCTGCTTTAATTATTATGCTCCCTATTTCTTATAGGGAACTTTTATCAGTAGACTTCTAAGCTCTTCACAATCTTTCTAATGTATTTATCCTCACAACATCCCTGTGAGGTATGGAAGTATTATCCCTGTTTTTTACAGATGGGGAAACAAAGGTTAAATGACTTGCCCAAGGTCACCCAAGAAAGCTGCAACAGAGGAGAGAATTGAACCTGAGTCTCCCACACACAAGGCCCTGACCACTGGACCACTACTTCAAGCCCACCTTAGTGAGGGGCCAGAACTAGAACCTTCATCTTTCAGGTCCCAAAATACTAGCCCTGATCAATTGAGCTAAAGGAGAACTCCCTCAGCTGGTGATGAATCTAAAAGATGGCTTACACAGATTTACCACCTCTGCATAACTATGCACCATTCCATTAATGAGAAAATATCTTAATACCAACTTTGCAGATGAAATCTCCATATGTACTTGTAGTATATGGAGACACAAAACAGATTAGAACTGGGGGGGGGGGGGGGGGGGAAGAGAGATTTTATTCCAGTACCCGTTCACATAAAAAACTAATCAGCCTCCATCTTGGGAAAACTTCTTTCCACTGCCAACCCCCACAGAGCCTTGTGACTTCTAACGGTACATAGCTATTCTCACATTGGCCACCTAGTGGCAATTAGCATAACAAAAATACAGACAACATTACAGTACGTCTCATAGATGGCACAATGTATACTATGCTTTTTCTAGTCTTAGTATTTCTATAATGGGTCAGATCCTCAGCTGGTGTAATTTGGCATAACTCTGCCAAGCTCTGCCAAATTATGTCAGCTGAGGATCTGACAGAAATATTTTTAAAGCCATTTTTAAAGGGCTAAATTCAACTACGTGAGTAGGCTGGAACTAATTCTACTTCAAGATGAGATTCCACTCACTGAGCTCCCCCAGAGGATGTCAAGTGACAAGACACTCAATCAGTGAAATATGAAAGAGCATTATAACACCCACAGAGCAACAGCTCATTGGCTGAAAGCACCTAAAAGTCAGTGCAATGTTATCTAGCAGCTTCGGAAAGCGGTTAACCCTTTCGTATCTCATTCATGTTCCTGATACGGTCTGCTGCCTCGAGTGCCCTATCCTTGTCATGCTGCCAGTGCTGTGTGTTGCCTCCAACTTCCCTTGGCGCTTGTTTCAGAACCAAGGAGCCTTTGCTCTTGGAACCATGCATAGGTGGGGGAGATGGGAATTGATTTTTCTTTCTTCAGAGGATCAAAGAAAAATAAAGAAGATGCCAAATAATAAATATTGGACTTTCAAACATGAGAAAGAGAAGGAGGAGCAGCAGCAGGGGGAACAAATCTCTTGGGATATCCTGCCGTCTGAATATACAATGTCTATTGCAAAGACGGGGTTGGGGATACAGTGTATAGAGATGTGGGTTTTACAAACAGAATCAACATGAAGACCTCTGGGAAATCACAGAATGTGTGTTTGCTTTATGGTTTGGCTAATATAAAATGTAATTTTTTTTTCCTTAAAGAAATTGATCCTTCTTCATTTTTTTAGGTTTCTTTTTCCATATTCCTGTCCTTCAGGTCCCCAGTTTGAATTATTCCTGTTTATGTGAAAGAGGCTGATAACACTCATCTCCTCTGTGTCTCTCAATAATTATAGGCCTCCCAGAAAAGTTGGTTTTACAGTGGAAATTTGATGAAGATTTTAAAAGATTTTATTAGAAAGGATTTGGCTCCCACACAATTATCGGCTGTAAAAGGTGCTTTGCCCACCTCCTCTCGGGAAAGTGCTATTGATCATTATACAAAAGGAAGACATTTGCACACAGAGAAAAGAAGTTGAGGCCTCATTGCCTTTTAAACTTTGATGATAAAATTGTACCTAAAGTGTCCCTTGATCACCTTAACTCCGCTGGTCTGCACTAATTAGGATGGAGCAAGCCGTACCTAGAGAGAGAAACACGGCTCATAATTCCACCTGTGCTGGGCAGAGCTTGGAACAAGGGAAAGATCCAATAGCTGATTTACAGAGTGAGCTTTGATTAAGAGGAACAACCTGATCCTTTTGTTTGCTGATTGCACCAGATACCTTATAAAGCTCTGGTACAGTCAACAAATCAGACACGCGCCTTTAAAAATAGCTGCCCTTTTAAAGTTGAGTTATAGTTTCGAAAGCCCTGCTTTAAAATATTCCATGGGATCATCATCCTGTTGCCGGTCCTAGAGAGATTAGTTTAATATCACTCCAAGAAGTATGGAGAGAATCATTTTGCTCTTGACTATCTGAGTCCGTCTCCTTAATTCATTAATTGTGTTTTGGTCCCAACCCAGATTGAGGCCCTATTGTGCCGGGCACTTATCGTATGCACCAGTACACAGTCCATCCTAAACCACATGAAACTTTCACCATTGAGCACTACCTAGGTCTTATTCCATAGTCAGGATACACATAAGGTGAAGTCCTGGCCCCTCTGAAGTCTGTTTTGCGGTATATTTTGAAATTTGAACTTTGCATTCCTATTTCAGTCAAAAGGCAATATCAAAATGTTGCAGAAAATAAATTTTGCTTTCCTACCATCTCTACTTGGGGATGTTAGGTGCACATTGCACCAACAATGCAGAGCAGGTCAGAATATGGCCCAATGCTTTTAAAGCATCAAAAAAGGCCAGCATGGATTCCCTCGTAGGCAGCCAAGTCAGTGCACAAGAGTGTACAGTGTGTTATGTGCTTTTTATAGTGACAGGATTCTTGGCATATGGTATTTTGGATGATATTTCAGTTTTATTTTGTACTTATCTGATGTCAGAAAAGTACATATTAAGTCTTCAAAAAAGGGGGGGGGGGTTAATCAGCTTATTATAGGCTTCCATGTATAATAAAGCATTTATCTGGCAGTAAACCCTGAATCCTAAAGGAGTTCATTGTAAAGTGACAGATTCAGGTCAGGGACGTTAATGAACAGCCGATTGATGTGTGACGCATAATGATTGGGGAAGATGGCGTTTCAGTTTTACAGAAGAACACCGGAACGTAGGAGTTGCCAGGCCCGATATCCTGCCACTGGTAGTGGCCAGTACCTGATGTTTCAGAGAAATAGGAAGTGTGAAGAGAAATGCCTTCCTTAACCCCCCTCCTCCACAGGATCAGCTTGCACCCTGGAGGCATGAGACCTGATTTCACTATATGACCTTAGCTCCTTTAGCTGTAAATGCAGAAAGGCAGGGAGGTCCATTGGATAAGGGGACTTAAAAAAGGAGATCTCTTTTTTTCCCCCACCTACAGCTCTTTAAGCAAGTTTCCCTCCCATTACATGTCTAGATTATATATTCCTTGGAGCAGGGATTGTCTCTCACTATGTGTATGTTGAGTGTCTATCACAATGAGTCCCAAAGGTTTGGTCCCCATAAACTCACTGACCTTTAATATCATTGACAGACCCCCTTATTTTTCCCATTTTACTGGGGCTGCTGCAAGATATTTATATGACACTGCCCTGGAAAACCACTCAGCTAGTGCAGAAGGCAGCTGCTCCTTTGTTAATGCTCTTCTAAGCGGCAACTTGAGGCAGAGACTTTGTTTTCTTACGTGTCCATACCGCACCTAGCACAACGGGGTCCTGGCCTACGACTGAGGTCCCTTGGTACTTCTGCAATACAAATAACCATAATGAAATTATTAGTAATACCATGCACATGCTCTGTAAACTTCACTGGCTACCAGCTTGTTTCTGGGTGCAATGCAAAGTGTCTGTCTTGGTCTATAAAGCCCTATATGCTTTGGGTCCTGGCTGCCTTGGAGTTTCATCTCGTTATGCACTGTCCCACCAGTTGAGATTAGCAGGGATACTCATGCTAACGGGCCCAATTTTAAACTCTGGGCTCTCGAGGCATAGGAATTCATTTAGGGCTCAGACCTACAAGGGGCTGAGCACTCTGGCCCTGACCTGGAAAAGCACTTAAGCATAGGCAGAACTCTCTGCTTTCCCTGTGCTTAAAGTTAAGCAGGTGCTTAATGCTTTGCTGGATTGGGGCCAGAGCGCTCAGCACCTTGCAGGCCTGAGCCCTGAAGTGATCCGCCTAAGCCCAATTATCTTGACTTTCAGAGCAAACTGCAGAGCTTTCTTATCTACATAGGCAATTTCCTGAGTGAGCTGTCGGCTTGCACTGAACTTTTTTCAGCAGTCTTCACCTCAGCAATGAAGGTGCATGTGAAACCACCACAGGGTGGGCAATGAAAATGATTAGGTTTCCACATGAAAAGAGATGGAAAACACTGGGACTGGTTTGTATATAGAGAAGAAATGAAGAAAGGTATATGGTACAGGTATACAAATCAATGAATGGCATAGAGAAGGCAAATTGGGTGCCCCATCTATTCTTTCTTGTTATTACAAGAAAAAGGGAATAGTCAATTAAAATGAAATACAACACATGTAAAACTGATTGAAGGAAAATTTCTTTTTTAAATAGTACATAATTAAACTGTAGAAATCACTGCCACAAGACAGCATTGAGGATAAGAAGTTAGCAGGATTCAAAATAGGCTGTGATGAGGTGTGCCAGGTGTTTGCTGTCCCTTGCCTGTGGCCCAGATGCCCTGGCACACCCCACTATCAGAAGGTGACCTGCTGTAAGGGAAGAGCAGCAAGTTTGGACCTCCAAGGGTTGCCTTGAGAGACTTCCCATGATCAGATGCTGGCAGAACCAAAGAGAGTTGGTCCTCCAGAGCCTAGAAGGGCTGGGTGCAGGTAGAAACCAATCCAGGCCCAGTAGGCTAAATTAAAAAATGGCTGGCTGCTTCTATCAGAGGCCAGTTCTGACTGAAGCAAGGACAGGGAAGTGTGTCTCTTTCAGTCCTAACTTGGCCAGGGTCAGGGCCCAACCTTGGGCAACGGGTCAGGGCCCAACCTTTACGACATTGGCCTTGGGTATCTATGAAAGGCTATTTTTTTTATGTTTTGGACTTCAAGTATCTGACCTAGGCATGTCTATGGACAGTGAGAGTATTCAAGCTACATCAGACAGGACATTATATTTAAGAAGAGATGTAAAACCCGCATGCTTCAGGGGATAAGCCAGCCACTAAATAAGAGGGGTTAGGAAGAAATACACTATGGGCAAGTAATTCCAAAATTGTCCTGTACAGAGTTTCCTGTGCCTTCCTCTGAGGCATCTATCATGGTAGACTGTCAGAAATATGATACTAGAAGACAGGCCAGTGGTTTGAGCTGGCATGGCAATTCCTTCATTCCTGTTTGTATAGAGTCCTTTTTTCCCCCCTAGTGTAGTTACTTTCAGTTTGTGATGGCTTTCAGTCATGTGTTTGTAAATACCCTTGATGAACAAATTAACTAATTAATTAGGCCAATAGTATGGAACAATTCTTCCTCAGACAAAAGGCTTGATCCTGCTCTCAAATGCACTGTTGTAAATTAGGATTTAACCCAGTTGAAATTAGTAGATTTTTCACTGGTGCAAGATCCAAATTAGAGCCATAATGAACAGAAATGAAACCTGGATCAAAATCCTGGGTTCAAACTCCATCTTAGCTTTCATGGGAGGGTCAGAATCCAAATCAAAACCCAGATTCAGGTCTTTGGCCCCTGCTTGGTTAATGAATCAAAACAAAACCCTGGATCCTAATGCCTTAAAGGAAAGGTTTCAAATCCAGGTCTGAATTTCGCAGTTTAGGGCATTCCTGACCCTCTGCATGACAAAATAATATTTAATTGGCGCCATGTCATTACTAAAAACATAGAGCCGCGTCCCAGCTTTAGTTACACCTCCATGCACTACAGTGCCTGGAGTTGTACTCCAGTAACCAGGTTGTAACTGAGTTCAAGGTTTGGTCCCCTATTTCCAAAAACAAAACTGGAATAAGTCTTTCTTTATTTGTTGCGAATTTCTGTTGTGTTTTCTCCCTCTACCAGAACCAGCAAAGACTTCCCCCGACCCCCAGCTCTTCAGTCCCTTGGGCAGGAGTCAGGATTGTAAATGAAAGTTTGGTTTGTCACAGGACTGCAACAGCAGCAATTAATGCCATGGCACAGCTCTTTGCTGCTTTCCATATGTTGCTAAGCAACTTGCTGGGAAATGGGACCGATCCTGACACCTGGGTTTGTCAGAGAAGGTAGATGAAAGCTTGCTGTCTTTTCAGAGTTTGGTCTTGGGGATTGAAGCACTGGATGGGGTCTGAAGACATGAAGGTTCCATTCCTGGCTTTGTGCAAACTCCCTGTGTATGATGGGCAAGCCACTTAATTGACCTCGTGTCCGTAGTCCCCACCTGCAAAATGGGGGTGATAACCCTTTGTTGGTCACGTCTGTCTAGACTGTAAACTCTTATGAATTATGCGACTGTATAGCCCTGAACTCCATTGTGGTCTCTAGGTGCTACTGTAATATAACAATAGTAAGAATCATTTCTGTCTGTCTGGACACACTTTGCATCTCTGCCTCTTGAATTTGCCAGCCCCCGGGTCCTTTAGCAGCACTTCCTCTCACGCCAGGGCCCCTTAGTTTGTCAACTTTCAGTTCCACTCCGTACAAACCGCTCTTCTATTTGCAGAGCTTAGCCACTGAGACATGTTTGTGCTCCTGAGCCCAGACTGGGCTTTTTTTCCCACTTCCAGAAACCAACCCTGTTGATGGTGTTGGTGCAGGGTGTTCAGAACATAGGTAGCCAAGCTACCAAAGAGGAGTGTGCATGTCACACATTTGCTCTGAAACTCTGATAAGAAAACTACTTCATTAGAGCTGGTTGAAAATCTGTGGATGAAACTAAAAGAAACTTTGAAATGTCAGAATTTCCCATGGAACAGAAATTCTATTTTGCAACCAATTGTACCCGTGATTTGTTCTCACATGCTGTTAACAGACCCCACACCTTCTTTTCCCTACTTAGTGAAAGTTACAGTGAATGACCAATTATTAATTAATAATGATTTTATTACTGTTATTCCATAACATACCCAGCAGCCATCTTTCCCACCTGGAACATTTAGGTAATAGATGGCACCAGACAGATTTCTACTCTCCATTACGTTTCTGGCCCTGATTCTCATTTTCACTCAGATATTTCACTACAATACTTGCATCAAAAGGTTTTCTGCCAAAAAATGGTCTTTTAATAAAAACGGAACATTTTTTGCCCCAAAAATTGTTGCCGCTGAAATTTTCCCATCTCTTGTGAAATTTTCTGTTTCTTTTTAACCAAGATTTTTATTATAATAGGTTTCCATTTTATTTATTTATTTTCTTTATTTATTGTTAGTGGAAACCCCATTTTCTTGCTGAAAACCTGAATTCTGGTAAATGAAAATTTTTGAACAGGACTACAATAAAAATTTTATTTAAAAAGAAATCTTAGAAAATTTCACAAAAAAGGAGAAAGGGGGCCAATTTGGACACTGCAAAGTGGAAAGAATTTTGAAATTTCAAGCATTTCTGTGAAATCCTTTTCTGATTGTTGACCAGATCCGGTTAAATTATATTTAAACCGACTTTAAGGCCCCCCCTTTACACTGGGCACAAAGATTATAGTTTCCCCCTAGTCTAAAGCCCATCCATGCTAACATGTCTTCAGATGAGTTGACTTGTGTCTTGTCAAGGTTTCTTGGTTGCATTAAGCTAACTCAACTGAGATAATACGATTGAAAAATACCTCCTGTTTTTCCTCAGTGCAACTGAGAACCTGGCCCTTGGCATATGAGAGATGGGTAGACTCATCTCTGACCTGAATTTACAATCTCACTGTTACTTCTTCTCTTTCTTCCCACTCCTTCCATTGCCCTGGGCAAGCTTGGTACCAGCCCCCTACACATGAAAGCCCCCTACAGCAAGAGCTTCCTTTTCTGACCAGTGCCATCCCTGATGACTATACACTAGTGGCCAGACCTCCCTCATCCGTGGTGTTCTCACTCCTTGAGCCACCTCCACCTTGGATTCCCCATCTCTTAAACTGCTGTTTGTGTTTTTGAGAGAGAAAGGGAGGAGGGAGTGAGACAGGGATGAAAGAAGTAAGACAGACAGGAAGAGAGAGAGAGATGGGTAAAGAGGAAGACTACAGGGAGAAAAGGAGGAAATGGGATGAGCCTAGTGCCAAGGGACCATGTGGACTGACCTCTGACCTATGCACTGGGACAATTTACATGGCAAGAACTTTATAACCCAGAACAATGGATGAATTCCCAGGCGGGCAGATGATGAGAAAAAACTCCTGGTCCCTGAACAACTCCTTCGATGGGTGAAATTAGATACCATGCCTCAAACACCCAGTGTTTCCATGACTTCTTTGTAAATGGAAGGTGCTGAGTTTTGGTCCCTGACATCAAATGGCCTGGGTCAAATCCCGGTCTGGGTGAAGTCAATGAGAGTAGGATCTGGACCACAGCTATTGCATGGCTCCTCTGTGCATGGGGGACTCTGGACTGGAAGGTTTTTGAGGAAGTATCTCTGGTTGGGTGTGTATCCCCATGCGTCTCCATTTCTTCCCAAGTACCAGTCCAGCCCAGGCTGAAAAAGACTGAGGGTTCACCACCCTGCTATAATCCACTGGTGGTCTAAATCCAGCCCACAGCCAACAGGAGCCCACATCATAAAACCCATGGGGCATTAACTGGAATCCTTGCTGGCACTCAGCTGAGAGGCCAACGATGGAATGGAGCATGGAGACTGACCATCCGTCTCACCCTGACAGGTCAGGATTCAGGCACGTTGGCAGGCTAGCGTGTGGGGAAGTTTGTATGGTTGCTGCCCAGACAGAACCTTATCTTCGGTGCATAAACAAGAGGTTTTTTGGGCATTCAATATAACACTCTACTAGAACAAAGCTCACTCAGAAAATAAGTCAGGAGAAAGTGGCCCTACTGATTACATTTTCTGTTCCTGACCTAAAGCCTCTATTTCTGAATGCTGCCCCAGATATTCAAGGGGCATGTGCTGGTTTGGTTTCCTAAGAGAGCTGGTTGATGTTTTTCACACAGAAATGGGAGGGGAAGGGTGCTTACATTTTTTTAAATGGCCCTTTCTGAAGCACCAACCTTTTTATCAAAACGTCTCAGCATTATCAAAACTCTCTGGGACGGAGGTTGTGAAATTTCCCGTTATATTTTTTTTCACTGATTTTTCCATTTAAATCATTTCCCACTTTTTAAAAAAAAAAATCTGTTTTTTGGTACAAAAAGGCAGTTTTTTGATAAAGAAAAAAAATGAAAAAGATGATTGGCAAAAAATTATGGCAGAAACTGTTAGGGAAACCAATAAATGGGTCCATGTTGAGCCTTGCACAACTCTGAAATGTAATGAAATTATTTTCCAATTTATTTCCTAATCCTCCACCTTCCAGCTGGACGCATTCCAGATCAACCCTCGTGCGTCTCAGCTTTCAGGCACCAGGCAGCAGTGTCTATGGCCTGTGCCATTTTTCCTTTTTCAGCAACCACCAAGGGGTGGATTCATCAAGAAAAATGCATTAGTGTGAGACAGGAGTAAACAGCTTGCGTCACTTTTCTAGTAGCGGGAGTGGAGAATTAGCTGATGGTCCCCTGTGCACCAGGCACCATCTGCAGAATGCTCTAGTAAGTGGTTTTCGGCAAGTGGGTGAAAGGAGCGGCTTGTTTGTGATGGCAGTGAAACACAGCACTTAAGACCAGCGCAGCTGTCACAAGGACATGCACATACAAATTGTCCTGAAGGTGGATGATGGCTCAGTAGGTAGGAATGAAGGGTGGTAACTGAACAATAAACTCCTATTCCTCTCTCAGATTTCCTGGACCCTTTGAGGGAGAGAAGGTTCCATCATTGGCGTCCAGGGGGAAAACCGGCCACTGGGCCTGGGAGCAAGAGCACCAAGGGACATTGGCATCAGAGCCCTGGTATCAGCTCAGCCACACAAGAACCAGCATTATGCACCCAGCTACTAAGAGCCCCACTCTCATGGTTTGTGCCTGATCCTGACCCCACTGAAGTCAATGGCAAAACAGCTAGTGACTTAAACAGCAGCAGGCCCCTTGCACACATTTTACAGGAATAAAATTGGACACTGGCAGGAAGGTTTCCACCCTGTGTTCCCTGCTCTCACTCTCCCTCATCCATCCGTTCTTACCCCAGCTTTGCAAAAAGCTGCTTTGCTCCAGGTCTTATGCCTTGCTCCGGTTGCCCTTGAAATTGCTGAGGGGAGACTGGCTGGCGCGGTGACGAGGGTCATGTCCTTTGCCTCTCGTGAGGGCAGAGATGTGAAGGTCCAGACTCTTCCCGGTGATTTCATTTGATAGCTAATTAATGGCCTCCCCTCGTTTCCATGGCAACCCCCTGCTTCGCTCCGAGCCCTGATCCAAACGGGCATTCTGCGCGCTCCCCGTGCCTGAGCATCAGCATATGAATGAGACCTGCTGACGTTACCCGCTTGCCGCCACATCAGGCTGGCAAGGCTGTAATTGAATTTACAAAGTTTCCCAGCAAGCTTGTGGCAGATCCTCCCCTCTGTCCAGGAGCAATGGGTTTCAGCAGTGCTCTCCCCACCCCCCACGCCCCCACCCATTGCTGGAGGGAGCGTAACGAGGACCCATCAAGCTTGGTCCCTTCCATGGTTTGCCTCCGAGAAGGGGAGGTTTTGCTTTGGTTTTTACTTTGGATCCCTATTGTAATACAAGGGAAAATTAAGCACTAGGGAATATATTGTAAGGGGCAATCCTGCACTGTGCTCAATGGAGAGGCTAGACTAGATGTAGGCTTAAAGCTTGGCCCCTAATTCCCTACAGTGAAGGGAGAGGTAGCTGAGGATATGGCTACAACAATGTCACACTTGTGCAGTCAGACACGTTGGGTGCGTCTAGTTTTCTGGGTGGAGGGACCTTCTGGAGTACCCCTATTTCTTCCCCATTAGTGACCCTTCCCTCCTAGACCTTGTGTCATGGTGAGCCTACTTCCGGCCAAGGAATGGGGGTTGGACATGGTTCTCTCCAAAGCCAATCAGTTCTGCTTTGAGTACTGATTTGGGCCCCTCAAGAGGGATACAGGACACTTTCTCCCTCTGCCACCACCTAGGAGATGTGACATGCCTCTACACCTTTCACAGCTTGCAGAGCAAAGGACCTAAACATGGGCCAGTACAACCAGCTTTCCCTGGGCGCTGGATGAGATTGTCATATGTGCTTCTTCATGGAGCATATGGAGCTGAATAGAGGAAACAGAGAGCACAAAACACTGTACAAAACCAGGCACAATTTCCCATTAGTAAAACAGAGCATGAAATCTTCCTTGCTGCATAAACAGTGCCTGCCCCTGGACCCACCTGCCCTAGGAGAGCAAAACATGGTGCAAGTGCCACCTCTATCAATTCTTCTCTCATGAACCCAACCTGTGTTTATTTCTTTTTCTTGTGAATCTGAGACTTGGTTTAAGCCCAATATGTTGGCTGAGCTACCAGAGAGTTGTAATTTTTTTTATCCTGAAGGACAAAATAATTGATCCACAACATTTTGTCTTCATTTCACGATGCAATGACACCCTGCCATGTTGCGACATCATTCCGTGTTGACGCCAGACAAAGATTCCACACTGTATTGATGTGGCATTGCATAATGATACCATGTAATAACATCATGCCTCATTAAATAAGTTTTGGACACCAAGGGGTGTCTATGTTAGACTTTTTTCCAAATAAAACTTTCCTTTTTTGCTACCCAGGATCCAACTTCAACAGTAGTAGCAATTGCTGAAGTGCTAGTGGTCATCAGTGACTGACATTTTAACCCTTGAGTTCTCTAAATTTGCTTAGAGCAGGTCTAGAAAACAATGATTGAAAACTCTGGTGGCTGCCAGTGCCATGTCTACGCTAAAGTTCCCACTTTGGTACCACCAGTTTCAGCCTAATGTAAATAAAACTACAGAGATCGAGCACCCCAGGAAGTCAATAGGAGATGTATGTATGTCCTAACTGTTCTGCAAACACAGGACGGGCTTTGGAAAAATGGGTCTGTTGATGGATTTCTGGTTGAGTGGCAACTCCTCTTGCTATTGATGACTAGACCTGGGTGAATAATTCATAAGGAATAATTATCTGATGAATTTCATTTCTTTTTCTGATAGCAAATTTCACTATTCCAGATTATACACCAAATCATATCAGTGAATCCTTCTTGGTCTGTAGGTTGTTCAAGAACAATATTTGGTATTTTAAATGTATTACTATCATTCTTAACTTTCAACTCTTTTGATTGGTCGGGTAGATTACATGGTATGTTCCTGATCCTTGACTTGGTGGATGTAATTTTTAGAAACACAGTTTCCACTGCAAATACTCATAATTCCAAATGTGAAATTTGCTTCTTATGAATACTCTCCATTATTTGCTTAAAAATGACTGCTTTCTAATGTGAGCATGTTCCCTGGCAGGTATGGGCATGGAAACAAACACAAGAGATGTCACAAATCTAACTGACTCCCCATCATACACACAGCTTGGGCTGACTGCAGGATTTTACTCTTTCTTCTCTTGGTAGCAGCTCAGAGTAGTTTGGTTATAGCCTCTCCCTAGCTAGTTTGTTTGTGGGTTTCTCTAAATGAGTGTATGTTTCTTTCAAGGTTAGCTAATCCTCTCCCCTCCACTTTGGTGCACAGTAGAGATGAGCCTGAACCAAAACACTGCAAACTGAACTCTGAGTCTGAATCCAGATTTAATTGTCCAACTTGATGCCTGGTGTCAATGCACTCCATGGATAAAATTTTCAGAAACACCTACGTTACAAAATTTAACCCCATATCTTTGCTGTGGGCCTATCCAAAACCGTAGATCCAAACACTTCTGAATTTCAGGGTTCAGGGTCCAAATCTGAACTTTTTTGAGCTGAAATATTAAAACACAAAGCAGCTCAGGAACCACGGTTTAGGTTCAGGTCTGTCTCTAGGTCTCAACTCCAGCTTGTTCGAAGATACTGCTTTATTGCCTAAAGTGACTAGGTCAAGTAGCTGTATTTCTCCTGTTAGGCACTACACCGCCTTATTTTTTGGTGATTCCTCACCAAAACCTGTTGAAATCAGTCTCCCCCACCCCATCTTCAGTGGGTTGTGGATTGTGCCCTGAGTCTTCAATTATCTGCTGTATGGGATTTTTGAAAAACAATAGAAATATATATTCCCAGTGCAAAACTTTACCCAGCCTAGTTACATTTTGATAATTCAACCTATTTTACTTCTGTTTTGCTGTTGTGATTTTGGGAGATTGGTCTGTTCTGTTCTTCTTCTTCTTCTCCTTTTTTTCAAATGTTGTGGTCACTTTGATGACAGTTTGCAACAATCTGTCTCTTTCTTAAGGGGCAAAGAGTTTAGTGTCTGCAGATGAAACCTGGATATTGTTTGTAGAGAGAAGGGGGGACAAAAAAGGGACTGTGTATGTTTGTGTGTGCGCACGTGTGTATATAGTATATGTGAAAAAAACTCAACTTGTATATTTTCCAAAGTGACTAATGATTTTGAGTGTCTCTGTTCTTTGGTGCTTGACTTGAGACACTTGCATTTGTGTAGCTGCAGTTGTATAGCTGGGGTAAATTGTCATAGATCCATTGACTCCAATGGAGCTTTGATCAATGGTGTCAATGGAGCTCTGATCATTTAGCTCAGCTGGGGATTTGCCCCAGTAGAGGTCCTGGTCCTTCAAAGGGGCTGATTTTCAGACAGTGCTGAGCACCGGCCCACTGGTAAGATGTTTCAAGTTGGGCGCCCGAAGATGGAGACACCCCAATTCCTAGTCTCTTTGGAAAATGTAGTCCTTCCCGCCTCCTTGTGCATGCAAGCCACAGCTATTACTCTCAAAGGACTGCCATCACCTCCCTTCCAGAGACAAAGTTCATCACAGGAGGGATGAATAATTAAACATCAAGCTGGTATAAACCTCAACAGAAGAAATATCTTTTATCTTTTGACCATTTACTCCCACTAGAAATAATGGCAGTTCTTTTACATTTAAATATAATTCTTGGTTGGTTGGTTTGTCTTGGCACCTGCATAGCAGAAATCTTTACAATTCATTACAGAAACGTCCCTCCCCCAGCTCTGATCCTCCTTCGGATTTATTTTTGCAGCACCTGAGTCCTAACAAGCAACACCCTCAAGGTCGAGAGAGAGTAAGATGTGACCCATTTATGATGGATTATAGAAATAACAAACATGCCTGGCAGTTTTATACAGCTGCTAGAACGGGTTTAGTTTCCAACAAATGAAGAATTTCCTCTTTCCCCCCCCTTTTTTTCCGTATATTAATTACATTTTACAAATTTTCTTTTCTTTTCTTTCCCCTTTCCTTGTTTCCTTTTTCTTTTCCTTTTTTTTTTTTTATACAGCGAAAGGATCAGTTACTGATGTGTCCACAGAAGAGTCTGGGTTAGCAGAGTTTGGCTGTCATCTGGTCCGACTGTTTGAGGATCTCGGTGTTGTACAGGTCTAGTGCATGGTTCACGCGGATGATCTCGCTGTTGGTCAGTTTCAGGCGGTGCTTGAGCATACAGGAGAACAGATCCAGCTGGGGCTTACCCGGCGCCACGGGGGGGGCCAGTCTGTTGATTCGGTCCCGAATGTCCAGCAGCAGGAGCATGACGGAGGACGAGGAGTAGAACTGCCCACCTTGGGTGTACGACTGGTTGACCTGCTGCACAGCACTGCGCAGCAGGTCGGCGTTGAAACGCAGGCTGTAGCCGTAGACCTGCACGTCCGAGATCTTGATGTAGAACTGACGCTTGCTGGGGTCAGAGAGGTCCACGGGCCCTTGGCCCGTCTCGTTGCGCAGCAGGGAGGGCAGCCGAGTCCGGCTGCGTAGGTAGATGTGGACAGTCTCAAAAAAGGTTTTCCATCGGTTGCCCAGCAGCAAGGTCCAGTTGTAGCACTGGCTGTTCTGGAGGCGGATTTTCTCCCAGCGCGGGTAGCCGAATTCCCCAAAGGGCATGTTCCAGCCCTCCGAGTGGCTCCCGCTGAAGGGGTTGACGTAGACAAAGAACATAGGGTCCAGGCTGCTGTTGCGCATCTGGCATAGGCGCATGGAGATGCCGATCACCATGTGGATAAAGTCCATCCGGTTCTTGTTGCTCTTCAGGGTGAGGGACATGCGCTTGCGCCACCTGGGGTCGAAGAAGGTGTCCAGGCGGATCTCGTTGCTGATGAAGGTGGTGTGCACGTAGAGGCGCGAGTCCATTTTCTGCAGCAGATACTTCAGCTCCAGATCCTGGAAATCCAAGTCTGTCTCAAAGCTGATGAACTGCTCACTGCGCTCCGAGTCCACGTTCTGCGGCTCGCAGCGGCCCCGGTACAGCTTGTAGCCCTTGTTGCACGAGCCGCAGAGGGAGATGTTGGCCAGACTACACATGGCGCAGCTGTTGTTGCCCCCGATGATGCACGGGATGGGGCGCTGGCACAGGGTGGTGCTGCCGTGGCACACGCAGCTCCGTTGGCTCTCCAGGAAGGTCCCCCAGAACCCATTCTCGTTGCAGTAGAGCAGGGACTGAACCCGGGTAAGCCACTGCTGTATTGTCCTGCAAACAGGAAAACAAGAGCTTTAGCCTCAAGGCTACAGATGGGCTCTTACAATTGAAGCTGCGCCCCTATTAAGGGTGGGGAGGCAGGGTTTCAGAAGCTGCGTGTTCTGGTGTCTGGCATTTGATACATTCTGGTCCAATCTCCTTCCAGGTGGAGAATTAGCCTCCTCCTCCACTGGAGGATAAATGCCCTTTAAGAAATAGCTCTGGGGCAGATTCCCTATCCTGCATCACTCCCTTTGCGCTGCACAGACCATGCAGAAGAAAGACCAGCTGGCCTCAGTTTCTTGCTGGGGGTTCACCAGTGCCCATGAGTCATTAGTGGGAGTGGAACTGACAAACCCAACAAGGGGTTGCAGGGAAAGGCCCCTTTGACTATCCCCAGCTGGCAGCTGGTTCCTTGGGGATCATTACCAACTGCTGCAGGTTATAACAGCTTCTCTAGGCTGAGACTGGGCAGTGACTCAGGGCATCCTCCTAACCAGCCCCTTGCTATCCCTCCCTTTTCAAAAAAAAAAAAAAAGAGCTCACAATGTAATGAGCCAAACCCCTCTGGACCCTTGATCAGCTGATGGTGCACAGGTGAGTGATGCCAGAAAAGAAGCCAGAGGCTTGGGTGTGTGGTCATAGTCCTGCTGTAATGCCCTCATCCTTAAGTGCCCACAGTTTCAGTGCCTGCCCCTATTACTCCATATTGCAGTACCCTCAGTTCATAACTAGCCACTACTGGCCACAGGGACCTCCTCTTTCTAACTGTCCCCCCACCCCATAGTGCTATATAGATACAACAGCCTCCATGTATTCCACCCTGGAATCCCCCTTAATGACCAAGACCATAACCCCATATATGGCTTCTCCAACACCCCGTAATGTTGTCTTTCTGACTGACCACCGCTTAGTACCTCCTTTCCAACCAGCCCTCCCCAGAACTCCTTGCGCAGCTGCCCCTCCCCCCTCACTAATGAATACTTCATTGTTTCCTCTGGGCAAAAAACGTTCTTGATTGGGCTGTAGTGAGAGGACTGGCTAATGACAAATTAGGATTCAGTCCCTGCAGAACAGGAGGAGTGATTATGGACAGAGGCTCTCAGAGCTGGATTAGTGAAATTCATGGCACCTGCATAGCCTGACCGCTGAAGAATCATTAAGCCGTGAGCTGTATCAAAGAAGGCATTAAATGATACAGCAGCAAAGAACAGCAAAAGGACTCAAGGAAGAGAAGAGAAGAGAAGGGAGGGGTGAGGGAGAGAGGGGTGGAGGAGACAGAGAAATGGAAGGGAAGATATAAATAAGGAAGAGGGGAGAGATGTGGAAAAGAATTAGAAGCAGAGAGGGAAGGAGGGAGAGGTTAAGGAGGAGTGTGAAATAAAACAGAGGAGAGAAAAGGCAAATGGAAAGAGAGAAACTGTCAAAAGGAGAAAAAGAAGGGGGGTAGAAAAGAGAACCATGCAAGGGGGGTGGGGATATAAAGCAGAAAGAAACTGAGTGAAAGGCTCAAACTGAGAGGGACAGGGAAGCGAAATGATTTAATAGGAAAATGCTGAAGGCTGAGAAGTGTGAAGGGACCATTAGCACATTCCTCACTTGGCATGAAGCTGCCAGGGTCTCTCCCCACCATAACAGCTAACCAGAACTGTCCTGAGAGAGGGAAAAGGCAGAGAGAGGCTAGGGAACTTGGAAACAAGACACTGACATCTAATAAATGTCACTTTCTTGTCCTGACTGGAAAGTAGGACACTATGCTCGAGTCAGGGAAGGAGTCAGCATCCATGTCCCCCTTGTCCTGAAGTGCTCTAACCACTTGACCCCCTGACTACAATATAGGTGGATCACCTTCCCCTCAAGGGAAGCACAATTCATTGCTTCTGCTGTACATGGCGATCTAAATATAAAACTGCAGCATTAGAGCATGTGCATGGGAAATAAAACAACCCGCCCATCTGCCAAATCGTTTTTTTGTCTGCCTGGGTGAAAGGCTCATTGATGAAGCACGAGGCTCCTGTGATGGAACTCCCTGCTCAATGGCAACAATGGGAAATCACAGGTTGCCAGGCTCACAGCAGCTATGGTGTCTTAAAGAGACATTCCAAGCTCCCACCTACACTGCAATTTCCACCGTGACAGTTATAACAGAGGAGCCCATGGGCAGCAAGATGAACTCAGGGATGAGGCACCGGAATGGGGCTTGAAAGACAAGGGTTCAAGTCTTGGCTCTGTCATATCATCTCTTTGCATCTCCGTTCCCTGTCTGTACCGTGGGGGTATTCCTTCCCTAGGCTTGCTGGGAGAACACATTTATTGCTCTTCACAAGGGACCGGGGACATACAGATGGAAAGCGGATGTGTTTTGTGTCCTGAATTGTGTCCCGGCTCTGTGCTACAGGTGGGGCAAGGCCCCAGGGAGTGACCCTTTTGGGAACAGGCAAAGGAAAGCGAATCCGATCCAGGTTTTACACTGACCCCAGTGCACAGCTGGCTTCACCAGCTCTGTGCTGCCCTCTGAGGACTCCTGGTGTAGGGAGCATTCCAGGCTAGGGGTATGGCGAGAGTGTTCTTCTGCCCAGCAATTCTGTGTGCGTGCAGTGCCGTAAGCTGTCTCCCCTCTGCCCTTGCACTGGTCTCCGTGCCAGAAGAGGGATGATGCTGATCTGTCTCGAGTAACGCTCGTAGGCATATATCTTGCTATGGAGACGCATTGGTGTGGTAGGAGCTGGGGACACATCCTGCAATAAAGCGGCACTGGCAGTGATGGCCGCTCAGCCCCACAGAGCAGGAAGAAATTTGCCCACTGGAGAAGAAGCTGAAACCAGCCTCTTGGCAGGTTGGTAAAGAGTAACTGGCTGAGTGAATTTGATCTGGCAATGAAGAGAGAGGCAAGGGGCTTCTGCTGAAGCTAAGTATCAATGACTCCCCAGCTCCAGTGATACCCATCACGCAGCACGAGCCACTAACACATGAGTAAGGAAGAGGAATTGAGAGGCCAAAGGGCTGCACGGACATAGGAACAATGCCAGGGCTATGGGTGAGAATATAGCTTATGTAGTGGGTGTATGTGTATAGGTGGGGTTCATTGCAAGTTGATTGGGCAGTTATGGTGTTTGTAGAGTAACACATGCACTCACACTATGTGTCAACATAAATTTCATACTATGTCTCTGGGTTTTGTAAATATATAAACACATACACTGTACATAGACTTAAATAACCACCATGCACACTCTTATATTCAAATAATAGAAAGAAATACACTACACATGATTTAACAGCTACATATGCCTATACCTTAACATCAGGGGCCCGTTTTAGCTCTGGTGTAAGCACAACTCTATTGATTTCCTTATGCCAGGCCTGAATTTGGCCTTCCATGTGCATCATGCACTCAAAGATTCCCTGTGCACATAAATATATGGCCTGATTCTCTTCTCCTTTACACTGGGTTTACATGGAGGTAACTCCACTGACTTAATTAGCATTGCAGTGATGTAAAGCTGGTGGAACAGAATGTGGGATGAGGCCCTTTGTGTCTAATTCTGAGCTCACTTACACGGGTGTAAATCAGGAGTAACTCCACTGAAGTCAGTGGAATTAGATTGCTGTCAAACCACTCTAGTGAGTGCAAGAGACTAAGAGGGGCAGGAGGTTGGTTATGTGTGACCAAGCACATTTCAGAAGATGATCTACATGGATATTCGTCTGGGCTGCAAATGGCTCACTGCAATGAAAAGCCCAGTTTATAGCTGCCACACACACACACACAAGATAAACAGAAATAAGCCAGAATAGTAAGAGTTGACCTGATAGGAATTAGAGACATACGACAGTGATCTGATTCTGTAATTGCCATTGTGTGGGGAACAGGCCTATGTCCTAGTCCAGCCTCGATGCTGTTTGGATTGTACAAATGCAGACTGCCCTTCTTCCCACCCACTCTTTCTCTGAGCATCCCGTCCAAGAGGAGGCTGTGAAGAACAGGAAAGGCATCTCAGCCAAGATCTGGAAACTAGCAATTTTCCTCTTCCCCAAATCAGCATTATGAAGCGGTAATGGGAAGGGAGCAGATGATGGTATAGTGTTTTTTCTGTGTCTCAGCAGTACGGAGATGCAAGCAGGACAGGGGAAAAAATACCATCTGCTGATGGCTGCAGATATATAGATAGATAAATAAATAAAATAAGAAGCAAAACCCAGAGCGTGCCTAGGGACAATCTATAGACATGAAAGAAAGAGGTACAATGAGAGAGAGAGATTGGATAGATAGATGTAGAAACAATCAAGAAAGACAGACACCATCTGAAAGCAAATGTCAGAGGAAACCAATATGTTTTGGATGGGTGTCTCTTGCTCCCTCCCCCCCAAAAGGTTAGAAGTGGGGATTAAATTTCCATGTTTTTTTGTTGTCAGATTCAAACAATCCCTCTGCAATGCTGTGAACACTAAACACATTGTGCTGGCACATTAGAACCAGAAAATGAGAGGGACAATAAACTGACTCGTCTAGTGCTTGCTCTTCAAGCCCTGTGAAATGCAAAATACAAACTACTCACAACATGCATGGTGCATGCATTAGCTCTTTACATTTCTGTCAGTTCTGTCTATTTGTGTCACCTGGCTGCAGTTGAGACCAGTGGACGACCCATCACCAGAGATGAAAGGGAGCTGCAGGCAGAGTGGTCTCTTTGAGGGGCCTTTGCTTTGGAATAATTCGCTCCCCTCCCTCTGGTTTAAAAGAGTTCAGATTTGTTGACCCTCTGGAAACACTTTCTTTGGGCAAAGCTGAAGGACAGGTCTGGGAGAAATGTGGGATGGTAGCTATGTGCGCTAGTTACAATGTGAAATTAAACATTTGATTACACATTTGTGTCAATATTTCATTGACAAATAAAGGGGACAGGGGATTTGAATATATTTGTGAATCAGCCCCTTCTTTCTCATCAAGCGATAGTTGCCATGATGGCTTGATGCCATAGTGAAGTGAAAGTATGTGCGACTATTTTTATTCTTAAAGACTGTGAAATGTATTCTTCGCTAATGACAATAAGGCCAGCGTCCGGGATAGATGGTCCTCTGTGTGTATTATGTATTAACTCTAAAGTTTTAAAATAAACTTACGTGTGCCCATTCAGTTTTCAATTTTAAATACATTACTACATGGTTTAACATAGGCTACAAGAATTAAGGAGTCATTTCTTTTTTAAAACCTATGAACCTGACATGGACAATGTACTTTTAAGAAACAGCAGATTAATGCAAATCTTTACACATTTGCTCTTTTCTTTTTCTTTCTTTCTTTCTTTCTTTCTTTCTTTCTTTCTTTCTTTCTTTCTTTCTTTCTTTCTTTCTTTCTTTCTTTCTTTCTTTCTCCACTATTGACAAAGGTCAGAGTGGTATCATTCCAATTACAAAAATCTCTATCCTCTCTTTTTCTTGGAAACACTTCCTCTTCTGGAAGGAGGGCAGTGAATGGCAATTCTATTTCTCTCTCCTTTAGGTTGCTATTGAATATACAATGTACTTTTCTATAATGCTTTTGTGCACGAGAGAGAGAAAGAGAGAGAGACGTGCCGTTAGTATAACCCTTCCATCCTTTCAAAGCCAGTGGCATGAATGATAAGCATCTGTCTCTATGAACTGTGTACAATTAGAAATTAGAATGTTTCCTAGCCCCAATAAAAAGAGCACTGAAATACATACCTCTCTCTCCATATCTGTCTACCGAGCCAGTCCCCCCAACTTAGTACAAATGCGGAATGACACGTAAGAGTGGAAATGATAATATGCCTGGTGGTGTTGACTTAAACAAATCAAACACATCAGTCAGTTAAAAATTCAGCTGCCAGCATCCATTTCATCCTCCCTCACCCAGCTTTTATAGTGCTTGTTGGAGGCTCCCTTTCTGCCTGGCTGGCTTTTTAAAATAGAAGCGAAATGCTAACGACATATTTATATAAAAGCTTTGTATCAGCACAGTTGGCTGCATATTTGCTAGGTATTGTTTTCTGCTTGCGGTGGTGGTGATGATGCATGATTCAAAGATAATATATGAATGTCTATGTTACTTCTGCGTAAGCCAGGTTCGTCTGTAACGACTTAGCCAACCGTCTAGATGGGTCAGTTTGAAAATGTTCTCCAGAAGAAAATAAAAATCCTTTAACCTTGAACTATCCCTGGTGTCCGCATTGGGATATTGTCCACCTGCACAAAAATCCTCTGTGATTAAAGATGCCTTAAGGACCTGGAAGCATTACACTGACTGTATATGGATAAGTGAAAACTCAAAATGCTCGTTGCCCTATGGATAAAATAGTTACAAGAGCCTCTAGTTAGCCAATTAATTATCTCTCAAAATAGAACAGACAGCTGATCAAGCTGGTGAAAAAAAGCAGTTCATCTACAAATGCTAACTTGGCCCATCCTCTCCCAGAGAGACTTGGAAGACGCCAGGCCTCATTATTTCCAGGGTTTCAAGCGTCGCTCCTCAGTTCCAGACAAGAGCTAGGACAGGGTGAGAAATGTTCATTGAAACCATGGAGACAGAACTCCAAAGATGGTGGGAGACAGCTCTAAATCCCGCCGCCTGGAAAGGCTGGGAGGAGTCAGTCATTACTATAGAATAGCGACAGCTGCTATAACTGTGACAGGTCACCCATTTCCTCAATAACTCTGAGCATGTCTCGCTCCTTCTTTCACGCTCTCATTTGTAGCTCTGTCACCAGGGCCTGAGTCACTCCAGGTCCACAGTTTTGCTCTGCATTGCTCTGAGCTTTGTAAAAGAAAGAGGCACCAAGTATTCAAAAAATAAAACAAAACAACCCCCCCACAGTGCTCCTCACTGAGGCCATCAGCACGGGCACCTGCCATGGACACAGGAGGTGGGGGTAAAAGTACCTTTCTCTAGGCAGCTGGTGGTTAGGGTTGTGCCGGCACCGGACACTGAGGCCAAAGAGTTTGCGGGCAGTGCGTTGGATCTTCTGCCGTTGGGCTTCCATGGAGCTCTGCAGGAGTTTGTATCGGTTCTGAAGATCCCAGTCATTGCCCCAGTGCTGGTGGATGCTCCCGATGGTCAGGAAGTGGTTGTTAGGTAGCCTTTTCATGAAGGATTTAAACTCATCTAGGAACACACAACCAAAGTGACAGGCTTTGAGTGACTCGTGCTATCCTGGGGGCACAAGACCTAATACTAGCTATTGAAGCAATGACAGCCAAGGTGCAGTAGGGCCTTAATGACCAGCTGAAGCAAGCTGATGAGCATTAATCCCCAGGTTTGTCATTATCCTCCAGGAAGCCCCCTAATTCTGTGGTTGTCATTGCTATTATAAGGGGGGATTTGTAGCCAATGCATGTTATGGGTGAGATATTTTCCATTTATACTTGCAGCAGCAGGAGAATTAATACTCCAGGGCATTAACTTAACCTGGGCGGGTCACCAAAGGCATTGTGGGATTGTACCCACCCTGCCACTGCTAAATGGGAAGGGCTCCCGGCAAGGCCCTAGTTATATGGGATGGGGGATTCCACTAGAGAAAATGTGGAGATTAGAGCTATTTAAAAAATGTTCAAGTGAAAAATGTTTCCATTTAAAAATGGCCTTTCTTTCAAATCCAGAAATTTTCATGAACGAATTTGGTTTGTTTGAAATTTTCCATTTTTTGCCCCACCACACCAGAAAATGAAAAATGTCGTCACTTTTTTCTATCTTTCAGTTTATTGTTTTCATGTACTCCCCCTTCCCTTTCTCTCTTTTGGTGGCAAAATCAAAAAAGGGGAGGGAGAAGAGAGAGGGAGGGAAAAAAGCAAAAAGCAAAAAATCCGAGAAGCAAACATTTTCTAAACCAAAACTTTTCTATAGAGATTTTCTTGAAATTTTTCAAATAAATGAAAAATTGTTCCTTTTTGGACTGGTGGTATGAAAATTCCTTATAAATGATCATCAAATCATAGAATATCAGGGTTGGAAGGGACCTCAGGAGGTCATCTAGTCCAACCCCCTGCTCAAAGCAGGACCAATCACCAACTAAATCATCCAAACCTGACCTTAACTATAATCAATATTTTTTCCCCACTGTACGTTTCCTATTGTTCAACCTCTAACTCAAATCTAGCAGCCTAACAGAGAAAGTCTATGTATTAGCCGAGCAGGTAGTTAGGGAGGTAGATAGATATTCATCACCATACAATCTGAGCACCTAATAAAAAATAATCACTACCACCACACTATAAAGCCCATAGGACATCTGGTTTCCTACATCCTTCCCCAAAGGCAGCTGGGAGATTTTCTTTTTTAGTCATCTGCATTCCACTCAATTTATAATGTGGCATTCAGTCCCTTTCTCCTCCTCCCCCTAAAATGACTCCCTCCCATTCCCCTGTCCTCTGAAACTATCATCATGTATAATTGCTTCTGTGGACCACACTGATTATACCTAGTACCTTTTAGCAATAAAAGCTCTGCATTTGCTTCCCGCCCCTTACAAATCAATTTCCTCCAAAGACGGCTTGTGTGAAAGGCCGAGCTCTTTTCTCTCTGATGATGGATGTGCCATGATTTTGTAGAGACGAGGGGTTGAAATTTGAGTTCTTTGTGTGTATGTTGATACCAGCAGCACAAGACTCGAGAAAAACAAAGCCAGCAAAATAAAAGCTGCAGGGTGTTGGTGCCAAAAGCTAAGGATGACTTTAAGAAGACCAGTTTCTTAGCTAATATTTATATGTATTAAAATGGCACCTAGAAACTCCAACTGGGGTTGGTACCCCTTTGAGCCAGGCACTGCACACACATAATAGAAAAACCCTGCTCCAAACAGTTTGCATTCTAAGTTGTAGAGCTGGTTGGAATTTTATTCATCCCTCCCCCACAGAAAATCTCCCACAATGTACCAGTCTTCCCTTTTGAGTCACCCAGTGTATCATGGGAGTTCCACAGCTCTGGTTCACCATGGAAGATGTTGTCTGGCTGGGGAGCCCAGCCTAGAGAGGAGAATGGAGGAATAAGGTACCTGAACTACAACTCCCATGAGGCACTATGGTAACATTTCCAAATAATTTTTGTTTAGATTTCAGCCAACATTTTTGTGGTTTTCAGGTGTTCAGCCTTTCAATGAAAAGTTGAAATTTTCCGAGGAAAGCAGACACTGTTACGTGCCCCCTCTCCCCACATTTACTCAAAACCCAATTTTTCATCCAAAACAGTTTTGAAGGAAAATTGTCCAGCTCTACTAATTAGAAAAGATAGAAATAGGCTGTGTTATTATGCCCATTTTGCAGATGGGAAACTAAGGCATACAGCGATTATGGGGGATACTCTCAGCTGGTGTAAATCAGTATAGTTTCATTGGCTTTAAAGAAACCACACCAGTTTTCACCGACTGAGGATCTGCTCTCACATGACTTTGTGAGATCACACAGGGAGTCTGTGGCAGAAGCAGGAACTGAGGGTAGATTTTTTGAGTTGCACTCCACTGCCATAAGCTCATGTGCATCTTAAATTCACAGTTCCCTGTTCCCATTTTGGTTAAGAAGGCCTAAGGGATAATATTGGAGATTTTCATCAAAATGTTTTTTCCATGGATGAAGACCAACTAAATAAGGAAGTTTTATTAACACAGTGAAGCAAAATGCTAATTAAACCTTAGATTTAATGTCACTTTCCACTTCAAGGAATACTTTATATGGAATGTAACAAATTGATGACTGAAATGTACCAATTTGATATACAAAGTACAAATAGGTGTCATTTCAGCCATCATTGAAAGACATCCACCTCTGGGAAGGAACATGGCAGCAGTTTAAGTGCACACTGCTACACAACATACCAATTCAGACCAGTTTTAACAGCTCTACACTTTCAAAAAATGTCTGGGGTCTTTAATGACAACAATGATTAGGATGTGAGATTCTGATTCTCCTCTTCTACCAATTTAAATCAGGAACAACTCCATTTAAGTCACTGGGTCAGCTCCTTGGGAAATGTAAATTGGCATAGCTCCATTGACCATGCTGATTTGCACTAGCTGAGGATCTGGCTCAGTGGTTCCTCGGGTATAAAATCAGTGTGGGAGCAGAACCACTTGGAGCAGCAGTGAGCACATTTTCCAGGCTCTGAACTATAGATGAGCCCTTGGCAGATCATTTGAGGCCCACTATAGGGCACCTAGGTTAGACCATCAAGGGGTCAGGAGCCTACAAAACAGTGAGTAACAAAGGACCGGCTGAGAAGCATGGCTGTGATGCTGTGAAGGCCCTCCCGCCCCCTGCCCCCACAAGCCCAGGGCAGTTTTCATAAAAAGCATTTTATCCAAGGCCTTGCACCATTTCCTCATTGGACAAAGGAACATTTGTCAATTCAGAGCCTGAATAGAGCAGTTAGGACTTAAGCACCAAATTGCATGAAACACCATTAATTTCAAACCCCCAGCAGAGCTGGCCAAAAGCCAAATGTGCTCCGAATTTGCTTTGGGTGCATGTCGTGTCACACAACCCCAAAAGGAAAGACCCTAGGAGGGCAGTCCCTTCCTGACAACTTGCATTCCCACGCCGGAGGCAGGGTATAATTTCGCCGCACTAACAAGTGCACGCAGTGTAGGGAGGAGGGGACCAGTGAGCACTTCATGGATTAATTCCCACTTTAAAAGGGGTGTGTCCAGGCAGGGGCAGGAGCAGTAACTCCACCCCTCTAGTGACTGCTGGGTGGAGCATTTATTGTACCTTCCCCACAGGTGTAACAAGGGCCAATGCCCCGGCATCCTACCCAGAGCCCCTGAAAGCATTATGCTTTATGAAAGCCTAATAAGGGGCCCAATTCAGATCTATGTTACACCGGCATCATGCAGACAAAACACCCAATAAAACCACCAGACTAAACCACATAAAAATCAGGAACTTCAGGCCACCAGACACCAGCACTCAGATAGAGCTCCCCCCCCCACCCCCCCGCATCTCCCCACAGCACACCTCTGTCACAGAGGGCCTCAATCTGCCCTGTGATATATGCACATGAGCTGCCAGTACACCGATAAGGAGTGTGTAATTCCAGGAGAGCTAAAGATATGGTCTGCACCATTTACATTGTGGCTAATCTATAATGAAGCTAAATATCACTCCTGTTTAACAATGAAATAGACCGTTTGGAATGCTAGCAGGGCCAATACAGAATTTTCCATCAAAACTGGGTTTGGATAGAACATTGGGTTTTCTACGAAACAACGTTCTTCATGAAAAGTATCTGCTTTACATGAAAATATTCCAATTTTTGTCCAAAAAAAATGAACATTTGAAAAACAAAATCTTCTAGATATGAGACCAAAATATTTCGTTTTTTTCCAGTGTGGGCGGAGGGTGTTTAATGAAAGGTCAAAACGTTTTCTGGAAGAGAAACCCATTTTCCTAACAGCTCTTGCTCTTCTCATTCTTAAAACAACAACAAAAAAACCACAGAAGCTGGAAAACAGCCCTTTTCCCTGGTTACCTGAATTCTCCAGATCTTTATAAGCTTCCGTCCAGGACTTGCCCATGTTTGCCAGCGTGTACTCCATGATCTGAATGTCGGTGATGGGACAGTTGCATTGTGGGAATTCTTCAGCACACTGGCAGCCACACTGGCTGTTCCGACACACATACTCTCCCTCTCCATTGCACATGATGTAACTCAACGCAGACTGGACAAATTTCTCCTGTAAATACTGAGGGAAGATGATCTGGAGACCTGGCGCGGAGACAAGAGCAGGGAATGTGAAAATAAATGCTTTGGGTTGCCGTTCCTTTTTTTAAACCTGTTTCATTAACAGCTTGGGAAGGTGACACAGAGGCATTAAAAGTTGCTATAAGATTTCTTCCCTAGTTATCATGAGCAAGGAATTTGGGGTACAAGATTTATGCCTCAAGCGCCTTGCAACTGGTGAGCTGAGATCTGATTGCATCTGCTGGCCTTAAGGAGGTCATGGCGTGGGGTATCGTCTCAAAAGCCTTGGAAAATACACAACAGTGTGTACTGCAAGAAGAGACATAAGGAGGGAGTCCTGCAGGTGAAAATGACATTGTTATACTATTAGGTGCTAGAAAAAGCCTGCTAAAAACCTGTAGCCTCACAGAGCTGCCTGGGAGGGGCTGCCTCTGTACCCCAACTCCAGAGTCCCCTCTATCCCACACTGGGAGGAGGTTGTCTCTATTCAACTCAACCCCAGACTCCACTACAGTATGTTCCACCCTGGGACAGAGTGCTGGCCTTTAGGATGGACTTTTTCAGCCTCATCCACCGAGCACTAGTTCACCCATAATGAGGCGTTATGCCGTTCTGACCTATTTTGTTGGAGACTGAATATCTCTCATGGTGCGGAAATGTCGGACTTAGGCAAGAAAGACGGAATGAAGGAAAGGCTAGAGAGAGGTAGACAGAAAGAATTACCATAGACAAGAAAGAAGAAATACGGGGCGAGATTTGTACTGGTGGTTAGGGATTTTGGAGCCCACGTCCCACTGAGTATGTGCCACATTCTTACTAATGGAGACTGGCATAGTTCCACTGACCTCAATGTAACTTTGACACTTTACAAATCCTGAGAATCTAGCCCTACATACATACCCGTTTCCACGCACACACACACACAAGCGCGCGCGCACACACTATAGATATTTTTCTGTGCTCTCCTGTTAAAGCCCAAGTCTGTGGGCTCCCTGCAGACGGCCTGGGGCCCGATAGGATTCACAGCTGTTTCCTTGTACCTGATAAGTTCTGCTTGTCAGACTCTGTCAGTTTCTGCAATGCATGAGGCAGGGGAGAACAATAACTATGAGTGAAGGAGCCTGGCCTGATCGCCTTTCCTCATAAAAGGCCCAGGGATTTCAGACTGGCAGATAAAGGAGTTTATGGC
This sequence comes from Chelonia mydas, assembly GCF_015237465.2. NCBI lineage: Eukaryota > Metazoa > Chordata > Testudines > Cheloniidae > Chelonia > Chelonia mydas. The sequence continues at coordinate 10,597,073 of NC_057857.1, forward strand.
TTGAACAGCAGTGCTGAACTCCAGTGTAATGAAGGCACACGGGTCAATTACCCATCTGTTTGTGTTTCTATTGCTCTGAATTACAGTATCCATCTCTGACAGCTCATTGGAGTGGAATGAAAATAAGACAATAATTCACAGGATGAAACTGTGGAGAAAGGGCAGGAGGGCTGTGATCCCATTCAGGAGTTCAGCCCCCGTCTTTGGGATGAGTCATTTGCACTCTCGGTGATAGAAAGGTGGTTGGGAGCTTCTAGGAACCCACATCAGTGCTCGTTTTAATGGACGTTCTTCCCTTCTCTGGTGCAGGACAGAGTAGCTCAGGTACTGGGGAATAACCAATGCACAGGGGACATCCCAGACCTCCTTTTCTTACCCCTTTGTGCACAAGACATGGTTTATGCAGAACGCCATGTCCACTGGCAGTGAGCTGTCCAATTGTCTGACCTAATTCTCAATCAAGCGCAGAGCAGTGGCAGCTGCTGGGCAGAATAAATATAGTGCTGTCTTCAGCCAGAGGTAATATTTGGGACACATGCATGAGGAAAGGGTTTGGGGCCTGGTTTTCAGAGGCACTGAGCATTTGTAGCCACCATCGATTACCCTGGAAATTATGGGTTCTCCACACCTCTGAAAACCACGTCCTTCGTGCCTACTTCTCTGCAAGAATCAGGGATGGGGGGGTGGGATGGCAGGGGGAGCTCCATCAGACAATGGGGCAAATACAAAAAGAGGGTGAGCCCCTGCATGTCCTACTGATCTCTCCTGGGATGGGTCTCAAGAAGAACTTCAGGACTCCTCCTTTTGACTCCAAAAGGGATTGCAGGTGCTCAGCACCTTGCTGGATTTTGCCCTGCACTATCATCTTATCCATCTATAGAAGGAAATTTCCTTTTCAAACCTCAGTACTGGAGGTAGGCGAAGATCTCCAGTCGCCAGGCTCCAAGACTTTACTCCACTTGCCTTGGCAATGGAAAGTGAGCACGGAGCGGCTAAGGACTTTAAGACTTTCAAAGCATCTGGAGAAAGATCTCTGAGACCCTGAGGGCTAGATTCACTGAGGGCCTGGGGCAATAGCTAGCCATGAGCTGGACTTATCACCTTCCATGGACCCTAAAGGAATGATCTAGGTTCCATGGCTTTGACTCAGTGCTTTGTCTACACTCTACCGGAATGGCCTGTCCTGGCATCTGAGATCCCATGCAAAGCCTAAAATATTGTTATGCTTTTCAGTTCACCAAACTTTCTTTTTTAACCTTAGTTGGACAGCAGCACCAACATGCTTCCCCATCCCAGCTAACGGGGATTGCTTTCCCATGCATAACAGCCCAGCTAATCTGTGGGGAACCACCCTGTACATATGCACACGTAGCTAGACACATGGTGTGCTCTTCTGATTGACCCTCATCTCCCCCTCACTTACGGGACCACAAATGTACACTCATGCACATCCCCATGCATGTACACAACGTGTACTGCATGGCCAAACATGCAGAAATACTTTTCAAACAAACACCCCCTCATATACAACACATGCACACGCCTATAGTTACACACACCCATAGAAATATGTGCATCCTCACAAATGCTCACTAGCAGGTCCTAATGCTCATTTACACTAAGAATGCTTTACACTGTGTAAACTCATTTACACTCAGTTTAAGGCCAGGTGCTGGGGTCTCTACCACACACAGGTGGTGAAAGGGTTAATGTGGGCCTGACAGGCCAATTAACCCACCCGGTTGCTCCTAGAGGGTAGGCCAGACTTAATTAAAGACGAAGCCTAGCTGGGGAGTGGTACAAAGAGAAGCAGTGTGGAGCAGAAGGCAGAGAGTGAAGAATTCTGCAGTCACTTTTGTGGAAGTAGAGAGACCTGAGGAAACAGGGAGGCCCTGCATGGCGAGAAGGAAATCTGAGGGGGGGAGGGAAGGTATCTGGAGGACACAGGAACGAAGCAAGCTCCTGTGGCTGACCCTAGCTGAGGGCTGAGTGACAAGAAGAGAAACCATTGCAGGGCCAGAGCAACCATCGGCAGGGGGTGCTAGATGAGAAGGACCCACACCCAGCCGTGAGTGTGTGCTGGATGAGGAAAGCCGTACACCCAGCCATGAGGGGTTCACCAGCAGTCAATTCACCCTTCTATAGGCCCCTTCATGATGTCAGTGCGGTGTAAAGGGCGCTTAGTGAGTACAGGCCTGATTAAAAGTTAGCCTAAGACTCAATCTATCAAGGCACTTAAGTATGTATTTGCATTTAAACACATGAGCCGTCCTATTGATTTCAATGCAACTACTAATGTGGCTTAAAGATGAGCACATGTTTAAATGGTTGGCTGGCTCAGGGACTCATGCACTCAGATGCATGCATTTCCAAAACGCGGACTTGGACACAAGAAATACAGCTCTGCAGCTTAAAAATTCCACCCATCCTGCTGAAGGTGTTTGCCTTTCTACGGGAACTCCCTGCAATGCACAAAGATTATCCTCCAGGCTAGGAAATCCCCGATAGGGGAGGTTGAATGTTAAGGTTGTAGGAATATAATCACACACACTTACACTCCTGTTCACATGCACACGTAAACACGCAGAGGTGCACTCAGACCAGAGACAGGTATGCACACCTGTGCTTTCTCACCCACCAGGCTTCTGGGAGACTGCACACCTTAGATGGTAACCCATTGGTCAGGATCAATCACAGGCCGAATGTCTGACACACGGAAGTGCAAAGGCCCTCTTTAAAATCTGGAGGGAGCAGAGAGAGGATATGGGAGCTGGTGTGGGAAGGGACCTGAATTCATTTGGAAGGGGTTCCTGGAGAGGTGTTTTGGCCTTGGCCTGGCCATACCTAAAAAGCATATTGCACCAATGCAGGCACCTTCACAGAGTCCCGCAATTAGAGCCAAGTGACAAAAATGTTGATGGAACAGTTTTCTCTTGAAAAATGCAGTTTTGCTGAGATCCAAATGTGTTGTGGGAAATGTGTGGATGGGGAGAAAATGTAAATGAATTGTTTTGACTTTCTCATTTTATTAAGGTGATGCTGAAATGTTTCATTTCAACTTTCTCATTTCAACTCCTTTTGTCTTGACTTTTCCCCTATAATAAATATTTGAATAGATATAATACACAAATATAATATAATAGTGTTTCGGGTTACTGTGCTGATGTTATCAAAAGGAAACATGGTTCCCATATTGAAGCGAAAAGATTTGATGCTATCAAAGAAAAGCATTTTGATATTTCCAAAATGAATGGGCTGGGGAACTTTTTGTTTTGCTGGAAATTTAGAAATTCTGGATCCGTTTCGGAATGAAAACCAATTTTGAAATGTCAGAATTTCCCACAGAATGGAAATTCCATTTTCTGGCCAGTTCTGCTTGCAATCTCCAGCATTGCCACACAGAGCCAAACACCTCCAGCAGCCAATTCCTTTCCAATCGGTAACAGAATCAGCCAGTGCTCAACCCCTTACAGCCTGCAAGGAAGCTGGGCAAGAATGAGTAGAGCCCACCAAAGAGATAAGAATGCGGACACACATGAATGCATACATGCTGATACCCATCCACGCACACACATGCTCTTTCATCAGTGAATGCTTCTACTCGGTCCAGGTAGGATCAGGCCTAGACTCAGACACTCTGATGTTTGAGGACATTTAGATCCAGTTCTAAATCTTGCAGCCGACCCTTATATCTTGTAAAGGGCCTAACCAAAGCCTTCCTATGACCTTTGAGGCATGTTGGCTCTGGATCTGAACATTACATCTTGGGCCTATGACTGCCAGGGGCTCGGGCACTTCCTTGAGAATGGGACGCTCTCACGCGGAGGCTTCAGTCAAGGTCTGGCTGCAGCCAGCTGGTTGGGAATCAGAAATCCTCTCTGTCATGAAGACACTGTTCTTTTATTGAACTGGCCTCCGAGCAGAGCGACATGAAGGCAGGAACACAGATTTCTGTCAGCGGCTCATGCTTGGCTGCTAATCAGATCAGAGTAGACTAAGTCACGATTCATTACCTGCAGCCCTGTGACTAATTCCTAGTGAGCTCTCACAAAGCAGCTGGAGAGGAGAGAAAAGAACCTAAATAATTATTCAGCGAACCGCCCTCCAGATTGGGTGGATAACATTAAGGTGTAGCTTTAAAGGTCACTTTGCTTTATTAAAAGGAGACCATTCCTCCCTGCCCTTGAGCTTTTCCCTTAGCTCTGGGTTGGCCGGTGTTGGGTTTGCCCTGTGTTGTAGCACGTAAACCGTGTGTGCTGGTTAGCCTGTTATTCTCACCATGAGTCTTCTCTGTGCCAGTTCACACAGCTTGAGACCCATCCCAGAGCACTTGTCTGTCCTTCCATTGCAACCAGTACCTTCCTCCTTCCCTGTCTGGACTCTCAACCTTTCCTCTTCTCTTTCTGTCAGTCTTCTCCTGTCCTCTCCCTCTCAACCACTACCCTCTTCTCTCTTTTGTTCCCCTTCCCTCTGTTCCTCCCTTTCCGTTCGGACCATCACAATCTCCCCCAACCATCTCCCCCTTTTCCTCCCCTCCCCCATCTCTCTCTCTCTAGGGATTATGGGAGTTTCTGAGTGAGACTGTGTTCAGTATTCATAGATTCTAAGGCCAGAAGGGATCACTGTGATCGTCTAGTGTGACCTCCTGCATAACACAGGCCAGAGAACTTCCCCCAAATAAGTCCTAGGGCAGATCTGTTCGAATCTGGATTTAAAAATTGTAAGTGATGGAGAATCCACCATGACCTTTGGTAAATTGTTTCAATGATTAATTACTCTCACCATTAAAAATGTACGTTTTAGCCCCAGTCTGAATTTGTCTAGCTTCCACTTCCAGCCTTTGGATCACGCTGTACCTTTCTCTGCTAGATTGAATAAATATTTTTCCCATGTAGGTAGTTATAGACTGTAATCAAGTCACCCCTTAACATTCTCTTTGTTAAGCTAAATAGGTTGAGCTCCTTGAGTCTATCATTATAGGGCCCGTTTTCTAATCCTTTAATAATTCTTCTGGCTCTTCAACCCTCTCCAATTTATCAACACCCTTCTTGAATTGTGGCACCAGAACTGGACACAGTATTCCAGCAGTGGTCACACCAATGCCGAATGCAGAGGTAAAATAACCTCTCAACTCCTATGCAAGATTCCCCTGTTTATGCATCCCAGGATTGCATTAGCTCTGTTGGCCACAGCATCAAATTGAGAGCTCATGTTCAGCTGATTATCCACCTCAGCTCCCAAATCTTTCTTTTCAGAGTCACTGCTTCACAAGATAGAGTCCCCCATTCTGTAAGCATGGCCTACATTCTTTGTTCCTAGATGTATACATTTACATTTAGCCATATACAAATGCACATTGCTTGCATCCAGTTTACCAAGTGATCCAGATCTCTTTGTGTCAGTGACTTGTCCTCTTCATTATTTACCATTCCCCCAATTTTTGTGTCATCTGAAAGCTTTATGAGTGATGATTTTATGGTCTCTTCCAGGTCATTGGTAAAAAATGTGAAATACCGTAGGGCCAAGAACGCAGGATCTCACTGGAAACAGAGCCACTCAATTATGATTGCCTGTTTACAGTTACATTTTGAGACCTATCAGTTAGCCAGTTTTTGATCCATTTAATGTGCACCGTGTTAATTTTATGTTTCTCTAATTCTTTAATCGAAAAGTCATGCAGTACCAAGTCAAGCACCTTACAAAAGCCTAAGTATATTACATCAACACTATTACCTTTATCAACCAAACGTGTAATCTCATCAAACAAATATATCAAGTTAATTTGACAGGATCTATTTTCCATTAGCCTGTGTTGATTTGCATTAATTACATTGCCCTCCTTTTAATTCTTTACGAATTGAGTCCCATATCAGCCACTCCGTTATCTTGCCAGAGAGCGATGTCAGGCTGACAGGCCTATAATTACCTGGGTCATCCTGTTTACCCTTTTAAAAAATTGGCACAACATATCTTTCTTCCAGTGTTCTGGAACTTCCCCAGTACTCCAAGATGTATTAAAAATCAACATTATCAGTTCAGAGAGTTCTTCAGCCAGCTCTTCTAAAACTCTTGAATCCAAGTTCTCTGGACCTGGGTATGTCTACACTACCCGCCGGATTGGCGGGCAGCAATCAATCCAGCGGGGATCGATTTATCGCATCTAGACTAGACATGATAAATCGACCCCTGAGCGCTCTCCCGTCAACTCCTGTACTCCACCGCCGCGAGAGGTGCAGGTGGGGGAGCGACAGCAGTCGACTCACCACGGTGAAGACACCACGGTAAGTCGATCTAAGTATGTCGACTTCAGCTACATTATTCACGTAGCTGAAGTTGCGTAACTTAGATCTATCCCCCCCACCGTGTAGACCAGGGCCCACTTTAGTAGCTTCTGTTTAACCTCCTCTCGAGCTACTAGTGGAATGGAAAGCATGTTGTCATCCCCGTATGATGAGACTACATCAGCTGGTTTTCCCCAAATACAGAATAGAAATATTTATTGAACACTTCTTATTTTTCTGCATTATTACTGATAATTCTACCATCTTGGACCAACTGCATTGTTAGGGTTCATTTTGTTCCTAAAACTTTTTTTAAAATGCTTTTTTACTGAAAGTGTGCAGAGACTGTTCGGGGCAACAAGACACTACAAAGCTCGCATCTTTCCAGGTGCCCCCCACTTCCATTGTTTCTCTCTGCTCTTTGGCTTTCTCTTTTTAGCTTCCATGGTGCTGCTCAACCTTGGCTTTCTGAAAAGCAGAGACTACCGGGATGGTCATAAAGGGTGCAGTTTTCTGAATTTCTCAGCCAGACAAACTCCCACCATCCCCATTCTTTTTTGCCAGAGACCGATTCAGATCCTGATAATCATGGGGACTGACTGAAGGAGTGGGAAGGGGAAACTTTCTTTCTATCCCTTCCCCCTTCCCTCTCACACACTGTGTCCTCCTTCTCTCTTTCCCTTGGATTTTTATTCTCTCTCTCTCTTACTCTTTCTTCATTCACTCTCTCCCCCCTCCCATTGAGTCAGCTCCATGAAAGCAATGGTGAAGTTCCCATTTCCAAATTCGCTTTCACTGACATTCTGTTTCTGTCTTTATTTCCCCTGGTTGAATTGTCCCTTCAAACCCCACTTGGAAGCTCTCCTCCCATCATAGCTAACCCTAACTCTGATCAAGTGAAAAGCAAAAGTCAGAATTTCTGACATACAGGAAATTATGGTATTCCTTTTTCTTTTGGCCCAAATAGGGACAAACATTTGAAATGTTAATTTTTTTATCGAATATAAAGTTCCCAATAACTATGAATTGGAAATGTCAAAATGAGATATTTCTTTCTATTTTCCACTGGGAAAATAAAAAAATGTCAACAACAAGATTTTGTCCTCTCACCTTTCCCAAGCCTCCTTACCCCCAACCACCACCAAAAAGAAGTAGCTGACCCTCGCAGCTTGTTCTGAATGCCAACAGACTCAGACTACTTCAGACAAGTAGAGAGAGTTGCAAGGCCAAGTTTAGATAGGTTAAAACCTTAAAATCTGTCTGGAAACCAGTAGGCAGCCAATACAAATCATAGAGCACAGGTGTAATGATATAGGGACCAATCCAAAGACCAGCGAAGTCAGCAGAAAAACTCCCATTGACTTCAGTGGGCTTTGGGTCAGGCCCATAGCCCTGCTATAAATCTCTCTCTCTCTCTCTTTTAGTCCTTCTCTCTTTCTCCTTCTCCCTGTTTCAACCATTGTTACTCTTTACTATTAGAACTGCAGTAGCATGCAGAGGACTCAGGGCCAAAATGGCAAAGGCCTTTAGGCACCTAAAGATGCATCTAGGCACCTAGTAAGATTTACCAAAGCACCTGAGCGGTTTAGGTGCCTAACTCCCATTGGAAGCCAATGGGATTCAGACACTTACATTATTTAGGCACTTTTGGAAATTCCACTATGTTCCTAGATACATCTTTAGGCACCTGAATGCTTTTGCAGTTCTGGCCCTCAGTCAGGATCTGGGTCCCACTGTGCTAGGCGCTGTATATATACATAGGAAGACACTGTCCCTGCTCGAAGGAGCTTACTGTCTAACTGAAGACAAGGCAAGTGAGTGTAACAAACACTAGGAGAGGAAGAAGAAGGAGGAGGAGGGTATGAGCTTTAATTTTCTCTTGTCATTGCTCCCCCCGCCCCTCACATTCACTCTTTCTTCTGTTTCCTACCTTGCAGGTGGAGTTTGCTCTCGGTGCTTTGCAGAAGGACAGAACTCACAGAGTCCAGATTGTCGTAGCTGTTACAGCCCAGGGGGCCAGTCCGAGTTTCTGTTACCTAGAGCAGGATGCCAGAAAAAGGAAACATGCCATTTGTTTGCAGCATTTCCAGGATGGTCCAGCCCCTGACATCTCCACTGACTGACGGACACCCTCACCCACCCCACCCTCACCAAGATACAACCTACATGATGTGGGTGAAAGCCAAATATCCCCAGTGGACAGACAGGGCCAGGTTAGAAACGCAAACTTGAAAAAAGAGCCACCTCCCAGACTCTGTCCAGGTGCAAACTGTCCCTTGTTTTATGTTATTGCATCTGAATCTGGGCCTGGTGAAGGGAGGCCTGCAGGTTGATCCACGGGGGATCTCTGTTGTCTTAGACCAAAAGCCAGGAGAGGAATTATCCCATTTTCTCTCCACGGCAATCTAGAGCACATGGATTGAGAACCAGATACGGTGAGTGACGTCCTGCCCCTCACCACACAAGCACATACTACGGATAAACGGAGAGACAGAAAATCCTCCTGCTGCTTGTAGCATAGCTCTTGTTATTGTTGGTGTCTATCTGCAGAGGAGACCTGTCCTTTCTGAATTCACAAAGAGTGGTTATCTGCTGTCAGGGCTTCAATATCTCAATCCAGTTTCCCATCCTTGAGGGAATAGGCAGGGCCAGGAGACACCACAGAACAATAACATGAGCCGGAGCCTTTCAGCAGTGGCTGAGAGTGATGGCTTCATCCCGCCTGCCTTCCTTGCAGCACGTTCCCTGACAATGGAATCCCTCCCCAGTGGAGGCTGAGTGCTTTCAAAGGAGGAGGCTGTTGTTTGTGGATCCGTTTTCCTTTCCTTTGTATTCTCCTCCCAGTAGATTCCCCCACTCCCCCTCCAGCTCTCTATCTCTGTCCATTTCATTCTGGAAGCCTTTGTAAAGCCTCATTGTAGGCTTTTCTCATTCCCTTGTAGTCAATTCACCTGAGAGCTGTTCAATAGAGACTGTACTGATACCTGCTGTGGAAGACATACAAAGGTGGCGTGATGCAGTCTAATATTCCTGCCACTGCAGAACTGCTTGCCCATTTCCATTGTCGTTGCTGACCTGCCATGGCCATGCCCTCCCCAATATCACTGCTACACTGCAAGGACCATGATCTCCTTAACATCAATGCCACACTGGGTGTCCCCCTCCCAAAATCACCTTCATGCCGGAATGATCTGTGCCTACGCGAAATGAGGGACACAAGAGAATTACTTTTCCCATCTAACATCAGTAGCACAGTGCAATAACTTGCCTTTTCTTGTGAAGAATGCCACATTGCAATTGCTGGTGCCTACCCAGCAATGAAACCAATTATACCCTATTAAAGGCCAAGCCCTGACCGGCATCCCTCTTGCATCGGGATAGCTATCATTCCCCGCTCCAGTTCTCCCCCTGGAATCTCCATAGCAGCAGAAGCAATACCTTGATTGCTCCGGTAGAGATCTGGATCTCATGGAGTCTCCTCATGGTGCCATCACGGTCTACAAAGTAGGAGGAAGCAAGCTGGTGCAGTGCCTCAACGCTTTGGGTAGCGTTTCCTGACTTCCTGTCAAGTCGGCTTTTGTCCATGTACATGGTCAAGGCCTCCTCCCCTGCAGTGAAGGGAAACAGATTGCTACATTGGAAGGTTTGCGGCTACCCCACGGGGCAATGTGCAGAGGTCCCTATGGTATCACATGCTGAACCTATACCATGCAAACTCTGAGATCTCTGCACCCCTGGCGATGCCTTGTGCAACAAAGCCAGTCCCATTCTTCTGTACAATGGGCCAGATTCAAAATTTGAGTACAGCGCCATTGAGGCCAATGGTCCAGATCCCCAGCTGCTGTAAATTGGAATAACTTCACTCAAGTCAATGCTGATTTACCCTAATGGAGAAACTAGCCCATTATATAGAACAATAACAACAACAAGGCCTGTCATTGTGGGGATACATTTGCAGTGATTTGCATAGGGCCAATATTTAGACTTAGTGGAAGAAGATGCAAATCTCATGGAAGTCTATTATCTTAATTCAATGGCATAAAGGATAGTTTAAGTTACATTTAGCTCACGAGTGAATGGGTCTGTGCTGAAAGGGTAAACGAGTGTCATTTGTACCGATCTGGCATCCAGTGACTATGCAAGATGAGTGGTTGAGAAGAATGGGAAGTAGGAGGGATGAGATGACAAGCAGAAAAAAAGCAAAGAGAAGTAGCATAAATGACGACTCTGCTCTTCCTGCAGTCCTGGAGAGCACAGGTGAAGCATGTTGTGTGGGTACAGGAGCAAGGGAAAAGGTATTGAACAGGACAAAGGAGTGTGGGTAAATCAGGCTCGCTATTAACGAGAGCACTGCTGCCCTGGAAATGACAGAGAATCAGGAAGTACAGAAGTTAGAGTCCCAAGAGGCAACAAACATTAATGAACAATAGCAACATTCTCAATGGAAAGAAAAGAAAGATGAAGAACAAAGTTTATAACCACAGTTTATTTTAAAAAAAATCTATTCATGATGATATCTGAGCCGGAATACAATCCAGCAGACTCTGTCTGAGCTCTGCTAGCTCTGCAAGGCTGAAAGGAGTGACAGGCAAAACCAACATATTTTCCTCACTAAGGTCAGGAAATCTGATTTTGAACGTACACGCGGAGCAGAAGGGGCCATTTTTATGTAGTTAGCTTTGAGAGAAGAATCAAAGTTTAATTAGGGTGGAAGTAAGTGGCACCTGCTGTAATCCAACCTGTGTATCCAACAGAGGAACTGATATTTATGCTGCTGCTGATCATTGTAATAATAGGGTTGTACGAAAAAAAAATGCATCACCGCTGTTTTGATGGATAAATATTTTACTTTAGGGACATTTGATTTTTTAGAGGAAAAAACTGAATTTTTCTGTGGGAAGCAGACACTTTCTGTGACAAACTTTGATTTGACAACATCAAAAATGTATATGAAATGTGTCTCCAAATTTTTCATTTAAAAACCAGAGTCCAGAATATTTCAATTTGGCAATACTAAGGCGGTGCCTAATGGGAATTGTAATTCAGTTTCCTCATGTCCTGATCCTCTATGGGCCAGACTCACTAGCTGACCCACATATCCCAGGATGCACCATGGCCAGGGGTCTCCCATGACACACCCCTGTCCCCTCACCAAGAGGGGAGACTGTGGTGCATCATGGCAAACAGTCTGACCAGGGAACCCAACCTAAGCCACAGAGAATGGGAGCTTCCAGCATCCAACTACAACTCCCATGAGGCAAGCTGTGGCATTTTCAAATGAAAATATTCTGATTTTTTTGTGCCAGGAAGTCAAAATTTTCAATGGAAAATTCCGACCAAAAACATTGTTTTCCTCAAAATTTTCCATGGGGGAAAACCCCCAGATTCTGACCAGCTCTAAATAATAACAACAATAATAATCACTAATTAATGTGTTGACAGCGATACTTAGAGGCCCAAACTGGGGATCGAGGCTTCACCGTGTTAGGCCTTGTACCCACACACAAAACGGAGAAGATGTTTTCTGCCCCAAAGGGTTTACAATCTAAGCATATGATGGGAGACAACAGGTGGATACAACAAACAGACGGGGGAAGCACAAGGTAATGAGACGAATATGATAAGCATGTTAAGCAGCGGTCACAGCACACCAGCTGCTTAGCTGCTGTCAAATGTTTTGCTGGCTTCACAACACGTATGAGTTTTCAGGAGAGCTTTGAAGGAAGGTAAAGTAGTGACTTTGTGGATTTTTACAGGGAGTTCCTCTGTATGAGGGGGGAAGCTTGGGAGGAAATGCAAAGGTGCTTGTGGGAAAATGTGATTAATAGGCAATAAAGGCTGTAGCTTGGGCCAAATGTATCCTTGATGCAACTCCGCTGAACTCAGTGGACTTGCACCAGAGATCAATGCGATCTTCTGTGTCCATTTCAGACTAGATTACTATACATAGTAATGGGGGCCCTGGACGGTATCGCCTAGATCGCAGTTAGACACCCAGCTCCAATTGAGTTCCAGTGGGATTTGGGAACTCCCTTGTGTTCTTTAGCAAAGCCCGCACCTTGTGTTTTGCTTCCCATGCAGAAAGATCAAGGCCTATGTCAGTCCCTGGCTCAACAATCACTGGTGGAATGCTTAGCTGGGACAACGCTTTGAACGGGGGCTGCTCTTATACATGTGCTCGGGGCAGGTCTACGCTATGAACTTACCCCGGTGTAACTACAACCATCAGGAGAGTGAAAAATCCCCCCCCCCCCCGAGCGATGGAGTTCTATCAACCTAACCCCCGGTGTAACCCTATGGTGATGGGGGGGCTTCTCCCCGCGACATAGCCACCATCTTTCGTGGAGGTGGATTCACTACCCGGCCGGGAGAAGCTCTCCTGTCAGTGTAATACGTCTTCCCGGAAGCGCTACCGTGGCGCAGCTGCACCAGCGTTCTAAGTGCAGACGTGCCCCGGCACCGCTGTCGTCGAGGTAGTGTGAACATAGACGTCCGTGTAGCTCCAGAAGTGTGGGGCGTGGCAGTGGAGGGAAAACCAAGCCATGCTGAGTATATATCCACTGGTCGGAGGCAGATTTGTACTTGACACGGCTCAGCCATGCCTCTGCTACCGCTACCCATACTGCGATGGCTACCCTGAGATCTGTGTTCACGCTACCACTCATGAGATAGCACAAATATGTGTACACGAGTGGGGGACTCACACTGCTCGCTTGTCGTGTAGACACAGGCCGTAGAGACCAGGCAGAAAGCAAAAAGTCCTGGTTGAATCCCCATCTGTTAAAGCTACTGGACAGTAACCAAAGCTGCTAGAATGTTAAATACTGAGCCAAAAATGGCATCTACATTGACAGAGCTGAGGGGAAGGAACAAGGGTCCCAGACCTGCGTGTAAGGAGGCTATATGAAGCTAGCACCTAGACAGTAGTTGGAGAACCCAAAGCTTTTATGGCACCTGGAGATCTGTGTTCTAGTTGCAAAGAAGTTGTCATTTGTCCCTCTGAAGCGTTTCAGTCTCACCACGGGGAGGATGAGGGGAAAAAAGAAAACCCTCTATGTGCTTCATTCAGTGCACATCCAGGGAGACAAGCAGCGTTCCTGAGACGTGAAGTACGATGGCAGGAGAGGGCAGGGAGATACCGCTGCTTGAAACCCACGCTGCGTGCACGGGCCTAAGACTGGGAAAAGCACAACATCCCCACGGAAAGAGAGCCAGCGAAAGCAGCCCATAGATCAAGAGGGGTTAATAGACTTTTGCTGCATTATTAAGTCTTAATTTCTCGTTTATTAAGCGGATGCTATGTTCAAAGTTGTCTTCCCTTCAGGGCTTTCCCTGCAAATTAGCTCTCGGCTCTGTGTACTCCATCCCTGAGTGTGTATGCCCTAGAAATGACCCTGCACCAATCCCTTTGTCAGAACTAAACTGGAGCAGGCCTGGCTCTCTATCAGGTTCCAGGGGAAACAAGCTGCTCTGCAACAGAAAGGCATCAGAAAGCCTCCTCTTGTGGAAGGTGTCTCGGCAGCAACAGTGCTGGATGCAGGATGGCCTGCTCCATCTCTTAGACCTCCCTGAGCCCCCACAACAGCTGCTACGCAAAAAGGGAGTCATGCACATTTGTCTCTCGTTCTTTAACTGGTTAAATGTCAGGCTGAGATTTGAATTAATAAAAAGCACAATTCTCTGGGTAGCTGCTTTTTTATGTGGTCCGAGGTCTTTAGAGAGTTAGGGGAAAAGCAACTCCTAAGTGACGATCGATTGGATGTCACAGGGATCTGGATGAGCCTGCAAACGCTGAGCGGAACATGTCCCACTCCATGCACCATGCAGCGGGGCTAAAGCTGCTTTATCTTCATCACGATCACTGTCAAGATGAATCCTTCATTCCTCTTGCCCTGCCTGCCCCACCCCCACTGTTCCGGGCTGATGGAACACTTCGCACTTCTGTCCAACACCAGCTCTCGTTACAAGCCTCTGGATATTTAAAAATGTCGTGTTGTAAAAACAGGAGATGGAACAAGCCACTGTGAATAATTCACAACCTCGCCCGGTGAAATTAAAAATATATTTCACCGTTGAAGGTCTTTGCTATTTGGAATTTCCAGGGATGTGGAAGAGAAAAAGGCTGCCAACGGGAAGAAAAATAAAACCACAAATAAAACTCCAGGTTTCGGAGTAGCAGCCGTGTTAGTCTGTATTCGCAAAAAGAAAAGGAGGACTTGTGGCACCTTAGAGACTAACCAATTAATTTGTTAGTCTCTAAGGTGCCACAAGTCCTCCTTTTCTTTTTGCAAATAAAACTCCATTCGCTTCAATGGTTTCTTCCTTCACTGCCTTGCACTGTGTAAAATATGATTCCAAGGAGACATTTCCTCAAAAGAAATGAGTTCTCTCTGTACAGAGTTCTTTTAGGCCCTGATTCAACCCATCATCCCTATCCAGCAAATCACTTAAGCACGTGCTTTGCTGTATTGGAACATTTCATGTGGTTTGGGGGAGAGGGGGCAGGTGGAATTTGATTGGATGCATTGAACAGGCAGTTTTGGACTAAGGATTCTTTTAGGTCTGCATTCAATAATGGCTCGGACTACATGACTTCAATGGACCTACACCAGTTTACCCCATCTGAGGATCTGGCACCTAAGTTGTGCATGAAAAATATGCAGGCAGGCATGCGAATTGATCTAATCTTGTCTACAGAGCTGCTCATTTACAGCATGTTTAAAGAGCTTTCCGTAGCCCCCACAGGAACAAGAGCCAGAAACCCTCGGCATTTCACTAAGGGTTTCGCTTTTGGCAATCTATTTTATGTGGAAGGTGCTCAGAGAATATGGTGATGAACAGCGTCACAGAACTTTAAGATAAGATGCCTTCTTTGTCACTGCAGTATTCTCAATGCAACTACAGATACATGCCATACATGCTATTTAACTCTGTGTGCAAAACGGACAACAGCTACAGTGATAAATAGACAAACAGAAGCAAAAAAAATGTCCATGAGAAATTTACTTCCGTTTTTCATTTTCTAAATGTTTGACATTTTCTACCCAGCTCCAGTAACCGGGCATGCAAATTGGTGACTGCACCTGCAGTTCTCCATCTTATTGATCTACTGGCATATGTTGCCCATACCGAGACCTAACTGCAGTCCCTGGGTATATATTTGCATTGAATTTAATTATCATTCTTTTTTTCTTAAATGTGGCCCATATTTTTCCTTTAACTGTTGCATCCAGTTCAGGCCTCTCTGTCTGTGTTCCCCATCAGTGTCTCCATCATAGAATCATAGAATATCAGGGTTGGAAGGGACCTCAGGAGGTCATCTAGTCCAACCCCCTGCTCAAAGCAGGACCAATCCCCAACTAAATCATCCCATCCAGGGCTTTGCCAAGCCTGACCTTAAAAATATCATCCCTGCCTAATGCCTTGGTATGCCACTTCACAGAGCACTCTAAGATTTTTCCAAGTCCAGTGAGTTCCTCCTGTGGGAGAAGATTGTTTTCCTTCTGTATTCAGTTTGTTTCAGAGAAAGAGAGAGCATCTGGTTTCAAGAAACAAGGCAGGGTGTGAAGGTTAGGCGGGAATGGTATTATAGACACTATATCAGCCAGGCTGCTATTCTGTCTATTCCAAGAGAGAAAATCACCCAGGCAGAATATCCAATTCACATGGTTCTTTCAAATGCTGCCTGTGCACTTATTTGGAGTTTGGCTTTACCATATTTACCCTGGAATGATTATCATCACACAGGCATCAGACACACATGCCCATAGGCACCCTCTCAAACCTGCAGCATACCCACATCGTCTTAAAACTCACATACTCAGATATTGGTATTTGCATCCTCATAGAGCCATACTGTGATTCTCTCACACATAGAAGTACCTAATGCCACACGGAGTACTCTGTCCTCTTAAAAGTAGTAAGACATAGGGCTCAGTTCACCCACATCGTGTGGCACTGCCTTTTAAGATCTTGGGAGGTCTGAAATACATGAGGACCTAGGAAATAGGAGATACTGGTAGAAAGAAAGTGGTCCTAGAAGTAAGTCGTATTTTGGGAGGAAATCCTATTTGTCTCTTTAAGGGCTTGTGATCAGGAGCTTTGCAGGGTGGGTGGAGCCAGGCTCCTCTTGCTCCCAGCCAATTGGGATGAGCTTTAGGAAGGGGATCAGCATATATGCTGCCTTCTCCTTCATAGCATGGCTGACAGCAGCAGGAGAAGGCTGGCCTGCTGAGGACTAATTAGAGGAAGGGGCCAGCTGAAGGAGAAGCTTGCTAAAGCTCTACAGCTAGCCGAAGTTACCACCCTAGCTCCAGGGAGGAGAGCTGGGGGAGCCCGGCCTTAAAGAGAGACAGAGGGGACTTTCTGAATTACAATCCATCTGCTGCCAGAGAGACTGGCAGTGGCCTGGAAGTGACTCCTCCGCAGCGGGCTGGGAGGAAGCTGCAGGAGGAGATGGAGTGAGAGTAGTGGAGACCTCAGCCCTGAAAGAGCTAAGGACAAAATAGGAGCAACCCAAGGAAGCAGTGATGGATTAGAAGGATCAACCCTTAGCTGCCTAACATGGTGTCCCTGGGCTGGAAAACCAAGAGAAGAGGTCTGTCCTGGGTCCTACTACAGGCTTCAGGACTGAAAGAGCAAAGACAGGTAAGTCCCAGATCATAGAATCAGAGAAGATTAGGATTGGAAGAAACCTCAGGAGGTCATCTAGTCCAACCCCCTGCTCAAAGCAGGACCAACCCCAACTAAATCATTCCAGCTAGGACTCTGTCAAGTTGGGCCTTAAAAACCTCTAAGGATGGAAATTCTACCACCTCCCTAGGTAACCCACTCCAGTGCTTCACCACCCTCCTAGTGAAATAGTTTCCTAATATCCAACCTAGACCTCCCTCACTGTCACTTGAGACCATGGCTCCTTGTTCTGTCATCTGCCACCACTGAGAACAGCCGAGCTCCATCCTCTTGGAACCCCCGTTTAGATAGTTGAAGGCTGCTATCAAATCCCCCCTCACTCTTCTCTTCTGCAGACTAAATAACCCCAGTTCCCTCAGCCTTTCCTCATAAGTCATGTGCCTCAGCCCCCTAATCATGTTCGTTGCCCTCCGCTGGACTCTCTCCAGTTTGTCCACATCCTTTCTGTAGTGGGGGGACCAGAACTGGACATAATACTCCAGATGTGGCCTCACCAGTGCCAAATAGAGGGGAATAATCAGTTCCCTCGATCTGCTAGCAATGCTCCTACTAATGCAGCCCACTGTGCCGTTAGCCTTCTTGGCAACAAGGGCACACAGTTGACTTATATCCAGCTTCTCATCCACTGCAATCCCCAGGTCCTTTTCTGCAGAACTGCTGCTTAGCCAGTCAGTCCCCAGCCTGTAGCGGTGCATGGGATTCTTCCATCCTAAGTGCAGGACTCTGCACTTGTCCTTGTTGAACCTCATCAGATTTATTTTGGCCCAATCCTCCAATTTGTCTAGGTCACTCTGGACCTTATCCCTACCGTCCAGTGTATCTACCTCTCCCCCCAGCTTAGTGTCATCTGCAAACTTGCTGAGGGTGCAATCCATCCCATCATCCAGATCATTAATGAAGATGTTGAGCAAAACCGGTACCAGGACAGGCCCCTGGGGCACTCCGCATGATGCTGGTTGCCAACTAGACATGGAGCTGTTGATCACTACCCATTGAGCCCGATGATCGAGCCAGCTTTCTATCCACTTTATAGTCCATTCAGCCAGATGGGAGCCAAAGGCCTGGCATAAAGACCATTAGATTCTGAGTTTTCTGTTTGGACTTTTCTGTTACCCCCGGAAGGGGGCTGAGCTGAAAGCTGATCTGGCTGGAGGGCCGGGCCACAGAAGATGCAGACGGTTGCAGAACCAGAATGATGGATAAGGGGATACTGGAGTAGAAGAACCCCTTGCAATGCCTTGTCCTGGCACAAGGGTGAGCTATGGCAGTGGGTTTGCCTCAGCCGAGAGCACTTGCGCTACTCAGTTTAACTTCAGGCATCACTAGGGCTGCAAAATATTTCCAAGGCCTTCCATCTGAGCCCTCAGCAGGAGTGTAGACACATGTATATTGTCAGGGATGAGGACTTGCAGTTGTGCCTGCCCAGTCTCTGGGCAGCCTATGAGCACAACAGAGCTGCATGATTGACACCCCACCTATTGGCCGAGGAAGTCAACAAGCACTTTGGTCCAACAGAACAGCTGATCTCTGGCTGCTCAACCCACACACCCACGAATGCAATCACTACTGTGCCTGCCCTGCTCCTGGCACTGCTCCAGCCCTGGTCCTACTTGTTCCCAGCCTTGTTCCTATCCTGCCCAGTCCGCTGCATCCCTGCTTGGTTCCTGACCCTGGGCTCTGACCCTTAGCTCTGACTCTTGGTCCTTGACCCCAGCTCTGAGCTTGGGCGCTGTTCCTGGCCTGACCGCCTCTGCTCTGACCACTAGGCATGACTGCCCACGCTACACACATCCTGTATGCACTCAAAACCTGACACGGACATGTGCGCACACATCATATAAACACACACCATTCTCACATCAAGTGTGTGTAAACGCAGCTCACAGAAACACTCCACCATGCTATTGTCAAACAAAGCACACCTGCGCTCATGTCACACACACCAATACACACTACATTGTCACACCAGGCACACGTATCACATCTACCGACACCCACCCCCACACACTCTGCTTCATAAGCCAAAGGGGCCATTCAGAGTTAGCCTGGGCTTCTGAGCAGATCTGCAGGAGAGTATGGGGCTTCAGGGGGGAAATGTGACAGCCCTGACTCACCACCATACCAACTGGCCTATATCCTTCCCCGGGTCTGAAGAAGAGCTCTGTGTAGCTCAAACGCTTGCACCTTCCACCAACAGAAGTTGGACCAATAAAAGATATTTACCTTGCCCACCTGGTCTCTCTTACATTCAAAGTGATACAGAGCTGGAAGAGCATGCTTCATCCCTTCTCCCCACCGTTACAGTGAGCTGCGTATGAAAATACCCCAGTTGCCACCTACCTCCCAGGGTGGCAGAGATGAGGATGTGCGTGCCGTACTTTTTGATGATGGTATCAATGAACTGTTGCGTGGTGGGTCTCCTGCCCAGCAAGCGGATGCTCCTCTGGAATTCAGGCATCAGGGGCACTGGATTGCGGAGCAGGTCCCTCCGTTCGATGGCTGTGTTCCTCACCTTCCAACGGGCAAACTCCCTATGCGACAACACAGGAACACAACACAGGTGAGGCTCTGAGTCTGGACAGGAGGGGAGAACCACCAAAGAAGGGGGAAGATGAGGGCAAAGGGGAAAATACGGGAGGACATCCCCACATAGATACACAGGTGAGGCTCTGAGGCTAGACCTAGGAGTGGGAGAAAGAAGAGGAGAAGCAAGAAATTATTGCACAATGCCAACACACCTTAAGGATCAGGGTGTGAGCTGCTGCTGCGGGAACCTCAACAAGTTCAGAGGTAAATTTCAGATCACCTCCCAGAAGTATGGCTGTCCCTTTGTAGGGGTCAGAGTATCCCACATCTGCCTACCTCAGTGCTCCTACACCTTCCTCTAAAGGAGCTAGTTTGGGCCACTATTAGAGACAGGATACTGGAGCAGACAGCTCTTGGTTCTGATCCAGTCTGGCATTCCCATGTCCAAGTGTTTCCATCCTATCTAAACTCTCTGACTGTGCAAAACCCAGCTAAAAAGTTGGAGGGCACAAGCTTGCTCGTGATGTCCTGATTTTCCAGCCCCTGGAGTGCAATGTGATCCTTGAACAACAACATGGACAGCACCTGCTCAGCACCTGCCCTCTGAAAATCAGGCCCCTTTAGGGTATGTCAAGTTGGGCAGCCAAAAACCGAGGCACCCGCCATTACTAACCTCTTTTGCAAAATCTTGGAGAAGGCCGAAGAAGAAAACCAGGATTTAGAACTCTCCTGCAATATGCACAGCACTATCTTAAGCAATATGTTGCCATGTCCAGTTGAGTCACAGGCTGCAGTTCCTTTTCGTTCATTTATTCCAGTAAATCAGATAAAGCATTCATTTAAATAACAGGAATAACACTGTGTGGCACTTTCTGTCTCAATAAGCATTGGCATCCCCCTGTACAGGTGGAGACACTGACTTGCCGGGAGATGATTTAGTGCATTCAGCGGCAAAGCCATGATCAGAACCTGCGGCTCTTGGCTCCCAGTCTGGCTCTCTAGCCACAGGGCCTTGCTGCCTTTTAGATTATTTTAATGAATGTAATTACGCATGTGTTTATTTTGACTGGGTCCCATCACCACTCACCAGGGGGACTTTCAGCAATAATATCAGCAACATACCAGCCTTTTAACTTAAAATGCAAACTCCAGAGCTAATTCCCACTTGTTAATCCTCAGACTTTGAAAAAGCTAAGCAGAAATTCCATTCCCAGTGTGCCATGAAACTCACTACACTCAGGCTCTGGAAAGAGCAGATCCCAGAAACAGGGTCCTTTCACTGGAAATAGTCTGCCACCAGTCTTGGAGTGTTTCCTCCCAGCAACCAGTAATGAGAACAACCCAATGGATCGGTTATGCCTATGATGGGACACTTTGGGAGTCAGATTCTTGGTTCCAAAACTATTTACAAATAATGAGTGCCTTGAATAGCCCCCAGAAATGTACAGGTGTTCAATGCATGGACCAATCCCCAACTAAATCATCCCAGCAGGGCTTTGTCAAGCCAGGCCTTAAAAACCTCTATGGATGGAGATTCCACCACCTCCCTAGATAACCCACTCCAGTGCTTCACCACCCTCCTAGTGAAATAGTTTTTCCTAATCTGCAACCTAGACCTCCCCCACTGCGACTTGAAACCATTGCTCCTTGTTCTGTCATCTGCCACCACTGAGAACAGCCAAGCTCCATCCTCTTTGGAACCCCCTTTCAGGTAATTGAAGGCTACGATCAAATCCCTCCTCGCTCTCCTCTTCTGCAGACTAAATAACCCCAGTTCCCTCGGCCTCTCCCCGTAAGTCATGTGCCGCAGCCCCCTAATCATTTTTGTTGCCCTCCGCTGGACTCTCTCCAATTTGTCCACATCCTTTCTGTAGTGGGGGGACCACATCATGTGCTCATGGCGCTCACAGTGGCATATTGGTGTGATGTGCTATGAATGTGGCACCTGATCTGACCCCACGGACATCAGTGAGCTTGGATCAGGCCCCTGGAGCCTGCAATAGCCATGCAAGATGCCTCGCGCAGCTCAGGCCACTCACGTGAGCCTGCGCTAGCTGATGCAACTGAGTTGTTTTCAAGGGTAGCCTAAGTGTAACTCAGTGGGGCAGACAGAACTAGCAAAAGCCATGGAAGACTGTTGTGAGGCCATGTGAAAGAGACGCTAATGCCTGATGTGGGAAAGGGAGGGGAGAGCCAGTAAGGAGGGACAGTCTACATACTGCTGCCTAGGGGGCGGCAGACACTCATACATCAGGCCTTCCTCTTTGTCCCAGTAACGAGATGGATAGATAGATAGGAATCACCCCTTCTGAGCTAGCACTAATGAGTGAGCAGTCCACACTGTGTGTCAGAGAGATGGAGGGAGTTGCTGGGGACGATCTTGACACTCATTAGTGGTACATTCCCTCCAGGGGAAAAACAAAACGGAAAAATGCTGAGGAGGGAAACAGAGTTGAAAGCACAGTCTGGGGACATCACCCAGAGCTCCCACTGAGTCTCTACAGATAGGAGAATCCAAGGGCACGTACATCTCTATCTGGGGAGAGGAGTCTGAAAAGGAGAGGCCGTCGGAGCAAATTAAATTCTCCATCCTCAAACCGCCAAGGCGACCAAAGGACATAAGTGGAGAAACAAGTCCAGTGCAGACCTTGGAGACCGTGATTTGAAACCAAAGAGAAATGCAGCAACCAAGGAGCGGGACTGAATATGTGAAAGAAACAGAGCAGAAAGGTTCACAACGACGCCCAGAAGTACCACGCTAACTAGGCCACTTCCTCACCTCCCTCTCCTCCTCCCAGTGGGTATTGCTGCCTATGGGCCCTGCAGGACAGCAAGGGGATCCCACGCCCAGCATATGCTCCAGCAATGTGGCCCAGCACTTGGGCTAAGGGCAGAGTGACTCCTTTTGGAGCTGTCACCCTAGCCAGGTTGAACTCCCCACCTCCCTTCCAGCTTGCTCACTCCCCCTCTCCTTTTAAAGCACGGCTTAAAAGCCACCAGCTGCTGCATGCTGCCCACAGCTGATGAGCTGTCAGCCCGTGCCCCTCCCACACAACCCCAACCCAGGACTTGCAGTTACCAGCCAGCCTCCTGTGCCCCCCAACACCTCAGCGTTGCTGTTGTTATTTACTGGGTGACATTAGTGTGATCAAGGGAATGAGCCAAATACCCTGCTCCAAAGGTTTGACTTTCTAAGAGCCAGATTGTACAGTTCTGCGTGCGTAGGTGAGAGACCTCTGTGGAGGTGCTTATCTGCCCCCTGTCTCCACAGTGTCCAAGCACCTCACAAGCATTACTGCATGCATCCTTGTGGCAGCCCTACGGTGTAGGAAGTTTTATCAGCCCCATAGGACAGATGGGGAACTGAGGCACAGAAAGTCTCATTGAGTTGCCTGAGGTCACTCACAGAGGTTGTGGCACAGCCAGGAATACACCCCGAGGTCTCCTGTGTTCCAGTCCAATGTCTTTACACAAGATCATGCCTTTTGTCCCTGGCCTCATGCCCTTGATCCAGGGCTGGATACACTCATAGTTCTCCTGGCTCTTGAGTGCAAGACTCCTTGAGATTCCTGCAGGCAGTAGATATCCCCAAAGGCTCTGGTGAGGGGCAGGATCACAACAGGACCATGGCACCCACCCACCGAGCTGCCCTAACACAGAGGGAGGGGTCTCCTGGCCCCCTTTCAAAGGGTGGTAGAGGTGCTTTTCCAGCTGCCCCTCCCCGAAATGCCCAGGTCAAATCCAGGCTGAGCAGTTTGTCTCGGGATTTCCGCTGCAGCATGGCCTCTCCTCCCTCCATGACAGCGTCGGGCCATTAAAGGCTGCGATTTTCAAAGGGGCAGAAGGGAATTAAGTTCCCATAGGAGTTGCTCTAGAACCTCGCAGGATCCTAGAGCCCAGCCTCCAGCCCGAGCTCAGACGTCTACACAGCAGTGAAACAGCCCCGCAGCCCAAGTGCTGCGAGCCCGAGTAAGCTGGCACGGGCCAGCGATGGGTTTGTGTCTGCAGTGTAGACATATCCCTTGTCTTCTTGGAACATTCAGCCCACAGCTTCAACCTGGCTCTGTCGTAGATACACAATACAGCTCAGATTAGCACACCAAAAAAAAAAAAAAAGAGTGGAATTCCAGAGCAACATTCACAAAGAAAAAGAGTGCAAGCCGAAAGTGATCAGGCATGATAGATGGAGTTCACTTGCCAGCTAGAGAGACAGACAGATACATGACAGCTAACTAGCCAGACTGATGTTAGAGCTACTGATCAGGGCAGTAAACAGCAGTTTGTTACTGTTGGGGTGTTCTGCAGGGCAAGGCTGCACGTGAGGGCTGGCTGCTGCCACAGAATTATAAACCTTTGAAGTAACCCCCACCCCCCCTATAGACCCCCCCCACACACTAAATTATCTAGTCTATCCCCCATTAACCCTGGCCAAGAGAGGACTGCCCCCCGTCAGTGGTGTGTTCTCCAGCCCTGTGTCTAGTCTAGTCTTAAGTGTTTCAAGCAGCAAGCCCTCCTATTTCCCTGGGCAATTCTTCCGCCGTCTCTTGGATTTCACTTTTAGGAACCTTTTTTTTGTTGTTTTGTTTTTCTCTCACTCATATGTTGCCGAAAAACAGCATTTGTTTTTTTGGGGGAGGGTTTGGGGTGGGGGTGCCAAGAACAACATGGATTTTGCAAACAGGGATGAGAAATAAATGGCTTCAAAGTTGGGTAGATTTTGTGTGACCTTGAGAGTACCTCGGTAAGTGGATTGTTCCAGCACTAAATTAAAACACAATCAAACAAGCATGACTCCGAGTCTAGTGCTGTGTGTTTGGACAGCGAGTGGGCCTCGCTCTGTTTATGAGTGAGATCTAATTATTGGGTGCTGGAAAGATCAATTTAAAAAAAAAGAGAAGAAAATGGAATACATTTTTTTTTATTATTGAGCCAAAGCCTAGGGAGGGTAAGAAGGATGATTTAGTGGATAGGGCATTAGGATGAGAGGCAGAAGACAAAGGTTTGGTTCCCAGCTCAGATTTCTAATGTGACCTTGACTCAGTCATGTAATCTGCTCTGTGGTTCAGGTGCATATCAGTAAAATGAGGATCATTTCCCCCTACTTCACAGGGGTAAAATCCACTGATGATTGCGAGGCTCTCAAAAACGAGGGCTGTATATGTAATAAGCTAGACTGTGGGTTCCAGATGCTCAAGTCTTCTTCAAGGATACTGAATCTTCCTCCAACTGAAGACAATGGCAAAACTCCCAGGACAGACGGCCACATGTTTTCAAAGCAGCCACTGATTTTGTGTCTCCATTTTTGGGGGTGCCCAATTTGAGATGCCTTCAATAGGCCTGACCACAAAAAGTGTTCCATAGCTCCAAGTGATGTCAATGGGGGGTGCTCAGCCCTTCTGAAAACCCAGGGGCCATGCAGTGTCCTAAACTAGGCACCCAAATATTGTGAGACAGTGAGAATTAGAAGCCGCTTTTGGAAATTCGGCTGCACAGCTTTAAAAGTTAGTTAAAATGTGTTGTCCCTTGGCTGAGTCCCCATTTTTGTTTGAAAGGAAACAGGAAGAACAGAAGGTGCTAGGTCGCATGGCAGAAAATGTATCAATCTGCTGGAACACATTTCGTGTAGCTTTTGGGGATGCCAGATCCTCAGGTGGTGCAAACCTGTCAAAGCTCCAGTGACATCAGCAAAGGTACACTGAATCACACCACCTGGATCTGGCAAATTTTGCTGGAATCCATTCTCTCTGCCTACAGGGATCTGGTTATAGCGAGATCACCTTGTGGGCTATTTAAACTTGTCAACTTGTCCCCGCCTGTTTTTATGTGATATTCTTTGTGCACCTTTCATCCCCAGCAGCCCTGGATTTACCCTTTCTAACTCCAACCTTCACCATATCCTTGTCCACACTGGGTAATTTTTGCAAATAGTTCCTATTACTGCTAACAGCCATTCAGCTGTTTGCAGCATCGTTCTGGAGTGATCTGGAATGAAAAAGTTTGACTTGAGCCAGAGGTTCCCACATCCCAGGCCAGCCCCCTGGCCACTAGGCGGCACACGCCTATGGGAATCAGATTTCGATCCAAAAATGGGTGTTTTGATACAATTTAGCTTGGGGGGGAAACATTTGAAAGGTTTCCGGGATTGTTCCAATATGGAACAAAACCCAAATTTTGAAACCTTGCAAAAAAGTTGCCACGAACGGGAATTCTCCTCCTCTGTTCGGTGCTGGCCCAATTTCACTCCCAACACAGTCCTCTCTTTAGCGAAGAAAACTTGACATTCCCCCAATTATCAATCCAAAATTACACTTCAGCAAAGATCAGTTTTTCCTTCAGAGCCCTGACATTTCAAAAGGTTGCATGTTTGTGGCTGTCTCCATTTTGGGGTTAGTAGCGTGACACACCTTAAAGGAACTGGATTTCCAAGCGTAGGTGCTCAGAACTTTCTGAAAAATCAAGCCACTTCAAATCAATGGAAAAAGGCTCATGAAGTCTATTTGATGGGGGAAACTGAGGCACAGAGAGATTAAACCATTTGCTCTAAGTAACACAGACATGGTGGAGCCAGGAATAGAACTTACCCACATCTCTTCATAGCCAGCTCATTGCTCTATTCATCAGGCCACACTGATTCCTATATTTTTCCTACTGATCCAAGTGAAATCATGATACAGCCCAGTGCAGTTAAGGGTGGACAGAGGCAGATGACAGCTGTAACAAGGTCCCTTTAAAACCAGCATTCAGCTGTAACTCAAGAATCCCAGTTCTCATGGGATGATTAGGCAGCAGTGTGCAAGCTCCAGAAGAGCGTGAAGCAGAATCTGCTGGAGTTCTGCCAGTGGAAAGGTGCTGGACTTGTTTTAATATGTACGCGAGGAAGAGGTGATGCAAATGCACACTAGCATTCAGTTGCCACCAAAAACCCCCCCAAAAAACCACCCCAGAAGCTGAGAAATCAGTCTAATGAAAAGCAAACCACTTCCTTTGGGGAAGCTATATTGACCCCATCCTGTTCTTGTGTTCAGGGAGTGGAGGGGGGATTTTGTGAGGTTAGGGTGTGAGACAGAGTTGCTTACAGCTGATTCAATATGAATTTATAGTCCCCTATATTTGTTTCTCTTCATCTTTATATATGTATTTTTATGAATAGATATTTCATGATATTTTAGCCATCACAAGTGCCCTTCATCTGAGGATCGCAAATTACTTTATTAACCAGCAAAAAGAAAAGGAGTACTTGTGGCACCTTAGAGACTAACAAATTTATTGGAGCATAAGCATCCGATGAAGTGAGCTGTAGCTCACGAAAGCTTATGCTCAAATAAATTTGTTAGTCTCTTAAGGTGCCACAAGTCCTCCTTTTCTTTTTAAGGATACAGACTAACATGGCTGCTACTCTGAAACCGTTATTAACCAGCTGAGTCTTTTGGTATCGTTGTGATGGCAGAGAGATATTATAATACCCACTTTGCAGGTGGAGAAACTGAGGCACAAGGAGGTTAAAGGCAAGGTTTTCCAATGCTCCTTGCACGGGGATTGCAGTGCATGCAAAATGCAAGCTAGCAGACTGTGCACACAAAGCCCCACAAGCGCCTCTTTACATGAATCAATTTGGTCATTTCAGCTAAAGGAAAAAAAAAAAAAAAAAACAACCAACCACCCGCACTGATATCCAGGAGTCAAATCTATCCCCATTGAACTCAATGGGGAAATTCCCATTGGCCTCAATGGGGGGAGCCGGGGGGGGAGGGCAGGATTTCACCACAGGTGTGCAAATGCAGAGAATCTGAAAGGGCAGCAGGATCACAAGCAGTATGTGAAGCTGTCCCACTGTGATAGGAAGTACAGGCCCTGTGCAGCGGGCAGAATGAACCATCTGCTTCTGCTAGAGGAATGAGCACAGTTACCTACCCCAATTGCTGGGCTTTGCATATGTGAGCAGGGTTGGGCCAGTTGGGAGCAATTAATTAGGCAATTATACACCCCGCCTCACCCAGCACACTATAAGGGGATGTGCAGCAATGTGGTACTGGGGGTTGTGTTTGTTAGTGGGAAATGGTCTTGAGACAGGGTGGGCTGGGGGCACCTTTTCCCCTGCCAAATGACCCATATTTCAGACGGTTGGGTTGGGCTGGCCTGGAGTGAGCCACTTCATGCTGTTGAGTAGCTGAAGAAAGCCCTGCTGTGCTTGGTTTGGGGTTTAAAGAGGCAGGATGTTTTCCCCCAGTGCTTGCACAGGATCTTTCCTTGCTTGCATGGGGCTTTGGCCTCGACACTGCATAAGGGCTAAAGGAAAAGCATTGCTGATCTCTCTGCTAAGGAGAGCACCACCACTGATAGCCCACTACTCACAAGGGGTGAGTGGTGACCCAAAGAGGGCAGAACAGAGACAATTATGGTTCTGCCTCCTCCTACCCGTATGCCCACCCACGTAGCTGGGCAGGCTACCCAGAGAGGAGTATGTTGCTGAGCTATCTGTATGCACATCAGTATTCCCAACCCCATGTGGTCAAAAACCATGAGTCAGGCCCGAAAAAATCATGAGATTTACAAAAAATATAACACATTTTGGGTTCTTTTTATTTCCCTTCTGGATTTTGAGCCTTTTAGGGATCCTCTTTTAAGGCTTTTCTCTGCAGCTCTGAGAAACAGATTATTATTGTGAAAGCTAAGAAGCAGAAACACGTGACTCCAGGAGCTGGGGCTTAAAAGCGAAAACAAACAACACCAACTCTCACAAGATTCACAATAATAAATAGACCTCTCTGCCTTACTTCCTCATAACCAAATCCCTACCAAATCTGGCTGCTGGGGTATTTACCCATCTCTAGTTGCTTCTGTGATGCAATCACCCCAGAATCCAGCATTGAGAGCGTGTTTCTGACTCCGATCCTGCTCCAGTTGTAGTTGATGCCAAAACGCCTATTGACTTTCAATAGGAGCAGTATCAGGTGCTCTGTCTTTCTCATCTCTCCATCTGTCTGTCTGTCTGCTTTCCTATGGATGCCAGTACTTTAAAGGGCAGGTGGTGGCTGTGTTTAGAGCCTCAATCTTCCTGAGCATTGAACCATTTTGAGTCACACACTGATCGGCAGAGCTGAGTTTCTCTGACTGATTGTTTTCCGATTTTGTTTAGCACTGTATCCGGGCTGCATTTAAATCTTATTATAAAATCATTTTCATGTCCATGGATTATAGCTGTGACTCACTCCAGTGGGAGTACTAAAGGGAGGGCAAGAACACAGCATAGGCATGCAAGGTGCTAAGGGACTTTTAGAGGTTATATGATACTATCTCTAACAGGGGCTAGCTGAGCAAATATTGTGTGGGGTGAACAAATACCACTTTATCAGCTCCATATCATCCCAGGGGTAGTTTTCCACATGTCAGTAATCAGTTTTCCCTCCTCGCCATTTTACTGTTAGATTAACAGATTTTAATGACAGAAGGGACCATTGTGATGACCTACTCTGATCTTCTGCATAACCTCAGCCACAGAATTTCACCCAGTGATGCCTGCATTGAACAGAACTCCTTGGGGTTGAGCTAGAGTGTATCGTTATCATCTGTTTGTTTGTTATTTGTATTCTGGTAGCAGCCATAATGTGCTAGGTGCTGTCTGCACAGAGAAAGACACATTCCCTGCCTCCAAGAGCTTATGATCTAAGTCCCCGATCTGGCAAGTGAGGTCACGTGGGTGGACTGCAACTCTAACACGGAGCCATGCTGAAGCCAACGGGCCTCCATACAGTCCCCCTGAGTTGTTGTCGTCTGCAGTATAGGGGCCTAAGAAATCAAGCAGCCTAGCAGCCCATATGGGAGAGGAGAGGGATACAGCCCAAATGTGCAGTATATATTACAATCAATACACCTCTGTGTGCCTGCCATCCCTTCACCCTACCCTGACCAGTTTCTTATGGGCATCATGGCAGAACTAGGTCCTGAGGAGAGATTTGGAGGAAAGGGTAGTGATTAGAGTTGGTCTTTAAAAAGGGGAGGGGATGGAGGTGGGAGAGAATACACAGGTTTCTTTTTCATTCCTTCCCCCGCCTTCCCCCGCAAAATGTGAAAAGATTCCAACCAGCCCTAATAGTGACCTGACAAGGTTGAAAAGGGAGAGAGTGCCATTCATAATGGACAGTTGGGTAAAAGGCACTGAGGTGATTATAGGAGAAGTCAAGGTGGGTAAGTGAAGGCTCACATGATCAGCTGTGAGAGGTGGAGTCAGCTAATCCTGCACATAGTTTGATCCTTCTGAAACCAGAAGGAAGGGGAACTACAGAGAAAGGACTTCTGTTGCCTTGTGAGAACAGCTAGGAATAGTAGGCATCTTGGGGTGGGGGGATCCTCTTGTGTTGGTTACACTGTGTATGTCAACACAAGCTATTCTCATCTCTTCTCTTCTCTTTTCTTTTCATGCCACCCTCATCACCCTAGTATCTGATCCCCTTCCAGCAGCGCATTGTGCAACATGACTAACATCCTTCTCGTATGGTTCGAGCTCTCCTCCTCCTCCCTCCTGGAGGAGAACTGTGTGTGCAGGATAGTTTTCTGAGGGATGTTTGACACAAACATTTCCAGAACATTCTGTCTAGTGGAAAAGCCAAATCAAGAGAGCAGAGAAAGCAACACCTAGTAAGCTACTGGACAAGGACCGACAAACAGGCTCGATGGCACTAGGACAAAGTCTCTCTCTCCACAGCAAAGCTACTTCTCCTGCCCAGGCCATGTGCATTCCAAGGGGGTTCTCCAATGTTCATGCTCCTCTTCTTTCTCTCTCACCAATCTTGATCAGATCTCTGCTCCTTTCCCCCATGCCTGCTCCTCGTCTAAGTACCACCTTCCTCCCCCTTCACACGTTGTTAGTGCGAGATGCTTCACCTCAGGAGATCCGGCCATGCGGAATCACCCTTCACGTGTCTCTCCACATCTCGCTGATCCCGCATCTCATTTCAATCTCAGCTGAAATCGTATGTTCCCCCCCCCCCACCCCCGGTGTTCCCTCTGCTGTTATTGATGATTTATTGCTGCGAGTGTCCTAGTCAGTGCTGCAGAGTGGTCAGGGATGCGGTTTGTATGAAAGATGCTATAGGAAATAAAGTAGTATTAAACGGTATTTGTCACTCCAACTAAATTCAGCCGCACTCCATGTTACACAGAAGACTTGTCCCTCACTCATAGGGCACTAGATTCTTCCTTCCCTGCCTAAGTAGTCCAAGAGGAGGCCAGAGAGTGCAGCCACCATTGAAATGAGCCCCACACGTTGTGTGTAACTCCCTGAGGAAACGGCCAGTGAAAAGCCTTTATACACTTCAGTCTAAAAGCAGAAAAAGCCTTGAAGATCCAGCCAAGACCCCCTTCCCTGGCACCTGGCTTTTGCTGCTACGTTACTCTAACATGAATGAACCCCCCCTTCCTTGGGGACAGACCAAGGTGCTCCAACTGTGCCCAAGCGAGAGTTTTGCTAGCAGCTTGCGAGGAAAGCAAAGGTGGCCCATAATTTCCATCAAATGGAACATATTGGACATATTCTCA
The DNA here is from genome assembly GCF_015237465.2 of Chelonia mydas. NCBI lineage: Eukaryota > Metazoa > Chordata > Testudines > Cheloniidae > Chelonia > Chelonia mydas. The sequence continues at coordinate 10,628,107 of NC_057857.1, forward strand.
TCTTTAATACAGAGCCGTGGCCCATGTAAACTACATATCTTTGCATGTAGTGTGGTGGAGCCATTTGGCTCAAAATGGAGCATGAGTGCTGGGACCCAGAGGTGTTTGATAGAGGGGGCAAGCCGTATTGTAGAGCTCCATGGATGTATTTTGTCTATGGTCCACCGATTTGGCCACTCCTAGCCTAGAAGCTGTTGCTTTTATTAATGTGAAAGTATCAACAGAGAGAAATGCTGATGATATCTCCCATACGCTGACCTCCTGGACCTGGGCTGAGAGTCATCCTTATAGTATAAAATTCTGTGAGGACTTAGATGGACTAGAAAGTCCATTAAATGAGAACTTGTCTGGACCATGTTGAAGAGATTTCCACCTGGCCCTTTCCCAGTTCTGGAAAAGCAGGAATCATCAGGAAAGAGTCAAACTATTCCCAGTAAGACTCTGAGTCTGTGGACTTGTTCTTCTACATGCATACTTCTTCCTAATGGGATTTTCCATGAGGCAAACTCCATGATGCAGCTGGTCATGGGAAGGCTGCTGCCTACACACTAAATAAATTCTCGTGTGAGGCTCTGTTTCTCTATGGAAACTGCACCCTGAGTTTCTCTCCATGGGTTTTTTCTCATTTCAGGCTCCATAATAAATTAACGAGAAGATGTTTTCTTTACACCAACCCTAGGACAGACTCTCTTCTGTACTCGATTAATCTTTAGTGATCTATATTAAATACTTATCTGAGGAAACGAGCCCTGTATCGCAGCAACATTTTCTATTATGAGACTTTATCATATCAAGAGAGATTTTTCCAGTGCTGACTCCCTCGTACATATTAAGCCGGAATTTCCGAGAGAATGACACACTTTTTTTTCCTCCCAATGACCTTTTCTCTTCGTAACAAGCTGCTGATATGTTGGAATTTACAGGGTTATAAATGCTTTTTATTGAGTGGGAGGAGGCTGGGTAATTCAGCATTAGCTTTCCTAGGAAAACCCAAGGGAGAGGCTGTGATATTTGACACCGGTAAAGGCATGAAAGGCCTTCTGGGATCGCTGGACATGAATGTCAGTGGAAGTCAGAAGGCGTGTGAGCCTTGTGCTCTCTCTCTGACGATGGACCTTTCAAATGACACCAGCTTACAGGAGTTTGCCGTCACAGAAGACAGAAGGAAAGGGATCTAGAAAGGGACTGGGAGTCAGGATTCCCAGGTTCTCTCTCTGGCTCTGAGAGATGAGAGTGATTGGGTAGGTGATGGGGAGCCAGGACACCTGGGTTCTCTTCTTGGCTCTGCAAGGAGAGCGTGGTCTAGTAGTTAGATCAGGAAAATGGAAATAACAATTCTTGTGTCCTCTTTTGGCTCTGCCACTTAATTTCTGTGTGACTACGGGCAAGTCATCTGACATCTCTCAACCTAAATTAAACCTTATAGAAAATAATAATAATTAATAATTAATTGTTATTATTGTTTTGTTGTAGTACCTAAAGGGGGACCCACTCATGGATCGGAACCCCATTGTGCCAGGCACTATTCAAACACAGAATAAAAAGACAGTGCCAGCCTCAAAGAGCTTATAACCTAATACTTCCCTGCTTCACAGGGGGGTTGTGAGTTAAGCTGGTTAATAATCATCAGTGAATAGCTTATTCTACACATTTCAAAATAGTTTTGTATAAATTGTTTGAGGAATATATGCACATTATAAATGATTTACCTAGCAATACAACCAAGCTGCTATTTTTTGACGAATATATCCATGAATAATAAATATGATGAATTTCATTATATTTTACTAGTAAATTATTCATTTAAAAATCCTTCCCTCAGCTATCATTAGGAGGCTTAATTAACACTTGTTAAGTGCTTTGAGATCCTCAGATGAAAGATCTTATAGATAGGCTTGTCTGAATTCTATTTTTTTTAAAATAATTTCAGTGGATAATATCAGTGTTTATTTTAAAACTTTGTTTTATTATTTAAGTTTTCATAATTTTGGATTTTAAGCATGTTTTTCCAATTTGTATTTATTTAAATTTTCACAGTTGTGTGCATTTACTGGGGGAGAAGAGGGTCAGGCAATAATTATCAAATGTCAGTAGACATTGAGATTCAAAAAGTTACCGCATTGTAACGGTTAAAACACAAATTGTCAACATCACATGTCAAAATATACAAAGTAAAGATCCTTAAATCAGAACGCAATAAATTCTCAAGGAGCATGTTTTCTTACTTGGTCTCTCTCTGTAAATTTTCATTATTATCGATGGAACTATATCTATTTTGTCAGTTTCTGCCTGCACGGTGAAATTGACATTTACCGACATTTGCCGGCAAAAATCTAATCCTTCCAAGCCTAGTTATAGAAGTGCTTGTTATTATTCCTTTCTGGATGAGTATGTCACTAGTGATTTATTGATATTATTAGGAGTAAATATTTATATTACGGTAGTGCCCAAAGGTTCTATTTGGGAGTGGAGTCTCATTGTGATGAGCGCTGTACAGACACAGAAAGGAGACATCTTCATGGCCTGAAGGGTTTACAATTCTCCAGAAGTGGAGTCCGGCCCTTAATATTTCTCTTATTTGGGAGTTTGGCTAGGACAGCAACACATCGTGCACATGCTGATGAAGTGATGGCTGTCATTTTTTAAAACAAAAGTGGAAGATCAATTTCCTAAGGGCCAGATTTTAAAGAAATTTAGGCACCTAAAGATGCAGATAGGTGCCTAAGTGAGGTTTTCAAGTGCACCTAACTCCCATTGAAAGATATACAATGTAGGCACATGGGCACTTCTGAAAATTACTATTATTATTAATTATTTGTATGACCATAGCATCTAGGAGTCCTAGTCCCGGACCAGGACCCCATTGTGCTTGGTCCTGACCAAGCATGGAACACACACATAGTCCCTACCCCAAAGAGCTGACAAACTAAATATAAAACAAGAGACACCAGATGGATTCAAACAGATGGAGGAAAACATGGAAACAATGACACAATAAAAACAAATCCCTCTGCGTCTTTAGGTTCTTAAATACCGTTAAAAATCTGGTTGTATGTACATTTACATGTGATTTGCTTCCTTTCTCTACAAGCCCACAGTGTGTGTTGTTGTTCTGAAGACTTTTTATAGGGTTAGCGCTAACAACAAGGCCGTTTGCAGGGTTTAGGCAGGCTGTGTGCTGGCTGCACGTTCTGGCTCTCTCTCTCCCCCATGCAGAAATATATTAACTTCTGTGAGCTCACAAGGAAGATAAAGGACCCACAAAGCAAGAGAGTTTCCTTGCATCTCTTCCACTATGGCGGCGGATTGATTGCAGACTGGAAGCAGCTCCAACTTTCCTTCCCAAATGAAAAATGAAGAGCTCTTAAAAATTGAATAAAATCTCTCATGCTATGAGAAGGATTTCCACTAGCACAGACAGAAGAGGAGGCAGCATAGAGCCATTAAAAATATCTACACATGCTGACTGATTCTTTACGCTCCAGCCCCCTCGTGCACATACCCCGCTGTCCTTTATGATAACAAATCTGTGGCTTACCTATGTGACTTCATACCAATGCTGCATACCACGGAACATCTCCACCATGGCCTCTTTGCACCAGCTAGGCTGGCTGTCGGAAGTGGACCAGCGTGCAGGTGTGAGTCCCATCCTGGAGAACACCACAGCAGAGTGCTATGTCCAGGACAGTTCTGGATGCAGAGAGATGGGCCAAGTGAGGTGGCTTGAGGCCACTAGGGGGTTATACCATTTTACATCCCCCTAATGGCCTATGGGGGCCTTTGCAACTAGGTGCAAATTAGGGTAGCCCTAGCCTATACTGGGTGCTGAACTGGTCCTAGTGGTCCCTGCGTAGACTATTCCTCCTTGTCCACGCGCTAGCGCTTATGCCAGAGGAGGGATGTGTTGGCAGTGCTGAAGGGGGAGGGGATAGCTCAGTGGTTTGAGCATTGGCTTGCTAAACCCAGGGTTTGAGTTCAATCCCTGAGGGGGCCATTTGGGATCTGCGGCAAAAATTGGGGATTGGTCCTGCTTTGAGCAGGGGGTTGGGCTAGATGACCTCCTGAGGTCCCTTCCAACCCTGATATTCTATTGGCAACAAAAATGATTAGGGGTCTGGAACGCATGACTTATGAGGAGAGGCTGAGGGAACTGGGATTGTTTAGTCTGCAGAAGAGAAGAATGAGGGGGGATTTGATACCTGCTTTCAACTACCTGAGAGGTGGTTCCAAAGAGGATGGTTCTAGACTATTCTCAGTGGTAGAAGATAACAGGACAAGGAGTAATGGTCTCAAGTTGCAGTGGGGGAGGTTTAGGTTGGATATTAGGAAAAACTTTTTCACTAGGAGGGTGGTGAAACACTGGAATGCGTTACCTAGGGAGGTGGTAGAATCTCCTTCCTTAGAAGTTTTTAAGGTCAGGCTCGACAAAGCCCTGGCTGGGATGATTTAATTGGGGATTGGTCCTGCTTTGAGCAGGGGGTTGGACTAGATGACCTCCTGAGGTCCCTTCCAACCCTGATATTCTATGATTCTATGGTTCTAAGTTCAGGATGAAATCAAGGATAGATGCAGATCCTCTGGTGGCCAAAGCATGGGCCCCTACTATTCGAGTTCCATTTCCCAAGTATAGTAATGATGATAATCTATTATCACACCTACACATCAAAACAGAAACACATTGCAACCAAAGCAACAAAAGGTGGAATTATGGGTAAACAATAGTATAATTCAGGTGAATGAAGCTGGCCAGAGCTGGCTTTTCCCCTTTTCCCCAACAGAGGGAGCAGAGAGTGCCATCTGTTTAGGTCTTCTAGCTCTGGAGTTTATCCTGTTAACAGCTCAGGGCCTAATGGGGCTAAGCAGTCCCAATTCCACCCAGTAGAGGGCAGCATACACATGCACTCTGGATGGGTCATTGCCTATTACCATAGCTAGACAAAGCTTGAGAGTCTGGCAAGCAAAGAGTTCAAATATTGATTGTGACTGGTGCTGTCCAGAGGATGACAATTTTGGTTCGCAGCAACTTTCAAGGTTTTGTCATTTGTTTTCATTCTGCATTGGAACAAAAACATTTTTTGGAAATGTTGTTGAAACAGCTGTTTTCAGTGCTCACTCCCTATCTGCGTCGCGTCAGAAGTGACCAGAAAGTTTTCAAAACCATTTCCAGTGACAACTTCATTGGAACCAGTACATCTCTGCAAAACATTTCGGTTCTCATGAAACTGCATGGCTTGAAAAAATGTGATTTAGCAGAAAATGTTCCATCCAGCTGCAATTGTGAAAATAGTGCAAGAACTCTGCAGCCACCTAGAACGTCACGTTCCCTCACCATGTCCAGCTAGAACTTCACAGTGATGACACAGTGCACAGTGTTCCAAAGTACAGAGAATGTGCCTTCACTCTTAGCAGCTATAGAGCCTCTGACACACAGCTGAGCAGTTCCTATTCTGCTCAGAAGAGGGCAGTGGCCACATACATAATAAATGAGTTCAAAAAGCCAACATCACCTTCCAAGGTAGACCTGCCGTTGCACAAGATATGATCACTAATCAGGATGGTTTCAACAGAAAGGTCTAGCAGTGTGTTTAATAAAAGGTATGATGAAGATATTTTAACTTTTAAGCAATTGCCTTAAAAATGGCATCAGTCCATATCATAGTGTAGATGGTAGATGTGTTCTTGCACCCATGGAAGGAACTGGAGACCCACCAAGGATTGTCCACCCATCCTGCAAGACCATGAGCCTGTGGGAGTTTGTCCTGCCATAACATTGTCACACCCTGAATCCCTCTGTTGTTATATGAGAATATCCAGAAAAATCTGACATGAGTCACTTCCTAGACCCCTGCATCCACATTATCTCATGAGAAAATGTTCTTTGGTTTTATTTCTATCGACCAGTATACATTGTTTCCACAATCATAGCATCTCCCAAACATCAATGAGTTTATCCTCACAAGCATCCCTTGGAGGTAGAGATGTATCATCCTCATTTTACAGATGAGGAACTGACATGCAGGCTAGATTTTTTCTTGCCCTAGATCAGACAGGGAGTTGTGGCTGACCTAGGAGTTGAACTGAGACTTCAGACTCTCAGTCCAGTGCCTTAGCCGACCACAAGACTAGCCTTCCTTCCCTAGTATTCACAACTCTAATGGTTGCTTGGAGTTTGGGATAGGAACAAATCCAAAAACTCAAAATGAAGCTTGTTACAGGAGTGCTCTTGTGTCTGTATATATGTAAATAATTAGAAAATAGCCAGGGTGCCAGTAGATGGTGCTCAGAAACACGTAGCATAGTTCCTGGGTTTTGCAGGACCCATAAAACGAGTTGTGAATGCAGATGGCTTCCTTTGTGCAGCTCTTTACATCACCTCTTTACAAAGCTCAGCCTAACCTGGTGTTCATCTAAGATCATGTAGCAGCCTCAGGTTCGTCTGAAATTGACTGGTTGATGTGACTTGCTTTGGGAGTTAGCTAGATGGGCTAGACTATTTTTATGTGTCCCCATGATAATGTGACCGTTTGGGGCAAAATACTATGGTAGGTTGGAAGTTGCTAGAATAAATAAATGTTTAATTGTATGTGGATGTTGTTCTGTGGTTTGCTTTTTCGTGCACATTCGAGCGACTGAGCTTTACTAGTACAAATGCTTACAAAAAGGCTACTTTTCAACTCAAACTATTACCAATATTATGATCAATATCATTGATGTTGTTACTTTTATTATTTATATGCTTATAATTTTATGTAATATTTATGTTGCAGTAGCATACTTGATAAAGGTGAAGCCACAACTGGGCGAGGTGCTGCGCAAACACAAAGCAAGACAGCACTACTCTGAGGCATTTACAATTGCGATTGAATTGTATGTTCGTGTGCAATATTCAAAATTTGGAATCTTCACTGGCTTTGTTAGTTTATGTAAGGCATCCAACCAGGTAACAAAAAATGGCATCATAAGCGTTCTAGCAGTATCACCAGCATCAAGAGTTTAAAAAAACCATGGGATTCACTTAAAATTCATGACATTTGTAAAAGATAATATATGTTGGGGTTTTACTTGCTTCCAGCTTTCTGAACATTTTGAGGCCACATTTTCAAGTTTTTTCTCTGCAACCATGAGGGCTAGAAACCTACTTCAAAAATAAATTATCTGAGATTCTCACAAAATCACAGGACTCCAGGTGCTGGGGCTTCCAGAAAAACACCAGGCATAATGAGAATCTCAATAAAATTTCAAAAAATTGGCAACGCTGAAATCTGTGTTGTGTTGGTTCATTATACCAGATATCAAATGCTTACCTTTCATCGAGAGAGAAACATAACTGCACAGAAATTGGCATGTCGTTTTGCCTCGTGAATAAATCTCAGAATTTCACATTCTGCTAATGAAAAACAAGATGCAAAATGCAAGGAGTACATTATATTTGTTTAGGGATTATTCATTCGGCTTGAACAAGGGATGAACCGAACAAACCTCCTTCCTCTCCCTCTCAACCCTGCAACTTATATTTCCCTCTCTCCCCACAGCTCTCTTATTAGTGCTGATCAGACTAGCAGTGCGGACTCCCCAAGGAGAACCCAGACATTTGGAGGAAAGTAAAAAGTAATGTTCTTTTTGGTATTGCTCATGAGCTGGAAGCCAATACTGAAATATTTAATGCTGAATACTCAGCAGAGGGGCTCTCATTTGCTGAGTGGGAAGGAAACAGTAAGAGAGAAAAAAATGGAAACAGGCTGTGCTGGATGCATGGCTGAAAAACAACTGTCCAAATTTACCTTCTCACCCCCAAATAGGGTTGAATTTTGGTTGGTCTTTCCTTACACCTCCATGCAGTGGTGGGGGACAGGGGAGGAGTAAGTGTAACCTATTGGTCCATGTGTGCTGTGTGTCTTCCTCTGCGAGTCAGTCACAGCCATTGGCTACAGAGTCGGGCTCAAGCTGTAGCAGCTCCTGCTTTCAGCTCAGAAGATCCCCGCTTTGATCCCTGGTGCATTGGCCAAGATGGTGGCCGTGACATACAGGAACCTTTTCCCTTCCCCAGAAGTCCTGCCCAGAATAGCATCCCTTGAGTTTGGGAGAATCCAGGGACTGGTTCCTAGAGGCTTCTGCCTTGGGAAGAAGACCTTCCTGAACGGGATGGCTGGGAGTAGGGGGAGCCACCTCTCCAACACTTCTTTGACACCTGATCACCAGGCAGTGAGGAGAGTACGCTGTAGCCCTTCCAGGGGCAAAACAAGTCAGTCCCCTTCCTATGCAGCTAGGGAGTTCCAGGAGGCAGAATAGAGCCGTGGACCTTCACTTTACCCCTTACCATGGGCTGGGCCTAACAGGCACCGTTTAGCCCTTAAGAATTGATTAAGGTCCCGGCAGAGGCTGGGATCTCTAAAGAATGGCAAAACCTTAGCAGAAGCTGTATTAGCAAAGGCCCTTTGGCCCAGCACAGCAGTCTGAGAACCAGTGACAGGTGGGGGTAGGATTGTGCTTAGAGGCTGAATGCTATGGCAGAGTGTGGGGAGCTGTGCAGTAAGCACTCCCCCTTGGGCTGACTGTACCCCCACTGGGTGAGTTGCTCAAGGAAAAGCTGGTTGGCAGCCATCACACCACACTCCTCCAGACAGAGCTGATCAGTTTGAAGATAAGGAATCCGGTGTGTGAGTGAATCCACATGAAAGATGGAAAAGGCCTATTGGACGTGGAGTACATTCCCCTCCCTACTCCTGGCCAAGGCAGGATTGTTCCCTAAAGTATATGCTCAAGTGCTTTATCCAGACTGCTTTTAAATGGCTTCCCTTAGCAGAGGGATCCAAGAGGCTCTCTATTACAGGTATGTTTAGTTTGGAAAAGAGGAAATTAAGGGGGGACATGATAGCGGTCTTCAAATACCTGAAAGGCTGCCATAAAAAAAATGGAGCAAAATTGTTCTCTCTTGCCACAGAGAGGAGGACAAGAGGCAATGGTTTCAAAAAGAAGCTGGATAGCCACCTGTCTTGGATGGTTTAGGCACAACATACCCTGCATCTTGGCAGGGGGGTAGACTAGATGTCCCGTCTAACCCTGTGGTTCTATTAGAAAGAGAGGCTGGTATTTTTTTTCCCTTCGGTTTCCTTCTCTGATATTCACCCTTCATTTTCATTGGCTTCATTCCCCACCACCCCTGACAGTTATTCACCAGTTGGAGGAGTCACAGTTGTGCATGGGAGGTCCAGCAGAATGTTGACCAGTGGCAGGGGCTCTGCCCACTTCAGCAGCAGCAGGAGTGGTCACGGGGCCCACATTTTCCCCACACACACACACAAGCAGCAGAAGGGGGAGCATCCAGGACAGTTGGAGGCTTGGTCTGCTCTGGTGGAGGATATGGGGCCAGACAGCTTCCCTGCTGGTTCTAGAGGTTGCTGCTCCTCCCTCTGCTGGGCACTGTCTGCAGACTCAGGCAGACTTCACTGCCTGGGTCATGTTTTCAAGTTTTCCTTTGCTACTACAAGCACTAGACACATAGGGCTTGGGTTTGTTCATTTAATGGAAGCTTGGATTCTGATGTCATCCTGAAACTCCAGGAGCAGGGACCGTTGGCCTGCACGCACTATGGCATGTTTTCAGTGGGACTTGTGCTTCTAAATCCATCAGGCACTTTTGACAATCCCATCCCCTTAATCTGGCCCTGTTCACTGCTGCCTTCATTTATTCCAGACCATGAGGAATGCAAACCAAGAGCAAGCAGGAGCAGGTCAAGGAAGAGGTCGGATGAAGATGGGGTCATCTCTTCTCCATTAAACAGTGTGGTTGGATCCTCAGCCAGGACAGCTGGAAGGACCGAGCATCCCCCCTGCAGTCTGCACTGCACTGCAGTCTGATTCCATACCAGGCAGGCTCTGGGAATGCAAATGCGCTGAGATCTGTCAGCTCTGACTTTTCCTCCCCCATCCACACGTCTCACCTGATGGGAGAAGTTATTTAACCAGCACAAATGACTCCCCAGTGAAGTCGGCCTCATTGCAGCTTCCTGTAAATATTTTATTGTAAATGACTGTGTCCGGATGAAGCGCTGTGAAGCGAGATGTATGGGAAATAGTCTCCGAGGGCTGGAGAGAGAGAAAGATGCCAGTGCGCGATCAGTTACAGAGCATGGTCACCAACAAATAACGGCCCTGAAGCATGATCCTGGCATCAGATACTTGGCATCACCTGCGCTGCCATCCAGAGATGACACCTTTGCCACTGCCGGCTGCAGAAGCCCTGATATACCTGTATAATCAGCTCCTTAAGAGAGGTGCAGGCAGCTGCATGCCATCCCCTGTTTGCACACACAAACCACTGCACATTGCACGACCTGCCCCGAAGGAGGATGTAATGGATCTCTCATTGCCTGCAGAGGAATCCCTGTTACCAAAATCCCTCTCCATCCTGCTCTGTCTCCAGGGCGTACTGATTCCCTTATACCTTCTTGCAATCATGCTTTTTCAGGAGACCAGCCCTTGGTTTCTGACTGAACTTGCCTTGTCCAACAGTGGGTCTGTGAGATGAGCATGGGAAATCAGCGGGGATGTTTCCGATGGCCGTTGCAGTGGGGCTTATCTTGCTGCACTTACAGAGGCCAGTGGGCGGTAGTCAGACGGAATAAAAGAAGAAGAAGTAAGACTTGAAACACAGGGGAAAAAATTACAAAGGGGGGGATCCCAAAATAGAAAGAGTGATAACAGGTACAGTCATGGCATCCCCCTATGCGCCACTGATGGCAGAACAAAATGATTCCGTGCATCAAACAGCTGACGGCTCCTTTTTTACATAACTGCTTCTGCAGAAATAAGCATCTGCCTGTTTTACAAGTGGAATTAAAAGCCTACCCACAAGGCTGAGTGACGGCTTCTCCTTGGCTTGTTAACCTTTAAACTGCTCATAAGCCACGAGGCCTCAGTCTGCCTGCCTTCAGACATCTGTGACGAACATGGAAGGCCCAGCTGAGTCTGAGAGAGGTCCACTGTGGAGCAGTGCGGAGGGGACCAGCGGGTGGAGCACTGTGAATAATCCCCGAATTTGATGCACGTAGAGAAGACTGGATCCCTCGTCGCTCCATAAGAAAGGGACTCATTCAGGTGAGAAATGAGAGGGGACAGAATTCCCTTCTAGGCCCAAGAACATGTGGTGTCTCTTGGCAGAGGGCTCAGCGATTAAAACTCCTTCCCTGTGCTCCTTGTGCCACCCCCCTGAAGACACGGGTTTGAGCTGCTAAATTCAAAGGAGGACCTGACCTTCCCCAAAGTTTGGAGAGATGGTTGGATCTAAGACGTTAGCCTGGAACGATTTCTAAGTTTATTAATTTTTTGCAGTTTATGCTTTCATCAGTCAGCACCCCTCAAGATTATTAAAGATGAGGTGGAATGTCTGATATCACAGCTGCCACTGATATTCTGAAACCCTGACCATCTGAATCCAAATGCAGCCAGAACAGCTGTTCATCAAACCCAGATGAAGGCCAAACTCCTTGGCTGTATGACCCAGCAACCACAGGATTTTGCAGAGTATTATACAGGCCCCAGCAAGCCCCATCATCCTCCATCCCTGCCTTTGTTCTCCTTTATGCAAATATGTGAACAGTTATCCATATGCATGAAGATTCATTATGCAGGGACTGTAACAACACTGGTCCCTGAACTGCATGAAAAATGAAGGTTGTGGGAAAACGAGTAACTACGTGATGTAATTGGTTGGTTGGTTTACGCCGGTCTCCTGAATGTGTCATCTTTGCCAAGCTGCAGTGTGAGAGCAGTGAGATGGGAATGTAAATTGCCTCTCTCATAAAGTTGCCTAAACTTGTGTTAGTGTCATTTTCAGATTAACGTTTACATTGAGGAGAACACTGGAAGGTTTCATTGTTTACACACATTATGTAAATTGATTTAAATTCTTGGTTTACACACATTTATTTACAAGGTGTTTACTGATTACAAAGCAATGTACATCGCTAGTTTACATGCATAATGTAAACTATGTAAATTTCATTTTTTTACATGCAGTGCTCTGTAGCATCCCATTGCTTATTCCACACAGTCAACAAGATCTTCTTTTCATCTCTTCTCCTTCTGTCCTTTAGCTGCTACATTACTTCTGAAAAAAACCTCACCTCCAGCGTAGAAACATAAAAGATGATGTCTCCTTTACGCCGAGAGAGTAAAACCCTCGTATGAAAACTTACTTGCTGTCCCCAGAATGGCAGTGTGACTAAAAAACCAAACCAAAGCAGAGAATAAGAAATATCATGGAGCCTGTCCATTTATATAAGAGGAAAGAATGCGGTGAATTTCCTAAATGCAGTGGAGAGGAGTCTTGGTAATATTCCTTCAGATGTTACTGGCATCTAAGCTACTACAGTTGGACAGAAAGCCTGCCATGGGGTATAAGTGAGAGACAGAGAGACTTTAAGATAAGGCATAGTTAGGGATACGAGTCCCAGTTGCGTCACAGAGGCCATAAAGAGACTGCACCAAACTCCTAACCTGTAATTTGAGAAGGCAGCTAATTGGTAGGTAGTGGGTTATTTTCTAAAGGATCCATTTGGGGAGTATCCATATTTTGTTTTGGGGTCTAAAAGGTCACTGTAAAGTCAATTTCCTTTCAAATTCAGAGAATTCCCAGCCGAGTCTCGCACATTGTGCGGTATTGTACTGGGCAAGGAGTCTATGAGGTTAGGTAAGTGATACAGGACACAGTCTACAGTGTGAAGTGGGTAATTAGACCTAGGCTGGGATGGGGCGAGTAGCCCATTGCGGGCCCCTCTCTGCTAATGCTGATAAATGCTCCCAATGTAGAACAACAGCTTTATCTTCTCTGCAGCTTTCTTAGTGGGAAGAAAGGCCACAGTTGCTTACATGATAGGGAAGTTGCTAAAAGAAAAAAGAAAAAAAAAAGCTGAGGGGATGGGGGGAAGGTGTCTGACTTGACAAGTGTTATTTTGCAGACAGGCCTGGGGTGTGAATCTCCTCCCTGGCATGCAGACGCTCTGTTCTGCAGTCTTTATTTAATGATTTCTGCAAATCCAGATGGTTTGTGAATGAGAAGGAAAATGAAATCTAACAATAGCCTGGTGAAGTGGCACTGGGAATGGGCACACTCTGAATGGAGAAGATTTTAGCTTTGGATTTTGTTCTCTCTCTCTCACACACACACACACACACACACACACACACAGCTTTGGATTTTGTTCACACACACACACACACACCATTTCAAGAATTAGCACCTGATTCTCATTTACACTCTGGCCTCTTTACACCTCTCTGGCATCATAAAGGGACTAAAAGTGGGACTATGTTACATTTATGCTCACTTTAAAGTCCCTTTACATATCAAGAGTGGCATAAAGGGGCTTCAGTGTAAATGTGAATCAAGTTCTCAGTGTTTGGCTAGAAAATGGTGGCTATCCCTCTGAACGGACATGGAGCAGACATCACACCCCTGTCACTGCTGTCCAGGCACATAAACCCACACTCCAGGCTGAAAATTAAGGATAAAATTAATGCTACCTCACTCATATGGCACCTGTCACCCACGGAGCTCACATTGCATCACAGAGTTGGGTTTTGTTAACCCTTTACCGTGCAGAGGGTCAACAGCTGTGGGGACTGAACGTGGGACCTCTCATTTTAAAAGACCCTGTTCTGTTAGGCAAGGCTATAGCAGGCTCATCAAGCTCTCTCTCTGTGGACAGCCACAACTAGAGAGGGCCAGAGTTATATTGGGGTTACATACAGATGGGGAAACTGAGTCAGAGGGCGGTGAGGTGATTCACCCAAAGAGACCCAGGGAGTTGATGATTGTTCTGTTTGTTTGTGGTAGCAACTCATCATGAGCTAGAGACTTTCTGACATATAAGAAGAGGCAGACAGCCCCCGTCCCAAGGAATTGACTGTCTGAAGATGGCTGCACAGACAAGTAGACAGACGTCAGGAATGTGGAGCAATAAAAGGGATTTTCTGTACAAATTCGCAAGACGCTCTATAGAAAGCACAGCAGAAGTGGGTTTTAAGAAGGACATAGAGTAAAGGGGATAGGACTTTGGGGATGACTGCAGGGATGTCGGACCATGCACGCCGGGCTGTGTGGAGAAAGGAATGGAGGGGATTGATGGAGAGATTGGCAGATGGGCTCACAAGGATAGGAATATGAGCAGGGCAGGTGTCAGGGAGACCAACGTGTAACTCAACCCAAAGGAGGATAAAACTTATACAGGTTTCAGAGTAACAGCCGTGTTAGTCTGTATTCGCAAAAAGAAAAGGAGGACTTGTGGCACCTTAGAGACTAACCAATTTATTTGAGCATGAGCTTTCGTGAGCTACAGCTCACTTCATCGGATGCATACTGTGGAAACTGCAGATGAAGTGAGCTGTAGCTCACGAAAGCTCATGCTCAAATAAATTGGTTAGTCTCTAAGGTGCCACAAGTCCTCCTTTTCTTTTTGCGAAAACTTATACAGAGTCTTGAAGGAGATGACCAGTAGTTTAAATGTGATGCAATAGACAGTGAAGGGATTCAAAAAGAGGAGTGACATGAACAAATGAATGAGCCAGGAATTCCTATCAGATTTCAGAGTTGCTGAGCACCCATAATGCTCCCAGGGATTTTTAGGACACATTTATGCCTCTTCGGGCCTTTTACCCAGAATAAAGGGGCCAGAATGGGCATGCAGATGTCATCTTATGAGAACTGGAATGATTTTCTGGCCCATCTCAGGTTAACAGTGAAACTATTTGAAGAGCTATGGAATACCTCGGATGAACTGACTGTCTACATATCATTGATATGTCTTATTAATATTATAATATATAGCTGGTTGAAATTTTGATCGTATTTCATACTGAGGGCATTTATAAATAGTCTATAAAGGGCGAATGCATTATTCATAGATATTATAATGGTTAGTTGATTGTTATAGAGTCTACAGATTGCTTATAACCCTGCTTTATATCCATATATATAACACCGTCTGTTGATGTGCTTATAACCATCGCTCACACACACACATTAGTGTCTGCATCAGCGTGTGGCATCTATGACTCATTTATCAACTCTTTATAAACTATTTGTGAATCACATGTTGAATATAAAGGGTGGCTGAAATATTTACATTTTTAAAAAATGAATTTTGAAATTTCAATAAAAATTAGGAATTCGTTTTTCAAATTTATATATTTATTGGCTTTCATCCTCCTGACCAGCTCTAATTAATCTGTTCACTGTAACCCACAATTAATCCTGCATTTCTTCTTCTATATACTTGGTGCCCCCTTTGTAACTAGCTTATGTAACAAAATAGCTTTGTATTGTCACCCATTTAATTTGCCAGTGTTTATTGTACAGTGATGTATGTGATTTTAAGAGATGATAACGTGTCTAGAGGTTAGAATGGACACTTTTTTTTCTTTTTTCTTCAGGAACTGAAATAAATAAATGCATTTGGAAATTCCACGTTTCCTCTCCCAATTATGCCCCTCCCTTCCCTATCAAGCTAGTCCTTTATTAGCCACTCTGTAAAAGAATTGTTCTTTGTTTTTCTATAGCACTGGACATCCAAAGATCTCGGAACATTTTACAGACATTAATGAATAATGCCTTGGAATGGCTCTAGGAAGTAGACAAGTATTATTATTTCCATTCTACAGGCGTGGAAACGGAGGCATAGAGCAGTGAAGTGACTTGTCCAAGGCCACATGGTGAATGTGTGGCAGAACCACAAACAGAACTCAGATTTTTCTTACTCCTGAGCTTTAGCCATTAAACTGTGCTTCCAGTACCGTGTGCCCTTCCACCTAGATGACTATGCAGACAGCCCACAATCCAGCACCGCCATCCCATCCACATTATCACAGCTCACATTTTCCATCCTCAACTGCATCATAAACCGGCCTCATTATCAGAGTTGAGTCTGAATAACGCTCATTCTTCATCTCTTGGCTTGATCTATACTGTCCGAGACCCAACACTCAATACAAAACAGCTCTCCATATCTTCTCTCTACCTCTCAAGACCAAATATGAGATCCAGACCTCAACTAAGGGGTACAAGCAAAATAATCTTTTCAGGGTTCTAAGGAAATTACCCTAAAATCCTGTAGAATATAATAAAGAGAGAGATCCGTTCTATCAACCGACAGAATGGAATAGAGAATTATGTCGCCAAGGTAGAATTCTAGAGCCTGGTTTAAACATTCTATGGAAAGAATATCAGTGGCTGTTCAGTTCCATAGGAACTCTGCAGAAGGAAAAGAGTCCTTTTGCCTTGGATGCCTTTGCCAACTGGAGTAAGGCGCTTGGCCTGATAGTAAATGCCTGAACTTCAGCTGTGGCAGGAAAGGGGCAAACAAGGGGCTGTTTTTTTGTGAGGCTGGCTGCACACACTAGAAAATCCTGTGTTTTGCTTGACGTTGCTGCGTAACATTGGCAGTGGCTTTATCTCTGAGGGTTTTCAATGTAAATGACACGGTTCTAATGTGCTGTGTCCATGTTTCCTCACAGCAAGACACTCTGGGGAAATCGCCACTAAACAAGTTACAGTGTTCCAATTAGGGACGGGTGAGCTCTTTTTTGCCTCATTTCGAACCCACTCAAAATTCACCGGTCGGAACAGCTGATTCGAATTCTAGCGACACTGGGCTTTGGAGATGCGGTGGGAAAAGGGGCAGAGAGGGCAAAGCACATGGCAAGACCCAGTGTATGAAAGGTGCAGAGAGCCTGAGCAACAAACACACAGTGTCTGTGAAACAAAGCACAAAGGGGGAAGATTCCAAGAAAAACTCAACACTCCACATATAGGACACTCCCCTGTTCCACCCCAGATTCTCAGGGTGGCTTCGCTATCCTTAATGCAGAGCACTGGCTTCACTTTAGCTAGATGAATACAAAGGGTGATCAAGAATCACCCTTGAGGAGGAAACTTGTTTTTAACAGGAATTAGATAGTTTGTGAACTCCAGCTTGCTTTGCCAACGTGTGCAGTAGATTATGGAACCCACAAAATGAGATTTGCCCACCCTTAATGCTAACAACACACTATGGTCAGGATGGTTTGAGGGCTATGAGCCAGATATTCACCTGTTATAAACTGGCATAGCTCCACTGAATTTAAAAGGGCCACACTGATTTACACCTGCTGAGGATTTGGAAATATGGACTTGACTTTCTGGTGCTCAGCACCCACAATTGGAACCAGATTTTTAAAAAGTCCTCAGTACCCAGCTGAACATCTAAATAAAGCTTGATTCTGCCCCATTCAAATCAATGGCAGATTGGTTTGGGGTTTTGGTTTTTTTCCCGGTGCCTTGAGTGGGAGCAGGATCAAGGCCCAGGGGTCAGATTTTCAAAAGGGAGCCGCTCCCGGCAACTCCAGTTTTGACACAGATGCCTAGATTTTCAAAAGAGCTCAGCTTCTTTATCGGCTCCTAACCTAAACCAGAGGGCGGAATTCCAGAGCTCAGTGTCCTGCATGCTCTATAGTGATTTACTATTATTGCTCATTCTGAAGAGCTTGTCCTTTGGGTGATTTGTGTCTGATATTTGGGCAAGGGGAGAAGACTCATCCACAACTCCAACTCTTCCATGTCCTTTCTTGACTCACACTGTCCAACTACCTCCATTGCCCATAGCCATGGCATTATCCCCTAGCTCTGAACTCTCTGACCCACCTCAGGTTTTCTCTGTCTTGTGAATCATGACATCATCCCAGCTCTCTAGATTCCAGCAGCTGCAGAATGTAATGCCCACCTCCTCACATGTACAAAGAAGCATCCCCATCCTTTGGGATACTACGGTGGCAGATGCCTTAGACACATCACAGACAAACAGATCCATTACCGTTTCCCCTATGCATTTTAGGGTCTGGTTTGAAACTACTCTCAGCTTCCTTAATCCTTTATGGATTTGTTGGAGTATATAACTGAGATTCTCTGGCTACTCTCCACCCTGCCACTTCCCATCAACCCAGTCACACTATCTCACTGCTTTAGGTATGAAAGCCTTCTCCTCTGCAATCTCTGCCATCTGCAAAGGGCTTTCTTGTCTCTCATGATCCCTCAATGAATTTCCATCTCATTTCCTATCTAATTTGAAAGCATAACTTGTATCCCTTCGTTAGGTACCTCTTAATACCTCCCTCATTCCGCTGTTAACCCCATGCCCGCATTTAACGCCATTATTTAACTCCACAAAGTGTTTTGTGGATCAAATCTGTATGGACAGGCAGTATATAAAATAATGTCAGAATACATGGCACATTTCTCCTGTATTTGTCTATGTGTATTTTATTGTGGGTGTTAGAACATAAGAATGGCCAGACTGGGTCAGACCAAAGGTCCATCCAGCCCAGTATCCTGTCTACCGACAGTGGCCAATGCCAGATGCCCCAGAGGGAGTGAACCTGACAGGCAATGGTTCGCAGTTCCAGGTCAATGGGGGCTGCGGGAAGCGGCGTGGGCCGAGGGATGTGCTGGCCACCGCTTCCCGTAACCCCCATTGGCCTGGAACGGTGAACCGCGGCCAGTGGGAGCTGCAATTGCCGAACCTGCGGACGCTGCAGGTAAACAACCCATCCCGGCCCGCCAACGGATTTCCCTGGTGGGCCACGTGCCAGAGGTTGCTGATCCCTGGTATACATTGATATGTCATCTTGTGAATGCATGTATAGTAGGCAGATGGCTGGGTGTGCATATAGATTTGTACTCAAGTTCGTGTGCGCAGTGCTAAATGCATTTTGATGTGCTCATTTGTGCGTCCATGTATTTAATCTTTGCCTATATATGACACATTCACATGCACATCAGACAGGTTCTCCCCTGATCTCCTGTCTGTCTCTCTACCTTGGTTTTATGTTGTGGTAATCACCGTGGTACCCACACACCTTCATCGCTTACATCACAGCTTTACCTCTACCGTACCTGAGTCTTTGAAGCAGCTGTCATTGTTAATGAAAGGCAGCAGATAGTCTAGAAGCACTCCCAGACTGAAGGAGGACATTGGCGGGTCTCAACCAATGACCAGCATCTACCGTACCCCTCAGAATTCCCACTGGCTGCAAAGCTATGAGCTCTGTAAAAAATCAACATACCTGTATATTTTATATCTGGTTGTAAATCCTTGACGATGTCTTTCCACAAAGGATAAGTAGCTCCGTGAGTGGTGGAAAGGCCCCCTGTCTGAAATAAGCCAATCAAATTCCTTGGAGACATGTTGGTTGATAACAGCTGGTTCCTGGTGGGAGGGCTGTACTATTATATGGTCCCATATAAACAGGAAGTAGAGGAACTCAACAAGCCTCCAGTTCATGCTTTTCTGTCTGCCTTTTTCCTCTCATTCTTGCTCCATTCTATGGAGTCCTGTGGAGGAAGAGAGGAAGGGAGGGGAAGAAGAAAGAAAGAGAGAGAGGAGAGCAAGAACAGAGGAAAGAAATAGAAGAAAAAAGAGAGAGAAGAAAGAAAAATGGTTACACATGTAATCATAGACATGTTTTTTGTTGCTGTTAATTTTTTCAAGTATGTGGCACAACATGAAAACAAACTTTAAACCAGGTTTTAAATGGCCTGGGGCTACTTGTATTGTGGTTCTGGGTATCTGATCGTATTTCATTGTTTGATACGTACATCTATGGGGCTTTTATCCCTTCTCTCAGAGCATGCATTGCCCTGTGAAACAGCTAGGTCAGGACCCAAATGCTCCACACCCTGTTTCCCCCAGTTACTTCTCTCAGGGAAGTTCTCTGCAATGCCACAGTGGGGAGAGGAGGCCGGATACACAAGGTGGCTGTACCCTGGGCTTCAATTACATGTTTATCATCCCTTTAATGAGGTGCCAGATAAATGTGTCTTCTGCTTTCATCTATCTCCGATGATCTGTAATCCACACTCCATGCAACCTGAGCTCTTACTTTAAAGTCATGCCAAAAAAAGAGAAATAAAATAATAATTATATAGTTTTCAGAAACAACAAAAAAAGAAATCCTGCAGAACTTTGAGGGATAAAGATCACACCAGGCAGCTGGCTTGACAGACTAGGCCTTTGAGAAGTGGGGGTAAATTAACCATTAGTTATTTATGTTAAAGTACCACAAAAAGGCTTCCACTAAGGTCAAGGCCCCATTGTGCTGGGCATTGCACATGCCTGTAGTAAAGGACAGCTCTGCCTGAAGAGCCTGAAGTCTAGGCAAGACACAGAATGAGTGGGAGGGAAAACCGAGGCATAAGGGGATGAAGTGCCTTGCCAAGGTCTTACAGCAGGTCAGTGGCAGAACTTGCGACTCCCATCCCCGTGCTCTCGCCATTAGATCATGCTGCCTCCCCACTCACACCGTTGGCGCTATGCCCCCTACTGGGTGATACTTGGCTTTACATTAGTGGAAGGTGAATGGGCTTATTAGGAACACTGCAGGGATGGTCCTTACCCTTCTGTTTTGTGACAAAAATACAAGGGAGGAGGGCACAGCAGGGTCCCAGATTGTATCAATTATCTATTCATTACTGACAAAGTCTTCTTTTCTAAATTCTGGCTGTATAAGGATTTGTGGGAAGAGGGATATGTGTGAGTGGGGCTGTATATGAGTGTGGCATGTGTGCCGTGCACAGGTACAACTCCCAGAGTGTGTGTGTGTGTGTGAGAGAGAGAGAGACACAAAGTGTGTGCGTGTGTGTGAATATGGATTTCTGTCAGGAAGGCGTGTGTGAGAGTGACATGAGGCTACAGCATGTGATTGTGAGTGGGCATGTGTTTGCGCAGGTGCAGCAAAATCCAGAGTGTGCCTGGGCGTCGGTGGCGGGGAGCGTGTGACGGGAGTATGTGGGAGTCTGCCCATGTGCGCAGCGTATGGATGTGCTGCTGAAAGCGAGCTCCGTGGCACTTTAGAAAGCTAAACAACCTGCGTAGCCTGTTGAAAATGTTCTGTTGAACAATTCCCAACCGGCTAAAGTTACTCCACATGAAAAATTAAGGCATTAAATATAAGAGAGGCCATGAATATCACCCTAGAACAGTCTCTGTTAGCTTTCTCCACTGGACAGGTTTTAACCTCCCTCCAGCTACTGTGGGGAATATTACTACTAATTGTCTTGTGGTAGTGCCGAGAGGGCCTCAGTGAGGAGGAAGGTTAAGTCACTGGACTGGAGACCTGCAATCAACTTCTGCCTCGGCCACTGACTCATTGTGTGACTTTAGACAAGTCACTTTAACTACTTTGTGCCCCCAATTCCTCGTCTGCGGAATGGGGCTAAATCTTCCCTGCCTCACAAAGGTGTTGAGCGTAAAGCTCTCCAATACTACAGTGATGCGCTCCATAGCCGTCCCGAGACAGCTAGCGTTAGGCTTTGCACAAACCAATAGCAACAGGCAGTCCATGTGCCAGAGCTGGCAAGCTACATCGACGAGTCAATCAAAGGGTGGAAGAGGAGGCACAGAGCGAGAGGTGAAGTGACTAATGGTCCCACAGAAGGTCAGTGGCACGGCTAGGACCAGAACCCAAGTCTCATGACCACTAGCCTCGCCACTAGACCACGCTGCTGCTCAATATCATGGGATGATTTAGTTGGGGTTGGTCCTGCTTTGAGCAGGGGGTTGGACTAGATGACTTTCTGAGGTCCCTTCCAACCCTGATATTCTATGATTCTATGAATATTATGGTTATCTTTAACATGTGTAATCTTGCAAACACTTTCCACACAGCTCAGGACACTCCTGTCAGGTAGGTGAGCATGGGGAAATCAAGGCAGATAGAAAAGGAGTACTTGTGGCACCTTAGAGACTAACCAATTTATTTGAGCATAAGCTTTCGTGAGCTACAGCTCACTTCATTGGATGCATCGGATGAAGTGAGCTGTAGCTCACGAAAGCTTATGCTCAAATAAATTGGCTAGTCTCTAAGGTGCCACAAGTACTCCTTTTCTTTTTGCGAATACAGACTAACATGGCTGTTACTCTGAAACAAGGCAGATAGAGAAATAGAGGTGGGGGTAGGGAGAAGCAACAGAGCTACCAAGAGCAGTTGTGTACAGTCTTTGGGTAGGCAGCTACACCGATGTATATAAAAATGGAAAAAGAGGTTTCAATAAAATCTCACAGAAACACTATAGGCAGATGTTTAACAGAAAAAAAAAATACAGAAATAGGCTGAGGTTAAAATAAATAGGCAGGAATGAGACAAATTAATAAACAGAATGTAGGAAGTGGTTAAAATAAAGATGGTAATAATAATACAGCCCCAACAGGATGTACTCTGTACCACTTTGTGTTCCCCTTTCTTCCTCTCTTCCTTCTTCCTTTTTCCTCTCCTGTCTCTTCCCAGAATGTAAATAGAGCTGGTTGAAAATTTCAAATTCAATTTTTTCCATTTCGAATTCAAAAATTCTTTCTCCCCCCGCAAAAAATTTCAATAAAAATGGCAACATATTGTTCTGGGTTTTTTTCAAACAATCTCCTCCTCCTTTTGCTTAACTATTTGTAAGTGCTCTGAGGCAGGGATCATGGCTTCTGAGATGTTTTTACAGCACCAAGCAGAATGGGGCCTTGATCCTGATGGGCTGCTTTGGGCTCTGCACACAATAATAATTAATAGTAAGACTAAAGACAGATGAATGATTTGCCCAGTGCCATAGAGGGAGTAAATGTCTGAGGCTGGATGAGAAGAGCTCATATGTTCTTAGATATCTTCTGATCCTGGGTTCAGAGTCAGGATTAGAACTCAGGCCAGACCTCTGTTTCTCAGATTATGAGCACAAATGATACACTTCCATCACACAATGAAAAGTGGTAAGTTCACCCTCCTTCTCCATTAGATAAGTATTAGCATCAGTCTCCGCTAATGATCAGCTGTACTGCACACACAGACCTAACTATGCCTGTTGTTTGGTTCTTGAATCCCCCAGTAACTACCTCATTTGTCAGCCTCCCTGGATCAGTTCTTTAAGCCCTCTTCTTTCTACTGAATTCCTACTGTGCTGGGAGAATGGGCTTTTTGTATTAAAGTGGAGTGCTATCTGACCTCCAATCCCCTCTCCAGTTCATGTCCATTGTGGAATGCGAGGTGGAATGACTGTAATAGTCCTCAGTCAAATCACCCATCTACTATCTCAGATGTGGAGTTGTACGGTATTTTGGTTGTCTCTGTTCACCTCAGACCAAAGACAGGAACACACACAGAATGAGTATCTGCCCTCCACCATGTTTAAGGTCAGCCTTGGGGTAATGATGAAAAAAACTTGGGCGATTCCTAACCCTGCATACATATCTTCATCCAAACAATCATCAGTTGCCAGCCCTTAATCATCATGTGGACGATATCCCCCCAGACAGTAGGAAGAAGTGGGCAAATCTGGGTTCTGGAAGTAGGCTAGAAGAAAAAGCATTCAGAGCAAGGAGCAGAAGTAGGGGCAAAGGAAGAAGAAATAACATGACTTTCACCACCAGTCTAGACAATTATATCACAATCAAGTTAAATTTTTTATTAGTGTCTTTTCTCCCCATAGCTGCTGAAAAGATGTTGCTTGGTATTAAACATTAATACACACAACAGGGCTGGTCCCTGCGGAAGCCATAAAAACCTACTAAGTGGGATTATTTTGTGTTAAAGGCAATATTGCGAGGTCTATTAAATCTAACTGCTAACAACCCCAAGTCTCAAATTAATGTGTTATATGGCATTCTGGAGCTGTCCCAATCCTGGAACCATCCCAGAGACTTTGCAGACATTGGGTGGGGGTCAGAAGAGGGGAGGGATGTCCCCAGATTTATAGCCCTTGAGTCCAAATCCCAAATCTAACCAAAAATAACACCTGACACAATAATAATGCCTTAGAATGAAGGATGGGCTCGTGGTTTACCTGCCTGGCCTGTTTAGACTGTAATCTCTTTGGGGCAGGGACTGTCTCTTGCTGTATGTTTGTACCTCACTTAGCAAAATACAGCCCTGCAGTCAGTTGGGATCTCTATGCACTGCTGTAATATAAATACTTAATAATAACTGGCACAATAATAGTTAACACAAAGAACCAGTGATCCCTGTTTATAATATGGCAGATGTATTCAGTCAAGAACATCCTGGCCCAGCGGTCTGATCCCAGGCCCTTATAAATTCATATATCCAATGTGAACAGGCACAATGTGCCAGAATAATGTTCCTTAATGAATCTGAATGGAAGGTGAGTGGGACACTGATCAGAGTTAAGATGAACGGTCAACATGGCATGAACAGCATGTCGAGGGCCCACTTCCCAGTTCCAGCAAAGATCCATCACACCATTTTGCTAATGTAAACTTGCCTTTAAGTTAGTGTAAATTTACACCCAAATTTCGGTCCCTTTGCACTGCCAGAGTGGTGTAAAGCGGTCTTCGTGAACATGAGAATTCAGGCCTGAATGTTTAAAATTTGTCCCCTGCCTTGTAATTCTCTTTCTTTTAGAACACTGAGGTTGTGTAGCAAAAAGAGGCCAATGCTTTGTGTGACATGGAAGTTACCTATGCATGAGTTTACATTTAATGTCATCAGGACCGATAGCTGCACGTTTGCTAATTATATTCTGCCATAAGTCAGCGGCTTTGATCCAAGGAGTTGGAATTGCATTTCAAACATAAACGGAAGCTCTCAATGCCTTGGGGAGGTAGCTAAGCACCGCTATCCCCCTTTGTTTCTGAAATAAAGACAGCGAAAAGTCAGGTGTGTACTTGACTGCTCCGAAGATAACGGTTGTAAGGTATTCAGACACAATGTGAGATAGATACGGGTGATTAGATTTTACAGAGAACAAAACTGTTGTTACCCCTATTTTGCAGAGGGACATTGACTTGCCAAAGATGACAGCTGCAGCGGGGAAACAAGAATCCTGACTCCCAATCACCAGCTGTAAACACCCTCTTTGGAATACCAACAAGGCCTTTGTTCTAATCTCTTCACCTCCCATTTATCCCTTATATTCGATAAATTAGAGAGATCCTTCACACATACCCAGTGTTCCCTCATGCTCCTTGTTGTAAACTATTGCCATCAGAAAAGCAGCCTCAAGAAAGAGAAATTACAGAACATATTGTTTGCAGGAAAGGAATGAGTCCCGTATCTCTTTAAGCTTCATGCACAAATAATTTTTCCTTGTGTCCCACATTTGGTTCTTGGCAGGTTGAGCGAGGTGTTTTGCCTGCTGCACTTTACCAGAGGGAAGGGAATAACAAATGCTATTTGTATCTGAAATACTTCTGTGCTGCAGCAACTTCACTGCTTGCAATAGGATGCTGATAAATTAGCAAAGGACACAGTCACGGGAGACGTTAGGGCTAGATCCTGCCAGGGGCTAAACACTCTGGCCCCAATTCAGCAAACAGGCTAAGCCCATGCTTAACTTTAAGCATGGCACTCACCCCATTGAAGTCCTACTGAACTACCCCTGTGTTTAAATTTAAGCATGTGCTTAAGCGTTTTGCTAGATAGGGGCCACACCTTGCAGGATCACACCCTCAGTATAATGGTGGGTGTAAATGCATGCCACTGCCCTCAACTGGAGCTGCTCAATTCTTTATCCTACACCCCCTAGGTAAGTATCAGATGTCCCTATATCTCAAATGTTTGGGGATCAGTGCACTTGGAGTACAGTAGAACCCCAGAGTTACAAACTGACGAGTTAACCACACACCTCTTTTGGAACCGGAAGTACACAACAGGCAGCAGCAGAGACAAAAAAAAAAAAAAAAAAAAATACAGTACAGGACTGTGTTAAACGTAAACTAGTAAAAAAACCGGAAAGCAGCATTTTTCTTCTGCATAGTAAAGTTTCGAAGCTCTATGAAGTCAATGTTCAGTTGTAAACTTTTGAAAGAACAACCACAGCGTTTTGTTCAGAGTTACGAACATTTCAGAGTTACGAACAACCTCCATTCCCCTGGTGTTCGTAATTCTGAGGTTCTACTGTAAAAGGATGGAAGGTGCAGCCCAGCTGTTGCCATGAATTTCTGAGTCTCTGTGGTGTGCACCATAGTTACAAATGTGAAATCCCAGGAGACACCAATTACTTATATTCTGGAAGTGGGGATTGACACCAGGCACACTCATCTGTTCCATGTAGGGATAGGCAAACCTCAAAGGTCTCAGAAGTTCCATTCAGATAAATTCCAACAGTTCCACTGCTCAGCCAGTTAGCTCTGCAATGCTGGGCTGGCAACCACATGGGAATACTCCTTTTTTGCAAGAACTGTGGTACTTCCTGCTTCCATCTGAGTTGGAAACACTCTGACAACAACCTTGCATCCAGTATTTCGGCTCTTCTGTTTCTGGTGCCAGAGAGAGCCAGGAAGTGAAGTGGCAGGGATAAAATGAAAATAGATAATAATAACATGAAGTTAACCAAGCTTTTCTGAGCCTCACAAAAGTACGGTCTAGGTGGTTTTCAATCAAACATTGTTCTGAACCTGAAATTATTAATAATAATGTGAAATTATTATCTAAAATATTATCTAGTCCTCTCCTTCATGATAAGTTAAATTACACCAAAATAATAATAGCTAGTATTTACATAGGATTTTTCAACATCTATCTAGGCACTTATGTGCCCATACATCAACAGAGTATCTGTCTCACAAACATTAATGGATTTTATCCTCACAACCTCCCTGTGAGGTAGAGAAGTAGTGCTCTACCCATTTTACAGATGGGAAACTGAGACACAGAGAGACTAAGGCCTGGTCTATACATAAAACTTAGAACAACCTAACTATGTCACTCAGGGGTATGACAAATTGACACCCCAAAGAGACATAGTTAAGCTGCCTAAGCCCCGGTATAGACACCACTAGGTTGATGGAAGAATTCTTCAGTCAGTGTAGCTGCTGCCTGTCGAGGGGCTGAATTTACTGCAGTGACAGAAGAACCCCTTCCATCACTGTCGTTTCTACACTACAACTCTACAGTGGTGCGGCTGCAGCTGCATTTCTAGTGTAGACATGCCCATTGTGACTTGTCCAAGGTCACACAGGGATCCAGTGACTGAGCCAGGAATTGAACTAGGTCACTGAGTCCCAGTCCAGTGCTCTGGCCACTAGATTATCTTTCCCTCATGCTGCTCTTCCAAAATTAACTTAGCCTCATTACTGCAGCTGATTGGACATTTTCTGATTAAACTTTTTTTTTTCATGACAAAATGCCAATTTGTCAAAAGCAAAAATGTTTCACAGAAATGTGTGAATTTTGACAAAAATTCCAGTAGAAAGAAAGAAAGAAAGAAAGAAGCATTCCGATGAGAATGGAATGGAATGTTTTGTTGGAAATATCATAAGTGTGGGTCATGTACAGTGAATGGGTCTGGACAGACCAAGTTAATACTTATGCTAACCTAACTGCTTTCAGCCTATTCTTTGCTTAGCATGACCATTGCTTGCTAAATTCATTTGCTATGTAGGATGAAGGTGATGTTTTGTATTGTGTTAAATGGCAGAGATAAGAGGAAGTTAATCAGTACAATAAATACACAAAAGGTGCTGACAAAAAGTCACCATATTTAAAGCAAGGAAGGTCGTTGTGTGGAGTAAGGTAACATGAAAATAGCATAGACAGCAAAAGTTATATAAACTGAGGTTACACAAGACACAATGCTTAATAATTGATTAGATGGTTGCTCTAATGTGAAAAAGGTATAAATATGCTAGAGTGTAAAGCACAGTGGGAGCCTTGTAGGAGAAATCCATTGTGACGTGCCTACGCCCCAAGAGAAGGTAATTGGCCAAGATCTTTTTCTGTACATCTGGCATTCATTGCTTTTATAGCAATTGTGAATGCAAGGCCATGCTTTTGGTTCAAACCGAGGTTTGCATTAATAAACCCGAGGATCTCCACTCCAAGGGTATAGTATTCCAGACCCATCCGTTTAAATTTGCTGTTTCAAAAGGACTTTTGGATTCAATGTTTTAAGTTTTATATTATGTCATATAAACATCTTAAAAAGTCAAAATCAGAATGAAACATTTCAATTTTATTGAAACAAAATGTTTGTTTGGGGTTTTTTCAGAAATTTCTTTCGCTGGAAATTTCAGGGGTTTTTTTGTTTTGTTTTGTTTTTTTTGCTTTTGTTCCATTTTCAAATGGAAAAAATAAAATGAAATTGTGGAATTTCCCACCAGATGGAAAACCTGGTTCCTGCCCAACTCTATTAGCCATACACCATGAGCTAGGTAAAACTGTGTCACTATTTCACATTATTCAGCTGGGGAAACTGAGGCACAGAGTGTATATAAGTGATTTGCCCAAGGTCACACAGAAACTATGTTACAGCCCAGATTAGAGCTCAAGAGGTTTTGGCTTCCACTATCATGCTTGATCTGGATATTCTCAAAAGAAAAATACTCTGTCCTTTTGCACACCATTCCATTGCAACCACATGGGGAGTGGGTGTAGAAAGAGGAAAAACAGACCTGGAATTGCACCCAGCAGTGAGAATTGAATATCTGCTCCAAAATGAACAATATGAAAGCTGCAAACATTGTCTTGAGCCTGATATTCATAGTGAGATTTCTAGTGTCCTAGTGTTCGTTGTTGCACAGACACAAAGACATGGTCCCTGCCCCAGAGCAGTTGGGGACTGTACAATGACACCACTAATATTAGCATCCCAAGGGTTTGGAATAAATTGATGATCCCTTTAAATACAAGAGCTTCCTGATCTCCCAGAATTCAGCTCCACCTTCCAGGTAGGCTACCTAGCTAAGCAATCACCAGAATCTTTCCTCTCTTCTCAGCTCTGGGTCAGGAGCACAAAGGGTTAAAGTCCACAGCCCATCACTTCTCCAGGTAGCGCTCCTGCTGTTTGGATAATGACAGCCCAGGCTGCTGGGATGAAAAGCCCCGTTTCACTCACCGCTTCCTAAGGACATCAGGTTCTGTCACTGTACACACTGGAAAACGCCAAATGAACCCAGAGATAGACGTGGAGGGGTGGGGAAGAGGAGTCTGGACTGCTGGCTGATGCGAATTCTGGCCCAGGGCTGATCAGTCTGTGCTATTTCACGGGATGACTGAATCATTTGCACTGGCTATAAAGTCTTCATATGAATTTAGACTCATGGGCTCTGCCAGCCACTGTCTTTGCCCTGCGTGCAACATTCCTGTCAGGGTACTGAAAACAAGCTGAGAAAGCTTAATTCAGTCTTTGATTGAGCCCTTTGCAGAAAGAACACAGAAATATTTCAGATCACGGAGACCAGGCTAGGGAGGGTCATTGGCATGTGTTTAATGTTCCCCTTGGTAACTGATCAGTGTTGAATATGATGCTTGCAAGAGTCATGATGTCTTGTACATCAAGCATCACAACACTCCGGTAAGATGGGTAAGTAGGGGTGTAGGATGGGTGATCTAATAAACAGGGAACCGGACTAGGCCTCAGGAGATTTGGATTCAGTTCCATGCTCTGCCACAGATTTCCAGTGTGGCCTTGCCTAAGTCACTTAGCCTCTCTGCGCCCCAATTCCCTGCTCTACTTCCCAGGGTGCTGGGAGGATAAATGCATTAAAGATGGTGAGGTGCTAGATAGCAAGAGATAGAAGCCGCAAAAGTATAATGTGTGTGTGTGTGTGTGTGTGTGTGTGTATCAGTTATCCCCATTTTACAGATGAAGAAACAGAAACACAGTGGAATGCAATGTGGAGCCCTTTTTCATTGGTGAACGCTTACTCATGGGAATAATCCCACTGGAGGGAGTAAATGCTGATGAGGGTGAGTCAGGGTCCACAACACTGGCTTCCCCGGGAGCTCCAGATTCTCAGAACCTCTGAAATTCAGGCCACTTATTTAGGTGCCTACATACTGATAGAGGTGCCTTGCATTAGACACCCAGATTTGAAAAAATTGGCCTTAGCCACTTGCCCAAAGTAACACAAATCCAATGGAAGATTATGGACTAGAAGCCCAGGAATCTTGATTGCCAGGTCCCTGCTCTAGCCACAAGTCTGCACTGCCTAAATTTCTGCTTCTAGTATTGTAGGGTCTGGAATAAAGGTTATTAAAGTCAGTGGGACTTGGTTGAGATCTAACTGCAAGAATACAGTGGAATATTGTATTAAACTTCATCCTAAATTAAATCAAAAGTTTGAATTAACCCAGGACTGGCAGAGGATTATTTAATTACTAGCAAAATATGTATCTGTCACTTTTCTACTCCTGAGGGCATTCTGCGCCAAAAAAGTAAAAATTCTGCACACACACAAAAAAATCTGTGCACAATATTTGAAAATTTTGCAAATTCTGTACATTGCCAAATTTAGAGGCTCCAGCATGGCAGTGAGGAGCACAGGCCACTGGCTGCACAGAGGTGGGAGATCACTGCACAGCTGACCCCTGGGATACGGACTCAGCGCTGAGGCTGCACCCAACCCTGGCACAGCACAAGGACTGGGCCTGTCCTAGAAACACACCAGGGCCCTTCCCCTCTGTGCCAGGTGCACCAGGTGTGGGCAGGCAGGCTCAGCAAGGCAGGATCCAAGTGTGGAGTGGCTTAGTGTAGGGGGCTGCAGGTGTGGGTTGAGAGGGTTCTCTGTGGGGCAATCTGGGTACAGGCAGCTCAGGGGGGGATCCGGGTGTGGGGGAGGGGGATCTGGATGCACAGGAGCTTGTTGGAGAATTCTGGGTGCAACAGTAATGGGACTCTGCAGGGAGTCCAGGTAAAGGTGGCTGGAGCTCTGCAGAGGGGAGTCTGGGTGTGTGGGGGGGGACAGAACTCGGCAGGGGGTTCTGAGTGTGGGGGACTCAGTGGGTGGGTCCCTTCTTTGAAACTGCTCTGCTCTGGGATAAATCCATCATCAGGCCACCTGGAGCATTTCATTGTCTGTGCTGTGTTGTTTGTCTGTTTAGATAGACTGTAAGTAAAGCTGGTCCAAAAAAAAAAAAAAAGGCAGTGAAAGAGTTTTTCTTTTTGAAAATGCATTTTTCTCAAAATTGAAATGTGACAATTTCAGTGAAATTTTCTATGGGGAAAAATCTCAAAACAAAATATTTAGTCTTTCTTTTTGTTTTGATAATGTCAAAACATTTCATTTGGACTTTCATGTCATATTAAAATATTAATATTAGATTATATTTATACACGATTTTACACTATTATAGTGTTTTGACATTATCCAAATGAAACATTTCCGTGGTGCCAAATCAAAAATTTTCATTTTCAGAATTTTTGTTCTGTGAGAAATGTAGAAATATTGTTCTGACTTGGAATGAATTTTTGGTTAAATGTCAGAATTTCCTGCAGAAAGGAAATTCTATTTTGTAAACCACCTTCATTGTAAACTCCTTGGGCATGTACCATATCCTCAGTATCCTTTGTCTAGGGCGAAGTATGCTTGACCACTCAGTATTCATGTTCATTTTCACATGCCGTGTGAAAATGTGTGGGTAACA